>NC_134429.1:19052864-19684114 GCF_030867145.1 Opisthocomus hoazin | reverse complement strand
CTCAGTTCCAGTACACTTTCCCAAACAAATGCTTACTTTTGAAGTACAGGATGTAACCACTATTGATTCTA
Source organism: Opisthocomus hoazin (assembly GCF_030867145.1). Lineage (NCBI taxonomy): Eukaryota > Metazoa > Chordata > Aves > Opisthocomiformes > Opisthocomidae > Opisthocomus > Opisthocomus hoazin. The sequence goes on along the minus strand of NC_134429.1, from coordinate 19,684,043 downwards.
GTAATTTTATTACCTGTTGCAATTAAATTAATGACTACTGAAGGTTCTAAGCATGCCTTATCCCTTTCCTGTATCACAAATAGGTTTTGTTTGACTAAACACAGATGCTCTAGTGATAGTGGTACAAGTTCCCCTACTCCGAATATATTTGCTTTACGAATGCAGTTTTTGTTTTCTGGAATCTGCAGCAGCACTGAAGCTTTCCTGCAACTGCAGCAATGAAATAAGGTAAGGATCTTTGAAAGAACAGTGCTCTCATCAGTAATTCCAATGTTTGGTAGCTGCTTCACTAGGACAAACACCTGTGCCTGCTTTCTGAAATTGCTATGTCAAGGATGGAAGAATGTTCTATAGGAATCTGTCACATAGCAAGGTAAGCAAATTCTTTCTTGTATTTGGAGGTGTTTCTTGCAGGCAAACCTCACTATAAGTCTGATGCGTCTGACGTCATGGAAAGTTTAGTAGCTAGGCTGAATTCTCTGTGTGGATTCTAAATTCTCAGCATCTCCAGGGTACTAGTTGTTTTTCTGTTAGTTGCTCAATAAGATGATGATCCCCTTGAGGAAAATCCATTTAAATGGAGAAATATTAGGCTTTAAACTTTTACTCAAACTGCTTAATCAACATTCATGCAACTGAAATCTTACTTAAAAGATTACTTGCTTAAAGGAAGACCTATAGGTGTGCCGTTGGTTGTGTGCACGCATCTGTGTATTTATATGTATGTGTATGTATACACCCTGTAGAATCTGATCTCCAAGTTTATTATAGCAATGCCCTTTGTTGCTATTACAGCTGCAGGATAAGTGTCCACACAGGAAAACGTACTTCCATTTACTTGCTTCTAAATATCTGTACACTTACTCCTTCAGTTCCACCTCTGCTCTGAACAACGTATGCTTAGTACAGGATATGAGATTTTGAAAAAGATTTTCATGCTCCATTATATACTCTCCTCTGTTTCTAGCAATGTTTGCTGTGATTCAAGCCACTACAAAGCCAGCTATGTTTGTTCCATGCCACTAAGGGATTTCATTATGTTGAAAAAATATCTTTTGGCCCAGGTAGGGCAGCCTCTTTGCTGGAAGCATCAAAGGATTTTTAAAAGCCAAGCTATGGCTTGCCAAGTTTAAATGTACAACAAAAAATGTAAATGAGTAACATAGACTTGAATATGAAGGAAAAAACAGAGCAAGACCTTGTACAATCCCTAACACATGAAAAAATGCTCTGATACAATTCTGATTGTTGGGAAAAAAACCACCAAAAACCTGTTCTTATGGTAGTCTCAAAATGGGCTTGTATGAATAGAAGAAAAAAAGAGAAGGTGGTTAGTAAGTGTACAAACAGGTTTGGACCAACCTTGAGACACCCGTACATGTTTCAAGGTTGGAAGACAGATACACAGAAAAATTCAGAGCAGAGCTTACTCCCGACAGAGAAGCTGAGTTGTTTTGTTGAACGAGTATACATGTAGATTCCAAAATTACATATTTGTATGGCACTGCAAGATTGTATCACAGCATAAGATTATGGCATGGTCTGGCAGGAATACTAGAGCCAGGTTCAAGCAACCCTAACATTTCATCTCACTTCTTCCCATAATCTGCTGGGTGGTAGTGGCTAAATAATTTCACATCATTATGGATCAGTTTCATATGTCTAAGATAAGAGTAGTGATGTGTTTTGGCTTTGGAAAAACGCTTTAAGGTATGCTGAATGTAACAATCATACACAGGAACCAGGCAATACATTTTTATGATTGTTGAAGTCAGAGATGCTTATAGCATTGATTTTTAAATGGGTCACAAGGCAATAGGAACAAGGTTTTGCCCTGGAAATAAAACTACCTCAGCCAGAATTTATGAGAAAACAAGACTACATACACTCCCCTTTAGGACATATGCAGACCAGCATATACTGTCCACACATAGCTGCTTCTGCCTCTGCCAAGAATAAGATCTACAGAGACAGTCATGTGAGAGATCTGCTTATTACATTCACAGTAATATACGTGTCCATTGATGCAGTAGAATGAAATCTATAGGAAAGCTGTAGGTCTTCACAACTCTGTTCTACTTCTCTTACAGACAATGGATTTTTTTTCAATGGATTTTGAAGCGACTTGCAAAGTCTCTCAACAATTCTGAATTAACTGCTCTTGAATCCATTTTACAAATAAACCATTTTAATCCACACCGTAAGTAGGAAGTTCAGTATCATCTTCCAAGACTCTTAGCAAACTCAGGTGTATGGATTTTCCTGCCTTTTTGTCCAAAATTACATGAAGAATCTAAAAACTAGTTCCCCCACCTTAAAATCTTGTCAGTCATATTCTCTTCAGACTAAAACAGTTTTTCTAATTTTATGCATTGTTCTCAGAATTCGTTTAAAATAACTCTTTTGTTCCATAGAAATTGGCAAACTGAAAGAAACTGTGAGCGTGCAGAATGTAACTAAGGAGATGAGTTACTCCCACTTTTTCCTCCTCCTGGCCTCAGTGACTATTTCTGTTCAGTATGCTTTTATTTATTTATTTTCTTTAACGAAGAGTCTTGATACTCTGCTACCTGGGTCCTTCCTTGAAAAGCAGCAGCCGTGATTTTAATTCAATTGTTAAAGAACTGGCAAATAACAGCAGGTTAGAACAGTTCTGAACCCACTTAATAATAATAATAAAAGAGTTCCTGATCCTCTGAACAGATGTAGCTGAAATTGAAACACTGTATAAGCTTCACTCAATTTTGGTGGAAAGACAGGAGAAACAAGGGTTCTGCATTACTTTTGGGACTAAATGGAGCGAGAACTTCAAACAAGATCAAAATCACATTAATGTCTCTCTGAAGCTCTGCAGTTTTAATAGGATGCATGCTATAGAAATCCAAGGACAAAGTCAGACAAAATATTCTGGAATGGGAAATAGTGCTGGTGTGACTCTGGAATATGACGTGGTCCTCTGAGTTATTATTTTGGATAAATCCATTAGAAACACTCACTTGGGAAGTCACAAATAGAGAAGTAGGCCAAACATAATTATTTATTACTTCTGTAGTATTTTTGTATCATCTGAGCAGCTATGCAATTTTGAGAAGTACTGATTTTCACCCTTTCTTTAGAAAGCATAATTTATGGCTGTTTGATGGGTGTAAAGTCAGAGTCCAGGAGCACCTTGAATTATCATAAGAATCATGCAGTATATTTACTCAGATAACAATATGTAAATTTTGATTATAACAATGCTATTTGTATGCAAAAATGAATTGCTTTCTAAGAAAATACAAAAATACTAACAAAACATTCAATAAAACACAAACACAGTATATTTCTAAACAATGTGCAATGGCAATTTCACTTGCAAATAAAACCTGTACTCACTAACACATTAGGGACCAAGTCACATCCTTGCTGCTCTTGTTGAACAAGAACACCTTCTCTCCAGACTATGCAGTATCTGTTGTCTGTCTTTTTGCTTTTGAACAAGACTTCTCACACCTGCAGCCTAAGAAAAGCAGCAGTTACCTTTTTAACTGTTATGCTGATAAAGGTCTGATACGGATGCTTCCAAAAGTACTGCAGTATGCATTATGACATCTTTCATTGAGTAAATATTGCCATTTCTAAACAATCCAATAAGGCTCTGAGAAGCAAATCACCTTATAAGTGGATTAGCAAAGGAAAAAACCCCAAAGCAACTAATTTTAGGGTGAAGTTTCCACAGCTTTCAAAGGATATCATGTAGCATGGTTACTTGTCATATGAGCTACTGGACTCAAAAATTCAGCTCTACCCTCCAGCTCTGTATTTCTAATTGCCTCACTGTAAAAGATAGAGCCGCACATCTGTCAGAATGGGATTCCTGAAGCAGTTCATTAACATAACCTGTCTAGTCTGCACATTTGGTTGAAGGTTATTGCCCCTGAACAGGAGGAGAGGACACATGGCTATCTGAGACACTGAGTTTCATCCTGTGGCATCCTGCAGATGTGAGACAAAGTTTTACAGATCTGTTTCCATGACATATAAGCAAGAAGACCATTCCAGGACTTCCACTCCCTGGAAGTACTCCCTCTCTCTTACGCAGTGCAAGACCTTCACAGATGAGGGAGGAAAAAACGGCATTTTTGGTTGTCAAGATTCCAAAGTCTGCGTTTCACAGATATTTAAAAGCCTCTCAGTAGCCTTCATTTTTACCTGTTGATGGCAGTCACACACATGTAAGAGTGAAAGCAGAGCCTAGAGGCTGAAAGCTAGAAAGCAATTCTTAATGTGTATGCAATCATTAGCTCTGTTTAGGCAGCTGACCTATTAATCAGGAGTTGGTAAATGTATAAAAGCGTGTGGCATAACTGTTCCCCTTTTAGAAAAGTATCACAGTAATACCAAGAGAGCCATTTTTCATTTTAACAACCAATTTCTTTGTATTCCCCAAAAGGCTTGAAAGGAGGGTTTTTCACCACCCATGTGCTGTAGTGGTGGTGTACCACGCAGGTTTGGAATGGCAGAGCAGCCTGCAAAGACAGGTGTTCCAGCAGCATACCAGGTATGACAGATTCAGGCTCATTTTGTTTGAAACAGCTGAAGAAACACACAAACTAGTGAAATTGCCTAAAGATTCACCTTATTTAGTATGTTCTCTATAAAGGGGTTAATATCAGCAGATTGAGAAAAAGGTGCAAGAAATTTTGCAATGGAGAACTGTGGAGTAAGCTGGTTACAGGAGAAGTTTTCTTTAGATCTAAATCAAGATTTGGGAGAAAAACTTCCATTTTTGCTTCAGCTGACCTAGTCCTAGCATATGTGGAAGCCTCAGCCTTGAGAAGTTTCACTATTTTGTGAAATTGTGCGAGTTATGTTTCCCATCTATTCCAGGTATTTTCATTTGTTTTGGCTATACTAGCTACTTCAAAGAAGACTAATGAAAAAACCTAAAGATTTAGTTTTGTGAATTATGTATATTGGATCTTCAGGTATTAGCAGGTATTTTCAGCTAAATTTTTAATTACAAACAATATTTTTGTAATATACAGAACCAGATAAAATCATACATTGATTAAGTCCACTTATTTCTGGTGATTTGCACATTCTTCCACAGAATACTACAATCTAGGACAGTTTCTGTATGTACATACAAAAAAAAAGATTAAAAATTACAAAGACTTTTAATAAGATAACAAGATTCAAGATAAAGCATATACAGTAGCTTCCAGCACAGGACTATATGAAGACATCAGAATTAAACACCATGTTGCACACAGTAATGTGTGACTCCTCTGAAAGATTTTAAGATGCAGGAAAACTGATTTGTCCAGTGAGATTTACAAAACAATACAAAAAAACCCCGCCCACCCCTCCTGAAACAACCCTCCACCCTCTAAACAGCCACTGCCAGTCTTCATAATCCCTCTTCATACTAGTAGTACAACCATATATCAATCAAAATTTTCACTGGAGAGTAAGACATAATTAAGTCACTGGATCAGAAACAGGAACTACTGCAACTGTTGTATTTTTACAAAAGAATAGGTGTGGTGAAAGAATTCGTTATGTGTATATGTGGTTATACGCCGCATATATAAACACATTTGGCTACTCCAGTTTCCTTCCCCAAATTCCATGGATTTAAAGAGGTGGCAGAGCACAGACACGTGGACAGAAATTCCTTTTTGCTCTCATAAAACAGAGAATTCATGAAAATTAGAATAAAAAAAAAAAAAAGAGATTCCTAGGAGAGGATAAGATCCAAATTGTGTACATTTTATATAAATAAACATTTAGGTACCATAGTTGTCCCACTACTAAAAGCATGTAAGAATTATAAGGAAGAAAAGTAGTAAGTATTTGCATGATAAGGCATGTGCAAAGGGAAAAAAACACTGCATTAATTTATTATGATATAGTTAATTCACACAACAATTATTCTAGTCCAATAACAAAATCTCAATGCCACTACTCTCTCGAAGGAACAAAATGTGATTTACTATTTGTTATGAACCTCAGAACATTATTATTGTTCATTACATATATTTCTTCTGTATGATCCAATGTTAGCAGAAAATTTTCCAGAAGACACATTCATTTTCCTCAGCAAAACAAGGCTTTTTCTTTTTTTTTTTAATCCTTTATGTACTATACATTTCCCCCCTTCTGATGTAGTAAGTGATCATTGTGTTCCACATGAATGTTCTGTCCCCAAAAGGGCATTTTAATCTCTGCTATGCACAAAAACAATTTCTAATTAAAAAAATTTTTAAAAAATCATGCAACTTGCTAACTACCAATCTCCCTGACACTTTTTGACTTAAATATTGCAGTAATGTATGTAACTGCTTCAGAAATCTCTGGAAAACTTTGCAAATATCTAATAAACTCGTGGTGTTTCTTAGGCACTTGCATGTAACCAGTATGTTGGAGGTTGGGGCTAGAGATTCATCTGTCATTCCTATCTCAAGAACACCGACATACACCCCCAACCTGCATACATGTGGTTCCAAAGATTTTCATGAGGTAATTCCTGTCCATGATGCACACGCATTCATGTTTCTTTCACAGTGGAACAGAAATTATTTCCCCATGATTACTGAACGGAATATAAGCAATTTGGGTCTATAATTCAAGAATCCTTTATTCTAATTTCAGTAAATTTCCTATTTTGTTATTTGTAAATCTCAGGGTGAAGAATTAAAGCTTTAGCAGAGCATACAGGTTATTTACAAATATTTGATTATTATAAAACAAAGGCTTAACCACACTAAGATCTAATAGTTATTCATAACAGACAACCTGAATAATAGCCAACCCACTTTCCTACAGTTTAATTGGCAAACCTATTCTTTCTCCTACTAATTACAGGTCACCACACCTACCTTCCCAGGAAGCATGACGGCAAGTAACAGTTTGTTTGAAATTCTGGAGAAGCAAGCAACTACTAGGGGCATAGTTTGCAGGAAAAATATTAGTTGCTTGAACCTTTTTTGTTTGTTTGTTTTTCTAGTTTTATTACAACATATTCTTTCCGGATAGGCTTTTAATTCAAAATTTGCTATAATGCTGTGAAGTTTTTTTACCTTTTATTGTAAGTCTACTTGCATAGTAAGGTAATCTCACCTCCTAACAAAGTATAAACAAATAGGGGAACTCCCCCCCCCCCCCCCAAGATTTAGACTGCTTGCTAGGAGAAAAAGTGATGCAATACTGTGTGTATACTTACTTTCCATTACTAAGGAACAACGTTTTAGGATGTGAGCGCTGGTATGAAATGACTCCATCTTGGTAAACATCTGTCTGTCCTGCCTCATGCAAGGCCCAGTCTGTAAAACAGAAATTGTGTGTTTTTTAACACTCCCTTATTTTTTGACTCGCTTTTTCTTCCTGCAATGCCTTCCAGAGCAGAGATGGATGCTCACCCTGTGAGGAGTTTATGAAGAGAAGGCTCTGGAAACTTTGGCCGTACAAGCACCCTTATAAGCAACGTTAGAAAAAAGAAGTTGTCAGCCTACTGAATCGTCAAGTTCCTGAGGTAAAAATGGTCGTATAAAGGCATTTTCTGCTCGCCCTCACTCGTGCTCAACGGTCCGGAGCCCTCACGTTCAGCACCGTCCGTGTCTGCTCGCCCTGCTCTCTCTGGGAGATCCTCGTCTAAAATAACGTCGTTTGAGGGGGTGGGGGGATGTGTCTGTTTTCGGGTCTGTTTTTCTTCTGTTCACCGCCAGGCTTTGAAATACGTGGTTTTCGGCCTGGGCGCGGCGGGGTAGCAGCGAACCTCCCCCCTCCTTCCCTTCACCCGCGGCCTTTGTTCGCGCTCAGGGAGGAAGCGCCTCAGCGCGGGGCCGACCCAAGCCGCGCTGGGCGGGAGGCGGCAGACGGCCCCGTTCCCGCCGCGCTGACTGACTGGAAGGGCGTTGCCCGCCGGGGAGCGCGCACCGTGCCCGCGGCCTTCCGGCCGTGCTGGCGGCTCCCCCCCCCCCCCCGCGTCGAGGCAGCCAGGCGTCCGGCGCGGCGGGGCCTGCGCTTTGCCGTCGGCGGTGCCACCGCCCGGCAGGGCGGTGCCGGGGGCCGGCGGCGGGGCGGGGCGGGGAGCCGAGCCGAGCCGGGGTTTCCCGGCCGGGCAGCACGGGCGGGGCGGAGGTTAACCGCGCCCAGGCTCTCGCTTCCCGATGGCTGCGGGGAGCTGAGCGGGTACCCAGCGCGCAAGGAGGAGTCGAGACCCAGCGGCACCTCCTTTCCCCCGCCGCTCTCCTTCCGACTCGACGCCCCGGCCGGCGCTGCTGCCTCCCCGGGACCCGCCGGGCAGAGCGCGGGCGGCTCCCCTCCTCCTCTGCCTCCTCCTCCTCCTCCGCCCCCCTTCCCCTCCCCAGGCCGGCGGGACGCGGGCAGGAGCCGCGGGCGACGGACGAACCGGCCCGGTTGATGAGCAGCGGCCGGAAGGGCAGGTAACCGTCTGAGGAGAGAGAAGGGGGCGGGCGGGGGGGCCGCAGCGAAGCCTCGTCGCCCTCTCCCGCGCCTTCCCGCCCGGCTCGCCGAGCCCCCGGCCCCACCCTGAGGCCATCTTCCCGCCGGCAGCGGGCCCGGCTCCCCCTCATCCCCGGTTCCTTCTTCCTCTGCGCGGCTGCGCCCGTCCCCCGCTCCCCTCCCCCGCCCTTCCTCCCCGCTGCCGCACTTCTCCTTTCCCTCCGTCCTCCCCTTCCGCCGCTCCCTCGGTTCTCCCGTCGCCGGGGCACCGGGCTAGGCCCCCCCCCCGCCTTTTCCTCCTCGCCCGTTCTTCCCGGCCCCCGCGGGAGAGAAGGGCGGCGGATGGTTTGTCCACCCCTCAGCATGGCGGGGTTGGAAATAGCCCCCCGCCTCCGCGCTTCCCCACCTCCTCGGTGCTCCAGCTTCCCCTAAAAAAGAAGTGTGTTTGTAGCTGGAGGAGGAGGAGAAAAAGGTGGGGGTGGGACTGGGACTGGGACTGATTCTCTCTCGAAGGCTTGAAGGCGAAAAGGGAGGAGACCTTGGATCTTGAGGGGTTCCATTTTTAATTGTAATCACGCTGTAGTGGTCTCTGTTAGACGGGTTGAGGTGCTTGCTGGTACGCGTTAAGACACAAAAGGCGAGTTTCCCGAGCGATCCAGCCGGCAGAGCGAATATTTGGAGAGAGATTGAAGGAAAAAAAAAAAAAAAAAAAAAGCTCTGTTGTGTCTGCTGTAATGGTGGAAAGCTGACTGAGAGGAGCCGGGGGCGAGGCGAACAGGGTAAGCCTGCTTCCAGCAGCCCCCGGGCCGGGGAAGGGCTCGCAGGCTGGCTTCGGGCTGGGGGAGGGATGGAGGGGTAGGGGAGGTTTTGTTCCCTGGAATAGCAGAGCCGAGGATGGGTTTAGACCGCAGATTTGTTGTTCCCCCATGTATTACGGTGCTGCATATTTCTGTGTGCCCGTAGGAGAGGTAAGGAAGATCATGGAGGGTGTTTGCTACAGTAGAAAAATGGAGTTTTCTCCTCGGAAATGTCGCGAAAAATGTTATTTCAATTCCCAGCTTATTATTGAAAGGATTTCAGTTTGGGTTTTTTATTTTCATCCATACAAGGGATATTTCAGGTGTAGGATTTTTAATTCTACAGCTTTGTAGGAAATGAAGAGGTGTAAAGTCTTGTATGTAAATCTGAAAGAGACGAGTCATTTTATTAAAAAAAAAAAATCTTGTCTAGAAGAAAATCAGAATGATGTAGAGGTGGTTGTAAGACGTCAATTTATCATTCCTGAAGATGAACTGAAATTTTAACGAATGTGATATTTCATTATTCTTCAGCAAAGTCGTGGCTGGGATTCGTTATTTTAAATAAGGCATCCTTTCTAGGGTGCCGGCTGCCACGTTATTATGCATTGTCTCCACAGCAGAAAATAGGAGGAAAGGACTGTAAATGTAAGGCTTAAGTGATTTTTGAAAATAGTTGTCTCAACTTGGAGGGGTGATTTAAGACTGAAAAATTTAACATTTTGCTGCTGTAAAATGTCTGCACCTTATCTTGAAAGATTTATCCCATATTTTAAGCTGATCTGCTAAATACAGGGATGTGAATCAAGACAAAATGCTGTCGATGTGTATGTGAAATACACGTGAGAAACGAGGATGATATATTACGATCTAAATTTGTTCTAAATATAAAATATCAGAGTTTACCTTTTTCCCTTGTGCACTTCAGGAGAGGAGAAAAGAGAAGGGGCGATAACAGTGTAGTTGTTTTGGTGGCTGCAGATTAGCCAGGGTGTGTGTTTGATTTTCTTTTTGCTGTGAATGAATGGATCTTTCTGTGCCTGGGCCCAGTAGCTGCAACAAGATGGCGTTTGCAGCAAGGCAGCTCTCATTTTTCAACTCCTCCTCACCACAGCTTTGCCAAACTAGATCTTCTTTCGTAATTGTGTTTTAGATTCACTTTCTCATTCTCTTTGCTTTCTTATTTTTTGGGGTGGGAGTACGAGGAGTGTTTGGAAGATTGTTGCGATAAATCTGTGGGGTTTTTTCTTCATTTTTGTGAGCTTCTCCAGATAGGAACTAGGTGGGAGGAGTAAATAGTTTTATTGAAATGTTCACATAGGCTCTTACTGGATAAACGGGTGACATGATTTTTACCTTGCAGTGCCTGCTTAATACCGTCAAAATGTTCTTGGTTTTATTAAGCCTGTTGCTGAAAAACGGTATTTTAAACCTAGAGCACAGGTATACAAAGAGTCTGCTGGGGCTGTGTGCCGTTGCTGGTTCTCTGCTAGCCAGGTGATCATCAGACCCCGTGCAGGCAGTTGTCTTTCTGTAATACAGAAGAGTCTCCTGTCTGCTTCGGAATGCTAATAATTTGTGAAGGCTTTTAAAATTTGTTTTGACCTGGAATTATTGTCGTCCTCTAGATAACTGTTCTTTTTATGGGAAAGAATAAGAAAAGTTTGGGGGATATTAGGACAGTTCTGTGTCTGAAGTGCTGTATTTTAAGACGATATTATGAATTTCTAAAGCCTGATTTTTAGTATCTTTTAAGAAAAATGGACTTTGAGTTTGTAACTTTAATGGTATTTCACCATAGTGCCAAGCTTCTTAACTCTGGTAGCCTAAATAAAATAGCTTGGTTAATGTTTGATATAGTGGAGTTGGGCTTAAAATAATACACTACCGAGCAAGCAAAATAAAAAATACTTGTTATGTCTCCTGTATTCAAATGACCTCCAAACCTTTGGTAATACCAACCTTTTTACTACTGTTTATCTATGACTTAATGTATAATCAGTTGTTAGTTAGTTTACTGTCATAGCCCAGCTGTAGTTCGTACAGAATGAAGCAAAGAAGCAGAAGAGCTAATTTGCAACTGAGGCTTGTGGTGTTGGGTTTGTTTTGGTTTGGTTTTTTTAAGAAAAAAAAAAAAGCCTAAATTAGCTGAATGCATTTTACTCCTCTGGTATGTCTAGAACAATTTTTTAATCAAGAATACTTGTCCAATAAGTTGTTAGTTCCATTTGATGTTACTTTTAATGTGCTGTTGAACTTGAAACTAGTTGTGCAGTGCTTTTTTCATATTATTACTTTGGCCTTTCAGTACAGGATCAGAGAGGAGTAGGGTGAAGTGGGATTCAGTATTGAGTAAGATAAATTGCATTTATCCTTGTTTAGTCCTTGTAGCTGCTAGGTCAGTACGAGGCAAGCATCCTACCATGAAATCTTCTGCAACATGTGAAGTTAGAATTCCACAGTAAATCCTAGCAGAACAGTTTTTAAATTGCCTCCATACCTCATGAAAATCTGAAAATGTGTTATATTTCAACTTCATGAGAATTCCTCTTGAGTAAGTAACCAATAAAGTTTTGTATCATTAGGAAGTATGTAGAATTTTGTGTAGAGTTATTCTTAATATCATCCAAGAATAAGCACTCTGCAGCTATTAAAAATTGTATATTAGTTTAATTGTTCTAGTTTTAAATACAACAAGAAAAAAATCCTTCAATTAATGCAATTACTTTCAGGATCCTTTAATTATTGTAGAAATATATATCTGTTGTGTTTGTAGGGTGCCTTTTCCTGAAATTAAGCAAGATGATGTTGGCTGCAGTGTGTAACAACTTCCTGGTGCTTTGGAGGCTTCAATTTGGTCATGTGGAAAACAACTATAACTGTTTCTTCTTAAATAGTTACTTAGTTATGATTTCTCAATCAGTGTGAAACAAGATGCCAATTCACGTGAAACTTGTGTTGCTTTTTCAGATTCTTTTGATGCCTACTGCTATAGTTAGGAATGTTAAGGTCGTGTTACATTTAGCTAGTTTTGTAGTTATTGAAATAAAAGATTGGAGTTGCTTGCTTTCTGTGGTACCAGCAATAGATTTGTCTTCTGTATGTCGGGCTCAGCTCATGTTTTAGACACTGAATTGGATTAAATTCTTACTGTCCCTGGATTTTGGCTCTCAGCATTAGTGGATTGGTAATTGATATTCTCAATTTTAATATCCAGTTTTAGCCATATGGCATACCATATTGTTTCAAGAATTGTATTTAGTGCTAGTTTGTTACTGGCGAGTTGAAATGAAAAATCGTGTTCACGTGGTTGAGTTGTGCTTAGGTGAGTCGTTGTTAGAGTCTCTATTGCTTATGCTCATGCCAGTATTTTGAGGGTGGGTTTTTTACAGTATTTCATTGGTTATGTTAGGGAAAAATATATAAGATTGAAAGCAACTAGCTTGTGTTAATGAAATGTTTCTTAAGCATGTGATTGAAGATAAAGTGGAGTTGTTTTTTTTTAAGGGAGTCCCTTGATTGCTTGAAGTGCAGACTCAAATGAAAAGAATACATATTCCATTCAAAATGTTTTTTCTTCTCCCCACTGATAATGTTGCAACTAGTATTAGCCAAGGTCATGATAAAAAACAAAAATACCCCCAAGCCCCTGTGTTTCTATTTAACATAGTATCTCAATTTATTATTTCTTCACAGGGTGTCTAGTGTGCTGGGGATTTTGTGTGCTTGGATTTGTTTTTCACCAAACAGAAATGTATGCAGAATCCATAGATACTTGAGCCAACTGGTAGTTCAGAAGAACGTTAAGAGGTTTTTAAAAGCTCTAAGCTGGTTATGAACAGTACCTTTACTTGAGATGCCAAAATAATCAATGTAAATTACTATGGAAGGCTTCCTAGTTCAAAAATATGGACACTTCAAAACAATTTTTGAAGCAGAATACTGCATTTTTATTAAAGCCCTAGCAGACTTCAAAGTAGAGAGAAAGGAGATGGTTAGCCTTTGAATAAAAATACACATTTAAAAGTATTTTTGGGACCATAGAGGTCAGATGTTCTTGGCCTTTTTTTTTTTAACAGCTGACCTTCTAAAATGTGTCCTGTACAAATAATGTCTTGTAAGACTATATTAATTTGTATTAAATGCTTGTGTCCATTGCATTTATTAGAGTGGTATGGTAGAATGTGTTATGATTTGTTAATCTTCTGAAACACGATGAAATATATCTGCTTATGTGGAATACTGCAGTTGGAACCTTGAGTGTGCTAGGTACAGGGGGTAACATTTGTCTTTGCCAGTATATTCTTAGACATCCAGGAATCTTCTTTCTTGAACCCATCTATAGAGTAATGACATGACAATATTCATGCATGCCATCTGGAAACAGCTAAGATACGGTGTGGCTTGCTATGTATATCTTACGCTCAGTGTTACTGGGGATGCTGTAATTAGATGCGTACATGATAATTTGTATGTGTCAGACAAAAAAAAGTATTTATGGGGACACCATGGAAGTGTAATTTGTAGGGAATCTTGGAAATGAGAACTTCAAATTCTGTCCAGGTTTTTCAGCACTGGCCTGAGCACTCAATTGTTTGGTTCTCAAAATTCTAAAGTAGCAGAAAATAAGGATGCCATACAAAATGTTACACCTCTCCCTGGCTCTTCATGTTTTAGTTCGGGGGGGGGGGTGTGGGGGTGGGAATGAATGACACATCACAGGAATAAGGGCTTGAGAAAGCAGTTACGAAGCAAATACTTAAGTTGTTTAGATGTCCCCAAATTTAATTCTTATTGAAATCCGGGACAAGTAACTATAGCCAGTTTAAAACAGGAATATTTTAGAAGATGTTGCAGGTGTTCAGAACACCTGGCTTTGGCTTAATGAATAGGTTACTTCTGTCAGCTATGCTGTGGTAATTATCCATGCCTGCACGCTTAAAATAAATGCAAGGATATTCCAATAAGCATAGGCATTTTTTCATGGATGACTAAATTAATCCAAATCTCTTGAACTCAATGTAGGCTGAAAGGTTGCATATAGATGACTCTAGTGTTGGAAACTTGCTCATGAGTCTGAGCCCTGTTTGGCTTGTGGGCAAGCTGCATCTGTAGGTTAATATCAAGATCTCTGAGCTTTCTTACGGACTGGAATACTTTGGTAGACTTGTCTTAAAATTATTTTTTCTAAATATTTTTGGCTTATGAATTATTGAAAACAAGTCATTTTTGTCACTTGTCGCAGACTTATGAAGAGCTGTAGGGTTTTATTATTTGTTGAATTAAAAAATATTTTTATTGGGTGAAAGTTTAAAATTTGATCTTTGTATTGTGTCTGTTTTGGAATCCTAGTAATGGAGAAGTGAAAAGGAGGCTGAAGACTTGAAGAAGGTGGTCTGAGGGAGCTCAAAGGAGACAAGATGTAAGGTAGCTCTGTAACAGCTAGTGGTAAAGATAGGCTAAATCTTCAAATTATTTTCATAGATAGTATTTAGAACTTGATGTGGGGAAAAATGAGTAGCAGATAACGAAGTGAAGAGAAAGTAAGTGATTAAAAATCTAGTTGCTGTTTTAAAGTGAAATGTAGTTAATTTCTGTAAGTAGTTTGCATGAAACTGCTTCATTAAAAATATGTATTTTTATTTGATTAAGTAGAATTTGAGCCTGTCAAATCACTGCAATTTCTAAAGGATCTATGTGTAGAAAATAAATACCTTCTATATATTTTAAGCATTAATTGAATAGTAGACAGCAAAATTTTTTTGTGTGTGTTCCTGCATTGGTCTGAGGAAGGTTTGCCTAAAATTTCTTGCCATTTATCATGTTTTTCTCAGATAAGAATATTTCTGATATCTTCTTGAAAACTGCAGTAATGCCTGCCAGCACTCCCCAAAGTGAAAATATGAATTATCTGTAATTAGATGATTAGCTATTTTTTGTAGCTTTATGTAATGCAGTCTTATATTAATAACTATGTAAAGATTTTTGTCAGCTCTTCCCCCCCACCCCCACCCAGCAAAGGCGGGGTGTGGGGAGGGAAGTAAAACCAGAATACTTCTCTCTGGAAACTCCTGCATGTCATCTGTCAAAGTAGTTGTGAACATTTTACCAGTTCAGGTGGCAGTGATGATTTTGCTCATCCTTATTACAAAATCAAACTGTACTGAGTATAGGAGACTAAATAAGAAATTTTGCAAGTCGTTCTAGATGACTTTCAGAAAGGCAAACACCCACAAAGTTGACATCACTGACAGGAAAGCAATACCTTTCTTCTGTGGCTTGTTTTTTCTTCTGTCACAGTAGGCTTAATTACAACAGCTGATGCCAGTTTCTTTCTTTGTAAGAAAGAAAAATAGTTTATGCTTAACTATTGCAGGTGAGCTGTTAATTCTATACATCTCTTTTCTTAGTGCTTTTCTGGCCTTCTTGCCTATCTTGGACTAGATTTAGGTAACGATCTTAGAAGTCTGTGCAGTAACATTGCTTTGTGTTCATCCTGACATTTTAGGATTTATTGAAATCTGCCAATAAAGAGAGGTTATCTACAATTATTTGCAAAACCATGAAGTTATTTGACAAGCTGAGTGGATTTTAGTTTATTTTTGTGAAATGTCGAAACAATTCTCCAGTACTGCTCTGACAGAAGAATTTTTACTACCGTTTGACTTCTGTGGAAACTGAAATGTATGTACCCAGTATCAATGGTGCATGCTTCACTGTAAGGATTTTCTCTCTGTGACATCTGTGGAACACAGGGTATGTTTTACTAGACTTCTTTTGTGGAGGGTTACTGAGCAGGCTGTTGAGCTCACAAATGTTCTTGGAGATTGTGTGGTATGCTTGTATCTGTCCAGATGCTGTGCTTTGCGAGCTACTGCCTGAGGTGTTGCTGCCCTTTTGTAACGGGTGGGGAATGCGGCTTTCTTCTGGAATTAGAGAAATTGACCTGCTCTGGTATACTCTCTTCTACAATCAAAAGACTTTGTGTTCGGCCCAACTGTTTGGATTTTTGTAGGTATTTGAGGGATTTACCAGAACAATTGAGGGATAGGAGGTGGGTCAAAGCTCCAAGATTAGAAGTGTACAGAAGATGGTATGAATGTACCTCTTCTTGATGCAGAGATCTTAAAAGTTAATGCTTAGTTATCTTCAGTAGTGAAGTTTGTAAGGCCAGGCAGAAATGTTCACTCTGTAAACAGCATTGACCAGAAGTCCGCAAACTTATTTCTCAGTTTAATATATGCGCAATACTAATATTTTCTAGTAAGATCTTTGTGGTGAAAACTAGTGCAGTGTGTCTGGTTTTGCCATATGTGTAAAGTTCAGTTCCATTGAAGTTTAAATAAACTGTTGAGCTAATACATCTTAGTTTAACACCAAGTGGTTCAAGGTATGTGTTGAAGGTAGCTGCGTTTGAATCCAGGATTTAAAAAAAGTAAAACTTGTGTTTCGGTATATAAAATGCCAGGAGTTATAACTGCTTAATACAAAACTTAGTATATGTTTTGTTTCCAGTAAAGGAGTAATAGTGCTCAACAAAACAGGCCTATGTATGCTTCCAGATGCTGAGAAGTAGTCCATTTATGGTCCTCTTGGATTTTTCCTATTTAGTTCCCAAAACAGTTTTCTTCAGATAACCTGGCAAATGTATTTGGAGGGTGGTATGGTAGCTTTTTCCATTTATCTAGGAAAACAAAGTAGATGTGATAGTCTGCTGAAACCTTTGGTACTCAAAAGAAGTTTATACTGTACTAATTAAAGAACTATCTTTGTTGTAACATATGTTGGATATTCCTGTCATGCATTCATTGTGAAGTGGTAAAATACTGAAGATACACTGCTGTCTGTTTAACAAAGGTGTTGTCTGTACAAAGATCAACAATGGTTCGCTTGATGTGTATGGCAATTTAATTGTGCTTCAGGTTATTAAGTACTGGATTTCACTATAAGTTGTCAGATATTATCTGGCTAGTGCCTGAAAATTTACTATTGAAGTTAATATGCAGTACTGTGGTTAAAAGACTATGTAATACTTAAATTGTTCATGTTCAATATTATTTCATTTTAACAGACTTAAAATCTGTTAGTAGTAGTGTGTCTTTAAGAGATGCTTGAGAAGTAGGGGAAGTTTTTTTCATGTATGAAAACTCAAATATCATAGAAACTTCGGATAGTGAAGTGAAATTGGTTAGTTCAGTTTACTTTCTTCCTTTATTCTTGCGCTTATAGACAGTAGATAAAGCTTCAGCATTTCAGGAAACACATTGGTTTGTCCTACAAAAAGATTCATTGCTGATGTATGGAGGAGGCGGAACTCATGCAGAACCTGCATTTGGGGCTTTAATAGCTGGGCACAGTAGTTCACAGGTGTGATACTTAGGTATCTGATTATTCAAAGTCTCTCATTAGTCTTGAATGTGACATACTGCAAATTCAGGATATCCAAGATTCAATTATGTAATGATTAAAAAAAATCACCTTGTATCCTGAAAATCAGATGATGTACAGTATCTGGAAGAAAAGGAGAAAACATCTTAAACACTATAAACTCGAAAACTTTGCAAATAGAATGAAGTTCTTCCAAACATTTTGGGAATCTTAGGCAAGTCCTTAGATGTGAGAAGATGCCCAGTCATCTTCAGGTTTGCTTCTAGCCTGACTCTTCTCTATTCCCTTTAACTCATGTTAGAAGATGGAACTCGTACTAATTCAAGGATTGGAGAATCCACTTTTTGTTTGCTACTCTGGGGATCAAATATAAAGCGTTTGGACAAATTTTCCTGAGATAATATGGGATGTTAAGCTGTGTCACCTAGCTAGCAGTGACTACCTGCTTAGCTGGATACACACCATGGAGAATTCAAGGTTTAATTAATTTTGTTTGATTTCTTAGTCTAATTTATCCTGTAGTAATTTTTTTGTTCCAGATCCTGGCTGTTGTGGATTAAACTCGGAAAGGTTCACTCTGGGGAAGCCAGTTATTGCTGCCCTCTGTCACAAAAGGTGGCATCGACACCTGTTCTTCAGCAACTGCCTTGCCAATTCACAACGTGGCATGTTGAGGAAACCAGGATGGGCAAATAGTTTAATACCATGCACAGTGCTGCAAAACTGTGCTAGTTCGGCTTCTAGTTAATGAGCAGATCTTCTCCTACAGAAGATGAAGTAGCTTATAAAAGCAAGCTGAGGTGGAAGCTGGAGTTGGAAAAAACAGTAACTGTTTTTTCCCAAATCAGAATCCTTAATACTCTGTGTAAGGTGGAAATGGCATGTCTTCAAGGATCTCTCCCCTTCTGTTTTTAAGGAGTTGATATATTTTCTACTGCAGTTAGGGTGTTTTCTGTTTTAAAAACACACTCAAAACCACCCTCCCCTCAAAAACTCACATAGTTTTGCACAACAGTAGTGTCCAGGGGCTCCAAATAAACACAAAGCAGCACGTGTACGAAGGAGGTGTGCATGAGGATCAAGGAAATCAGTGCAGAACCTGAAAAGTTACAGATTTCCACTAACCTTACTGGCTTCTGGCTTTGCTAAACAGACTTTGCTTTCCTGGCTTCACTTTTCATTCTCCCCCTCGACTGGGCTGTCTTTTGATGTTTTCAATTTTTTCTTAGTTAACTCCCACTCTGGCTCCTAAACCTAGTAATACTTTACTTGTTTTCTTTCTATTATGTTTTCCTCTTTATTTTGATCACCTAACCAGATGCATTCTGTCTAGAGGAATTATGTTTATTATGTCTAGAGGAATTATGTTTATTATGTTTTCCTCTTTATTTTGATCACCTAACCAGATGCATTCTGTCTAGAGGAATACAACTGCTACTTAAAGGCTAGTGCCAGACGTTTTAAGGGGGTTAATGCAGTACGATGGAAAGAAGAACGTCCAAGGGTGAAAGCAAGTATTTCCTGTTGTACCTTTGTGCTTTCTGTTGTGATACCATCCCTGGGTTGTACCTGAAGTTTACCTTTCCTGTCAGCGTTCAGCATTGTTGCATTGTCTGTTCCCAAACACCACTTCTCAGTCTAATGGCTTCAAGGTCTCTTGTGCTACTCTACTTTTCACTCGTCAGCCTTGATTTTCTTGTTTCTATTCTTCTGTACCTTAACTTATTTTCTATCAACAGTACATATCAAGATGCAGCAATTGCTGGGAGAAATCGATGAACTCTGGGGGTATAAATCATGGCTATCAAAACTAATGGAACTGCTTCCACATTGATTAAAGATGGGTTATGTTGATTGCTGGGCTAGAGAACAAAATATTGTTCAGTCTATTTTGGGTAAAAAGATTAGAGAAGTCATGCCATATTCTAATCTCTACTGAGTATTCTTTTATCTGCTATATGCATATAATATGTGCTGTTGATTTTTGAGTTCTACTGAAATACTTTCTCTTTTCAGACTGGTGCTGGAAAGCAGTTATTTTATGGTGTAGCTGAACTTCTAACAGTGCTCTATTATTCTCTTACTGAAGATCAGTGTGCGGCTTGAACATCTAAATTCTTATTTCAAGCTTGTGTAAGATCCCGACTGCGATTGTGAAGAATGAGTATTTTTCTTTTAGATGATCTCTGAGGCTGTTTTGTACAGTCTGTGTAGCAGAGGCACGAAGAGAGCTGGCTGTTCAAATGTCTTAACTACCGTATTTTTGTTGAGGCGGGATGTGATGGTAGTTACAGTCAGAAGGTTGTTGTCAAATCTTGTCCAGCCTGTCTGTAAGATGGGGTACCTTTGCTTCTATTGGATTTTTATTATTATTATAAAAGCTTAATACGGTAAAGCTTGTTTACTTTCTTGGAGTTGTTCTAAGTCAGAGCAGACAGAAGAAACCAGCTCTTTCAAGATTCGGTCCTAATGGTGAAACACATTTTGGGTGCAACTCTTGGTCCACATGGTAAAGCACAATTCAGGTTTGAGAGAATATAAATTATTGTGCTGCTGCTGGAAACGTAATGTGTTTTTCATTAGTGTTTTGAAGGCCTTGGTGCAGTGAGTCGTGTAATCATGTGAGTATCTCAATTAAAGTCTGTGCCTACGTGCATGGATGAGAGGGATACTTTTCAGAAGCAAAATTGTCGATAAAAGACCACCTTATATCTGTAAATGTCTCCCTTAGCTCAAGAATAAGGGTATATTGATTTGGTGGGCTATTTCTTCTATTTTTAAATGATTTGACTTTTAAGGATGTAAAAAGTAGTATTGCTAAATGTGTCATTCTTAATGGTAATTGTATTTTTTAAAAGGGGTGTAAATACGGAGCAGCTGATTCTCCTTTGACTCAGTTGACTCTTTACTAGCTGGCATACGTAGAATGAAATGGATGATTCAGCTTCTGTTGATAAAATAGTTGAGCTGAGATCTATGGAAAAACACAATAATAGGAATTTCTACTAATTTTCTGTGCTTATACAAGTATACCATCTTAGTTTAGTGTTTTTCATGTCTAATTTTGCTGGTTTTTTTAATGTTGTAAATAAGTGATCACATAACCCAGTTCCTGCCTGAATATAATAAGTAGTGTAGTGAAGATCTTAATGTTCTTACTGATGTCCCTGTAATGGTAGTATCTGAAACAATACATGATTTTTAACAAAATTTGAGAAGACTGTGCCAATACAGATGTGCTAGCAAACAGCTGAGAGAAATATCGTTCAGGCTTTTGGAAAAGACTTGTTCTTCTTGGACACTTCAACCCTCAGTCAGTGGCAGATGTTCCACCTGATGGATTTGATTGTGATCTTCAGGATTTTGGTAACAGGAGGTGGTGCAATCACCTACCTGTGCGCCAGGTTTTGCATCGAGCCAGTCATTTGCTTGTGAATTCAGTGCAACATGATCCGGTCGCATGCTGTGCTCTCCTCAGCACCTACCCTGAATTGTCTGGGGAGAGCTTGAGCAGAGCGTCATCATGATAGAGAAGTACATCAATCTTCGTGAGGACTTCCTGAACATCTTTAAATTACGGAAAATGAACAGAATACCTACTGGAAAACTGGGATACCCAGAAGTGACTTTCAAAAAGCTGTCTTTGGAAACGTCATGAGAGTTGACAAGAATTATGTTTCTTAATAGGATTGCAACTTGGTATAGGCATGTTCTTAAACTGTGGATTACAAACTTGTTTTGATACCCGAATAAATGTGTTTCTAATGTTGACTTTTACTAAAAAGAAACAAGTATATCTTTTAGGTGTGTAATGTGTTTTCATTTGCTGTGTTAGGATTCTGTCACTGATTTGTCATGATGGGATGATGTGTAAAATGGTCCTACAACAGCGTGCTTCCATTTCTGTCTTGTAGGAGAAAATGTACGGTTTATAGCTTGCATTCTGAACAAAGATAATATCCTGATACTGTGGCATTACTTTAGGTTCCCTGGAGGAGAAATGATGAATTTCCTGGTTTGTTTCTGGGGTGGGGTTTTTTTGCATTATTTTGTTCAACTTTTCTGCAAACACATTGCTGATAACACTTCACAAGCCAGGCAACCTTCCTATATCTGACTGATTTGTGCTATAGTTTTACCCTTGGCTTTTGCCTCTTTTGCTTCCTTAATGCTTCTAAATCTGTACGATGAAACTGTTCTCATTATTAACAGCTTTCCAGGTAGCTCCTGCTATGCATGTTTTTTCCTTTTAAGCATTCCTGATGCTTAAGGGCTTATGTCAAAAAATGTATTTCCTCAAAAAATTACGGAAAGTATTTTAGCACAATTCCAAGGGGATACAAATAGTTACTGTGATTTTTAAAAGAATAAAAAAAAATTGGAAGGAACAAAGGTATCTGAACAAATGGCATAAAGCCTGGTTGATTTATATTAGTGGGCCTGAGAAAGTAACAAAAACATTTTTCATTTATCTCTAGCAGTTAAAATGCAATATGTGTGTTTTTAGTTGTGTTTGGGGTTTTTTTTAGCCCAGAAACACCTAGGTTTTGTTTCTGCAGCTCATGAATAGTTAGTTGTGTGTTACTGAGAAAATGTTTGGGTCCAGCAATATTTTGTTATATACTCTTACCTTTGTAGCTACTTCTCTGTTTATGGCAATAATTTTAATTCTGAATAGTGAGAAGTATGGTGTGTGTCAGGGGCATTAGTATTGGAGTAGGACTATGATCTCTCTTGTGTGCATGTGATTTGTGCTGTTTAGGTAAACAGAGATACTGGTCACTTCACAAATTAAATGAAAAGGCCAGTAAAAACTGGAGGTTAGTGAGAAAAGAGTTCAAGGAAGCAATGAAAGATGACAGCTGAATTAAGAAGCAACTGTTCAATTACTGTAAGGATCTGCAGATAGAAGCATCTGGTAATAAATGCTTAGTCATTTCTGTGTTGGTTAATTAATAGTAATATATTCTCTTACAGTGCTGCCTGGGTTTTGTTTTCCAGTCTGAAGGGAGATGTCTAGTAGCATGTGACAACAAAATTGCTTGTTTTTAATAAGGGGACACTTTAAGTGACAATTTTCAGTAACTTATTTTTCTGGTAAAAGTAGCTAGAAATTTAAGCACAAGCAGGTTCTAAGTTTTCCTGACTTACTGTGTGGGGTTTGATTTCTTTTTTTATTTGTAAGGTCAGGAAGGCAGACAGTCAAAACCATCACTGGCCAGTTAAATAAAGTCGATGCAGTTTATTGATAGATGTGTTCCTCTTCAGGAGGAGTAATTGCATATAAATAATTTTGAACAAAGGAACATTTTTAATAAATAAGAGTTTGTTGAAAACATATGGAATATCAGTAATTTCTGTTCTTTAAGTTATTTTCCTTTGTCTACCATGTATCAGGAAGTGCTAGAATGCTCTTAAATGTTAATTTCTTTTAGAGCAAGGCAGAAAAGAAGAGTGGTAGCTAGGAAATCTTTTGACTTGGATCACTAAAGTAGCAAAAGTTATTAATATTCGTGAACTACTTTAAAGATCTCCTAAGACAACTCTTTTTAAAAAGTGTGATTTTAAGCATTTGGTTTTAGTCATCTGTTAAACTTGCAGTAGTTGGTTCTTTTATTTTTTACATAAATTCTCTGCTGTACCTGGAATTAAGATTTTTTTTTTTTTTTAAATAATGCACATAGCTTGCAGATGCATTTAGAAAGGATTAATAAAGTGACCTGTTACAGTCCAGATTTTTATGCTTAAATATTGCATCAGTATGATTTTTTTAAATGTAGGTCATAGGATTAGTGTCAGGAAATGTGAGTATTTTGGCAACATGGGGGATGCTGTCTTCCATGAAGACAGGCTGAGTTTGTTCACTGTTGGTGGCAGAGGGAGACGGGCCACTTCACTACAGAGCTGTTTATTGCAAGCATGTGTCCCTGCCATGATCTTAAGCTTTGTTGTCTGCTGATTAGTATTCTATTTTGAGAAAGTGGTAGACTATCCAAAAGGTTAATTTTCAAATACTTCTTAAGCAGAGTGATGAGTCCTAAGGTCTTAGAAAACCTAGGCGTGCAAGCAAAAGCTGATATTATGCATATATAGCTAGATACAGCTAGAGTTTGGTGATTTCCAGTAGATGTTGTATTCCTTTACTGTGTGGTAATACCCTCTGGTATTGAGGAATCTGCACATAGAAGTTAACTGTTTTGTGAATTATTCTTATTCTGTAACGCTTTTGGAGAAGACAAAAACGCAGTGTTTCTCCAAGACAGTAATTCAAAGTTGGAACTTTGAATGTGAAACTGTCTTACCGAATTCGGGCATTGCAAGTTTTTGTGAGGCATGTCCCCTGAATTTTCTGAAATAGAAGCTTGATTTTGAAATTTTATTTTATTTTTCTTTTTTCTGAGTACTAGCGGTTATTTATGGTGGGTGGGGTTTGGGTTTTTTGTTTGTTTGTGGCATTCTGAAGTGCTAAAACTGCTGTCCTTGCTGCTTAGTTGAAGGCAGTTTGATGGAAGGCCATGTTGACTGGTCAGAAGCTGTTCCGTGTAGATCTGTTGTGCCTGAATTTTCCTGTTGTGTATGCTGTTTTGTATGAGTAAGGTTACAGGATGAAGGAATGTAGCCAGAACTTTGGAAGGACCTTAGAACTAACCTTTATTCTTTAGCCAGCAATTTTCCTGTGTTCTATGCAGCCATGAGAAAAATCTTTTTTTCTAATTCAGTCTTCTAGATATGTCAGGTAGAGTAGAAAAAGTGCATAAATCTCTTCAGGAGGAAAGCATTTCCAGGTTTCTACGACTAGAATGAGGGGGTGAGGGGAGAAGGATATGTCACTTGTATTCTTAAAGATCATAGCTCCTAACAGGGCTGCAACTTTATTCTGTTAAGTCATGAGCAGAGCTTGAATGTATTTTCCTTAAAATCTTGTGCATGGGAAACAGGTGAAGGATTTAATTTACCCGGAAAACTTGTCTTCAGACAGAGCAAACACAACAGAACAAGTTTTTTAGAATCTTGCATTACCAGGTATGCCGCAGTGTTTTTTTAATGCACAAAATCTTTTAAACATTAACATCGGTGACCATTGTAGAAAGTTGCGTGGTTAAAATGGGACCTGTAATTCAAGAATTGAGCTATAGGTAAAATGAAGCATTTATGAAATCAGTTCATTCAGTTTTAGGTATTTTTAGCTTGTGTAATTATTTTGTACTTGCATGTGATATTGAAAATGGAAATTTGTTAGCTCTTTAACCAGCTGATGTAACTGTTGTGTAATGAGCACTAATACTTATCGACCTGATATTTGCTTGTTTTGAGTGTACTTCACACTAATATACGGAAAAATGTCTACTGAGCACAATGACTGCTTCAGCTGGAAACTTTGCACTTCTTCAACACAAGAAGCAGCCAGTATCTCCCACAGAAATGGTCCAGCCATGCTAGCCTTTGACTGCAGAAGTATTTTTAGTAAGTTTTTGAAGGAGTTGTATGATCTAGCATTGTTCCTGCCAGGGTGATCTGTAAGGTATTGCTTGCTTTTCAAAGCTTATGTGCTTGGAAATTATAGGCACAGCTGATGATTCCCAGAAAGAATACAGCAAATAAATTAGAAAGGGTTGTATCTGTTCACGTGAGCATATTTAGATTTATGAATTTGTAATTATTATTTTATACTTCTGTAGACTGTCCTTCAAAGCTGCGCTTGTAGGAGGTGACAGCAAAGACTAGACTTTCTGGAATACAGATCTGTACTCAACAAGAAAAGTCTGAACTAGAATAAACTCTTGGAGGAGCACATACACATGCAGATATCCAAACGTCCTTCAAGTTTCCAGCTGTCGGATAGAACTGTTTAGGCTGATAGTTAAGACCAAGCCACCAAACTGATGATAGGTCAGTTACTTGATTATTTTTTTTTGTATACAGAATAGTCTTGAAGCATAGCTTTAAATTTCAGACGTCTAATTACTGCTGCTTGGTGGCATAATTGGAATTTCATGTTGTTGGCAGTGATTTGGAAAGGTCGTGTAATCTTTTGGGCATCAAGATACTGTTCTGTGATAATAATCAGCTATGTAGACAGTAAGAAATAATTTTAATAAACTAACTTGCAATTCCCAGTTTCACAGACATTATCTCTACCATGTAGTTGATATGTTATAGTGGTGATAAGTGTTGGGTACCTGAACAGAAGCATCTGCATGCGAAATCAGTGACTGCCTGCCGACATACAGCTGTCCTTGTTGGGTGTAGGATGCGTCCTGTTCAGATTGGGTGCATGTTGATATGGAAGATATACCAGAGCAGCAAAGTAACTTCATTTGAAACTGCTGTCTTACCTTAATAGTAATATTGATATTTGCTAGTAGGTTTTTAGTTTGGGTTTTATTTCCCCTCCAGAGAAATTATTTCTGGTTGAGTGCCTTGGATAAAACAACCTTCAGTGCCACTCTTGCAGGAGGATGTTATGCAATAAATTTTTAAAATTCAAGTGGTGTAATGGTCATGGAAACTAGTTTTTACTGGTGTTGATTGAGATCTGTTTTAAAACAAGTTGATAAAGCCACTTAAAATACATGTCTATACAGAAGACTGCACACGTCGATAAAAGCCCCCTCTGAGCATTCTTCAGGCTGAACTTGTCCCTCAGCCTTTGCTCATATGAGAGATGCTCCAGTCCCTTAATCATCTTCAAGGCCCTTCACTGGAATCTCCTTAGTAGCTACATGTCTTTTTTGTGCTGGAAAGTCTGGAACTAAACACAGCTCTCCAGAAGTGGCCTCACCGGTGCTGAGGGGAAGGATCACCTCTCTTGACCTGCTGGCAATGCTCTT
Source organism: Opisthocomus hoazin (assembly GCF_030867145.1). Lineage (NCBI taxonomy): Eukaryota > Metazoa > Chordata > Aves > Opisthocomiformes > Opisthocomidae > Opisthocomus > Opisthocomus hoazin. Next base: position 19,657,579 of record NC_134429.1, on the reverse strand, counting down.
CCCAGTGCAGCATTGGATGCTGTTGGCTGTCTTTGCCTTGAGGGAGCATTGTGGGCCTGTGTTCAACTTGCAGCCAGCCAGGACCTTCAAAATGTAAGGTGGTGTGCCTCTCTAGGGGACTGGTTTGGGGTGGGACACCTGCAGCTGTGCTGGAGATCTCCCTGCTAAATAGGAGTTAGTGTTGCCTGTGCTCTGTCCATGGCCCTACAGCAAGGGCAGCTGCTTTTGCAGCCTGGTCAAACCTTGTCCCAGGGGCGGAGCCAAACCCTTCGTAGGCAAGCGCCTTGTCTGATGTGCCATGCCTGGCCTGGCCTGATGTCAGGTGTCTTTTAAGAAGCTGGAATGCTTTTGCTGCAGTTCAAATATTGGCCTTTGGCATCTAGTCATCATATGCGTAAAGCAGTCTTAAGAAGGTGTGCAGGTGGAGTCTCTTGTTGAGTCCACAGGTCAAGAAGAAAAATGTGATTGCACAGCTAATGTCTTTGTAGAGGGCTACAGTGAATGTGTGTCATCTGCTTCGGAAATTGCTTAATTTTGGAGGGTTGTTCAGGTTTGCAGTGATGTTCAAGTAAAATATTTCAACATTCTTTCCCTACTCTTCAAAGTCCCTTTTCATCATTTCTTCCATATTTTCTTCCCTGCTTTCCCCAACCTTGTGAAAAAAGCAGTAGTCTCTGTGCAGATGAGTCGTCTTCGTGTGAAGACTTGTGTTCTGGTGGATGTTGGAGTTGAGGTAAATTTTTAGGCTGGGTTGTCACTTCAGTGCAACTACTTCAATACCTTTAAAGAAAAAAGAATGTTAGGCTGACAACAGTTAGTGAGTACCTGTAGAAGGACAGCTTTACCCAGAAATGTCGATGCTTTTGCATTCTGGAGTTACTCTGTTGTTTTTCAGTCCAAACAGCTGTGCTGCTTTCCTTGGAGCAGAAGGCTGGGGAAACGTGGGGACACTGGGTACACCAACCGTGTGTAGGGCTGGCTGACCTGCGGTTACTTTGGTGTGGTGGTCTAACCACTTGGACCATGCTTGAAGTATCCAATGGTCCTTTTTGTCCTCTCCTGTTATGGAAACCCCAGTTCTTGATGTTGAGAACCTCAGGCTCTCAGCGGAGCAATGTTGTAAGAGCTGATTAAGGCAGAGTGTATGAATTTTGTTACAAGAACTCTTTCTTTGCTGAACCAGTACTGTGGTGCGATGAATAAGTTGGCCTGTAATTTTCATGTTGCTTTTACCAGGCTACATTTTTGCTAAAAATGGAAGCTTGTGGCAATGCAGATCTTTTTTCTTAAGTAGCTTGTCTACTTTTGTTCTCAGATGAGCTCCATCTTTAATGTAGAATTGAAAATATCTCAGTTGCCAGGATTGCATTCTGCAGGCATCACAGGATGCTTTCAGCATAGCTAACTGAAAACTTAACCTTGAAAAATAATCTAAATTTTGGGGAAAATTTTGCTGTTATGCTTCCTTACTCTTCTTGCAGGCTGGTTAAAGTAGCTTTTTTGTTTTGTTTTTGTTTTTCTTTTTTTGCAGAAGGCATATGAAATCTGCAACACCTCTCCTGCATTAATGAGGGTGCAGCACAGGACAATAATGGTGTGTGTTTTGGCCTTTGCTATTGTGTATTCTGTGTGCTGTTAGTGTTCCAGCATAATTTTACTTGTTTGCATTTCAGGTAATTCTTTCAGAATTTCATCAGATTTCATTATCTCTGCAGTGTGGGCAAATCTTTCTGTCAAGACTTCGGAAAGTTGAACATAGTTGATCTTTTTCCAGACTTAAAATGGTCATGTCATGTGTTTGTGTCTTTGGGGGGGATGGAGTTTGGCCTCTGAGTGTGAGTTACTGTTTCATGTCTAAAAGTGTGTTGTTCTGGCAGTAATAACCAAAACTGCTTACACTGTGATGGTTTCATAATCAGAGTATTAAACTGTTCATCTATAAATGAGCTTGGATGAGGATGACCCATATCCTAAGTAGCTTAACCTCCATACCAGACACTGAAGTGGTTTGTAAATTTTCCAGCTAATAGCGAACTGTAAAATCAGAAAGACAAACTACATGTAAGCATTTCAGTTTAAAGTATGTGAAGCTGTAGAATGGCTTTCTGTTTTGAGATTATTTTGCTTCAGTACATTCTTGCTTTGCGCTTAGAATAATTTTCCACTGTCCTGATGCAACGGCTTTGAAGATGTACACTCAGGCATTCATTGACATCACGCATAGCCCTTGTCTTGCTGTGTGATAGAGACAGCTTGTGGATGTTTTGAATGTATACACAGTTGTCAATGTTTCAAATCTTAGGATGAACTATAATTATTACTTTGTGCTGCTAGAGGAAAAAGTTGTTCTGAAATTTCTTACAAGAAGTTTTTTCACCTTGCTACAAGGCCAATTTTTATGTTAAATCACTACAGTCTTCCAGACTGCAAATGTGTGAGTTACTTAATGTGTTAATTTTTACTTTTTAAATTTTTAATATCTTTAGTGATTAGAAGTCATAACTCTTCTAGAAGAGTGTTGGGCTCTCACTTGAGCTCATTAGTAGGAGGTTTACATAACTTCTTTCAGTAAAATAGATATCTTGATATTTAACTATAGTTAGAAAGCAAGCATACCTCAGGAACAGTGTTGAGCAGCAATAATTTCAGCGCTTTGAATATGCGGACTGGGGGGCACTTTGTAGTGCAGTGAACATTAGTCTTGTGTGAGACAATGTTTTCTTACAATCCTAAACTCTCTAACAGTATGGACTTCTGTATCACTAGGGGAAGAGAATTAATGATCTGAGGATTGCAAGAGTTTTCTTGGAAAAAAAGAATATTAAAAGCTTCTTCACATGAGCAAGTCTTTTGGTTATGCTAGTATTATTAAAGCAATGCCCATTTCCTGCATGAAGACAAGCTGGCTGTTTAAATTAGCTGACGAAAAGAAGTCTGTACTTTGATAGTATTTTAATTTCTGCTAGATTTGTTAAGAAATTAGTGTTATTTCTTGATAATTGTACTAATTCTGGGTTTTGGTTTGGCTTTTTTTTTCCAGAATTTACATGTTTGACAGCAGAAGTTGGCTTTCTACTGTAGTGAGAGAAAATGTAAGTAGATAGATAAGGTAACTTCTTTTTTCCTAGTGCTTGATAAACTCATACTGTTTTTGAAAAGTGGCTAACTTCAGGGTTTTAACTGCTAATCTGTGCAAACCTAAAGTACCTGTTTTCTACTTTAGCATGTGTATTCTTATGTCAACAGGAAGGATTTTAAAATGGCCAGGAAACCTGCTAAATAATAGATGTTAGTGCCTGCCTTCTTTCAGAAATGGAACTGGCAAAGCAGAGGGAGACCATAGATGAAACTGTTTCATCTCAGTAGGCCAAGGAACTCTAATAAATAAAATTATGAGAATAGTTATTCTCTCATGAATGAAAAATTACTTATCCGCCATGTTTGACAAAAGAATGCCAAATTTCTTTTTAGCAAAGTGGCACTTGTCAGAATGTTCTTTTCAATGTGTCAGTATTGTTTAAACAGAACCTAAAAGTTTCAGAGTTTATATTCTGTGTAGTTGTAATTATTACTAATATTCTTGGAACAGTGAACCTCCATTACCTTCCAGAATATAATGTAAAACGTTTCTGCCTCTTGTGAAGCCCCTTAGTCTGTGAGGAACAGTACTGGTTAGCCATGTGTTATGTAGAAAGTATTTCCTCAGTTAAATTTGTTACTTTCAACGATTAGATATTTACCTGTTTTTCAAAAAGCAAGCAGCAAGCAAGCCCCAAACTCTTCCTCTAAACCTGTCTTCTGTGGCATTCTCTAATTAGTTACCTTGGTCAACCCTAAACACTTCCCGTGTTCTCTTTTGGAGGAGCAGAAACTGAAACTGAACAGAGCGTTCCCAGTGTAGACAAACCATTGCTTTTACTCAGTGGCATTAGGATGTTTTCAGTATTTTCTGTCCTATTTTCTATATAACCTTTTGTTTTGTTTTAACAAGGGCTGGACTATTCAGTGCACCTTCTACAGGGCTTCTTTTTCTTCAAATAAAGTTTGTATCACAAAAGCTTGTGTTATTCTGCTCACTTCTTAAGTTGTGTTCCTGTATACCTTTTCTGTGATTTCTAACTTCTAAAATGATCATATAAATGGAAGAGAGAACACTTCAAACTTGTTGCACAAGCAGTTCTGATCTTACTTACTGTGTTTTCTATTGAGTAAAAGATAAATAGGAATCGGTATATACTTCCGATTAAATAACAAAAAAACCCGTCACCTTTTCAAAGCCAGTATGATGTCAAAACTTTGGAACTAACAGTAGTTTGTGTATAATTCCTTTGTCATTGTGAAAATGTACAAGCTGTGGTGCATGTTGCTAATAGGATTTATGGTATCTAATAGATTAGCACAGCTTCGTTTAATCAGATGACCTGCTATGAGGCTGTCTGGTAGGCATAACATGAACTCATTATTAAGGCTGTAAAGTTTTGGCTCTGTTTCTGCAAATGATGTGTTTAGCTCTTCTGGCTGTTTCATACGCACTGGAGTGATGCATATTAGCAGGAAAGATGTTGAGGGAACCAATGTCAGCCAGCCTGTTCACTTGGGAGAAAGGTGTTGTGGCTAGCCTTCGTATGAAGTTACTGTACTTAGGTAATACTCTAACAGTACAAATTTAAACTCTCTGTGTTACCAGGCTTTGCATCAACAATGGCTTGCTGGGATTAATTTACATTTTGGTAGTAGTAATGTGGAGTACAAAAATACCTTTGGTATTAATTGTAATACCTTGTAGCAACCAAAGTTTGGCCATCAAGGGACAGAAGTTCTAAGTATTTGACTTAATGATAGCTATGTTTTCAAATATGTGTTCTCTTCTTTTAATCTGTAGAGATTATTCACAGGACAGACTATTTAGGAGAGGATGGAAGGCTCCATGCTTTTTTTCCATTCTTTTTTTGTAGGAAAGGAATGAGAAAATGAAATAACGAACTATTTAGTAAGCATTGCCTCACTGCCGTTACCAGGTAGTTTTAGAAGGGAAATCGTATTTAACCCAAGAATATATGTTTGGATGAGTTGTATTCAACTCTTGCCATTTCTTTTATAATACAGGCAAGCATCAGTCTACAAATAAATGTGATTGTATTAATGATACCTTAGTTTCAGTAACTGGACTTAATTGGATAAACAGCTTGAGCTCTGGAAAGGACATTAAAGTTGTACCAATGAAATGAGAGAATTTGAGTTCTTCCTTAGCCTTTGAATTCTGCTGTCACTGTTTTCTGTGTAGTGAGCTTACCTTTAAATTAGAATTATTATACTGGAATACTAAGTATATCTCCATTTGCAGGAAGCATGTGGAAGTTTTGTAGATTTTGTAAGGCTGTCTATTCAGTTCAAAGATTCTGTGCAGAGCCATTCAACACAGAATTGACTGCCTGGTCATACGTAACTGTCATAGGAATAGAGCTCACATAGCTTAGAGAAAAACAAACACACAAGTTGTTACTTTGAGATGAGTGACATGATAAATCCTTTTGGCATAGTTGAATTATAAAGTTTTATCATAAATAGAAATTAACAAGTAAGGTGGACTTAATACTCGATTTTCTTATGTGGGAAACAGAGGAACAAAGTGACTCTTCTATGGGTACCTTGTAAGGAGAGATTAGAGACTTGGGTCATTTGGAGTAGTGAAGAATAGTAAACTACCTTGCAAGTAGGCATATTGTTGTCCCTAGCAAGAAGAGAATTATCTACAAGGTATACTTGTCAACAAGATTAGAGGGAATTAGGCTTAGAGCAGAGACACTTAAGCACTTCAGCCTCTGGAAAGGTCTTGAGTGAGTTCAGTAAAGTGAATGTGTTATTCTTGAGAAGCTGCCTTCAAGAACACAGTAGCATATTCAAAAGTGAGGTAAGCGTGAGTTTGGCTGCTACCTATTTCTTCAGAGCTATGGTGATACTTTGGAAAAAAGGAGTATGGAACTTGAGTAGTGACCTTTTGCAGGGGGGTTTTGCTTGATTTAGAAATTTAGCAACTTCTTTCAAAACCCCAGAAATAGAAGCATCATCAATATCAAGCTTATATATTCTCTTAGCAACCTTCTTTTAAAATGGGGTTAAATGCTGTTTGAATAAGCCAAGAAACAAAAATAAATACTATTTCATGATATTCAGTTGTGCTAGTTTGCAATGAGCATAGATCATTTGTTGAACGGTCTCTGCGGATCTCATATTTTTGCAGTAAATATAGTTGCCTAAGACTTAGTGTAAAAGAAATAGAGGAATAGCCAAGTTGGTTGGCCGGTTGTCCTGTAAACTTTACAGTCTGCTTCAGAGAACTCCTATGTTTTAATGCCCTTGGCTTCATCAGGATTTTCATTTCCTGAGTTTTGGTGAGTTCAGCCACGCTGGCAGGAATTAGGACTTCCTGTTGATGTTGAAACAACAAAGACTACAAAGGGAATGTGGCAATCTGGTTTGAACAATCCATGTGGATGCTGTCAGAAATGCAGTTCAGGGTTTGAAGTTGCTTGCAATGTATTGGGACTAACTTGTAACTATAAAAGTGTATCTAACTGAAATATATGAATTTATCATGTGGATATATGGTATTAGAGGTGGGAAAGGCATCAAGGGTCGTATGCATTCAACTACTAATTGTCATGCAGTGAATACTGAAACATGAATCCCACCTAGCAAGTGACTGAAGGTCAAAATCCATAGAAACTGCTACGATAGTAGTCGTTAAGTTCCTTGAACTCCTTGCTGCCTGTGATAACGGAGAGGGTATCTTACATGTAGGTGTAAAGGTTTCTATAGTGTTGGTAAACCATTATGAAGTTATTCATTAAAAGAAAGCTTCCCTTAAAACATTAGTGAGTGACTGTCTTGATGTGGAGTTCACAAATAAAGCATTTTAGGCGCTTAGGTTACATATATGCACATCTGATGAACTGTATGATAAAGTGCATTTATGAAATGACTCTGAAGGTTGAGTTCCGCTAGCGTGTTCAGTTACTCCTTACAAACTGTGAAGGAGTTTGGGCTGTTCTGCCCCTGTGTAAAGTGGTACTGAGAACAGAATGGAGGCAAAGTGCTGAGGTGGGGTACTGCCTTGAATTTGATGTGAGAATTGGAAATAGAACCTGTCTTGTGTAACAAAAATATACATATAGTTACTGTGCTAGGCCTTTCAAAGTGTAATGGAGGATTTATTTGTGTGAAGACAGACGTATAGTTAAACTATGATATCCCGTCAGCTGGGGAACATGGTTGATGTCCTTTTAACTTCTTATATGGCTGTGTCAATGTTACTGCAGAAGACACTCACGCTGCTGGGCTGCTTCATCTGGCTTTGTCATTTGCAGTACTACCCTTCAGTGCATGCTACCTTAGGCAATAAGGCACAAGCATGAAATCAACTTGCATGATTTGTTTTAAACTCAGTGTATGCAAATAATCCAGACTGAAACTACACGGTCCAATTTCTGTGAACTTTCTCAATGTGACTTTTTCTAGGAGTAGTGTTCATCTCCTTAGGCCTCTTCCTGTTCCATACAAAGAAGTTGTTTCCTTCAAATGTGAGAGAATTCTGTTGCATAGCACACGAATTCCGGTAGAAGTAAATTAGCACTATTTTAAACTGTGTGTTACAGGAGAACATGTCTGCTTTGACTGACATAAGGTTATTCATCCTATTATATTTTAAAATAAAGCTGCATGTAAGTCTTCAGTGTAGTTACCTGTAACTCTGTAGTTGGAATTCTGGTGTCCTAAATCTTTGTCTTAATCTCTTTGCTGAGTTGCTGTGACCTTGAGCAGAATGCTTCAATTTTGGATTGTAATTTCGTTCTCTGAAATAGGAGTGATACCATCTCTAAATTCTTTGTACTCTTCCTGGAGAAGTTGATATTTGTTTAGTGGGAAATGGGCTTATATATTAACTTAAAGAATGGCAGAAATAGAACTGGATATGAAAAGGCTAAAAGATCTGAAAATTTGCAGTTTATTCTTAAGAACAGTTTTAGAGTTTCTTAATCCTTTACGACAAGAGTAGTGCATACTCTGCATGATGGGTGTGAAGTACACAGGAGCTGTCGACAGTGACGACTGCATGCTAAAAACTGCAGAGACCCAACCACAGTGTGTTTTGTCTTAAATGTAGAATGAACAGAACATTTTGAGAAACAAAAGAGCATTCAGAAGAAAAGATGATGGATATAGGACAATAAAACACTCTTGATGGGTTTTGTCTTAACTGGATTTTGGACTAAGCTGAACAAGCAATCCTAAAGGGGCTTAAAGATAACCCTGGAACCAGAAGAGAGAAAGAAGAGACCTAGTTTCACAATAAAGTGAAAGGGCTTTGAAGTTGTGTGAATGGGGATTTTGAGATAGGAGCTAACTAAAATTCCTTTTCTAAAATATTTTGGGTTTCAGAGAAGAATATAAATTTGTAAATGATGGTATGACAAGATCTGACACTTGTTCCTTGAGGTTCTTGGTCTGGAATACTAGCTACTATGAAGAGAGCTCTGAGATAACTCTGGTTATGTGGGATAGCATTATTTAGGGAATGGTAAAGTCTTAACTCTTTTGAAACTTCTTTTCTTTAGACAGTGATGTTTGCTCCACTGTTTTAATTTGCCACCTCAATATGTTCTCTGTTACAGTGACTGGATAAAAATCTGGAAGTTATCCTCATCCTTCTCCTTGGGAAGGGCTTTAGGAAAAAAACAAAACCCGCATGCTTGCAAAGATAAATAAGCTGATTAAATCTTAACAGAATAATATGTAAAGCTGCTAGCAAAGCATTTGCTTTGTTTAATAGGAGAGGGTCAATTCTGGCCAAAAGCACCCTAGCAGTGTTTGTTTATGAACTCCAGGTGCTCTGTGTAGCTTTTGAAAATGGAACCAATTACCTTGTTCTGCAATAAAAGATAAACTTCATCAGCATGTTTCTTCAGCATCTTATATTGGTATCAAGCTGCAGAGATTTTAAAACAAAGTTTAAGAACAGCTAAGTTTTAGGTATGGGGTGCTAGTGATAATTCCAAGGATATCTTTCTGGAACAGTGATTTTTGAAGATAAGTTGCATGCTTAATGGAGTAGTGGAAATGTTATATTGGAAAACCATCCAATAGTTGAGGAACTCTACAGGCAACAGTTGAAGATGGTCAGTGATACTTATGTTTTATTGAGCCTCTATCTTGCTTGCTACAGAGTACAGCAGACAGAGGGATATATATGTTAGTAATTTGGTGCTTATTGATGCTAGGAAAATATAGTCTTAGAGGTGGAAAACGTCTGTTGACAGCAGTTTCTCACACTCTTCCCATCAACCTAATATTCAAAATAATACTAATTTTATTCTGACAACATGTTAATGTTAGAATCCATTCTGGAAATCTCAGGGAGACATTTTGGCAATTAACAAGTGAAAACCTGAACAACACTTCTGGGTGATCTCCTTTTATCCAGGTACCAGAACATTTCTCATAACTGCGGTGTTACAGATAGCATTCATAATAGGCCTTTTTACAGCATTTTGCAAGTGCTTGTTTCAGTCTGTAAATTCTTAAGGTGCTTATTATTTGATAGGAGGATTCCTTACTCTATTCTTAAGACCTACAGAGAAATTCTGACTTTCATGTTTAACATAAGTGTTATCTGCTGCTTCACTCTTGGGAAATTTGAGTTTATACGAAACTGAATCAGGAAAACACTAATGGGAAAAAAAAAGCAACAAAAGAAACCTGGAGGAAAGGAATAAGTCCAAATTATATTTTATTTACTGTGGCTGGAAAAAAGCTAAGCACATTTGCGTGTGGTAACACCTTATTTTGAAGATATTTTAGAGAAATATTTTCACCTGTATTCCAGTACTTATAAACCAATCTGCCTTTTTTCAAGTGCTGTTTGAGATGGTTGAAAGGACTTGTCTACTCTAGTAATTTCAAACTATGACTTCTATTAATTCTCGTTATTGTCACCTGTCTTTCAGATTTCTGGTTGTTTCAGAGGTGGCCGTGAAGCACACCTTTAGCACGGGAAAATGAGTGAGCTTGACCAGTTACGCCAGGAGGCTGAGCAGCTGAAAAACCAAATCAGAGTATGTATTGTGTCAGTGGATCTGTAAGACACACGACAGAAGAATGATCATTTATGCGTGTTGATGAGAACAGAGATGGATGGAAATGATACATTAAGTTAAATGTTTTCACACTGTCAAAGTTAATATTATGGATATTTAGAAAGGACAAGCATATGTAACTGCTTTAGGAAATTATTTTTTGTTTTTTAATATTGCTTGGAAGATAATAGCTATACAAATAATGCACAAAATGCATTAGATCAAGATGTAAGTTTGCTGAAGCTTTTCTGAGCCAGACCATAACCAGCGTTAAGCAACCTCCTGTTTAATATAAGGTCAGCTATAAGGTTATTCAGGGCTTTGACCAGCTGGGTCTTGAAAATCTCCAAGGATGGAGACGGCACGGCCCTTCTGGGCAAGCTGTTCCATTCATTGGCTGTCCTCATGGTGAAAATCATGTTCCCTTTCTCTCGAAGAAAATTTTGAAGTTAAATGCTCAATATGCTCAATGTGTCTGGACAGCAGACAGCATATCATGTTCATGCTGCAGTTAGGCTACATCCTCTGTGGATGACAAACAGAAATGCTTTCTGAACCTTGTTTTGAGCGTGCTTGATTGAATTGACAAAACAGAGATAGAGTATAAAGAAACGTGCAGAACATCTTCCAGTTTCTCTAACCTACCTTCTGTTGCAGGATGCTAGGAAAGCATGTGCAGATGCTACCCTGGCTCAGGTAAGCATTTAAGAGTTTAACATGAATTGCAAAAATTTGTCTCCTTTACAGAAAGAAAATACGGTGTTAGAAGGTAAATGCAACTGAATCTTGCTTGCTGCCTTTAGCCATTTTTAAATTTTGCCTTTAGGGTGGTTTCTTCCAGAAATAAGTACGTTGTTTATGTTTGTCCAGTTTGAGAGCTGTAGCCTTGAGCAGTAGTTTCTTTAAGAAGTGACTGAGGGCACATCTCTACTGCTCAATGCAAAAGAATGCAGGGGAGCACCAGTGCTATAGGTGTGGTGGTAGTACAGTTGTGTTACCCTGATAATCTGAACCGGAAGACCTGCTGAGGTTAACCTACGTACCAGTTTCCACGCGACGCTGCACTTGCGTCTGAACTGCTTCTGAACCTGAGCTAATACCTTTGCATCTTGCCGTACGTTTTGATCCTATTGGCTTGACTTCAGTCAACATTACCTTGGGGAGAGGGAAATCTGTACTTTGTAGTACATCTCATGGAGATATGGTGGGGGTTTGTTTCTAGAATTCTGGTAGGAATTTAGACTGAAACAGATTATTATGGCATTGGAAGAGATGGCAAGCCTTTGCTTTTTTTTTTTGCTAGATATATCATGATAGGTTTACTCTTGTCACCTACTTCAGTCCATTTGCTTGAATGTTGACTGTTAATCTTGCGTCTCTGATTTAAGATAGCTGGTACAGAAGTGATTCATGTCGGTTTATTAATTTAAAATGTCACTAAAATACCAAGTAAAAAAGGTAATATCAATATTTATTTGAGTGTACATATTTTGTGATCTCATTTTATGTGAGGCACAATGTTGAGTGTTTTCCAGGGTGCAAGTATGGAAAAAAGATAAAAAGAAAAACAAAAAGGTTCAGTATTGGTTAATACAAGAGATGTCCACCATGAAAGGAGATTTATGTCAGGGAAACATTCTTACCTGTTCATTACAGTACTAAGCTGTGTTGATAGCCTTTGGAAAGAACTAGAGATTTTTGCTCAAATGCGCTTGCCAAAGAATTTTGTAACATGGAGACATGAGAAGTATGCAGACGTTATCCATAAAATAAACTCTCAAACTCTTGGATTTCTTGTGTTGTGCTGTTTTGGTTTTTTTTTAAACTGATACTTCTCTCCAGACTGGAGGACTTGTAAGGACAGCTAAACTGATTGCTTCCTCACTGTGCTTTTCACTTATTCCAGAGACTACTTTTGTCTCAAGAATTTATAAATCAGGATTACTATGAATTTAATAATCCTATACTTGGAAGGGAAGGGCTTCTGGGTCAGAGAGAGAGTTATTAATTCGTCCTTTAAAAGTGGAGGCATGTTTAAAGCCTGATATACATCTCCACACCCACCCTTCTGGAAAAAAATTGTTGGACTACCGTATTTATCTATACAGGAGTAGAGAACTGAGAACAAAGGTCTGAAATTGTAGAAGTTTAAGAAGATATGATCTAAACAAAGTATTTTCTGAGAGTGTTTATAAATGTGATAGAAAGACCGCTTTCTTCATTTGATGTAACTTTTGATTAGGCAATTTTTAAAACCTGAGTCAATATTCAAAATTTGGGACTTTGGTCTGCACTGGAGCGGTCATTTAAATGTAATTGTGTATGATGTGTTACTCTGGGAACAATGAAGTGAAAAAGCCAGTGTATAACACCATTTCTATTTCAGATCACAGCCAATATTGACCCAGTGGGGAGAATTCAAATGCGCACTAGAAGAACACTCCGGGGACACCTGGCTAAAATTTATGCAATGCACTGGGGGACTGATTCCAGGTAGGTGCTAGCAATACAAAATCGGATCATGTGGCTTCACTGTGCTTTGGAAAGTTGAGTGTGCAGGACTGTTTATTTTTCCTGTTCCTTCCACTGGGAACCACTGATTCCAAGAGAACTCGGACAACCAAGAGAATTCAGAAACACTTAATATTGCTTTTTTCCTCCTAATGTCCATGTTTTTGTCATCCAGACCTAAATGTGGTGCCAAAATAGCAATCTTCATCTACTTGTCTGAAAAATACAGTTGTGGTACCATATGAATTCTGAGGAACTGTGGAGATAGAGTAGATTTCGTTATCAGTTGTCTTTTTTCCTTAAATGCTTCCTGTTAATTACTGATAATCAGTTAGAGAGAGACTAAATGATACTGGTATCGACTACTTTCATTCTCTTTTTACAAGAATTTGAAGGCACACTAAGGGCAGCATATTTTATCTTCAGTTACAAGAATATGTTGCTCCTTCCTTCCAGGAACAGATTTAAAAAAAAAAAAAATCCCTTTAGGAATTTTTAAGTTAGAACTAAGGAATTTGTGGGTTATAGCTAGCCTCTTTCTACTCAGTAGAGATTTTTGAAGGAAGCTTGATGTTGTTTAAATCTTATCATCAAATTTGTGTAAATAAGCTGTGCCTTCTGAAAGAACTGCATGAAGTCTTCTGTGTATGCATACAATAAATACACTACAGCAAAATAGCCAAGTGCTTAACAAAACAGACAGTGTGCATGATGAAGATGAAAAATAATTCATAATGTATTATACTTTTAGCTTCTGAATTGCTTGATATTTAAAAATCAGAACGAACATAATTGTTACTTTGAGTTAAACTTTAGTGGTTTGCACCTCAATTTTCTGTGCCTGTGAATAATTTCTCACAGTTGTGTAGAATTCATTGCTTCAGGCATCTCTGGCATATAGCTTATTTAAAAGACTGGGATTCAATTTCTTGTTTGGCAAAAGTGTTTCAAGACAGCCCTAAAATACAACCTAGAGCAAAAAAAAAATAATGCAAAGAGACTGGAGTACTTCGATGATTACACTGTATTGTTCAGCTTGGAAATGGTCAGAAGATGATGCACAGAACAAATTTGAATACCATATTGGAGGATTTTATCCAAAATTGCCTAAAAAAATGTGGAGACTATACAGATTTTTCATGTCAGTATACGTGATCTATCTTTAAGCACATTAATACTAAAGTATAATTTATATATTAATAATAAAATCAGAGAGCTGTGAACAATGGGTTAGGTGTACCATGTTTCAAACATGATTGCAGGGTGGGGATTTGAGGTGGTGTTGATTTAGAGTAAAAATCTTCCTAATGCTACCCCTTCCATTAGTGAGATATTTGCTGTGTTTTTTTTCATTGTATTTCAGTGCTGACAGTCATTCAGGGTTTTTGGACATCTTAGAAGTTATATTTGCATTTTAAAAATAGGAAAAAGGAAAAGAGGTTGATAGTGTAGATTCCCAAACTCAGTGAATCTGAAGCCTGTGTGTGGAACAGAGCAGCACTGATTCCATGCAAGTATTCTCCTTCAGTTTGCAAGATTGAGATGTTAGTTACGTGGCTACTTTTTTTTTCTGAAGTCAGAATATGTTACCATGTAGGTGTTCCATCACACATTTCCATAATATTTAACATTGAAATTCAGTACTTACAATATGATTTTTATAGTGTTCATAACTGATTTGGGTAATGCCGCACTGTACTTAATGGTTTCAAGCACCTCGGCATTGCTAGTGGAGGCAAATGCCATCACAAAGATGTTCCTTCTTGTCTTCCTGCCATGATTGTGTTTACCTGCTGTTTCCTCTCTAGGCTTCTAGTTAGTGCCTCCCAGGATGGCAAACTTATAATTTGGGACAGCTATACTACAAACAAGGTAAGACTAACCGATATGTTGCTGTGTGATTCAATTGTAAATAGAAAGGAAGGGATGTTACCTGTTGTGATTTTTGCTGCATAGTCCTAAGAACAAAGTTTGAATTCTCCAAAACAATGATGTTTGCATTTGAAGAATGTAGCAGTGTCTGAAATATATTGTGTATGGAAATGTGCACCACAAATGGAAAACAATGAAATACTTAATGCTAGAGAATGTTTTGTTTTGATGCTGCAGAGAAATTGATCAACAGAGCAAGAAGTAATCAGCATATTGCACCGGAAGGGTCAGAGATCTAAGTATAGCCATAGTAATTTGTTGTCTCCAGTTAAGTATTGAAAGACCTGACATATATAATGCGTCATCACTTTCTGGCTGCAATCACATGATGCAGTTCAGGATTACTTTTACTTTCATGTGACAGTGATTGGTATTTACTGGTTATGGTTGCAGTTATTAGGGCTAGCAACAATTCACATGTTGCCCCTTTGAGTTACATTGACAGAGCTGCTTAAGTTTGTTGTGCACAGGAGCATAGAACTGACTTTAATTCAAATAAATTTTCCTGGATTAGCTCGTCATAGCCTTAAAAACAATTTTGCGAATGCACTTGAGCAAATGGCACGCTACAGAGGAGAGA
This sequence comes from Opisthocomus hoazin, assembly GCF_030867145.1. Lineage (NCBI taxonomy): Eukaryota > Metazoa > Chordata > Aves > Opisthocomiformes > Opisthocomidae > Opisthocomus > Opisthocomus hoazin. Next base: position 19,642,423 of record NC_134429.1, on the reverse strand, counting down.
AAAGCAGAAACAAACAACTGCAGCAGCAACTGATAAAGCTGGGATTAGTGTTGAATCACAGTTGTGAAACTAATGAATCCATAAATTTAGTAAAGAGTCATAATACTGTTTGCAAAATAAACATAAACCCTCCCTTTTTTGCCTTCATCCTCCTCCTTTGACCCCAGCCTGCAGGTAAATGTGATCTAAATTACTGTAACAACTGAAAGATAGGATGATCACTGTGTACCATGACTTCCATATTAGTATCATTCTTCTATGAGTACCAATTAATTCGGCATCATCAAGAGGCAGAGAGCGACTTTGTTATCTAGGGAGAATGGAATCAGAGGTTGTTGCTAGACTGGTAAAATTTTTTCTAGAATCGGAAATAGGACTCTTCAGCTGCAAAAACATCCTCCCCCATACCTCTTGGCAGTATTGATCCAGTGAAATAGCAAGTGAGTTAAAAACAATCCCACCCTGCACCCCCAGAAGAAGTAAAAAAAAAAAAAAAAACCCCAAACACACACACACCCCCACACACCCCCAAACCAAACCACAAACCCTCTGGAATTACAGGTAGCAAACATCTTGGTGTTGAAACTGTATTGAATTTGACTAGGTAGCACCCAGAAGCAGTTGATGCAAAAATACTTGAATGACAGCCTGCAGATGTTCTGTTGGCAGTTGCAGCACACATTGGAAGTAACAGAGCTGTCACAAATATGATTTTTTTCCTAATGATAAAATAAAATGGCTCCAGGTGAATATTCCAATTAGTCCCTTGGTAGAAGACTTCTTAGAATGACCTGACTGTGGTTTTAGTGCAAGGTATTGTTTTTTAACTGCTGATTGCTGTAGGATCACTGATTACTGTAGCAGCAGAGCATAATCTTTACTGTTAAATTAAGAAATGCAGCAAGTTTGTTAATATTACATGAAATCTTACAATAAGGATATGATCCCTTTCTTAAATAGGTTAAGAAGAAATTTGAGGGGTGAATGCAACGTGTTACCAAGACAGAACAGGTTTAGCATAAATAATTTTTAAAATGAAGTTCTTTGAGCCCAGAATGACAAGGAAACATAGGGTAGTTATTTAAATACGAGTCTTGATTGCTTGCAGTGGGCTTCCAAAGAAGGATTGAAATGGCAGTGAAAGTAGCATTTTCCTTACTTGTTCATTCACAGCATAGCATCTAAACCCGGAATCGGCAGTTTCCCTGACTGTACTTGGAAGGCAATGTTTTCCTGAACCTGTAATAAATCAATAGTAATCAGAGCACTGAAATGAAATATTTAGTTTTTACCAAAATTGCTGATTCACCTGGATTCAGGAAAGGCAAATCTGAGGTTTTAATCACGTCATTACTTGGTTCGATGAGCTATATATGCAAGTTACCCTCAAAATAGTTTGATACTCAAACAGCCAAATACTTCTTTTTTTCACTGTTTTCTTGTCCTTTTGACAAAAACGTGATGCATAGCTTGAGAGACAGGGGAAAAACTTCATGATGGTAAATTACTGAATCAGTTGGTTTGCAGATGAAATACATTAATGTGTTGGTTTCAGGTGCATGCTATTCCCCTGCGTTCATCTTGGGTCATGACTTGTGCATATGCTCCTTCTGGAAATTATGTGGCTTGTGGTGGTCTTGATAACATCTGTTCCATTTATAACTTGAAAACTCGTGAAGGGAATGTACGTGTCAGCCGTGAACTAGCTGGTCACACAGGTGAGTGCCTGTTCAGAATGATCTAAGTTACCTAAGCATGTAGTGAAGACTTAAAAAAAAAAAAAAAAATCTTTTTAATATACTTTCTTAGTTAAAAAGATATACTTCATTGTGCACCTCTATTTCTCGAGGTTGGGGGGGGGTTAGCTGCATGCTACCCATTTTTAATGGCTTTTTTTCCCTCCTTTTTAAAAACTTTTTAATGAATGGTACTCTCTGAACAAAAGAGGTGTAGTGAGAGTGTGTTTTAACTTCTCATAAGCAAGATGGCTGCCTTCTGATGGAGCTGTTCTTTAGCTGCAGAGGTTTGCATTCTCATGCTTCCTCTTCTGTTTCTCCTTCTCTCCCTTCTCCCCAAACGCAGTAGCTTACTGCTTGTCTCTCAGTTTCTAAGGTGGACTGTCTTGTGATTGATGAGAAGACGGGTAGACTTGTAGGCTTTGCCTGTTGAACTAAGATGTAATTCTAGCTGCAAGGTTCTCTGACAGATGAAGCAAAATTCATCTTGTTAGATAAGAAAGATTACAGAAATACAGGTGTTAGAGTTTTTGAGCAAGAAAGTTCCTCATGTTGCTTAAAAGCTAGTGTTTTAAGTGTGGGGATTGAGTTGAAAATTTTTCTTTCTGAACAAGCCAAGAGATTCAGTGTCACAAAGTACCTTTAAAAGCAAATTCAGTGGCTGAAGATATTCTTGTGCACCTTACAAGCAGTAGTAACCTAGAAAATGTGAACTGCTTTTGTATATTTTCTCATAAGGGACAGATTGTATTTTTATTTTGTTGTGAATGGGGTTGGAAATTTTTCAGAGGAAGGTTGGCTGGGTGGTTTCTTGAACTCCATTGAAAGTTAAAGCACTGGCTATTTAGTAGGCGCTCTGCTATGTGGTAAAGTACTGCTGTAGTGCTGAGCCTGTCATACACATCAGCAGTCTTCTGCGTTCTTGCGGAATCAGTAATACCTCCAACAATCTGAGAAAGGGAATGGACTGTAGTTAGGCATTTCTCCTAAAGCTGCAGCTCTGAAACAGCACATCGTTGTTATGGTCTCTTTGTTTCCACAAAGAGTGTAATCCAAAACAAAAGTGGACTGCTCTAGAGGCTGTCCGCTTGGCTCCAGAGAAAACCCCTAAAGGTGGGTTCTGTCTTGCTGGTTTTCTGCCTGATCAAGCCTCTGACTATACAGAGTAAAGGAAATGGCATAAAGACTGTTCACTGAAGGAAAATAAGGTCCATCAGAAATAAATAGTTATACATTACTGAACTTTGATACAGAAAAAACTAAACGTGAATTAAGGTATGCTTAATGCCATTTAATTTTTTTCAGCTGTTTTTCTCACAAAGCATTATTTATGTAATTTAGAGGAATTGTGTACCCTCTGGGTGTAGTTGAGGATGTGAGAATGCAGTGTTGATTTGACCTTCAGATAGGAGTTGTGATGTGATCAGGAAAGTGATTTCTAGGAAGGTATTCTTCCTCCCTGCCTCCCTCTCGCCCTTCAGGACACAGCGAGAAGCGGAATGATGTTTGGACACAGGGAGCTTTGGCTTTCAGTATGTGGCCGTGTGTGTGTATCAAAATACTGAGCAATATTTTAGCAATAAAAAGAGCATTATTTCTATGATATTCTAGACGCTTAATGGTCTTTATGGTTATAAACTCTATAGCTGGGAAAACGTGGATTTTTACAGAACACAAGAGGCAGAGTTTTGCTGTAATGCAAGGGACATTAACGGAATACATTTGAGACCTGACCGGTTTGTGCGGAATCTTCTCGAAGGAACAGTTTTAATGAGCTGCTTTTCTGTGGCAGAATTGAACAAAGCATATAGGTGGAAGCTGATGTTTACAGGTTTTCATATTTTGCTGTAGTTTGGATTTTCAGAAGACGTTTGCGCTTTTTGAAAGAGAAGGTGGCTGACAGGACAGACTAATTTTGTAATCTGAGTTGTTACGTTGATAGTCTGGCACTTGCTAACTCAGTACAAAGATGCTTCAGAGCATGCAGATGAAATTCTTTGATGCAGCTGTTGGGAAACATCCAATATATATGCTCTGTTCTTTGTACTGACCAAGAATGTATTTTATATTTTCTCAATAGTTGTATGATACAGCCAAGGTCATAAGCATTTGTTGCTCCTGTATGCAGTGACATACAGATCCACTTTCTAAGGCAGTTTAGCGTGTACAGTGCAGGGTTACCTATACTTCTTTCCAGCTTGGCTAGTGGATTCCACACTTTTGCCTCACTACTCCCTCTTTCCCTTCTTCCTCACTCTCTACCAAAAGAAAAATTGGTTAGGTATTTCCAAAATAGTGTCTACCCTGTTTGGTTAAGCTGCTTATGTTTTTATTTTCTTCTGTGTTACAGACAGCTTTGTTTAGGTCAACTTGCTGTGATACCAGTGCATTACTGTGCTAGTGTAGTCATTGAACTGGGCATGGTCTATAAAGAGCCAAAAGACATTTTGTCCAAAACGTTGGAGGTTCCTAGATAAAAATTGTCTATGTTGTATTTTAGGCTTATATAGTAGTTCTTGCTTCATCTTCAGGAGAGGAGGAAGCAGCATATAAGCAAGCCAGTATGCAATGTGAAGAGTAAACTCTGGTCTTATTCATCAGCTTTTAATTTTGTTTTCAGGATACTTGTCATGCTGTCGTTTCTTGGATGATAATCAGATTGTTACCAGCTCTGGCGACACCACTTGGTAAGCAGTAAAATTCTGACGTGATTGTTGGTGATGACTTTTCACAGCTATACTCTATTATTAAAGAAAACTTTGTTATTCGTAACCCAAATAGTCATCCAGAAGACTAAATGTGATTATTGTTCGTATGTCACGTTTTCACTAGTAATGGAAAACTTGATCTTTCAAGTTTGATAGCTTTGGCTGTTTAGTTATGCCCATGTTCTGAAGAGCCTGACCGAATACTCTGTGTTAAGATGGTATGGGAAATTTTTTTTACTATAACTATTTGGCTTTCAGAAGTAAATGTATTAGACTAAGACTTTTCTCAAAGTTGTTTAGTATTCAGTATTTATTACTTAGTCATATTTGGATTTTTGTAATACAGAATTTATTTTATGTTGCTATTCAGAAGAGCTACTAGAAAATATTCTACAGTGACAGCAGATGGGTTTTTTGAGGAGAATTAGGTGTGTCTCTCAATAAATACTAGCTTCTGAATGAAAATAAAACCCTCAATCTTTTTTTCATAAGTTTTTCTATTGTATCTAATTCTTAAAAGCATTATAGCTGTCCCAAGCCATAGCTCTTATAGCAAAGGCTGTCTAATAAATACCTCTCCCACACAGTGTCAGTCTCTTTGAATGCCCATCTGCTAGTCCATTGAATCTGAGTAGCTATTGAATATATACGTTTGGAATGTTTCTCAATACATGTTGTTGTTGTATGTGGGTTTTGTGTTTTGTCGTGTGTCTCCCCCCCCCCCCCCAAAAAAAAAAAAACAACCCCAAAAAAACCAAAAACCCAGGATTTGTTAAATTATACGCTTTGTGAGAGAATATAGCTGATTCAGGAGTTATTGTAGTAACCCTACAGTTGTCTGGATAACAGTTTGTCCTTGACATCACTTCAGTTCAACCAAGCTTCAAAGTACAGTATCAAAGTATAGTCATGTCTTATTTGCCTAATGTAAATCTACCACTGATGGGTCTAGTTTACTGAGAAATGACAGAAATTAAAAATCCTTAATCTTTCTTAAATGTTTAGACTTTTTGTTAGAGAGATGATAGTGTTCTTTCATCCTTTTATACTCTTTGATTATCACTGTAGTAGCGATTATGCTGTCTTGGGAAACTGGCACAGCTTTAAGACGACACTTCACAAAGTTACACATCCTCAGTGAGTTTTTAAAAATGAGAAACACTGACTCAGCTCTTGCTGTAGCCTTACCACTGCTGCTTTAAATCAACCTGGTAGTAGTACTGGACAGTAGTCATTGGCACGTCATAAGAACTTCATGTATAAACAGCCATGAGTGTTAGTTATTAGGTTTTTGCACTGATTTTTCAATTGAAAACTCCCAACATTTTAGACTGGAAGATGGCTTTTAAAATCTTCTATACACAATTATTCTGTAACATAGCCAAATCGTTCAACAAAGAATGGGGTTTTTTTCTACCCTCACTATAATTTTCAGTGATGTAAATGACCATGTTTAGACAAGAATTGCTGTTTAAACCTTCTAATGGAGCACAAATGTGTTGATTTTTGCATTTTTAATTATTCTTTCAAGCGCTCTCTGGGACATAGAAACTGGTCAGCAGACAACTACATTTACTGGGCACACTGGAGATGTCATGAGTTTGTCTCTTGCTCCTGATGCCCGGTGTTTTGTTTCTGGTGCCTGTGATGCCTCTGCCAAACTGTGGGATGTTAGAGAAGGAATGTGTCGGCAAACCTTCACTGGCCATGAGTCGGACATCAATGCCATCTGCGTACGTATCAACTTGAACAGAGGGCATGGGATTTAAATTGATATTTCTGTATTTCTCTGGCCTCAGCTCTAAAGCATGTAGTGTATGATGTAGTATTATGGTATATTTTCTGATAGTTTTTGTAGGCGGGGAAAGTACGTGAAAGTTGAAATCATGTGTCTTTTTTCCTTACCTCTCCCTCCCTCATCGAAGTTCTTCCCAAATGGCAATGCATTTGCCACAGGCTCAGATGATGCTACGTGCAGGCTTTTTGATCTTCGGGCTGATCAGGAACTTATGGTTTATTCACACGATAATATCATCTGTGGCATCACCTCTGTAGCATTTTCCAAGAGTGGACGTCTGCTCCTAGCTGGTTATGATGACTTCAACTGTAATGTCTGGGACACGCTGAAAGCTGATAGAGCAGGTAAACAGTTTTGGTTTTAAATATTATAACCACAATGTGAGATTCTGAATGTGTGAGTTGTCATATGCACAGACCTGTTAGCATTCCCTGTCTTGACACCTCTATGATAACCTGTTTTAGGATGACCAATGATGAAAGTAGCTTAATGATGTTAACAAATAAATTGGAATGTTTGGATGGATGCTTGAGAACAGGAATATTGTAATTAAAACCAAGATTTTGGGGGTGGAGGGCTATTTTTCAGACTTTATGGCATTATTTATGCATGAACTGTTCAAAGCAATTCAACATTAATGTTGCTATCTATATATTTTTGGTGATATTTGTAGCAGTAGCTGTAGAGACAAGCAGCGAAACAACAAACACTGGAGATTATTTTTGAGGAAATTATGAAATTTATGGTCCAAAGAATAAGATATCTTCAGTTCTTTAAAATGAGTATATTAGAAAAAAGGTGAAAAGGTATAAATTAGGCCACAAATATTTTGTTATTCTCTCAGAACAGAGGATGAGAACAAGAACCTACTCTGTTATCAAATAAAGTGGTCTAGGCTTTTAAAATTATCACAGGTAGGTTTTAAAAGCAAATAAAACCCACTAGCCAAGCAAAGTATTCTTCCACATGCAGCTGAATAGATTTGTTGTGAGTGCTTTATTTGGTGCAAATCGACTTAGTTGCTTTGAGGGGAGGCTATACTGCAGGTAGGAAAAATACAAACAAACGTGTAATCCTGGACTACACCAAAATAGTTTCCATTAAATTTGTTAATTACAGTCTCTACCAACTTTGTTTTACCACTCAGATTTTATTCTTTTTCTTCCAAAATTCATGGTAGTTTTTCAGTGCTGAGAAGATGAAACTGGACACTCAGTTCATATATTATAGAATAGCATTTGGTTCCATTTGCAAGTTAATGGTGCCAAATACAATTATTTCAGTACTGAAATGCTTTTTATGAATTAAGCTTGTCTATGTACTGAGATTTACTACTCAAGATTCTTGTACTTTGATTATTGAGATCATGTATATCTATATGTAAGCCTGTATGGAGATGAACTAGGAAGTTTCTCTTGATTATTGTCTAGGTAAGTTTACAACTGGCTGTATTTAAGTACTGTAAAAACAATTATGTGGTTTTTCATGTATTTTTTTTCTTTGAAAGACCTTCATTATGAAAAAGAACTGAAGGAGGTGGTAATCTTGCTTACCAGTAGATGTGAGAAACAATTCTTTATACTGATCTGGGTTTACAGTCCCATGCACTCACAAAGTGTGATTCTTTATTGCCAAGTTTTAGAACTGATTTAAACAACTACTTCGTCAAATATTCTACTTATTGAAGTGTTCTGAGACTGAAGATTGCTGAGCAGATTTGATACTCCTGTCGTGCCTGATTCTATATTAAACACCTTTGTAGTTACATCTTCAGTTCCAATTGTGTAAGACTTCTTGGCGCTCTCTTTGTTTTACCAAATTGCAGCACTTACTAATGTTGATGGTAGGCTGAATTTTGATCTACTAAAGCTATTTCCACAGAAATTTCTAGGTAACTCCTAGGTACTTCTGCTAGCTCTGGCAGCTGGCTTCTGTATTGCACTGAATTTCTGAAGATTCTATCATCCACTTTGATGCTTACGATTTGCCTTCTGCTGCAGAACTGCACAATTCTGTGCTGAAGCTTAGACACTTGTATGGATTTAATAGGATCTGGAGATTAATGGTGTTACTCACGCAGCGTTACTGCTTTTATAAAGTGTGTCAGAAATGTTACTTCAAACATCAAGATTCCTTGGGTATAAAATAGTCATTTTTACACTGAATTAACAGTTAAAAATAGTAATTTTTAAACATATCACTTTGCGTAAGAACTAAAAGTGACTTAATTCAGGTTCTGTATTGAAGAATAATAAATGGAGGGGAAAAAAACAAAATATATGATTCTATGAATAAGGAGAGTCCTATGAGCAGTGTAATTGATGTGGAAAGATTAGTTTGAAGTCTATCAAGAATATCTTAGCTCAGTTCTGTGTGCTCGAAAGAGCCTGAACGTAATTAGATTTTCGTTTTACCTTCCTGAAACTGTTAATTTAAAGGGGACAGAGGAAAATGTTGGCTCCCTTAATTTTTCGATTTAATGTGTCAATTCTTTTTTAATAGCACTATAACTGAATTGTAGCAGATCTCCATATTGACAAATAGATTGTATGTGGGAGTTTGAATGTTGTAAGTGCTTGTAAATGTAGTAAGATAAAATTAGATGGGAAATGCTTTAGAGTTCACAACAATTCAGCTGAACTTCTGATTTTGCGCATTAAGAATTTTGTAAAATCTAACTGATCTTTATCACTATGGAGAGGAAATATTCAGAGTTACGCAATGCATGGTTATACTATATTTATTGCTATGACATTGTCAGCAGAATTTTCAGGGCTGTGATTTCACAACCTACGAGAAACCAGTAAAGGTCATAATGTGGGGTATATAAAAGGAAGATTTTTGGAGTAATGAATTTATTGAATTACCCCCTTGTGAACCCATCCAGTTATATCTAAGTTTGTGCTTATAAAACCAACAGCATTTAAAAATTCCAACCGTGTTTGTTGAGGATTTTTGAATGTATAGGTTGACTAATCCAAACATGCATGCCTCTGAAATAGGCAATCATGGCAGTAATGTAATAAGTTTGTTACATGTTCTTATTTATAGGTGTCCTTGCCGGTCATGATAACCGTGTCAGTTGCTTAGGTGTGACTGATGATGGTATGGCAGTGGCAACAGGATCATGGGACAGCTTCCTCAAGATCTGGAACTGAAGTAGGTAGGTATCCAAGTAATTAAGACTGTCTTTGGTTTTCAGAATGCTTTTTTCCAGGTCCAAACAGTGCTGTTTTACTGATGCTGCAAGCTTATACTTCAGATTAGGAAAGTCACTGAAAAAAAAAACCCAAACCAGTTTGTTTTTTTAGAAGGCTATTTGTTTAATTTATGCAAAGACATTTGTGTGGTAACCTATTTTTGGTATATTTTCCTGGTGGGGATGACTGTACGGTCTTTTGAATCTGGGTTGGTAAATAAATGGCGTTCTTGAAAATGGTGAGATAATGGCTAAATGCGTCAGTGGGTAGCGAGAGCAAAGCTTGAAACTTGATTACAGTTTATCAAAGTGCAACTCTTAATAAATCTTTCTGTGTATCAGAAGAGCGGCGGACTCCATGACTGGAAGAAGTTTCCAACGGTTGAAAATTAAAAAGATAGCATATCCAATCCAACCATACTAACTTGGACCCCCATCCTCCCCAACTTCAAAGGGCAAGATCTTTTCCGTCTCCTGTTGCTGAAATGAAGAGCACAATTACCTTTCCAAGAAGAATTTCTGTGTTGTAAGCAAAATGAAATTGTGCATTCCTTTTGGGACCATTTTTTTTTTGTCTTGAGAATTTAAAAATGAAACACTATCATAAAAGCATGACCAGAAAATAAACTTGAGCATAATTGTGAAACAGTTAGCTTTCACTGTAGTTTCCAAGTTGAAGTTAAGGACTTTATCTCACACACTTGCAAATTTTAAAGTCATGTTTGTAGCAGGATTTTTTTCAGGTTTCCTTTTTAAATACATTTCTTTATGTATTTAATTGAGCAAAACAAGGGAGTCCTAGCCCAGAGCATCTGGGGGTTGTTAACGCTGTAAATTTAGTCCCTAATTTTTTTTATTTTATTTTCTAGTATCACAGATAATTGTTGCACAAAACTTGGCATATATAGGATAATGTTAAGCAGTAAGGTAACCAAGCACATGCTGTAAAAGGTTATGAATGCTTGTTTAAAGAATCCTTTCACCTTTTATGGATAATAAATGCAATCCTTGGTCCCTCCTGCCCCTCTTCCCCCCTTTTCACCACACTGATTTTTTTAATCTGTTTTGGTTTTGTCCACTTGAAAGGGCAGTTTATATATCCTAACACTATCCTGTAAGTCTCAACAACCAGGAATCTCTGTTTTCAAAAGAGACCTATCCTACACTTGGGTATTGAGTCAATTCTTTGTGTATGAAATGATGTACAAATCAATGTTTTGAAAATAATGATCTTGAACTTTCTAAGTTAAACAAAAAAAACCTTTTTTGATTGTTTGCCATATTGGGTGGGTTTACTCTTAGAATCGCATGCTGTAGAAATGCTAAAAAGTGCATATTGGACTAAGTCCTTAGATGTTTTTTCTTTGAAGAAATAACCTGTTTAAAAACTGTAACCATTGTCGCTGTATTCATTTATTGTTGCTACTCTGTGCATAAATCTATGAAGAACTCAAGTACAAAGCTATGCACGTTTTGGAGTAGCGTGATAAGTCACTTTTTTTTTTTTAAAGAAACAGCCTGTTCAAACAATCGCTGTCAAAGATTCTGGGGTGTGGGAGGAGGGAACCTAGACCATCTTCTTTATAAATCAGTTCCTCACAGCCAGTTCCTCTTGTAGGATGAGTCCTTTGCATCTGATCAGAGTCATTTTTGTAATGAGCAGGTTTTCCTGGCTTTCTTTTCAAATAAAATGTTAAAAGCAGCAGTGTTTGGACAGCAGATTGTTCTGTTAAACTTTCCTATCTTCTCACTGTATCCAGAAATGCTCCTTCCTAGCAGCAGTAGTAGCTTTTCTCCATTTTGTTTTTTCTGCAACATTCTGTACAAAAATGTGCTGTAATTGTGCGTTAGGCCTGGATTTGGCATAAAAGATGAATTCCCTCTTACTCTCTTTCATGAAACTACTCTGTAGAGCTTTCTCCACGCCCTGTATCCCTCTTCACCTTTTGTATTTAATTTTAAAGTCAGTGTACTTCAAGAAAGCTGGATGCAAGATAGATACTATATTAAAATGTAATGTTATTTAAGATGTAATAAAGCAGTTTGACATGAGTTTTGACTGTTCTATTTTGCAGATTATTGTTCAACCCACAAAATGGCTTCTGGCAGGATTTGAGTTATGAAATAAGCGTATGAGAGAAGTGTATGCTGCCCCAAAATGTATTGTTTGGTAGTTTAAAATTGCTTGGCTTTTTAATGGTTAATTGGGCAGAGTAGTGTGTTAGAAAGTGTGTACTCATGTGAAGGGATGTGGATTTCATTTTAAAGCTAAAAAAAATTGCAAGATGAGCTAAAACTCTCACAATTTTTGTTATTGGAAAGTGTCATCGGCACTATCTGAAAACGTATGTGTAAATGTGCAATACACGCTAACATGGAATGGCAATGTATGTGGAGCTCAGTGGCTGCAGGGATTTTGCTTCCTCCATGCTTAACTATTTAAGGTGGATGTTTCTTGGTTTGATAGCTAGAGCTACTCGAGAGCTTAATCAAAAACTGCTGCTGGTTCTCTTAGCTCAAACTCCAAAAGAAACTAGCTAGTATGATTCATGTGGTACACATCACAAAAATGCTGTGTGGAATATAAAGGAGTGTAACACCTGAAGCAGGAAATCGGAGCAAAATGTTTAGTAACTTCTTTCAAAACTTTTGTGTCCTTTAATAGGAAAAGAATTGAGTGGAACATCTTGTGTTATTGCCAGGTAAGGATCTGGCCAAGTAAGCTCTGTTGTCATTGTTAGCTGCCCTTACTGCAGGTACTGAGAAGGGTAAGAATTTGTCATTTTAATGCTCAGTAAGAACAAAGCGTCTGCAACGTGGAATTATATCTAGAAAAAAAAATTAATGGATTTTATACCCAAAAAAGCACATTCCTGAAACAGGAGGTGTTGAAAGGCAATTGGTTTAACAGCTTGGTATTTGTCCACTTGAGGGCTTTGTTTTGTATTTTTAGTAGGTGAAGTCTCTTCTGTTGTTCTGACCTAAACAAAAGTGCCTTTTCCCTCACTTTACATCAACCAACAGAAATTTCAGTGCCATGGCTTGGTTTCATACCAAACATGGAAATTCTCAGCCTCAACAGAGAAGTTTTTAAAAGCTGTGTGTATGGAAAATATGATGGTGGCATTACTTAACTAGCAGCCATTAACTGTGAGCTTTGGGGTTCTGGACTGCAGAATACTGGTAAGTAGTTCAGGGCTGGAAATGCTTAAGTTTGGGAATTCAAATTTAGTCTTTTCCAATTCCAAACAGTATAACTGTTTTTTCCATTCATGTGTTATGTTTTTGATTCCAACAAATGTTTGATATGTGACATAGTCTAGTCTAGTCTATAATGAAATCAATACAGACATGATCTGTCTTACCTTCCTTAATGTCTATCAATATGTTAAGTTACTGCTTCCTGCCTGTGCTGAGAATGCCTTTGCTGGCAATAAAATACCTGCCAAGATAGTAACTTCTTGTGTCAAGGGGCTAATGTGTGTGCGACTTATTTGAAATGCAAACAGTTGCAAATGCCTCTTATTACAGGCAGTACTTCTGTTGAATATGAAGCTTTACACTATATTATTTAAATATCTGTCTTTGTATGCTTAATTATTCGGAGAGCCATAACTGAAAAAAATGGCCATGCGAAAGTGAGAAGCACTGAACTCTTGTGTCTTTGACTTTCAGCCAAGTCGTTTTCAATGCCTTTAATTTTAGGGTGGGCTTGGAATCAAAATGGCTTATGTCATCTTACCTATAGCATTCACAGTAACATAGTAGCTCCTCCTGTAGGCTGTGAGAAGATTCTGACTTTAAGATAATTCTGGGATGTGGTTCCAAAAGATCAGCTAGCTGCTGGCAAATTTCTAGAGCAACGTTTCATAAACTAAGAACACCAATATGTAAGAACGGTTTGTTTCTGCTTGGTCTTTGTGGCAGCGCTTGCAGTTTCTTACTCGTGGGCTCCTGAGTACGTGTTAGATATATGAAGAGATGAGGAGTGGTGCCTTCGCAAAAGAGACAGAGTAAAACTTTACGTGTGTATGAACCATGTTAGATGACAAAGGCGGACAAGACCGATGGATTTGAGGTATCTGAATAATAATGAGTGTGTTTGGAGGTGGGAAAAGGAGGAGTTAATAGTTGTCTGGTCCTGGCTTGGGAAGTGTGTCGTGGTAACGGAATGGGCTTCTGTGGGACTGGAATCCTCTCATGGAGCTGGGGGGAAGGAGTCAAGTGAAGGAAGAGGTAACAGATTTCTCAGTCTCAATACCTAGAGTTAAGACTTTTAATTATAATGCTTTCTGTGCACCTCATGGCCTTTAATGTCTTAGTAAATTAAATATATTTTAAAAGATCTGAGGTTCTACTGCTAGTAGAAGAAAAGATCAGAGTTGGGCGTTTTAACTTCTGACCATTAAGTGCCCTGTAGTGTGTATTTTTAAAACATACTTAAAGTTACTTCTTGAATCATGCCCTATAAGTGCTAGAAATAGAATCATCTCGTTTCTGGGAAGTGGCAGGGTAAATAAAGAATAATAAAACCTGTCACCCTTGCAGAGTTCTCTGTAACTTGGTCTGAAACAAATCGGGATCCTGCGTGGTATTATGCTTAGCACTGTTTTTAGTGTAGGTGTAACCATGAATTCAGATTTGAGGGGAAGGAATAAAAGAACCAACTTATGAACAAGTTCCAACCGGAGTTGGCTATTTTTGCAGAGTGATGCTCTGGTTTTCTTGTCATCATATAATCTTTAGAAAGTCTGCTTCTGCTTTAAATATCAGGCTATTCAATGGATCTGAGCTGAATTGGTCACTTTGTATATTACATTCCAATGTGTAATAATTCTCCTAAAGTATGTGAGAAGTTGAATTTTTTCTGGTTTAGGCTTGTACGAGAAAGGGAGGAAGAAGAGCTGCAGAAAGTTTGGAAAGAATAAACAGTAGATTTCAGTTCCACTGTTCTAGAACAGGGGTGCTTCACCTATTCCCTTGTCACCCCTGCTCTGAACGGCCCTATCCCATGGATATTCCCTGCATGGTCAGTGGTGGGAGCAGACATCTTGTATCCTGTTGTATCCTGAACGGCAGCTGCCTGCATCCTGTCAGATGTACATTTTTCTGGCAGTGGTGTTTGCTGATTTAAATATTATTACTTTGGTCCAGTGTACCTGATGGGTTAAAAAAAAGTCCTGCTCTGTCTCCTTCTGGTATATTCTTAAACGTTACTGGTTACTGTCTTTTTCTTTTCTGCCTGTTCTTGTGAAACCTGATCCGCTGGTAAATCAAAATCCGTGAGCCTGCTCTATCAGTCGCTTGGACTGACAAAATGAAGGCCTTGATTCTGACGTGGCTGGATGTTGTTCCAGGCTGAACTGCTTGTGCTAAACCATCTCTCCAGGAAACACTGCTCAGAGGCTCTGCAGCTCCTGGTGCCTGACAGGAGACGGCACGCGGCTGGCAGATTTCTGGCCGTGGGGCCTCCTGTTTGGATCTGTGCTTTGCTGCCTGCTGGTTTTTTACCCCATGTGTATTTAGAGGGTTGCAATGCAGACCAGGGAGTAGTTTCCTCGTAGCACTCACTCCGTGGGTTAAATCGGTTCAGAGGAAGCAGGGAAAGCTTGAGCTCGCACTTCCCATGGCGATTCCTAAACTCTTGCCAATTATTGACAAATTGTGGGGTCCCAGATCAGGAGCTGGAGTTCCAGGGCACTTCCCCTCCGACAGTCTGGGCCCATGTTCGTGAAAGGCAGGCAAAGTTGAATCATTCTGAAGCTGTCTACTCAGCTTTTTCTTCAAATGTCTGTACTAAAAAGTATTTTGAAAGTGTGTATGGGATGGTAACACAGACTGTATTTGTAAAATTGCCCCGTGTGTCATTTACATGGGGAAAACAGAACCCACAGAAACGTGAATAAAAGCTGAGTGAGTTCCTCATTGCTTCGAGAGCTGGCTGCTAAAAACTCAACCTTTAGAAACGCAGGCCCTGCAAAATACTCATGCAAGCAATTCCCAGGCTTAAACAAAGTCAATTTTGTCATAAAATAGAACAAAGAGGATCTTCTTTTTCTTCTTTATTTATTCATAAGCCGTTTGCTGTAGATTAGTGCAGTGAGATGTGATTGACCCTGAGAGGAAATCGTCTGTGGAGCTGGAAGTGGAAAATGGAAAGTTTATTTGATGTAACAGATTTCTAAATGGCAAAATAGATAAGGGAGGACAAAGTCTGTTAAAAAGGATGAACTATTCAAGGTGCTAAAATGCTGAGTTCTCAGCAAAAGTGTCTATAGAAGCACAAACGGTGCAGCTCCATCTGGTCATATACAACGTAACGAAGATGGGTGGTCGGTGTCGAGGAAGGGCAGATGACAAAGGCTGTGCTGAATTTGGGTGCAGTACATGTAACCCCTTCTTCGTATATCTTTAGTGTCCATTGAAGGTGGTCTGATTTTTCCACGAGATTTAGAAATAAAACAAGCTTTTCCTAATGCTTACTTTTATAGGGATTTTCTTTTCTAATTTTTTATGTAAAAACTTCAGATGGCAGAGTTGGAGAGGTTAAAATCAACCAGTGTTAACTGGAGCAGGGTCTCTTAAACAACTTTAAATCCAACTCTTATTTAGGAAATAATGGATGGAGATAGTGAAGAGCCTTAGTTATTCCCTGCACTTCTCTCTGGGCCCCCCCGCCAGTATTTCTGAATTCCCTTTCAACATTTTTGACACATGCTGTCACAGCTCTGATCCCAAGTACTTGCTCTTTTCAGCTCTCCTCCTCTGCTTTAAGTAGGAATAGGGATCCGGAATTTCTAATGAAGGCGTTTTGATTGACAAGGTATTCTTGCTGAGATCAGACTCAGATATCCGCTTCTACTTGCAGTGTAGTGAAGTACTTTTCTGCAGTGGAAATGGGTATTGCTATGATATATGCTGTTCCTGTATCTGATGGAACCATCACATAAATTCCAAGTCCTTGTTTACAAAAGCAAACTTATTTTAAGATCTATAGAATTCTAGTATTTAGGTTTTGTGTCTTTTGCAAAATAAGGATTCGTGTTGAGTGAAGAGCAAGTAGGCAGCAGCAGATTCTTTTCTACACTGGCTGGTGCTTGACAGAGTGAGTCATACTGTAATAATATGTAACCGCATATATTTATCTAAACTTTCATTGATTTTTGTACCTTAGTTCCTTATCTTTTTTTTAGTGATTTACTTTCTCTGATATTATAAAGAAAATTAAAACAAAGTCTAATGGGAATAATCACGTTTGATCCTTGGCTCCCTGAAGCTGGTGCTTATTCCAATAGGAAGGACAAGACAAGATTTAGAGTGAGTGGTGGACAACATCTGACATCTAAATTTGCTCAAGCTTTATAACTGCAAGTTTTTTTGCACTGCGTTCTCTCGTACACTGAAGGTGTTCATAATACGATGTTAGTACCCAGAGGACATGAAATAGTGGATGAAGTGGTCTAGGTACCTTCTACAGTTCACTTATTGGAAGGTTGTTTCAGCCTCCTCACACCAAACAAAAATGGAATTTGCTTTCTTGGGTTTTTGTTTTTGTGTGTTTTTGTTTTTTTGCTGTGAACCAGCATGCATGCTTTACTGTAAGATGGTCTGCAGACCTACACAAGTTTTACGAACCCATGATGTGAAATTAGAAGTATTACTGAGCTTCTACATTTCAAACGCATTTGATGATATGGTTACTTATGTTGAAGTCTGGCTGTTGAATTGGAGTCTTGGCTAAAGTTGCTGTCTCTGTTGTCCTTCAGTACATCAGAAACCAAATAACCAGGGGCTTTTTCATATTTTCAGCACCAACCAACAGGAGTCCCTCTCCTGCAATTAAATAGGGGAATACCTTTATTTAATTCTATGCTTAGTGGCACCAACTGTATTTAAATCAAATAATACAAGAAGCTGCAAGATTTGCTAAATGATTCTGTTTCAGAAAAGTAGAAAACATCAGCATCTGTACCTCCTGTGACGTGGGCTGTAGTTTGTGGGTAATATAAAGAAACATGCATATTTGCTGCATCTCCCTTAGCCTGTAGGTGCATATACATACTGAAGACTATCAGAAATGTTTTGAAGAGGTTCTAACCCCCTGAGCAATCAAAAATTTTACCAGTCACAAACAACAGAGGTCTTACATACCGATATAAACATCCCTACTCCTGTGGCATTAAAGGTGCTCTGCCTGCCTTTACCAATGAACTCTTGCCTGTGGACCCTTCTCTATGGAAGTGTGGATCGTGTGCATGTATTTGAATATTTCATTTCCATCACCTAGGTTGAGATGTATTACCTCTACGTCTCCAACTGCAGAGGAGGGGCAGGATATAATTTGTGTGCTTAGTTTATTTTGGTTTAAGTATGATTTATAGTTTGAGACCATAAATCATGAATGCATTCACTTGCATCATCAAGTAAAGAAAGCCTTTGAATAGAAACAGCTTCAAACAGTATTTTTCACCTCTCCTTTTCTTCAGAAGGGCTTGGCAAGATGAAGTTCATCCCACCTTCTGGCAACAGAAGAATGACAATGACCAGTTGGTGGTATTTGCTGGAGCTGAAGGCCATCCATCTCCTTGAGTCAATGAAAATTCAACCTTATGCTGATGTGTATTTTCCTTGTATTTAAGCATTTAAACATTCCTTTCACCCTGGTTTCTTCTTTCTGAAAGCAACAAAAAAATAGGTGAAGGGAGGAGTCATAAGGTGAGACACTGAGCACCAGTTCCACCTTCCCTCTGGCCCCTCCCAAGTTTTCTTGTGGAGCATAGGAGCTGTTTAACTGCTAAACAGCTGCTGTTCTTTGCCTAGTGGGGATCTGAGCTCTTGAATGAACAATAAGTACTCCAGGAGCCACAGCTCTGGGAGTGATGGACACCAGTTTGCACTAAAGAGAGATCTGGGAGCTTTTCCAAGGATGACAGCATCACTTAATCGAACAATTGTATATTTTATCTGCTACTTGCATCAGAAGTGTGTTTAACCCACTGCATTCTGAAAAGCTTGTCAAATCCTGTCCCAGGTTCATGCTGTCAAGTAATGTGAAAGAATTGCCCAGGGTATGAGGTGTTACTGGATTATGAAGGAAGGCCAAGGAGCTAAAGACTCAATGTAGAGGGGAACGAGTGATATGCATTGGCCAGGCTGGTGTCGATGGCAGTTCTAAAAAGTGGTGTTGGAATTAAAAAATGGTTCTGTTGAGCAGTTCTATCTTCCTCCTCCCATGGCTTATTTCAATCAAGTGATAGCATCAGACATGGTGACCGGAAATGGAGCAATTACAGATAGACTTCAAGGAACAGCTTATCAGAATTGAACGTTAAACTTTCATAAGCAAAAGGCTCATTCTTGTTCTTTGAAGCTTGTCACAGTTCCATATGCAAAGAGTAACTTAACCAGAAATACCAGATGCGAGCCAGGCAGTCTTTTGACCTCAGCTCTGATCCTGATAGAAGTGAAAGTTCCTCACATAGTTGTAGAGCTTAAGTTAACAGGGCTACCTTCTCATTCTCTACTAAAAACAGAAGTTAAAACTGAGGCCTGTTCTACGGTCTGGCAGCTGTATCCTCCTTCCCCTTAGATTCCAAATTTTTCTGCCGGTTCTTTGCACTTCAAACAGTGTCATCAATTAAAATTTGTGGTGCACACTGGATGGAAAATGTGCAGTTAAGGGTAGCACTACAACTGCTAAGAACGTCAAAACCTTTCTGTCCTCGTGTTGGTTCTGAATAGTTTAACTTATTCATATACTGTTTCTAATGCTTCACTGTTCGCGTTTTGAATGGGAAGCAGCAGCGCTAGCAATAGCAGGCAGTTTAGCTTTCTTTTGCAGCTATAATGCCATAGCATGCTGTTTGTAAAAAAGCCTCTTTATCCTGAACAATTTTCAACTTTTTCTTTATGAAATCAAGAAATCCCTTGCCAAACCTGCACGTGCCCTTTTGAACTACTTTGCCAACTTGATAACGTAATGCCTGCATATGCCTCTCCAGCTAAAAAGGCAAAAACCTCCCAGCAGATCTCATCACACTCCTGTGAGGATGGAGCATCCTCCATTTTGTACACAGGGAGCCTGTGGCACGGAGATGCTTGTGATTTACCCTTGTCATGTAATGGCCGAGTTGGAACATGGTCTGGCTCGCTGACCTGCAATTCTGTGCTCGGCAAGAAGAGTGTTCCTCTGCGTTTGCTCTTCCTGCCTGACATCCGCTTGCTCAGGCCACTGAATCTTGGCAGTTGCCATCATTTTCCGCCATGCAGAATCACTCCAGTGAGCAGCAAAAGATGATGGCAACAGGGTCAGGGTGGGATTAGCATGACCTTCTCATATTGTTGGCGGAAAAGTCGACAGTAATACATTTGGGCGTAAGCCAGATAAGGCACAAATATTCGTAATTTTACAGTTTATTCTAGTAGAGATAATCTTAGGAGTTGTGTTTGGCTGAGTTCTTCACAGGACATCCTCTGCAATTATATCAAGGGGATTTATGAGCCTATTCCTCCTACTCAGATGATAGCCCTGCTTTTCTTGGTGTTGTTTGAGAGGCTTTAATGCTTTGCAGTGTGGAAATTCAGCTCCGTGGATGAAGACCAGACCATAAAATGATTGTCTGGGCTCTTTGAAAAGTTATATAACTGGGCAGCTGCATCACATCTGAAAGTTACTTGGATCTTTCCTTCCCCCCTTCTCCCCCTCTCTTCTGTGTCACAAAGCCAGCAACTGTCATTATTAGTCTGGTGCTATTTAGGTTCCATCAGAGAAACAGTCTGTAAGCAATTCGAATTTGTGTCCTTCTTACACACCTTACTGGCACACACAGAATATAGTGGGGCACAGTCTTGAAAATTGATATAACAGATGTATTTACCCCCATATAATCTTTTGCAAGATATCTTCCCGTGATGAGCATGAAAACCACACTAAGTCTGCTGTACAATGGAATAAAATTTGACTTTGTGTTGAATCTCATGTGTCTGCAGGCTTGAAAGTACCAGGCTGCAGCTTCTGCTGCCACCTGGTGCTGATGCCCAGCTCAGCCTGGGAACCTCTCCCAGAGTGATCCCTCGTGCTTTGCAAGAGTAAGGGTCTTTCTCAAGGTCAAGGTGTGGCCCAAGGGCAAACGAGGCACCAAAAGGTCGGAATGGCAACTGCCATTCCCTGGTTATGGCTGGCTGCGCTGCCATAGTTGGGGCACACCGGCTCTGGATGATTCAAACCGCAGCGACGCGGTCTTCCTCATTGCATTAACCTTGGGAGACCACTCGCCGTATCTTTTAACGATGCGTGAAGATAAATCTTCACAATGAGTTAAGCTCACGAGTAGGAAATGTTTTATATGCCCTAGCCCTGTTGTGGTTGAACACCTTGGAAATGCATCTAATACAGCACTAAGCAGCATGCAGTGTAACGTACCTGGGATTTTTTTGTACCCGTTACTGTGGTTCATCCCTGGAGAAATTCTAACTTCTTTCTCCTGCTCCGCTTTACAGATTATAAGCACATTGTTCCAAAGGGGGTGTGATGTGTGCTCCTCAAAACCTGTCCTTCAGACCTGCCAGTCTCAGAGAAAAAAGCTCAATAGGGTGAAGTTCTCTGAAACTTGAGGCTTCTTCCATTCTCTGCTTTTTTCATCCAGCAGAGCAAAGCTGCTCTGGAGACCAGCTGTTAATTTCATAAGCCTTTCATGGACTTATTAATATTGTCTGAACCTCCTGCGTTGCTCTTTCTTATCATTCTAACCTTGATCCTCTGTCCTTGTAAGATTTTTTTGCTCTTATTTTTCCTGCTAGGGTCTGATTTATGTAGATCCATACCTCTGTGGAGAGAGGCGGACCCTCTCATTCCACAACAGGCTCTTCCCACCAATTCTAAGGATCAGAGGGGCTGACAGCTTCCAAGAGGATCTCACAAAAATATTGCAAACATGACAAACTACTAATGCACAAAAAGGTAAACAGGCTTACCTTATAGTGTGCTGTTGAGGGTCTTCATGTTGTCCAAGATCATCTGTATTTTTTTATTGTATTACTTCAATGGGTCATATGATTATATTCTGAGTAGAGAAATAAAACACATAACAAAACCCTTTGAACAAAATCTTAAACTGTGGGACAGAATTTTACTCCAAAATAGGAGTGCCGACAATTATACAAAAGTCACTAGGAATTTACTGGTTACTTGTGACATTATGGGGTGACTATTAAGGAACAGCAAAGCCAACATTTTGTGTGTTCCAGACCGGACTGACCTAAAATTTATTTGCAGGGAAGTGTCTGGAGAAGACACAAAAACGAGTTGCCTCTGGGGGACAGCCAGTCTGCTGCCACAGAGAATGTGTGAGGAGTCGTATTGAGCTTAGTTAAGAAGTTCACCTTTTGTGCCTGAACCCCTGAACTTTTTGAGCTCAATTTAGTAGTTCAATAAACAACGTTGCACCATCTCACAAACACCAGAGGGCACTCCTGCCATTTCCACAGCAGCTCTCTCTGGCATTCCGTGCCCCCTGCCCCCCTCTGCGCAGGTTTTGGAGCAGGGTGTAGTGGGGCAGCAGGAGCAGCAGCAGCTGCACCTTCTGCCACTGCCTGGGCCACAGACTCGCCCGGGTCGCCCTGCTACACTGCTGCTTCTGCCCTGAAGTGACAGTCCCACACCACAAAGAGCAGTGCACACCATCGCTCCAGCCTGGGAAGTGATAAGACCGGAGAGGTGATTGCAGGCTGTAGGAATTCCAACACTAGGAGCCCCGAGGAAACTCCTGAACGAGTAAAGAGCAAGATTTGGTACCAAGCAAACCTGTGCAGGGTTACACGTATGATTATAGTGATCTGATGCAGTGGTAGTTCCTCAGACAGTGTAGTGGTTGCAAATTCAGGTGCTGTTCTGCAAGAAGACATGGATAAATTGGAAAATGTCCAGAAGACAGCAATGAAAATGTCAGAGATCTAGATAGCATGGTATGTAAGTACTGCTTAAACAGTTGAGGTGTTTCAATCTAAAGAAAAGATGACTGAGAAGAAACACACATTTCTGTGTAAAAGGTTTCTGGAATTAACAGAGTGTATGTTTTTGGTTTTTTTTTCCCTCCATGTCCTCATGAACAGAGCAAAAAGTAATGGGAGTGCAGAATGTGTTAAGGAAGTTCTGCACTAGAAAAAGCTTATTAATGTAATAATGATGAGTAACACTGAAATACATGGCCTTAGGTTGCTGTAGTGTTTCTACCATTCGTGAACCTTCAGCACACTTTTGGTAGATGTCTGCTAGACATGACATGGATAAAATCGACTGGTATCGTCAAGTCCTGTTTTCCTACGAATAGGAGTTGTCCAATAATAGACTCGTAAACATTCAGTTGCTGACCTGGTTACTGAAATGTTTTCTGAATAACTAACCTGCTGTCTCACAACAGGTGAATGCTTAGAGACAAAACAGGAAGCAGAAGTGTGATTCAGGATCAGCCATGCTTACTGGAAATCTTGGAAGATTAGTGGGGAGCAGTGCCAGAACTGGAAATGCTGGAAAGTTTGTTTTCCAGCAGTAGAGGGAGAAATCAGCAAAAACGGGAAACTAAAATGTATCGGTTAGGTTTAAAAAGAAACACAGTTTTTAAGAAAGAGATAGTTATCTGGGGGAATGAGGCAGAGACATAGGTCTGGTGGGAGATGACAATATGTATGGATGTTGTTTTGGATTTTTTTTTTTTTTTTTTTTTTAAATAGCTGCCTGGCCACTGAATTAGGAAAACCATATGTGAATGAAGAGGGAAGGTAAATTGGTGCCTAAGTGTAGCTCGTTAGTAATCATGAGAACAAGTCAGTTCTACAAGAACAGACCAGTGCTTCTTTCTGGTACTTTTTTACTGCAGATGTCTTCAGGAAAGGATGGGTTTCACTGGGGTCCACAGTCACTCTAAGCCTCCTGTCTAAGGTATTAGGACCAGTAATTTTACCCAAGCTATTGTAAATGCAGGTGCAGATCTCTTGAGTGTGTCGTTCTTTTATCTAACAAATTACCTTGCTCTTTTCTATGAAAAAAAGGTTCATTTAACTATAGAGCAGGCTGTTCTTTTGATATGGGGTATTCGGTAGGTATATTTGCTTTTGTGCGGAGGAAAAGGATATCTTCATCACCTTTCTGTGGCTTTCTGAGAATTAGGACAAAGGTTTTGAATGGGAAGGTTTTCAAATGCATCTGTGATCTAAGCATCTGCAAAATACAAGGGAGCTGAATAGATGAAAAGAGGAATGTTAATAAAGCTGGGGTATAGAGAATGCTAATGAACCAGTAGTTGGCAGAGACTAGTCTCTTTCCATTGCTGTTTTTGACAGATAGAAGGGTGTGATGTAAGGCTTATATGCAGAATTAATCCTAGCTTACTTTGAAGCTTTTGGATTCCAGGCTAGTTTCCTCTGCATTGGTGTTGTACTGATCACACCAACTGTTTTTATATGTTTCTGTTTTCAGAATTATATTTAAGTTTTCCCTTTGCATAGACTTTTCCCAAGCATTAATTCTATCTCTTCAAGTTCATGGTGTGTTGGCATTGTCCTTAGTTTGGCTCACCTCTTGGTGAAAAGCAAGCTGGCTCCATATGACTCCCATCAGCAAATCAGGATCCAGGCACTCGCTTTTGAGGTCCTTCCATCAAGATCTCAGGTTTAGCAAAAACAAACAAACAAAAACCAAACCAAAACTGTCACAGTAACACCAAGTCACTGGTTAGAATATTTTCTTGTGCCATTAGATAACCTCAATTACAAGAAAAGATAACAGAGCAAGAGTAACTTTTTCAATCCAGGAACAGATTGTCTTATTGGTTTGTTTGTTTTAACAGTGTTTAATACCAGAGTACACTCTGTAACTGTCCAAGCCAACCGCTGCAAAGGAGCACTTAGTTCCAAGGACTTTAGAGCCATGTAATAAGAAGGTATCAATGACTCTGCTGATATGGTCAACAAAGCTCTTGGACTTAAAACTGTAGTGTCGTAGGGCTGCAAGGAAGCATCTGTTAATGACCAAGCTGCAGATTGGGTCCTGACTGACTTTCGGAGCCGAAATGTGTGAACTTGTAATGAGTTAACAACCATCAGCTGCATTGCAATAATGAATGTGCATGTTTGCAGTGCATGGTGTGACTACTTGGTACTTACTGTAGTCAGCTAGCGCGTGGTAAGATTTTGTGTGGTAACCTAGACATAGGAATGAGTCTTCCATCTGCTTGCTCTTTGGAACAAGAACGTAGTATTTCATATCCTTACAGCACTCAGGCAAGGAAAGCCTGCAGTGATGATAAGTTCACTTGTTAACCCTTGCTAGTGACAAGAAGAGGGTTTGGCCATATTGCTTCTCATGTCACTTGTTGAACTTGTTCCTCTTGCTATTTAAAATCATTCCATAGCTGCATAACGGTCTCCAGATGTCAATGTGACAGATCACACGTGACAATAAAGAGGAATTGAATGTAAAGGATCTTGTTCTGTTTCTTTGCTGCTGCTCATCGGACTGTTTTCAAAGTTTGGGCAGTTACGAAAGCTTGTGACCCAACTTCCTCCATTATTACAATAAGGCGTTTCTCTTACTCATTTGACTTGGGTGGCTTCTGGTAAGTAAAGGACCCTGAACAACCAGCTCCCCTGCTATCAAGAGCCAACCAGCAGCTGAAGTTGCAATTTCAGTATCTTTTAGCTGTTTGTTATGGTGATGGGGTGTGTTCCGATGATACCTAGGTGATACAAATAAGCCAGTTTCCTTGGAATACTGAGCGTTAGAATTCCATAAGGCTGGATTCTGAGATCTCTCCTATATTCCTATCATAAATATTGGAAGCACTGATGGCTTGGGGGCAGGTAGAAACTGCAATTGTCCAGACCTCCCCAAAGAGTCAGGGCAAAGGTATTTAAGAGAATTCCAAGAGAAGTTTTCCCCCAGAGTTCCCCTTAGTCCCTCCACTTGGAATTGCAGACAGCAGTAGCTTTGTCAATGTGAAAGTTTAGGCTAGTAAAGGCTTAAGGGGTGTTTGAATTTAGAGAGAGCCTGCAGAAACCAGAATTCCTCTGGACTGCATGTCTAGCTAGTAACTTGGCTGGAAATTCAGTGCTGCAGCAGTGTGCTTGCCTATCAAACACCTTGTTCCATCTTCTCCGGGGAAACTGAAGCAACTAGAAGCTTTTAAATTTTCTAATTAATTAATCAAGCCGCTTTCTTAAAGAGAATGAAGGTCTCCTGTGAATCAAGGTCTTTCCTAAAACGAATCGCCAGGTTTCCTGTGAACAGTAAAATGGTGTAATAAGTAGACCTGGTTTTTAATTCTTATTTGTATTAGGGTAGCAATTGGAATTCCATAAAATATGGACTAGGTGCTTCTCAAGCGCGTGCAGAGAGACACTTCCTGTATCAATGAGATTACAGCCTTGACAAGATTCATAAAGATGGAAGTAATTGCTTTTATCTGCTTTGAAGGCAGAAAAACAGACTGCATTAGTCCCACAGAGAGAGAGAAGAACACCTCCCAAAGCACCCCAAGCCGTATCCCAAGCCATTCTCCATAGCTCTGTCTCTGCTCTGTATCCTGCTGCAACATCGGAGGTGAGTCCCGAGTGCCTATTTTGACACTACTGTTCGCATGTTCCATTCCTCCAAAATCTCACCATTCCCTATTACTTAAGTTTTCTTTACTGGCTGCCAACAGCTCTCAATCCTATCCTGAGGTTATCAAAGAGTATCTGTGTTGTCAGGTGGATTGAGCATGGGGCCACATGCCAACATTCCTGATTGCTTATCTCAGCTGTGCCACAGATTTGTTAACCCTTGCGCAAGTCAATTAATCTAGTTCAGCCTTTAAAATCGGGATAATGATATTTACGTAACGATTGGAGGTGTTTGTGATCAGCCTGAATAATTAATGCAATGTGGTGTCATACATTTCTCTGTCTTTATGTCAGTGGCTTTGTAGTTTGTGACCATTGATAAACAGCTTGTTTGTCACACTCATGTGCCACCATTTTCATCAGAATTTACACTTTGTGGTACATTTTTATTTCTTACAATTCCTCAGGAATTCTGAGTCATCAGAGACTGCTTGAAATTAAGTCTGAGAGGTAAGAACTATGTTCTCCAGCCCTGTTAGGTGTTAATAGAGACAATTTGTTAATTGTTTCCTGTTTAGTGGAAATGCCTTCTGCTGAAGGTAGGTTTGGGTTGTAGGTGGAGACTGAACAGAGCCTCTCTGTATCAGGCACCAGTCTTCTGTACAATTAGGTAAACAAGCAGTAGATTTTTGTTAACTTCTCTTTTTTTTTAATCTAAAGCCAGTCCAGTTACGTTTCACAGGACCGAGAGCCTCTTTATTTTTTCCCCAGTGTCTTCCCTGGGAGAACGGAAGCACAACCTGGGTTAGAGTGCCGAGCTACGTTGTTCTGATCATGGGGTTAGGGAGGACACGCTCGTAAGTGACATAAGGCTCCTCTGTTTCTCAAGGTGCTTCAGCCTGTAGAGGAGGGAAGAGGTGTTACCGGTCTGTCTGTTAGATTCATCCAGACTAGCAAGCGGAGCTTCCAAGGTCGCTGCTGAACCTGGGCAGCTCAGAGCTGCTGTTGTAACTGTAGCTCTTTTATAAATAGGATAGGCTCAGCTGATTAGCAGTCTTATCTCCATCAATTAATGAGGATAAGTGTTCATCATCTTGCAAAGTTCATGCCTCTTGCGAAATGTTGAGTAACCGCATGAAGTTACTGTGCGTGGGGAAAAAACACTGCCATGTTGAAATGTTTATTTTTTTAACGGCCAATACATATTCTTGTGGAAAATGGTTCTAGTGGGGATTTATCACTTCTGTCTCAATGAATTTGGAAAAATCCATCCCAAGAGCCAATTCAAATGAAAATTTACTCCCTGGTTAGCTTCTGTAGGCAGTAATTGGGTATGGACAGACGTGGTTAGCACAGGCACTGTGTCCGGGCGTGGGTCCTCCCTGCCGGAACGTGTCGTTTCACTGCAGCTTCGAAGATGAATGCTTTGACTCTGTAAAACTTGGTGCTATATTCCTTCCTAGTGTTGTGTTGTCTCTTTACAATTTGAATATCTGTTTCAGCACCTTTAATACATTTGAGTCTCCAGGATATCATTGACTTCACAGAACTGTGTATTGTTTCCTTAATCCCTTGCAGACTGAGCTCATAACATTGCCTGGAAGGAGGGTTCAAGAGAAATTGTGACTCAAAATACTGCACTTTCTAGAAAGTGGTGTAACATTGCCTATGGTTCTTCCCCATATGTAGCAACTGCTTCCTCTTTTTCAAGTTTGTCTTGTCATTTATTGACTGTCACTTCTTTGCAGCTCCCCAGTTTCCTGAAAACATAAATATCTCCATGAAGAAAGAAGAAAAAAAGAAACAACCCAGATTGCCACATTCTCAAATGGTGCAACTTGTTCTCACTTAGTGGGTTTATCCTGACACACAATCCAGTGAGCTACATGTACGAGTCTATGATCTCTTTAAAGTAGTATTGACTGGAAATTCAATTTTGAAATTAGAAAACATGATTGTTTTTGGTAACTGTGAAGTGTTGTTTCCTTGTTGGCCTCTCTATCCTACCGCCGTTGAAGTTTGTGACAAAGTTCGTGATGGTTTTGAGGTAGCACGCACACTGAAACCAAATGCCTTTTCCTTTTTTCCTCTTTGCTCAAAGTTTGGCTTCAGATCAAGGACAGACTGGAAAGGGGTTTCCCGTATTTCGGGAGCATCTCTAGTCGAGTGTGAGTGATTCCAATAGCGTACGGTGGCCTGCATTCTCAAACAGGAATTTGATGTCAGAAAGAATATTTAACTGATGACCTAAGTAAAGATGAAGGCAAAAGCTCGTGACGGCTCTTGCAGGGTAGATGGGCGCAAGCGAAGTGCGTGCAAACAACTCCAGCCCTGGCACAGGGACGGGAAGGTGCGGCGTGAACCAAAGGGCAGAGAGCGGGCAAGGCCAACTCGACGCTGAACCCGTGCTGGTCACAGGTGAGGGTACCAACGCCACACAACGTGCCCTAATTCCAGTGTCCGGCCCGGTGCCGGAGCGACGGCTGCGGAAGAAGCCGCAGCGCTGCGAAGCGGCCGAAGCCCGGGCAGCGCCACACTGGGCCGCGGGCAGCCAGGGCTTGGCCGAGCGTGAGGGGGACGCGATGGCCGCTCCGCAGGCGGACCGCCGCTGGGCCAGCGCTGGCGCGGATCTAGAAGGTTCGCGCCCTTTCCTGAACGTTCGGCCTATGCCCGCGTTTTTTGCCACCTTCTGCCCGGGTCTCACCCAACCCCGGGTGATTCCTAATTAAAAGCAACACGCGAAGGACAGTGAATCGCCGCGCAGCGCGGCCGCGCATGCGCAGAGCGCCCAGCCTGAGGGTGGCGCTACGGCGCATGAGCGCCCGCCCCGGCTGCGGGGCCGCGGCCCCTGAGGAGGCGGGGAGAGGACGATGGAGGCGCGCAGGGTCCGCCGGCCCCGCTCACTGCCCGGCAGCCGCCGCTACCACCACCGCCGGGCTCGGCGCGCCGGCCTCTGAGGGGGCCCGGGGCGGGACGCTCCTCCGGGCCGGCGCCGCGGTGAGTCGGGGCGGGTGCGCCGAGGGGAGCCCCCAGAGAAGCTCGGCCGGGCCGAGCGGCCTCCGGCGGGGTGGGGGGGGGCTGCGCGGCGACAGGCCCGGGGCCGCCGGGGCCGCCGTCCCCTGGTGCCGGCGCGGGAGCCGCGGAGCCCGCATCCCTTGCGGGTGATCCCCCGGCCCGGCGGTGCTCGGTGGGCTGCGGCCTGCGGTCTCCCCGAGGGCTGCTCAGCGGGAAGGCGAGCCCCGAGCCCCGGGGTAGGGGAGCTTTCCCGAAAGGGTGGCGAGTGAAACCGCTTCGTCTGGCCCGCGGTCTCCTGGTCACGCCGCGAGTGGGTGCGAGCCCGCTCCTCGGGGGTTTAACGCCCGCGGTTTTGACCGGAGGGGCGGCGGGGAGTTTTGGGGTGTCAGTCCCTGTTCCTCGGTGGTGTGGGCGAGTGTTGGGTGTTTCCGAAGCGGAGGGGTTAACAAATGGACTTGTTTTCCCTGTGTATTTAGCACGTGATAGTCATACTGTCTGCTTTTTAGTGAAAAACAAGTTACTAATTTCAGCTACTGTCAGACTGCTCAATTTCAGTATGGAGTTTTTTTTTTTCTTAGGGCGCACCAGAATACGAAGTTCTAAACCAAACCAAGAAGGAAGTTTTGTCTGCCTGATACAGTTGCTCTTTCTTTTTTGCATGGGAGAGGGTTTAACGCCTTAGGGATGGAGTCATATGCACATAACCTTTACTGGAGTGCTTTCTTCAACAAAATACAGTAATAAAAAAAACTTCTCCACAGAATTAAGCGATTAAGCAAACGGGTCTGTAGCAGTGGGACAAGTGGTACCATTTTTGGATATAACATTGTCCTCTTATGCCCTAATACAAGGTTGATAATAAGGTGCAGAATGAGGACTGTTGAATGGCTGGTGGCGATTCCTGAGAAATCAGTAGAGATACGACAGTCTTGAAGGCGAGTTAAAAGTAGTGTGAGTATTTGGTCAGGAAGGCGAGTTAAAAGTAGTGTGAGTATTTGGTCGGGATGGACCCTGCAGTAATCCGCTAATCACAATGATTTAGGGCAGTGGATTTGACCGGAAAAGTTTGTTACAAAATAACAGCTTACAAGCATGCTCATTAAGGGAAAAAAAAAAAACCTGAGTCGCTTCGCTTGATGATTTGCATCCTTATGCTCCTTGTGTAGCTGCTTACATCCAAAGGTCGTATTTCTTTGTACGCTATGCAGTGCGATCAGACAGTGAAGATGGCTTTTGAAGATGTGAGCGCACGTAACTCTTGGCCACCTGCATACAGGTTACATATTTATGAAAGCTTAGAGTTGTTTCAGGCTTCATTTGTAACTAGGACTCTTACAGTCGACCTGCAGTGTGATTCCTTAACAGTAGTCTGAACAGTGTAGTGAAGCTTTAGAGGTGTTACGGTGCTGTATCCTGCTGCACAAAGATGGTTTGATGAAACCTCTGGGAAGTTCTGGTTCATGGGAGCGTTCGTTTATAACAACAGACAAGTTGAAGATGGGAAACTAGGCTAAAAGATTGGATACGTATGAGAGGTGACTCAGCTCTACTTTGTGTCACCATCACGGAAATTCAATATTAAATGTTAACCCTTTCTCAGTTGTCCTTCATTCTGTAATGCTGAGCATTTAAATACTTTTTTTACTTTTTTTTTTTTTTTTTTTTTTTTTAGTTTTGGACATGATTTAGACCAGCGCAGCCTTTCACTAGTTTGTTGACATGTACTTAAAGTTTTTGGATCCAGTGCTGGAAGCTATTCAGTGATAGTTTTGTCTTTATGTCAAGTCTGCTTATTTAATAAAGGTCTTGTGAGGGAATGTTAATTAGACAGTACATGGTGTAAGCTGTAGTTAAAACATCCTGAACTGGAAAGTATTACAGGGAAGGAATATCAAGTTCTTAGGCTGTATTTAGTAGGTCTGTACACTGTCTTACTTCCAGTTTTGTGCTAATCTGATTTTCTTTACTGGCAGTATCTGTCAGATGAAGGTACTTCAGAGTCACTTGGAAACACACCTTGTTTATTGCTTACTACATAAATTAGTGCTCTCTGCACCTCTTAGTTAAGGGTGGTGCTGTGGAATAGGGTGCGTGTGTATCAGCTCTTACTGAGAACTAATTCTGCATAAACTACTTTCACAAATGTTGCTTTTCCATGAACTTTGTTAACTGTTGTTGTAATTTTTATTTTCCTAGACCCAGATCAAGCTCTCAGTGTTTGGATAAAAAGTAATGAGGAGCTTATAACCTATTTAATGTGAAAGCAAAGGAAAATGATGTACTGTTTACTACCTGGGCTTGTCAAATTTTTTGCGTGTACCGATTTTTCAGTGCAGATTTCTAAGAAATAATTCCTTATAATTCTGACTTTTGAGAGTGGATGTGTAGTGCAGATATGTGTATGTGGATATATGGATATCTCTGAGAAATACGCTGTTGTGGATAGGTAAGAGGAGATGAGAGACTGCTCACTACTGATTTTTACTCTCAATGCTTCTGAAACAGTTTAGCAGCAGTCCTTATTGAGGGCCAACCAGTGATATAGATAAAAATAACTATTCTGTGCAATTTCCTAGGGTATTTCTGTGAGGACAGGGTTTCTTTTGCAAATACCTAGTTTTTAAATTTGATAATGAAACACAGTTGCAGTGACTGTTGGTATCTACTTTTTCTCCTTTACCAGTTCCAGTGTATTTTTTTTTTTTAATCTGGTGTATTCTTGAGCTGATCTCCTCCATTGATGAATCTCTCTGGCATTTTCATTGGCCAATTCTAAAAAATGGAACATAGTCATGTATATTAAGTATTAACTTTGACTCACTCTAATAGTTTCAGTGAATGAATCATAGAATGGTTTGGGCTGGAAGGGACCTTATAGATCGTCCAGTTCCAACCCCCTGCCATGGGCAGGGACCCCTTCCACCAGCCCAGGCTGCCCAAAGCCCCGTCCAACCCAGACTTGAACCCTGCCTGGTGCTGAGGGCTCCAGAGCTGGATGCAGGACTCCTGGGGGGGTCTCACCAGAGCAGAGGGGCAGAATCCCCTCCCTCGCCCTGCTGCCCACACTGCTGGGGATGCAGCCTGGGGGACAGTTGGCCTTCTGGGCTGTGAATGCACGTTGCTGGCTCATGTTCAGCTTCTCGTCAACCAGCACCCCCAAGTCCTTCTCCTCAGGGCTGCTCCCAATCCATTCTCTGCCCAGCCTGATGTTAGCTAAGAGCATGGTACTCCAGTAAAAGTATAGTCAGATCTGTAATTCCTTAAAAATCAGAAAGATGATAAAGTGTGTGGTAGTCTGGGTGTACAAAGATGCTGGAGGAGCCTGTTTGCACCCTGTGAAATAGATATACCAAACACAAGAATGATTTCAGGTTAAAAAGAATAATCCTTAGATTTAGAAGTAAAAATTAAGGTATTAGATTTTTTTTTTTAAGAAGGTTGATTAATAGGCTTTTAGTAAGTGCATTACAAGTGCAACAACCAACCAGAGATGTATTCCTGAAGCTTGA
Source organism: Opisthocomus hoazin (assembly GCF_030867145.1). Lineage (NCBI taxonomy): Eukaryota > Metazoa > Chordata > Aves > Opisthocomiformes > Opisthocomidae > Opisthocomus > Opisthocomus hoazin. The sequence continues at coordinate 19,609,862 of NC_134429.1, read as the reverse complement.
TGAGGTGGTGATAAAAGGTAATACAAATTAAAATCTATTAAAAATAATTTGAGTCAGATTTTACAGTCTGTTTTACATATGTACTTGCACAGTCAGAGTAATTATGTGCATAAATCAACTAAATGGAACAAGATTTATATTGAGCTTAAAGTTGTCTAGAAATAGAGTTACACTTTTCTAATTTTAGTCATTAAAAAAATATTATAAGTGTGTTGAAATTACTATTTCCCAAGTCATGGTCACAGTTGATACTAAGCAATGAGTAACCAACATTGATATCTACAAGTGCAGGGTCTTATAAATTACTAATGTGTGACAGTAATTGTACCTGTTTGTAGTGGTGTTCTCTTAGCTAAGCCTCCTCTGCAGTAGGAGCAAAAGTATTTTCTAATTTGATTAGGTGGTAGTTCTGTCTAATTTAGTAATGAACCAGTGCTCATTCTAAAATTACAACTTCATTTTATTGATGCTTTTGTCATCTGAAAGTTGGGATGCTGAGAAACATAGTAATCGTAAAATTGTGGAGATTGTCATCCCCTGGTAACTTTACAGCCAGACGTCATTATTCTGTGAGTATCTGCCAGAGCCATAGTCCATTTGGTGAGAATAATGTTACGGCCCGTTCTCTGCAGGATACAGTGGGAAGCAGATCCAAAGTGATGAAACTGTTTTAAAAATATCTGCAAATTTTTCATGAACCAACTTTTCCCCTGCGTTGAAATCAGCTGACTTGAGGAATGTACTGTTCCTCTAGACTATGTTATCTCAAATATGGTTTGGTTTTGGGTTTGTGTTTCTTCGTACACTGAAAGTTGCTTTCTGCTTATATTCTGATAAGGCTAGTTCTCCTTGGTTCAAATAATGAGAACTTACACGCGAGATTTCTAGTACTTTTGGGGAAGGATGATTGCTTAAAGTTCTGGTTTTGGTTGGGGTTTTTTTTACTTCTGTAAAATTGCTGTCCAGCTAGCTGTTTATTTTTTATTTGTGCTCACTCTTTGTGGAAGTGAAATACTTGATGTTTGCGCTTACTTCAGCTTGTTTGTTTTGGACCATCTCCTCCATTTGTCACAAATGATTTAAGAACTTGGATATCATCCTCCAACTTGTTTTTGTCTCTTCTCAGCTTGGTATTAATCACACTTTTGTGAAGAGCTAAAGTTTATCAAGATTATCTTTATTGTGTTATTTTTTTGCTTAATTTGACAGGGTTTTTTCTGTTATGGCTTAGAGCATTCTAGTTTTATTCGTTCGATATATGTATCACCTAATAGGAGACTTCAGTAGTTTTTCCTGAGTCTTGATTCCTTGGCGAATATTTAAAGCTTTTCTTCCTCTTCAGTGTCTAAAATAAGTTTATTGTATCCCATCTATAAGCAGAGATGTGAATCTGTGCTGGCCTTGAAATGGCTTTCTATTGAGCCTCTTCTGAATCTGGCAACATAATGTGTTTTAGTTCTGGTTATTTTTCCTGCCAGTGTCTTCTGATTAACTTGAAGAGCTTCCTCAATTACCCATATCCTTTCGAGAAGTGTTTATCAAATTGTGTGAACTCAGTGTTTAGTAGTCACTCTATTAGCTTTGCTAATACTGATATTTTTCTTCTGTCTTCTCCCTATCACCTTTCTTCTGCTGCTTCTCCACAGGAATTGAATTTCTCTCTCACTGAGGTCCCTTCACTTCCAGTATGGAGATGAATCGAGAAAAACTGTGTGCCAGCAAGGCTGATGTGAGCTCAGATACTGCTTTTCATTGCTCAACGTGTCATGATGATGAGGAGTGGAGCAATACTAGCCGGGGACGAGCTAAGTCACGAAGTTTGTCTGCTTCACCAGCCCTAGGAAGCACCAAAGAATTCCGGTAGGGCACTTGGTTCTTCCTATTGTTGCTACCTTTACGGGAAAAGAAAAAACAAAAACAAAACACAAACCAAAACCCAAAGGGGGACAACTTTATATAAAAGTTATAAGCAGCCTTGGAAGGTTGTTTATAAGCAGATAAACACAAGCTGTTAGTTTTTAAATTTGAGGAACCCATTGTGCCTAAGTACTTGACTTCCAGGGTTTTGGGATAGATTTGAACTTTGAATGCTATGATATTTGTCATATTTCAATCTAGCTTAAGAAATTTTAAGTACCTTCCAGAAATAAAATACAAATGCATCTGTACTGAGCAATGTTAATTCGTAGCCTGATAGCAGCTCACAAGAAAGGAAGAGTTCCGTGCTTGGTTCCAGGTCTTTAATTAGTAGGCAGAAGTTTACCTCTTGCTCAGCAAGTTGCTTTTAAGGGAGTCTTAAAATGCACTTCAGAAGGTTGTTAGTCCAAAATGAGGGCAGGAAGTTAAAGGTGGGGGCTAGCCTAAGAGCAGACCTGTAATCAAAATGGCATGGCTGTCAAAACAGGTAGGTATCTGCAGAGTTCGTAATTTCAAAAAAGAATCAATCAACGGCAAAGACACTTCTGCAGGTTTTTACAAGTGCTCCAGCTAGAGCTCTGGTGCTGCGTATTAAAAACCCGTGTGAGTGTTTAGGTTATACGGTAATGTGAGGCAGCGCAAAGTAAGTTTGTGCTTGCGAATTGTTTCACAGCAGTGAGAAACGCCCATTTTTTTCTTTGAGCCAAATTTCTAATCTGGTTGCAAGACTCTTGTCATGTGAACAGCTTGGATAGCATTTTGTGGTCTTTGGACCCGTTGTAAATATTGAATAGCAGTGTATCTTGCACTTGTGGGAAGCACAGCAGAACTTTACCTTACTTCCATTGTGACCCTCTGTAAAAGCACAGGCAGAAACATGGAGGAGTTTCTCAACAGATGAACTTCTCATCCAGAGTTACTGCTTTGCTGGTAGGAATGCCCTCACAAGGCAGAGCACATATGGGTGAGGCTGAAGATCACAGGGGGAAGCTTTATGGTGAAGGGAGGCATAACAAAAGCCTTTATCTGAAGAGGCGAAAAGGTTAGGAAAATAGTTGCTTTGCATATGCAGTATGGAAAGTCAGTGTGCTTTAATGCTTTTGGAAAACGTGCACAAGGGTTGTGCTCTGACTGTACTGTTCTGGCTAGTGTGTTGTGTGTTACAATCAATCCATAAGACTTTACTTTAAAAGTGTGCTGTGTAACTGGTGTTTTCCCTCCTCCACTTAAACCTTTAAGAATGTAGACTTCAGTCAACCTGTGTAGAAGACCACGTGGTCTAAATTTTTGTATGCTATTATCTTCTGGCTAAACAACTACTTTCAAACTAGGAGTGATCTTTGTAGACCTTATCCGTTGTGGGTTTGAATTGGGGTTATTGTTTAAGAGATTTTTTTTCATTAAGCTGCTCTGCATTCATTCACTGGTGGTCTTCAATTTTGTGCAAAATTGTCACAAGACATTTTGCAGAATGTCAGGAAGTGATTATAGGCTTGCTTTATAGTATTCAGATTGAAGTAGTTGCCTATCTGCTTTGAACTGACAAGTGTATCTTCCTAAAAGATGTATAATTTCCAGTGCGTTGCTGCTCATTTTTAGGAAAAACAGTCTTACTACTAATAACTATAAATTCTGTTCGTTCAAACATTTTACCTTTTATTGATGGAATAGTGCATAGATTGAGTACTAATAAAATCAAGTAAAATCTCAAACAACAAGTATACCAATTATTAATTAGCATTTGCAGAGAAAACTTTGTTTGAATGTTGTGAAGGTCAGGTGTGGATATTTAATGCCTCTTGCAGGAACAGAGTTTAGCCGGTTACTGGGAGTGGCAAGGAATAATGATCTTTATTGAAAGGATGCAAAAGAGACAGTTACTTGGGAGAAGCTTGAGCGGAGCAAGAAGTGGGAGGTGGCGTTGCCAGGGATTGGTTTAACTATCCTGATTTTAAGTGTAGTTGTTCACAAGTAGATAGAGACTTATCATTCCTTTACACATATTGGTATGCACATTAATCTCTAATAATGTCGGTCCTTGCTCATTTTTCTTTTTTAATATAAATAAAGTAAACTTTATAAAACACTTAGTAATAATCTTATCTGACTGAATTAGTCATGCCTGGACTCATAAATGGAAAAAATAATTTGATAAACAGATGTCACCTCTTTGTTAGATGTAGGAAATTCATGATTGAAATTAAAATCTTACGCATGTTTTATTAGACATGGAACAAATAAGATGTTGCTGTTGTTCCTTAATCATGTCTTTTTAACCTGTCATCTGGTTTTGATTTTTATTAGATTTCTGAGGGTGTTTTTAGTACTAAGAATGAGTCATCAGGCTGGTCTGAGCTCCTGTACAATGTACACAATAGAAGGCAATGCGGTAATGATTTGTTACTGCCAAGCATTAGGTGATTTACCAGTTCCTGTGTTAATTGAAGTAAGAACAGGAAAGGCATATTTCCCCCTTCTTTTTAATGGAATAAGTCTAATAGCATTTACATAATGTTTCAGCCGGTTACATGACTTGAGTAAGTTTTACTCCCATTTACAGATTTGCTGGAGGAGGTGGGAGGGAAGTAAGGCAGAACAGTTCTGACTTGCTCCAGATAATCTTATGCTAGAGCTAGGAGTAATCCTGTGTTCTGGGTGGGATTTCAGTTTGAGGATAAATGACATTTGAGAGCTCCTGTTTATTTGAATGCAAAGATCATATTAGCTGTTATTAGATAAATAAATGGGAAAAATTAGCATTTTTGTCTACCTATTCAAAACTAAGGCCTGGTACTGCAGATATATTTCTCTGTATACATTAGAATTGAAGGATTTGTGTGTTCTTAATTTACTAAGTACAAAGATTTAAGCAACAAAAAAAAGTGTTTAAATGATTGGGACACCATTACTGTGTTGTCTGTGGCAAAATAATCTGAAGGTGTTGCCTTGGTGTTGGAGATTTCATTGTAAATGCTTGTCAAGACTTACACTGGGTAGCCTAATTTGTATATGTTACTGTACCTTACTGAGATGAATAGCACTCATTAAGGTAGTTTATGTGTATTTATACCAGATTTACTAATTCTGCATGTTCTGTTCTAAAATGGCATGCTCTTAGATAAGATGTAGTGCTTTAAGAAATACAGAAAAGCAAGTATCGTGATTATTGTGTCTGCAGCAGTGAAGCTGGTGGCAGTTAGGAATTGATGCAGACTAATGGTTTACACACACTAGTGATACACAACTATCAGTCATTGTAGGGTTTTTTTCTGAGAATATGACCTGAAAACGACAGTTTTGGGCTTATTTTTTTGGTTTTATGTGTAGTGTTGTTTTTATGCTTGCTAATTGTCAACAGAAATTAATGCATGCCAAAATATTACGGAAGAGGAAGTGCTTGCGCTATATAATCAAAAGCCGTGGTTTATGTTTTGTGTTTTAATTAATTGGTTAGGCACACTTGTAGTGCGACTACTGAATTATATAACAAAAACTGAATACTACAGTTTCGCTCAGCTAGTGTTATTACAGAGATATTTTGAGTTTATTGTGAATGTTGTCATAAGTCTCATCTGATTTCTTCTTGTTACTGCGTAACTTCCTACAAAATTTGAAATGTTCAGGCAACTACTACTTAAGTACATGGTTGTGTACTTGAAGTGTTGAATACTTGTGTATGCTGTCATGCTGACTATTATTTAGGATTACAATAAATTGAGGAGTTGAAAAATGTGCCCTTTAGTTATTTAAATTCCTTCTTACTGTAGCTTAAATAAAAATAAAGGTTTTTTTAGTATGTAAGAATTATGTAGCTAATTCTGAAATGGGAATTATCTGATTTGTTTCTTAAACATAGGATTTTTCCTTTTCACAGCAGCGAGACCTTGAAAATGGATTATGTTTTTATAATTTTGGTTTTATCTACACATTTTTTTGGTCTGAGAGACACATATACTATTCTGCATTGTAGTGTCCAGAGGAGTTGAGACTAAATAGAATCTTTGCAGGCTTGACATGAATTCATAGAACCAACTTGAGAAAACTTCACCGTATCTTTTTTTGAGGCTGTGATGCTGCCTTTGTGCAAAGTGAAGAGTAAAAGAATACAGGAAGAATATGTGCCTGGTACTAATATTTAGGAAGTGATTACTTACTATGTGGAGGGCCTAAGCTGTGAGTGAGGCTTCGATAAAAATCGCTTTCGAGGAGTAGGTAGAGGAGTTAAGTTTTAGATTTGTAATGTGATAGCTAGTACGTGTGAAATTACATCAACTGGTCCATCACAAATGCAGGTTTAAGAAATGTTCTTTGCCTTGTATTGCCTAGTACGACTTTTTCAAAGTGTCTTTGATGGTTGGGGAGCTAATTATACCCAGTTTGTCATCACATTTCTTTTACTTATTGATCATTTTTATATATATATGTGTTTAGGAGAACACGCTCCTTGCATGGACCATGCCCAGTGACCACATTTGGACCAAAGGCCTGTATGCTGCAGAATCCTAAAACGATTATGTGAGTACTTGTCAAATGAATGATATTATGCTTATTCTGTGTAAAAGAAAAAAGTTTGCTTCTCCTCTGTTCACCCCCTGATCAGCATTGTTTGTATTTTGCGTGATGTTTAGAGATTTTCATGTTGCTCTATTCTCAGCTTGGGGTCTGCATTGCCAGAATTGACCTGCCATTTTTATCGCACGCTGACCATTTGAAAAGCCAGTCTGAGAGGAGAACGGATAGCGCTGCGGAACTGTGTTCTGAAGTAAAACCCCATGAGATATGCATTAGCTTGATCTGCATGTTGAAAAGTATAATATGGGTTTGAATGACATTGGGGCTTTTTCTTCTCCCACGGGGTGATAGGACATAATCAGTGTTTCTCCGTATGGATTTATAGTGGTTTTGCTGGTTGGAATGCTTCCTGCAGGGTAACAGACCTAAAAGGAAGTGAATTTTACTGGTTTTACATTACTAGTTCATGTGGTGTTCTTAGGCCCACTATCTACTACCTAAACAAATGGGAATTCTTAGTATATTTATTTTGGGGAAAAAAAAAAATGAACCATTTCACATAAAAATACAGCAGGGCATGTGAATAGTATTAACTACTGAAGCTTTCTTTAGACATGTTTTGCATAATCTGCAATCCGTAGTAGTTTGTCAACAATGGCAACTGTAACAACCACTTTCCAACATAACTGACAGTAAACTCACCATGTGTATTAAACACCCTTGTAGCCAGCTAATTATGGTATGGAGAAGCTATTGGTAGCGTTTTGTTTGTTCCATCAAGTTGAAATATATGAAGAGCAGTGTTTCTGAATGACAGAGGAAACAAAAATTGTGGACAACACAAGGAAAGGAGGAGAAATTGCTCTGTGTGCTGTGGAATCCGAGGAAAGTCATCTCCCTCTCCCCTCTCTTGGTATTGCGCGTTGGAGCTAGTTTGGATTTCTGTGTTTGATATATGGCACTTGCAGTGTAGGATATCATTAAGGCAAGTTTGCTTTTAAGCTCTGCTGGTAAACTTAATCAGAAAATCAGGGTTAGTTTCTGCTTAGCTGACATGTAAACATTTCAATTTTGTAGGTTGGGTGGTGTAAAAGTGTTGCTTTTTATACCATGTTAATAAGTGGTGTCTTGACTTGCTCAAACGAGGAATGTCAGGGTCCTGCAGATTAACCACGTTAGTGGTCCCTACTTTTGTCCCTTTACAAAGTTATTTCATTGTTCTTTCAGTTAAACGTAAGATATTTAAGTATTTATTTGCCTAAATCTTTGCCTGAATAGTAGTAGTCACCCTAAAAACTGGTTGGTGGTGCCCTGACTTTTCCTGTGAAGGTACGGGGGAAATCTTGCGCTGTGCAGCAGCTCGTAGCTTCCTCGTTCCTTCCGTCTGTTCGAAGTTGGTGGCTTGGAGTGCTGCAGCTCAGCTGAACACCCAGCGTGCGCTGTACGTTCACCCACCTGGCTGTGGTGAGCACGCTCCTCCCCAGGGGCTGGGCCGGTGCTGTGCAATATAACGATCGCGTCGAGACCGGTGGAGCGCAGAGCTGCGGGCGATACCCAACGCCCGCTGCTTGCCGGGGAGAAAGAAGGCTGCGGGTGCCGTGTTCGGAATGGCGGGGGAGTAGAGGGTGCTCTCGGGTGGCTGAAGGAAAGCACTGCCTGAAGACCAGATTGTAAATTACTATTCTTGCTACACCTAAGGTTTTTGTTGTGGCTTCTAAAAACAAGCAAAAGCTTTTTGTTTGGGTTTTTCTTCTCTACAGTCAGTAATGTTGTTAAACTCTCTTCACTGGAGAGAATTTTTAAACAGCAATTTTTAGTATTTATGTACAGGCATAGGTTAGTGAAGGTCTTGGTGCCTCTTCAAGTGCTAGTATTGGTTGTATTGAAAAACCTGCTTTCCGAAGGCTGTTGTGTAAGATGAGCAGAGGAACTGAACAGCTACTCAGCGAAAAAAGAATCGGGTGCCTGCGTTATTGGGGAGAGGGGAGGCCAAATACCTGGTTTTAAACTCTTTCTTGAAATGGGATTTTTCTTATTAAATTGTGCCTCTGAAGATCTGAAATAAACATTTTATTCAGGATTTTTCTGTAAAGCCTCACAACTTTTTACTGGGGCTGAATGAAAGTAATGCTTGAGTGGGGAAAAAATAATTCAGAGAAAAATACTTTCTTTTGAGGTAGCACTTTTATTAGTAAGTGATAAAAGCCTCAGCCTTTTTTTTTGGTGCTGTTGCATTTGCCTGACTCCTGGAAAGAAACATGAAGATCTTGAAGCATGTTAGGAATAATCTTTCATTTAGTAGAACTCCGTGGAATGGGTGAGTACAGTTGAAAGAGGCAGACTGTCTTTTGTTTGCATGAAGGCTGTATTTGTTCTAGGTTTCTTTCTTGAAAAGCAGTGCTGCAATCTTTAGTTCTTTGCCAGTTTTAGCTGATAGCATAATCATCTTGAAATGGTTTTGGAGGTGGCTGCTCTACATGCATTTTTTACCTTTTAATGGTATTGAGGCATTTAATTGTTTGAAATGAACTGTAGTATAGAAAATGCTTCCTTAGTCACCATTTGTATTGGAAATAGCATATAAAACTTCAGCTTCAGTTCCTTTGCAACTGTTCTGCAGCAATAAACACATTAATGCAACTCTTCCTTTTTTGTTTATATTATTATTATTTTAATTTTATTTTCATTTTTTAAAATTTTATTTTATTTTCATTTTAGCTATTGGCTAGTTAGTCAAGTCAGAGGAAGCCTTCCAAATTCGTAGTCATCTCAGATTCATGGCGATATTTGAGACTGAGTATGGTGTCTTCAGAATGCCCTTAGACTGAGCCAGGGGACTGGGCTGGACTGTGCCTTCCAGCCTCCGCTATTCGATGATTCTTTGGCTGTAAAATGCATAACGTAACGGTGAAAGCCTGTATGTGATACTGAGTGTAACTGCTTATTTGTGGCGTTCTATGTAGTGTAATCATATTTTTAGAGAGTGAGTGATGGCACTGTTTGTTAGTAAACATTATTGGCATTAGACTACTTCATTAATCTCTAGTTTCTGCTGTATTTGTATGTCAAATACAAGCATTTTGGAAAGTAAAACGAACAGGTTATTGCACCTCCACCATGATCATCTGTTTTAATTTAACTCTGGAAATGCAAAATCCAAATCTGTAAATTTGGCTTGTTCAGCATTTAGACTAATCTGCTTTGCTTTATGGATTATATCTGCACCATATGGAAAAGGATGGGATGCTTGTTATATGTGAGATACATCTGTGAAATTATGTAGCTTACAAGTGGATATAAAAGAAGAAGAAAAATACAGCTGGGTGTTCCTAAATCAGCTAAATGTGTTATAGAGCAACATGAGAGTTCTGTTACTGGATGTTACTGGACCCTCTTGAAGGCCGCAAAATTAATTGTGTACATACATTTAGTTCTTGAGGTTCTCAAGTCTTAGAATGCTGTCCTGACAACAAGCAGGCAGTAGTTTTAAAATACTTTTTAAAGTTTTGTGGGTTTTGGTTGGTTTTTCTTTTTTGTTTTAATTTAAAGTGGTAGTTGTGCTACTTTAAGCAGATTAACTTGTTTTGGGATCAACACAAAAATAAAATTAATATGTAGATGAGAGTTTTAAAGAAATTTTGCTGAAAAGGTATATATGCTTACGTATCTGTAATGTTTGCCTGGAACAGAAACGTACAGACATCTGTTCCTGTTTAAGCTCTTTATTTTTGAGGCTTTAAGGTAGGAGGTGTAAGAGTTGCAAGTGCAGACCTCTCAGAATAGAGTTTAGATACAATAGCTTTTTTTATAGTTGTTAAAGCTTGTCTTAAGGATTTAGTACAGATGACTGTGAATCTTAATTATTTGCTCTTCTCTTGTGATAGTGTTGTTTAGTATGAACAGAAAAAACTGTAGAATTTGTGTCTGCATCTACAGGCTTGAAACTGTATTGAAAAAACTGTGACTGTATACTGATATCAGTGAAAAAATGCTGAAGGAAACATTGCTGAAAAAGAAAGAGTATTTGGATTGGAACTATTGCACTATTTTTTAAATTTATGTTGATTTAAGCTGTTGACTTGCAGTATTGGATTGGAAGAACAATAATGCTGTAGCTTTTTCTGATTCTCTAGTCAGATGTCTCTACTTATTTTGAGTCGGCTTAAGAGAAGAGAGCACTAAAACGAGATAGAGGCAAGCCTGATGGCTGGAAGCATCAGGGAAGATGTCAGTTCAAGCACTTGATCCAAGAGCTTTTGTAGTGCTTCTGTTAAAGTCCCTGTTTGCACGTGTTCTTAGCGTGGTGGCAGTTACCAGAATGGACACCTTAATGCTGTGTTACCATCTTAATGCAGTGGAGCACTGATTGGTTTCATGGGGGCAGAAGCATCTTTTTATAGTACGATCTATTGCATCCTTCTTGCTGTTGTCCTAGGACTGCGTGCAGTTGTACCTAAGGATATATTCTTAATAGACCAGAATGTTGTCAAAGCAAAATGTAGTAACATTGTCTGTCTTCCTGTTCGGTAGGCACATTCAGGATCCAGCAAGCCAGCGGTTGACATGGAACAAACCTCCCAAGAGCGTCCTTGTTATTAAAAAGATACGTGATGCCAGTCTGCTGCAGCCTTTTAAAGAGCTTTGTGTGTATCTTACTGAGGTAGTGAAATGTAAATTCCATTTTTTACCATAATTAAAAATTTTACATCACTTTTCAGTTACTGATTCTGTTGACTGTGGAATGTGCAGAATTGTGTAGTGCAAACAAATTGTTACACCCATTGCCACTGGTAGTAGTAAAACTTGTTTCGGAGCTGAAGATCAGTACTTAAGTACTTGAAGTACAGAGCTTAAAAAAAAAAATGTAAAAACTTTCCTTCATTCTGTTTGCAGTTTTAAATTACAGGGAATGGGATATAAAAAGCTTAATCCTTTAAGCCTTGAGCAAACATAGCAATGTTACCGCATTGTGTAATCTGTATTTCAACGTTTTATTTAATTTATTAGATGGTCTGTGTGTGCTGCCCACACGTTAACAAGAAACCCCACAACCAACAGATGCAGACTGCTTGTGTAAAATACTGTTCAGAAGTTTTAAACTAATGCAGGTTATGGGGAGAGTCAAATATTTTTTCATTTTAACATTGTTACTAACAAGCTTGTCTTGCCTCTCTTAAGGAGAACAATATGATAGTGTATGTAGAAAAAAAAGTATTGGAAGACCCTGCTATAGCTAACGATGATAATTTTGGACCAGTGAAGAAGAAATTTTGCACCTTCAGAGAAGGTATGGTAGTGACTTCTTGAAAGTAAAGTTGAAGTGTATTGCTTGTTTGTCTTGGTATTTCCTCAGTCATCGGGTCAAGTTTGTTGCACTAACGTGTCTATTGTGAGCAGCTGTTGTTGCATCTTAGTTGTGTTTTTTCATATTTGTAAGTGAATGTTGGCGTGTTGCACTTAATTTATGTTAGGACATTAGGACTGTTGGTAAAACTTAATTCAAAACTTGTATTTCAATGTTGCTTCTAGATTATGATGATATCTCCAATCAGATAGACTTTATCATATGCCTGGGAGGAGATGGGACCTTACTTTACGCTTCTTCACTTTTCCAGGTTGGTCTTTATGGGAAAGAGACTTAAAGACCTCTCTTTCTTTTGAAGTAGTTGAAGGTTGGTTTTTTTTTTCTTTGTTACTGAGTTCAGCATTTGTCCTTTGCTGTTCATTCCTTTTTTTATCAAGCCTGTTTTACCCTGTACCTTCTGAAAATAATGTATGTAATGTGTTGTTTTAATTATGCACAGTTGAAGTTACATCAATAGTCAAAATATTTACAGGCAATTAGTTGAAGTATGAATTGCTTTTATTCAGTAGCTTTTAAATTCTTTTCTTTATTGATAGGGTAGTGTACCTCCAGTTATGGCTTTTCATCTGGGATCCCTTGGATTTCTTACTCCATTTAATTTTGAGAATTTTCAGTCCCAAGTCACTCAGGTTATAGAAGGTAAATTTAAGGGGACAAGGTGTGGTGTTTCTGTTTGTTACATTTTCTGTAGCTTTTTCCAAGACTAATAAAATTTCTTAACTAACTCATTTAAGTTGTCCCGTAAGACTGAGTCACGAGATATGTGTACTAAACTAACACAAGTATTGCATTGCGTTGACCCATTCAGTGCTACTTTCCATGCTGCTCTGTGAAGGCAAATGGCTGAGAAATAACTTTGTCCTGTGTGTAGTAAACAAGTAAAGGATGATGTAGAACTGAAGTTAAATGACAGCTGAACATACAAATAGAGGGGAGCTCTGAAGTCTGTGGTAGTCTGTTTCTCTAATCAGTGCAGTGCTTAAATACTGAGAAGTCAGGCAAATAAAGTATTTGAGGAAAGAAATACTTTGCGTCTTCAACATGAGGTTATTCAAGTTGCATCCAAAGTAACTTCCTGGAAAGATGTATAAAATTCTCGCATTGCTAGAATGTTGCCTTTTAATAGATGTTTCTAATGCCCTAATTCTCTTAAGCTTAGCTTTTGACTTAGTGAAGATCACGTGAGCCTAACAGTGTTTTTCAGTCTTGATAATGTCCATATAAAACTTAAATTTTCTTTTTACATGATGAGGAAAGGGAGGAGGGGACTGGGTTCAAATATTACTTTAATTTTCTCATTGCTACTAAAAATTGGTTTTGAGCTTTAACCAAGTGTAGACAACTATCTTGTGAATGAAGTTGGGAACGTTGACAGCATGGGCGATGGATGACATTTCATACAGTTTGCTAGTCATTACCGGGTTTTGTTTGCTATACTAGCATATCGTTTTGGTGTGCTTTCTCCTGTGTTTTGCTTCTAGGCAATGCAGCACTTGTTCTACGAAGCAGGCTGAAAGTGAAAGTAGTAAAAGAGCACAGAGAGAAAATAACAGTACAAAATGGTATAGAAGAAAATGGAGTGGTGTCTACAAATATAGAGAAAGAAGTGGGCAAGCAGATTATGCAATATCAGGTCAGAGGGCAAAATAAGCAAAAGAATTAATATGCTCTTTGTAAATTGCTTTGTAATTGCTTTATTATAACTTTCCCCTTTCATTAACCCAGTAGTGTGGGACTGATCCATATTGCTGTCATTCACAATGTGTGCTAAATAGTGAGGAAGGGGTGTACCTTATTACTTTCTGCAGTCAGAAGTGCTAATATTGTACTTTTCTGTAGCAATATTTTTCCTTCTATTTTGAAAACAAAGGAGTAGTTCTAAAATGGGATATCCCAAAAATTTTTGTAAGTGAAAAGAAAAGCCCTGCACATTGTTAGTAACCAGTTCCTGGAAATAATTCTTAACATCTAAAAACTTCACCTGGCACTTGATAAGACAGAAGTGTAAAGAGAGTCTAACTTGGCAGGTACTGTATCAGTGTGAATTTTTTAAAGATCTGGAAAGCATGTTTTGGCTTGTCATTTATTGCATAGCCAAGTCAGCAATAGCAGACTGGTGTAATGTTTGATGTCATGGCAGGTCCTAAATGAAGTTGTAGTGGATCGTGGTCCTTCTTCTTACCTTTCCAATGTAGATGTGTTTCTAGATGGGCACCTGATAACAACAGTGCAAGGAGATGGTGAGTCTGCTTCTTGAGTTAAATTGCTTATCAGTTCATGTGTAGGCTGTTGCTATTTTATTGGAGGATTTTCTCACATGGAAATAAAATCTCAAGCTTCAGTTCACTGGTGACAGAAAACATCAGTGTGCAAACAATAGGTACGTTTATTCACTGGTAATGAATGTATTCCACAATGAAGGATTAACGTGTTGTAAGCTTTGTTGGTGGGCTTGTGAAGGCAAGTGGCAGTTTCTTTGAATCTGATATGTTAGGGCTAATGGCAAGAAATACCTCAGAAAAAATTTGCTTGGGTATCTGGAATCTGATGAAGGCCTAAGATCGCAACTCAAGAAGTACAGAAGTTCATCTTTAAAGCTATTACCCTTGAAAAAGAGAACGTCGCTGTTACAAAGCTGCGTAACCTGAGATCTAGAAGTTTATGCAACTTACATGAGGCCGTAGAACAAGCATGCTCTGGCAGGATTAGAAGGGAGTTTCTGACGTTTTGTGTACTAGACTGCAATTCTCCTGTGAAATACAAGTTGATACATTCTCTACTTTATTTTCCTAACAGTGCTATTTCTTAGTCGTCTTCCAAAAGAACACATGGATTGTAATGCTAATGTAAGTGAAATTTTTGCTCCTTTCACAGGAGTCATTGTCTCCACGCCGACTGGTAGCACTGCCTATGCAGCTGCAGCAGGAGCTTCTATGATTCATCCAAATGTTCCTGCAATAATGATCACCCCAATCTGCCCTCACTCGTTGTCTTTCAGACCTATTGTTGTTCCTGCTGGAGTGGAACTCAAGGTTAGCTTCTCTTATATTATTTCTCTTTCTAAGTTAAACACTTGTGTAATAACCATGTGAATCTGACCAAAGAAGAAGTTAGGAAATGCTTTCATTTGTAGGAGGACCAGATCAAGTCTGGTTGAAGAATGCATCTTTGTTTAAAAGTACATACTCATTAGTGGAATATTTACATTGCTTCCTACTGGATTGCAGTTATGTGATGTTTTGCAAAATGGGAAGACAGACATCTGCATTCTACTAATAAGATTTTACATTATTTTGGCTAAAGTGCATGTGTTTTAAGGGAATGAAAAATTCTGCTTTCATGGCTAAACCAACAAATATTGCAGATGTTGAGTATATTGGTAGTTATCTGCAATTCACTAATTATTTCTTGTTAATGCTCCCTTGCAGAAAAAAAGATGCGTAATACCTGAATAGAAAATTGACTTAGTTAATGTGTATTTTTAACAAATACCCATGTATAAAGAACAACCCTTTTCTGCTTCTTTTGTCTGTTACAAACCTCTAGTCTGCTTAAGTGGGAAGGGAGCTAGTATGTTTAGAAAGACTCTCCGAGGGATGTTAGAAGATTAGCATTAAGAGTGTACTGGGGTTTTTCTTCCTGTTTTAGAACATAAATTGAATGTTTCTTCATGGCGTTGCTCTTAGTCCACAGTTACTTTCATGTCAGTGGGTGTTACTGGCCAATGGTAGTCAATTATTTTCTCTTAATAGGAATGTATGTTAAATATGAGCATCAGCTCCTAAAATTGACAGCTTTAGCTTCATTATGTATTAAAATCTATTTTTCTGGATTACCATTATTATTTTTCTTGAAAGAGATGCTAAGTCACCTCATGTAGCTGAATAAAAGCATGCACTGGCTGTAACTGAAAGGTCTTTCTGGTTTATGACCTTGCACTTATAAAGAAGGGGGTTTATTGCATGTAGAAAAATGTATGTATATGTACCAAACGTGAAGGTTTGGAACTTGTGTGGTGCGTTACTGCATGGTTATTATGGACACATTATGAATTTCAGTGCAACTATAAGTTTGCAAAGAGTCAGTTGTATACTCGGAGGGAAGATGGAGGAGGTGTTTGTTCCTTGATCTTGAAAAGTAGTGTTTGGACCTGAAGTTCTCTTCTCTTTTTCAGATTATGCTCTCCCCGGATGCCAGGAATACAGCATGGGTTTCATTTGATGGAAGGAAGAGGCAGGAAATATGCCATGGAGACAGGTCAAGCCTTTTTTTGATCGTAACATCTCTCTATAAGTATAGAAAATACCAATCCATGCACTTCTCATTCTCTAACATCTTGTCAGAAGGGTTTCTGGAAGTGAAGAAACCAGCTTTTATGAACCCTGACACCTCTTACAGCACAGACTGTGCTAGAAGTATTTAATTTCTAACTTGAGTTTTTTAGATCTTCCTGTGAAAGCAAGTGAAAAGCTAAGACAAAAGCATGTAAACATTGCATGCTTGGCAAGGGAGATGGACACGTCCTTAGAAAATTCTCAAATGCCTAAGATTTACAGATGTAAACCAACAAGAGATGCATGTTAAGCAGTGGATCTGAATAATGCCGTATGATTTAAACTGTGGTGACTTGGTGAATGGTTGTGGTCACTTGTGATGATGTTGCCTTGAGCGAGCAGAATGCAATGTGTGACATTTCCTCAGTTTTTATGTGCAAAATGTGGTGGCTTGTCCTAATGGGAGGTGATTTAAGGCCGCTGTGTGATACGGAATGGGTAGACTTGCTGTTGTGTGACTTATTTTTATCTTGGTCTGTACAAGTTGGTAGGAAGGAAAACGTATAGCTGACATGACACTCCATCTTGAACTGTTTGTATTGCCTTTGAGGTTAAAAGATCCGTAGAATAGATCAGCAGACTAGGAAGGATGCAGACGAGAGATTTGGCTCTTTGTTAGATGCTGCACTTCTTAGTGCTGTTGCTTATAGTTAAAACTTGGAACTTAAAGGCCAAGGTGGTGACTTAAGTTTTCCTTTGTCCCTGTGTTGTTGATGTGAAGACCAGCAAAAGACTGCCAGGACGTCATGGAGTGGGTTCAATATTCTCACTGTGTCTAAGAATGCTGCCCACAGTGACTCTTTTAACAATTAGAAGCCCTGTGTTCGCTCTGTTTAGATGAGCCTGCAGGCTTGGTTATTGCTTGATTGTGGAGGCTCGCTGTTTTACCAAATGGGCTGAACGCAGCACTCTGTTAGCTAGTGACTAGAAGGGGATTTTTTAAATTTGTTTTTTTAAATTGCTGTTCATTGCCCTTGACTGACTGGGGTATTCCTGTGTTGTTGCAGTATTAGC
Organism: Opisthocomus hoazin; assembly: GCF_030867145.1. Classification (NCBI taxonomy): domain Eukaryota; kingdom Metazoa; phylum Chordata; class Aves; order Opisthocomiformes; family Opisthocomidae; genus Opisthocomus; species Opisthocomus hoazin. The sequence goes on along the minus strand of NC_134429.1, from coordinate 19,592,720 downwards.
ATCACTACCTCTTGCTATCCCCTTCCTTCGATCTGTTTCCGAGATCCTGTGAGCGACTGGTTTGAAAGCTTGGCTGAGTGTTTACACTGGAATGTTCGGAAGAAGCAAAATAACTTTGCTGTCGAAGAAGAAGAATTTTGAGTGTCTACATCTAACAAGACTCATGGGAATGGAAAGTGGCAGTATCCCTTCTACGTGCTTGGATTGTGAAGTTTTTGGCTAACGAGCGTGGTCACCATCTCAGACATACATAGTGATTCTAGTTTATGTCTGTCTGATCTGCTGAGGGCTGGAAATTATTGTGCTGCTTGTTGTCCACTAAGAGTGGGAAAGGAAGAAATTAGGCTCTGATTGTTGTAATCCAGTGTGTATTTCCTTCAAATGAGCAATCTGAAAATGGATTATTTCTGGTTGGTATTGGCAACTGCAGTTGTAGATTTGATTGTAACCTGTAACTTACCAATAACATGGTAGGCTGAATGTCGATACATAATAGAAAAGCAGCAGTAGAAAAGTGGCATTAAAATGTTCTGTTTAATTTGGCATATTTGTAATTCCATTTTAGACTGCTATGCATATGAAGGCTCTAAGAAATTTTCTTTAAAAAAAAAAAAGCTTCTCTGTTAGGTTAAATACATTTTGCCCAGAACAGCTCCCTGTCAAGACAGTGCTTAAAATAACTTTCTTCTTACTTGCGAATGTGACACACTGAAGAAACACCCATGAAGAATGATTTTTATTAATAGATGGAACTAGTAAAAAAAGTCTGTTTTTTTATATATACATATATATATCTTATGCCCATTTGAACAGTGTTTAACCATTGGCTGTCATCGCTGTGTAAATAACCACAAATAGCATGGACGAGCATTAGCGTGGACTTAGTTGGTTGTTACAGTGATCTCCATTTTTGTAGCTGAGCTAGTTTATAGCTCTGCAGTTCCCGTTGGTGGGAATCATCAGTGCGTTGTTTTTTCTTTTTATTTTTGTTTCATTCTCTGGAGTAAATGGTAGCGTTAGAGGCTATAAAGTAAAAAACCAAAATTCCCCAAGTGTTCAAGAGCAACCTGGACTTCATTACTACTATACTGTCTAGTTCCACTACTGTCTTGAAGAACAGAATATCCTATACTAGACCCTGAATGCCCCCAGCTTCCATAGATACCTTCCAGCTCTTAGTGCTGAGGAATGCAGAAAGGGATACTGCATCGCTGGGCTGGTAAATGAGAGGACACATTCCCAGTAGAGTAGCAATGGTGCCTTCAGCACACTCAAGATATTCTAAGTCTCGTATTTCCTTTTTTAAGATGCTTTCAAATGTTTCTAACTTCTATATGTACATATTTTATTGTGTGTGCTTTTACGATATTAAAAAAACCAACACAAAAACTAGTTGGGAAAAAAGGGTTTGTACTGTACTTTAACTGAAAAATATCAAACCCAAGTATAATGTTTACATTTATGTTCTGTGTGGTGCAGTCTCATGGTCATACTGTCCAAAGTTTAGCATTTTCAAAGTCTTGCTGCATTGGTCATTAAAAGAATTAACATTGTCTGTTAAATTTAAGCCTATGGCATAATATTGTGGAGGAATTAATTTACTGATTAAGGTGAGATTTCCTTGAAAGTGGAGTGAGAAGCTCTGTTGGACTTCTTACGATTGTCTGATGTTGTTTATGTGGTCCAAAGTGGTAATGGGAAGTGTGTTAATTTCCGAACTCTGCCTGACCTGCTGTTCTTTGATGGTTTAAATAATATATCTTTCATTTTGGATGCTGCCCCAGCCTCTCTAATTTCATTAAATCCAGGTGAGAGCACTTTTCCATAAGAGACACAAACTCTTGGTTAATGATACAAATGACAATGAAAATGTGTTAATATAAATTAATACTCCATTTGTAGATTTTGTAAAATAGAATATTGATTTGATTTGGTCTAAAGAGACGAATTTTGCAGTATCTTGGAGGATATCTAGATAGCTTTTGGAATTTATCTTTCACCTGAATCTGCAGTAATTGTTTTATCACTGTTTTCAAGCTGCTTACGGGATTGCTAGGTGGAGTATTCAGTTATTTAATAACTGTTTACTTTTTGAACTATGGAAGTGTCAGACTTTTGCTTTGAAACTATTTTATTTAAACATGCAATAATTGAGAAAAGGAACAGGGTAGAGTTGCTATATAAATGTATTCTTAAGTGAGAAACAAGAAGAATACTAGGCATGCTAGGAAGTGGAAATCATTTTGCAGAGGTGAGTCGAAATGATTAATGAGCCTTATCTAGTATTTTTTTAAAGATAAAACTATATTCAGCACTTTTTATTTATGCTTTTTATAATAGTAAATATATTATTGACTAAATTGCCGAATTTTAATTTTCAGAGTGCGTAGTTCATGAAATCTAAACTTACCTAACTACTTTCTAGATTAGATCTAGATTAGGAGTTGTCTTTAAATTTATCATGTACTGCAATTGCGTTACTGGCTTTGAGGCTTCTGCAGTTTTGCTTGTACAACTATTCGTGCTTGATAACAATCTTATTTGGGTTACTGATCAGCCACGTAGAGAGTTACAATCACTGACTAAAGGAAAGAAAGTCATATGATGACTTTAGTCTTTGCTTTTTCTTCAGAAAGCTGCATTGATTGTAATTGTACTAGCTGCTTTATATCAAAACACAACCCAAATTGTGTTAATACATTACAAATTTATCTGACCGTACAAAGTCCCTTTTCAAGGCCTTTAATCTGCAAACCAGCAATTCACAAGCAGGCTAGTGAGTTTTAACCAGCCCTCAAGTTTTGCATATTTAACTGTGTAAGGTGTGGCTAACTTCTCTTCAGACCACAGCTGAACCAGAAAACAGCTGTGATGCAGATGTGGGCATACCCAGAGGGGTTGTGGAGCCTCCTCCTCTGGAGATACTCCAACCCCGCCGGGTGCTGTGCAGCCTGCGCTGGGTGGGTGACCCTGCTGTGGCGGGGGACTGGACTGGGCGATCCCCAGAGGGCCCTTCCGACCCCATCACGCTGTCTGATTCTGGGACATTGGCAATAAATGCTCACTTTGCCGATGTAGCTTACTCAAAGTAACTTGTTTAAACTGTATTAGTAAAATAGGTTTTTGCTGAGTAAGAGCAGTGTTTCTAACATGAGGGTTTGTAAATGTTACTGTACTACAACCCCTTTCCAGTCTACAAAGGGCCAATAGGGAAGCCTGTGGAAATTAATTTGTGGTTTTTTTTTAAAAAAAAAGTTATTCTATAGTAGAGAGGTTAAGAAGTTATTGACAACTGATGTAGTATGGAATAAAGCAGTGTACTGAATTTTTAAAAGAGGAAAAATCCTGTTACATATTGTTAATGCTATGAAAACTTGTTTTAAATATTGTTGAAAACAAATATTTTTCAATCCTTTCAATAAAATCTTTTTGTAAAGTTGGATTTGTAAAGCAGCATTTTGACTGTTGGGAATATAAAATCAGGTATACACAGTTACTTGCATGGAAGGCAAATGTCCACTGTGGGGTTTTGGTAGGTTTTCTCATGGGACACTAGCGTCTGTTTTCTAGAAATATACTGAAGGCTTTTTTGAATGTCTGTGTCTGATACCAGTCTTTCCTCAAAAGTTTCAAAATAAAGCTGGATTTGCTCTGCAAGTTGAAACAAATCTTCTGTGCAGCTAGTTGGGCTACATTAACTGCTTTTTTGAAGGCCCACAAGTAGAAAAATGAGGAAAGAAATAGATAAGGGTAGTAATCTGAGGTAACTTCAGATAATTTGGATACCTAGTAAGTTTAAGATTGAAGATGTAGTTTCAATGCCCATTCTATTCTTGCCTTTGCACGTTGTCACCAAGTTCTACGCACTTTTTCCATGAAACTTATGGCTAATAATTACAAGTTTTTTTTATGGTTTCATAATGAACCTGTAACCTATTCCAACAGTGCATGTATGTCAAATGATGGATAAATGTGAGGAAGTATCTTATGCAGGTAATACAGCTGCTTTTAAATGGAGTTCATTTGCTTTACAAGGTACCTTAGTTTCCCATCTGCTCACGCCTGGCTAGTGACAACTCTTGCTGTCCATGGCCAAAACGATAACCCCGCATTTCTGTGTCAGTGGCACTCTGCTGCCTGCGCGTGGAGCAGGGGAACAGCACTGCCGAGGCCTGCACCCTCCTGTTACAGAGGATTCTTTTGAGATAGTCCATATGCAGTCTGCTAGTCCTGTCTTGCCAGAGGGAAGGCTTCTTACTGGTTTTGGGTTAAACAGCCCAGTCTGGCATGGAGAGCTGTTAATTGCCATAGTTTGAACCAGCAAAAAGTACTCCCCACCCCCAGTCTTTCCAAGCTGAGGCATCAAAAATTTTGGCACAAAATCAGTTCAGCTGGGCTGATTAAAAAATGGCCCTATCAGTTTCCCCTGGGTTTTTAAGAATTAGGAGAATGTGAAGTAGTCCAAAATAGGAAGATTTGGCCATAAACCTATGTGGAGCTTGAGACCATCTATTTCTAGTTTGGCCCCGCCCTGCAGCATGCCTGTGGGGTAAGCTGAAATGGGTGTTGGTACCAACACGTGGTTTAATCTCGATTGTTCACACAGCATCGAGTGGCACTGTGGATCACAGCTATTGTGGGAAGTACAAAAAAACCCTCATACTGGATGCGAAGGTCAACACAGCTTGTACTTGTTGCTGCTGTTCCCCAAAATACTAAATTTAATTTAATCTGGGTCTCCCTTTTTGTGTAGCAGTCTGACCTCCTGACGACAGCATCATCCTCCTTGTGCAGCTGTGGGGTGACTGACTGCATGGCCAGTGAAAGGGGTGGTAGAGAAGCAGATGGCACTTACACTGGTATTGGGATTTGGTTCGTAAAAACATGATTATGTTCTGAAGACAATTTGAACTAGCCATGCCAATTAATGGCTTCCTCCTTTGGGGCACAGGATTGCAAGGCCTAAAGGCCCTTCCTTACTTTCTCAAATTGTCTTTCTGTGGTTTTTTTACATTTTCTGGAATCCAAATTAGTATCAGCTGTTGCACATGTGCACAGCAGCTGGAAGCTTTCTTAAGGGGAGTCACGAGCACAAAGGGGAAAGAGTTTGGTCTTGTGTATTGTCCTCAAACAGAAAAGCAGGAAACTACCCAGAGAAATGCAATTAAAGCAACCAGTACTTTATAGTGACGGGAAAATAGCAACTTGATTCATTTTTTCAGTAATGCACGATGAAAAATTGAATCAAAGGCTTCAAACAAGAACAGGTAGGAGATAATAATGTAAAAATGAAGTGTATGAGCAGTTCAGACTTTTTCTTCCTGTCAGGTGCACTGATCTCACTGCACATGAAGCAGCCTTTCTACAGGCTGTTTTTGAGGGACTTCTCATTTAGCACAGAAAAGAACATTGATCAAAGAAGAGGAAATGTTTGTGTCCTTGTCACGTGTTATGTGAAGAATTTGCACAAATTACCTAAAACTGAGATCTCCTTTTAGGTATCGTTCTGTGTAAAACTTGCTAAACGCTTTTGACAGGGGAAGGTCTTGATGACGTGTAGAGCAGTAGCTTCCATTTGTTTGTCAGGGTATGGTTTGTTCCCTTTGTCTTCCTCTTCTGTTGGCAAATACCAATAAAAAAATGTGATGAGTAACTTTTGAATTTATCCGAAGTTAACTTTGGATTTAGCTGGATTAATCTCCTGCTTTAATAATAGAAAATGTGAAGCTGGTTGTCTGAACCAGCTGGTTTAGTGATTGTCTACATCTGGCATAGAGTGGCTGGGAAAAAATAAAGTGCTTCAGTTTAGAGCAGGCCAAAGATACTGTCTGCAGATCAGGACAGGATTGCCTATCAGGAAACTCCCACAGATTCAGCCTAGCAGCTCTTTATCTACACAAGTATTAGCTTCGAGGCCTTGTGAACAAGAGCGGGCAGATTGCCACGGGAACTCAGCAAGACCTTAGTCAGGAGTAAGAACATTTGTGAAAATATGAAGGTTAATACACCAAGGCATAACAATGCATTTCTGCTTTTGGGGAGACAAATGTTTGAATGCCATCACAACTCTTTTACTTCTAATGATACAACTGTTTCTGCCACCTCCTTGCTAGGAAGATAAAAGGAGCGTAGCACAAGCCTAGTTTCTTCTGCTGATTTCAACCAAGTAGAGGCCTACTGCAAGATCGAAGTCTTTCCTTGCTGTGCCTGCTCTAGGCAAGACCTGCTACATGTTTGCCTGTTTCAGGAAAGGATTGAACATGCTTAATTGTGTTCCTCCATTTCGGCAACAGTTCAGAGTCACATTTTGACTTGTGGAATGAAGTCACAGCCATCAGCTGGCACTCTCGTGCTTTCTCTTGGTTTTGTCAGCTGTGCGCAGTCTGGCCATAGACCTTTAACCTCTTCGTGCCTCCACTGTGCTATCTATCGAATAGATTTGTTTCAAGCTTAAAAGATTAGGATGAGAAAAATATTTTTTAATAGAAATTTTGAGATCATCCTTGTAAATTTCCCTAATAAGCTGCAATAAACTATTTTAACTACTTTTTGCAGTATGCAAGTACCTGCAGTTTAAGGATGTGTTTGAAGAGGAAGGTGACGGCAACGCTCACAGCACGTGTGAACTGCAGGTCCAGCCTCTTCCCCACTCAGCTTGTAACCAGGCTTCCCGTTGAACTCAGAGTGCTGGTACAAGAAATAATTATCCATGTGCAAACTGGGTTTATACTTTATTAAAAAATAGACAGCCAGTAGCTAAAGGTTCCAATCAATAAAATTCCAAACTTTTAAATTACAGTATTAAAGGCTTATTTTAATAACAGTCACCCTTGTGTATGAAATGGCACGTTGGTTAGATACACTCTAGGAAGGTGTGAGATTACATGGAGTAGTTTTCATGTGTAGCTGGGATTTAAAAAAAAATGAAATATTCTGAAGTCAGAGGAGGAAGGAGAGCCGTAGCCCTTCTGGTGGGGTTAAGCCATCACCCAGCCGCAGGGGAGAGCAAGGAATACGGCTGTCATCAGGACAACTTCAGGGCTTGACCTCTGTCCAGCAACAGCTCTGAGCCGAGAAATGATGGCAGGGCAATCTGCTTCTCGACTCAGTCATAAAAGACGGGTGTGCGAATTATTTTCATTATGTTTGTGTATATCCAGAAAAGCAGCATTTATATTAACAACATTCTCTACTCACATGCATGTTGTGAACGCCCTGCGGTTACAAAGCAACATCAGGAAAACAAGGAGTGAAAGATGCGTTGTCAGTCAGCAAAACTCACTGAATTGAGAGGATTACTGTTAATTTCCCGAGCACACTTCGCTTTTTAAACTAAGTTACCAGCTGCACTGCTACAGTTCCCTAGCTCAACACAAACCAAGAAACGTACAGACATCTTTCTGAGCAACTTCCTCGACCTCTGTGAAACTGACCCATTGTCTCGGGTCCGGAATGCAAGTACTTGATGAGAATTTCCCCAGCTCTGACCTCACTCTGTAAGAGCTGCAGGCAGAACACAGCGGGGGTGCTCAGGAGTCGATCCTTCCATAGGAAGAAAACACTGTGGGAAGAAAGGAAGATCAGTCAACACATGCCTAGCAGCATTTGTCCTTCTTGTAAAAGGAAGTTTAGGTAGTTTAAGATCAGTGGCTCTCTAGGTCCCTTGATTCTGTCTCTCTTAGTTACTGTAAGGCAGTTTTACATCATGATAAAGAAAAATGACATGTGTCTTGCATAGAGGAGATCTTTCCACCTAGGTCTGTTTTTCTGGATGGCAGCAATTCTGGCATAGGTTGGAAGCAATTTTGACTAAGGTCAGATTTCTTCAGGGAGAAATCACATCCAAGCTTCTGGACTCTGTCAGGCCAGTGAATTCTGGGGCTGCACTAGTGCTCGATGTCATTAGGGATCTGCCTTTCACTGTAACTATCCCTAACTGTTTTCTCTACTTAATTATGACTGTGATACAATAGGCTACAACTGTCATAGTTAAGTTAACCTTTGCAAGTACTTACTTCTTTCTCTCAGCCCCTGTCCGAAGCTGCGGTAGACATGAATCAGCGCCCAAAACAGAACAGATTTTATTGCAACAGAAATGCAAGAGCCGGTAATGAATGCAGCTTCCAGAGTGTATGAATTCCCTTTGCCCCACTCCCTTATCACCTGCAGGAAAATGGAGACATACAACAATCAGCACCTAGTGCCACAAAACCCCGAAGCCATAAAATGCAATCAGCGACTGAGTTTCTGAAATAAGGCACTAGATAGTAATTGGGGCGGGGGGGGGGGGTTGCCATGCAAAAATGTAAGCAGACCTAGCTATTTCCAAGTTGTTCTGTTTTTTTTGTTACTCTTGTGCCAGAACCCACCACCTGTACTTTTCTTCCTAAACGTAATACAAGTACAGCCACCAAAAGCAGTGTGTGGTCCTTTTGCCTGTGAGTGACTGGAAGAGCTTGATTTGACTGCATACTTTAATAAATAGAACCCCAAGGACTTGGATGTTTGCAGCTGCTGGGCTTTTATCAGTATCTGGAGACTGTTTATGTGAAGTGTGAGAAACACCGGCTGCTATCAGCATCCGAGCCCTTCCCATCAGGAACAATCTGCTTTGCCCTTCCTCTCTGTTACCTCCTTTCACACATGGGTTGCGGGAGGTGCTGGTGTGCCTCAGAGAGAAGTGCTTTATCACTATCATAGTGCCAAAAAAAAGCCCAACACTGGAGTTTGCTGGGCTCGCACTGTCTCTTGTTTTGGCTACATCAGGATCGACAGCTGGGGGTGCTGCCTAAGAAATTCTTTAAAATATAATGACTTGAGGCCCTGCAGATAGTCAAATGCTTTGGCACCACATGAGACTTCTCGTGAAGGAGGGGAGGCATTTTTTAGGAGCTATGTATCTTGCACTGGGAGATTTTGTTGCATCTTTCCCTAATCGTTCTGGACACTTTGCCAGTTGCAGAGACTGCCAGGGCTTCTCCTTCTAAGTAATCAGTTCAACAGCAACTTGACATGGTTCCTGTCTTGAAATGTTGATCCTGAAGAGGCAGGATGTGCCTGCTGCTCTCATCGATTCTAACAGGAGCTGCAACGAAGGGGTACGCTCAGGAACGAGGCACCGTGTTTGGGGCACAAGGATCCAGTAGTGAAAAGGGGGCCTCCAGCCTTGCTCCCCTTATTGAGCAAGTAAGTTTGATGAATTACCGTGTAAAGCAGGTAGATGAGATAAACTACTTCAGGTACGTTCTGACTCAGAAAAATCCACACTAGAGGTTTCAGTTCTTTTAAAATCTGTAAAATAAGATGAGATATATACAGCTTTGTAACTCGTTGCTATATACTCTCTAAAGGCTACATATAGTTGATTTTTCCATAGCATTTCAAGTGTTGGTCTAGCTGAGTTCTTAGCTGTAACTTTCCCCTCCACTTGCCTTCCCTACGTCTGTTTTTTTTAGCAGGCAGTACCATCTGCTTTCCACTGAGCTGGGCCAGTGATGTTGGTGAAACCAGCACTGGTTGTTTCATGGGCACATCCTGACAGCTGTGTGTGATTTGAGCCATCTCAGCATCCTCTTGAGCTCTGCCTTCTAATAAATACCTGCAGTACAGCTCGCAGTTAGCTTAAATGGAGAAGCAGCTGACTCTTCTGAGCTGATGTACTTTTTCCTTGGGTACGCTCAGATTTTTCTCTAACAAATTAATGTTTTCATAGCTAACAGACTAAAAGTGCTCTGTGACTTTTTTTCCACCTTTGTTTCTACAGAGAAGTAAAGTCACCAAAAACTAAAATGTGGGAGAAGCAAGAGGATTTAACTGTCAGAAAAACTGTTTCACAATTAGCCTGGGTACTTGGGAAAGAAGAAACGGTAGTCTGCTTCCCAGCAGGCAGCACCTTTCAGCAGTCCTGAACTGGAAGGGCAGGTCTGAGCGAATGAAAGAAAAAGAGCTGAGTCACTGGGAAGGAAAGCAGTGAGTGCGCCAGTGGCGTGGTAAGATCTGATGCATCTGATCAACCACAGATTCGCCCCAAACCAATCCTCATCCTTCTGCAATGGTCACTGTATGAACCTCTACAAAAGCATGAAGGAAACTGTCCCTCTCCTAAGGGAGTCTGTCTGTTCGCTGCAACCTCTACTATTGTCTCCATTTTCCGTGGTACTACGTAGTGCTCCTCTTAGGACAAGACCAAAAGGGCAAGGAAAACAAAGGCTGAGAAACAAGAGGAGAGGGAAAGAGAGAATTAATAATTAATGGGAGAAAAGAGAAAAAATAAATGATGAGGATAGGAAAACCAAATCCACTAAGTAAATGGGAGAACATGTGTATAAATAGGAGAAAAATAATGAATAATCCCCTTGTGAAATGACTTGTGCATCAACCCAGAAATAAGGGAGCGTGAGGTTTAGCTGTGACTTCAGGTACTGCGGTTACCAGGAAGGACTGTGAGGAGTTTCCAAGTTTTCCCTTCTGTTATGCTTACAGTTTCTGGTGGATTAGGTATGTCTCCATACCCTTCGTACATAACAACCTCACAGCAGGCGCAGTTTCTGAGAGCGCCAAACAAGACAACGATAGGTGTTTCTCTACTGCTGCATCATCTGCAAGAAGCTGACTGTGAAAAACTTCTCTGAACAGGGTAAGGAAAAAGAGTTCCTCTTGTCACCCCTCTCTCAAACTGTCCACATGCTGTAGCCTGAGACAGAATCATTCTTGCCTCGGACGCAAGCTACCAGGCTCTCCTGAATGTATCCACCTTTTCTAAGCTGCTGTTGCCCTGCAGGGCTGCCAGTTACTGAAATACAGCACTATATTTTTTTTTCATTAATTTTATATTTGCTATTTCTTAGTTAGACAAGAAGCCATTAACTTCTTCCAGTGGAGAAGTCAGTAATGTACCTAGGCTGGGTATAAAGTAGCTTCCAAGTAGTTCTAATGTAGGCAGTTTTGAGCAAAGGGCAAGAATATGTGCTTATCCCTAGGACATTTACTATTACTAGTTGGACTATTAAGAAACACGCTTGCTGTTGATGAAAGCATAAGGAACATCATGTATGTTAAGACATGAGATCATCTAACTGAAGCGCCTCTTCCTTTTCTTAAAAGAAACAGTGCCTCTTTTTATGCCTAAAGGCAAATCAAGGAGAAGCAGAGCTCATGATCTCCGAACAGCAACTGGTCAGATCAACTTTGTTTCTGATGGTGGGGAAAAGTAGCTGCGAGGTTTACACTTTCCATCCTCGCAGGAAAGCAGAGATGGTTCTAACTGCTCCCCTCTTTCCACACCTGATACAATCTAACTGACAGCAAAGATCCAGTGCCTCACAAAGGTGTGTGGGGAGCTCCAGCAGAAAACCAGCCGTAATTTCCCTGCCTGCATTCCTACGTGTCACACTTGCAGTTAGTCCTGTCTCTGTTTCTCCCTGCTGGATAGCTGTTAGTGGCCACGACGCTCCAAAGTCCGGGAGAAAGACGATTGTGCAACTATTTACCTGAAGTTACTAATGTATTTTAAAAGCACAGTGCTTGGTGCTAGCTCCATTTTTAGCAAGGAAAGCAATCAAAACACTTGGAAAGTGTATTTCAGCTATCAGGAATCTGAATGGCTAAAGCAAACACTCAAGGAGCCTAAAAAAACAACAAACCCAAAATCCCCTAAACTGCTTCCTGGTAATAAGAGACTCACATATCTGATGTACTTTGGCCCTGATTCTGCAATTGTTCTTGGAACAGAGCTCTCAGGATTTCAGGGGAAGTTCAGTCTGACTGACACGAAAAACTACATTTCAAGTTCACAAATCCTTATGTTAAGGTGAAAACTGTCGCTCAGCTTTAAAGAAGCTGTCCCAGTAAAGGACCACTCATCTTTTTGCTGTGGTTTCCTAAGGATATAAGGCCTATGCAGTCTCACTGTGTCTGTATATCCATCTTGATAATAATTTGGAGGACTGTTGCCAGTTTCACCTAACCTTGTCAGAGACGTGGAAATACTGAAGATAATGTGATCCTATAGGTTTCATTAAAGTAGGTGATCAAGGACTGAGAATAAAACAATATCCCTCAGAAAGGAATAACGATAGTGTGACATTGTTTCATCCTGCATGCTCAGCTGAGAGACACGGATTCATAAGAAACCTGACTTCATTACTGTTGGTGCTCTTGTTTTCTGCTGGGATCCATTCTGGCTCACTTGCACTTAGCACTATTACGTAGAACGGGGCGGCTGTGACTTCCCAGCCTGTGATAATTGCTCAGGGTGAGAACCTGTAGTCTCAGAAGCTGACTATCCTTGCTAGTGTCACTGTTAGCTTGAAACTTACTGCGACGATGCTAACGGCCACCTTCAGGCAGGCCCAAAGAGCCCCTGCTGCTGAGATGATGTTATGTAGAAGGGTGATCTCATGCAGACTTATCAGCAGAACACACAAGCAGAGCTGAAAGAGAAGAGGCAAAGATTTGGTAAAACTGTTAGTTTGAGACTATACAGCCCACCAAAAAATGTTTGACACAAATTCCCAGCAACTGTAAGTTGGGCACAGGTCTAAAGGCTAAAATTTTTCCTCAAAAGCTGGCAGACAGTACAAAACAGGACACAAGGACAGACGTACTTCCCTGTATGCCATATTGGCAACAACAAAGAACAGGGAAGGCAGTAACATGTGCTCTGTGCTCCAGATAAAGCATAAGGTAATACAGTAGTAAAGCAAACTCTTTCTAAACGCATCTCAGGTTCACTTCAATTATCAGTAACTTCAGGTTGCAATCTCACCCCGATTGCCCCGCTGGGTCAGGCTCCCTCCTCCCATCCAGTATCATTTTCTCAAATGGAGGAGACAGCTAGGATGGCTGGAAAGCAAGAGCCTGCAGGCTGAGCTGTCGTGCACTGATAACCTTTCTTATTTTAGGAGGCCATGTTGGATTGGAGCTTCTGGGTGCAATTGTTTTTACGGACATACCTCCCAAAAATAAGAATCAGTTTTCCTTTTGGGCAGGACAATGATAAAATGTATGTTGATTCATTTTTATGGATTTTAACTGACCTTCCCTATAGTAAACACCTGGAGAGATGAACATTATTAAGCTAATCTTACCTAAAAGGTAAGACACAGGTAAGATCTGTATTGTTCAGAATAGGTCAGCTCAGCTAGTCTGAGATCTCAGTAAGAGGGGAAAAAAAGGAACCCAGGGGGAGAGGGTTCTATACCTGTGCCTGGAGATCAAAGGTCAACATGGAAAAACAGAGGTTCAGCATGAAGTATTGTGACTGTAGGCTTTCTAGAGCACCACCCACTCGGAAGGCCATCATGCTTTGACTCTGAATGAGGATGAGGGCACAGATCACGTCAAAGGAGCCAACCAAGAGGATCAGAATGAAGCGGGCCTGATGGGAGAGAGAAATAAGCATTTAACTGGCCACGCCAAAACAGTGACAGTCTTCAACCTTAAATCTTCTAACTGGAAATAAAAGGAGAAAGGGGTAAGGAGAACCAGGCTGCCTAGCAATAGCATTTTGAAGAAACAACAATTAATGCTGGCAGTTTGCCACACTGTTAAGTGGCAAAGATCAGGCCATGATTTTTGCCATTTGTTGCAACTACTTGGTAATAACTTTAAACTCCCACTGGCTGCTTCGGTTTGCATTACCCTCAGTGTAATAGTTCTACAACTGTTCAAAGAAACATAACCTTTGCACTCCCTGTAATGTCCTGACAACTTTTAGCGAAGTCTTGTTTGAGGTTTTATTGTACAGTTTGAAGAAACAGCTTTCTTTGACAAAGACCGGCTCTAAGCTTCCTGTATGGCATCAGCCAGCTGGTAAGAATCTCCCCGTTGATTGCAGGGGGGACGGTGGGTTATTCTGAATGCATTTGGAAAGCATTGGTTTGCTCTGGGTTGTATCCACAACTTTGCTGGCATTCACACTAAATGTCTGCTGCTTGAAAGATGGCTGAGGTGGCAAAATGTCCTTCATAATTACATCGATGGGAGAATATTTATACTAGTATGCCTTATTCTCACTCAGAAATTTTGCTCAGGAAGCAGGAGTGACAGTAATCGAAGTTACTTTTATAGTATTAAAAAAAGTCCTTAGTAGTACAGCTTCTACACCAGGCTTTCCCTTGAGGTTCTTGTTTAATCTATAAACGGATGACTGGGATGCGTACCTTACAGTAATTTGCATCTCTGATGCCAGTTCCTTATTGACCCTAACAAACCAGTTTGCTGTAGATAAGTATGTTTAACTAAATGTTCCATTGATATGCAAATTGAATAGGCAAATTCTGCTTCGCTGCCTCTTCCTAGCTTGGTTGCTATCTCTTCTGTCAAAGAATAATTTTTGGATGACTTCACTGCAAGGAACCTCCTTCTTGCATTTGTGATAAATATGTGACCACAAAAGGGAAGGACTTCTGGGAAGCATGGCATGCAGAAGCTGGAGCTACAAATCTTAGTAACGCCTAGAATACAGTCCTTGTGTTACATTTTATTGTTACGAAATGCAAACAAGGTAATCTGCAGTGGCAGTATTTCCCCCAGCACATTGTCTCTTTTTGTTTCCTTGCAGCAGGTTACCATAACACTCTTAAAAACACACTGCTGCATTTATGGAGCAGTGGGGCTAATGGCTACGTCCTTGCACACAGAGTGGAGATTCCAGCTCTGCTCATAGGTTAGAGTTATGTGACTTTACACCAGTCGTTTTGTAGACAGAAATCTGAAGCAGAGTAGGTGAAGCAAAGGCTGTCTTCTGTGGTAATGCTATGTGAGTAAAATTCTGTGATGTTTCTGTTACTTTCAGCTACTGCCATAAAGAAACCCACAGAATAGCTCAGAGAAAGAGACTGGCAGTTGTGGAGGTGCACATGTTGTCATTCAGTGGCAGGAATAATTCAGCCTGCTTTTTGTCTGTTATCAGTGCCCTTATCACAGATGTCACGCCTTTCTAAGATTTTCAAATCCAAGATGTGGAGAAAAGCAAAGTTAATTAAAGCCAGGAGACTAACCAGGAGTTTCGGCTTTTGCTCAGCAGAGAGAACCGTGAAGTTGACAATGGAGCGAAACATCACCAGCAAGATGGAAAGAACAAAGACAATGAGCTCCTGGCGATTCTCCTGCAGGATTCCGCGAGTCACGTAGTATACGCAGAACACTGGGAAGCAGAAGGAAAGGGCAGTTACCAGGTGAACACAGACTGCACACGGTGCAGTTTTTCAATACGCTTGATCCAGATGACAAAATGGAAATATCAAGACCGTGCAACTTCGGCTCCTCAGTCAAGAGCGTGTCTTTGTTCTTACCGAGGAGCCTGAATCAGGTGCTTAAAATGAGTACTCTCCCCTGTGTTTAGCGTACAAGAAATGAAATACTCTGATAGATTTTTAAATTACATGTGAAGTAACACTTTGAAAATGGCAACTTTTTAGCTATCCAGCTGTGGTATGTTAATTCTATTAATACCATATCGAGCACTGTGTTGAATAGTATATTTGAATTAAATGAAGCAGCACCGTTTTTATTAAAGAAGTGAAATTACATCATCTTCCCAGTGAGAGTAATTGAAGTGACTAATAAGGAATTTACTACACTTATACATACCTCTACAGTATTGTTTGCGTGGTTCTGACCACTGCAAATGGCTCCTGTATTGAACTGCACTTAGACTGGATTCCTAACAGTTTATTTTTGTTGTGGAAATTTTGAAACGCCCCACCCCGCACACTGTAGTCCAGAAAAGAACTGGTTCAGGAAAAGTTCTGAGTTATGTTCTTATAAAATACATCAAACCCCACCACTTTTAACATCAGTTAGCTGCCACTGTTGAACTCTACACATCTCTTCTGACAAAGCTTAAATAAGGAAAAGGCTTTCCTTTCACAAAACCAGGAATCAGCGCTTCGTTCTCACATACGATGCTCCTGCAAACACTACTTAATCCTTACCATAGACAAAGTAACAATAGATTTCTTTTTCCAGAGGGCTGCTTCCTGGATTCCACACATCAAATAACCTGGTTTTGCTAGGTTGGGGCATGGGGACAAAGTGTCATAGAAGTTTTCAAAGTAACATAATAACTTCAGTCTCTCTAAACAATCCTGCTAGTGAGTGAACTTCCTTTTTCACTTCTATTAACAGTGACTGAGGGCACTGAAAATGACTGGCAAATTACAAAGCAAATCACGCGATTTTTTGGCACGCTTATGACCTCAGGAAGACCAGAAAGATTTAAGACAGTATTGGCTTGTTTTGCAAATTCAGCTGCTAAATCAGAAGAAGTCTCTACAAATAGTTTGAAAACAAACCTTTTTCAGAGCATTAAGATTTTGGCAGAGATAGCACATGCGCATTGCTGAAATAAAGGACATCCCCTTGGTTTTGGTACGTGAATGCTTTTCAACAATTTAAATCCCAAACTGTCTTTAAAGTAAATATCTCTACTGGTAAATCCAAGAGATTGTTACAGCCAGGGCATCTATTTTTCTTTAAAGAATTATTATCAGTTCTGTCAGTCTTTGTCTACACTATAGAAAACACGCAGCTTTGGCATGTTTACGGAGGTTAGCTTACACATTTTAAAATCACATGGTAAGCCAGTCTTGGTTTTAACATGTTCCTTGAATGATGTTATCTGACAAATATGTTGAAACAACAACTTTGGTTTACGTTAATACTTTGAATTCGGAAGTAATGTGTTAAAAATACACTATTTTTCCTGATTTGAACCAGCACTTTGTGTGAGGCGTGCACTTCTTTCCGTGTGTGTGTTGCAGCATAGAATACTAATTAGTATCAACAGAAGGTAGCAGGGGGAAAAAAGAGATTAGCAAGCATGCTTTCAGCCTCCCCGTTTATAACTTCACGTGATTCATTTGGTTTATGATGAAGGTTCTTCACTTTTCTCTGAAGCACAAAACAGTGGTTGCTAACAAAAACGGTGACAGATTGGAGGCGCCTATGGTCTGTTTTAACTTTGCAGTTTTTGTTGGGATGCTGAGTCTTGTGCGAAAAGCTGCCAGTCAAATCAGAGTTCTGGAATAAAAGTATTGTTTAGATGTGTCTAATTATAGAATCTGGAACAAAGCTATTGTCTTTGTTCCCTCAGGGAAAGCATGAAAGCTGGAAAGCAATGACCGCTTATGATTAGCGCGTCCTTCTCGCGCAGAAGTTGTTACACCCACAGACAGTCTGTTCTTTTCCACACTGTTCTGGCCAGCAAGCCAACAGCCAAAACCTGCTAAAGCCACTGAACAGGACTTCCTAGAATACTTATAGTTGTATTTATCTTCATGTTAAGTTTCATTTCCATTTAATACAGATGGACGCAGGAATATGAACAGAAGTTTCTACTGAAACTCTAATTGGAAATATCCGAGGAAGTTTGGGTTTTGCTTCCAGTGGGACAAAAATTATTAGACCAAAAAAAAAGAGAGAGCTTTTAATAAAATAAGGTCCTTATTTTCTTTTATTAAAGTACTTCAGGTGAAGCGACATCCTTGTAGAAAATTAACATAGAGAGATGACAACATTTTCTTGTTTCAGATCAAACTGTGCGTGTTTCTTGCAATGTAAGAAGGTGTCTTGAAACCAACTACAACTCAGGTGTAAGCATGGCTCCTGTCAGGAGACAAACATTCTACGACCGGCCTTGGAGTGTGGGCACCTCTGAACTCCCCAGTGTATTACAGCACAGACATTAAAATGGGAAATGGCAAGCTCTTTCTAGCATAGCTGAACGTCCTTACATAAAGTGACAGCTGTCTGAAAGCAGAATCATTGCCACATCTGCCTAATGAAACACTGGTAAAAAAGCCAATTATAACAAAACTTCCTAAAGCCTGCATATTTATTCAGACGTGAATGTATTCTGGATGACACCATATCTATTACTGATCCTTTCCCTAAAATACTACTGGAAAAAGCAACAACGGGAAAAGCATCTAGCTTGTTAGTGCCAAACTAGCAGAAGATTCTGTGTGTAATGTATCAGGCCAAATGGAGTGGAATAAGAAACTTCAGTTGCTGCTTCATTACTACTCTGGGAAAAAACATATTTGTTTTAAAACATGGTATGTTTCTTACCAACTCCGACTAACTGAATAAGAGAAACGGTGAAATCTTCCTCTGTTTGTCGAACGAGTGTCTCTATGGTTAGCCCTATGACACTTAGCAGGGACAGAATAGTGACACAGAAGTAGATCTTCACAGGAAATGACAGCTCTGAACAAGGTTTTATCTGTAAAGGAAGAAAACTTTTAAACACGTAATGCAGTATGAGCTAGCTGCTGTTCCTAAGAAACGCATTGAAGCAAGTCAGCCAAATGACACGAGTGCAGGGTTTTCCTTGGAAAAGGAAGAGAAACTCTACAATTGAACTGAAACTCCAGAACTGACAAGGAAGGGAGAACTCTAACTTTATTTTGTAATTAATTTCAGCCTCGATTTTTCTGGTTTATAGGTACAGACTGCCCTCTACCTTTCTCAGTGCCTCACATGGGCCGTGGTGTTACAATTCCACCTGCTGAAACTGGCACTGCCACTGCCCACGTATCAAAAGATGTTCAGCGGGGAACTTTTTCCCAGTACCCCCTAACAAGATTTTTAATTTTAGGAAATGGTAAAGAAAGGTTCCCACGTCCGAGCAGCGTGCAGCGGAGCTGGGGGAGAGCTGGTTTTCCCCTTCACCCCAGGCAGGCTCAATCACGGCGAGAAACCGCACCAGGCCGGCAGAACCCCCTCTGCCGCCCCGCGATGCCTTGAACACACACCGGTAACGGCACTCGTTAACGAGTCAACCCGGTAACGGCGCAGGGGCTTCTGAGGAATTACATATTCGCTAATTGAATTTAAAAAAGAGTTTTATTTAAGCGGAACCAAGGCAGCGCTGCCTCCTGAGGCACCTCGGGCACAAACCCCCTTCGCCTCTCCGACTTCTTCTTGCGGAGCCGCCCCAGGAGAGCACGGCGCTTCACGGGGCAAGCCAAGAGCCCTTCCCGGGGCCGCGGGGGTACTCACGGGGCCGCAGGGCGTGGGGATGAGCTGCCGGTGCCGGGGGGTGAGGTTCGGCAGCGGAGCGGCCGCGCTGCAGGGGAGAGAAGGGGGAACCGGTCACCGGCAGCGCCTCAGGCCCGGCCGCGGCCGCTTCCCGCCCTCCGCCTGGGCCGTACCAACCAGCAGCGGCCGCGGGGGGCCGCGCCTGGCCCCGCCCCTCCCCACGCCCACCCCACCCACCCCCCCGCGGGTAACGAGGCGGGGGAGCGCGCAGGAGCCACCCCCGCTCAGCGCTTGGTTCGGCCCGCCCCGATGGCGCGCGTTCCCGTCGCTACCTGTCGTCGGCGCCCTCCATGGCCGCTGCGGCCCGCTCGCTCTCCGGTAACGGCACCTACATGGCTGCGGCGCCCGCGCTTCCGGGGCGCGCCGGGACGTCACTTCCCCGTCGCGGGCGGGAAGCGGCGGTGGGGCAGCGGCTGTCCCCCGCCCTCCACGTTCCCCCGGCGGCGCTTGCGGCCTGCGCCTTCCCCTCCGCCCCGGGGTTCCCCCGTGCCCTGCCCGGTCACCGCGCTCCTCCTCGGGGGGGGCCGCGACAGGGCAGCGGAGCGCTGTAACCGGCTGCTACCCGGCGCCGCGCCCCCCGTAACCCGCTTTTCCTTTATCTCTCTTTGTAAGATGGCCTCCAGTGACAGGGAAGCAAGCGGCCGCTGTGACAACGGGGCGCGGGCCCGGGCCTTTCCCCGCGGAGGCGGCGGGAAGGCGCCCGCTCCCCCCCCCCCCCCCCCCCCGCACCGGTCACCTCAGCCGCCCCGGGCAGCGGCCGCTCGGTCCCCGGGGCGGTGCGCGGCCCGGTCCCGCCTCCCCCGCCCGGCTCCTCTGCTCCGCTCCGCTGCGGGGAGGGGCGGCCGCAGCGCGGTTTGACCGGGAGCCCCGAGGTGCTGAGCGGCTGTCGGGGGCGGAGGAAACATCAGGGGCCGGCGGCGGGAGATGGCCGCGCTGCCGGCGCTGTCCCCTGAGGCGGGCCGGGAGGGACCCGAAGGTCTCCGGGTCTCGGGGGGTGGGGGTGGGGGGACACGCAGCCCTCCTGCCCGCAGCTCCGGGCTCGGCCGGCCCCGAGGCGTGCGGGGCGAGAGGAGGGACGGTCTGGGGAGTGGGGCAGCAGAAATACAGCGCTAAGCTGTGGCTGTCTCTTGGCATCTCCTCCTCTCCACGGGAGACGTTGATAGCTTTGCGATTGCATTGACGGTCTGTGTGCATAAACGCCTTGGATGCTCTCCTCGTGTGGTGGAACAGCGCTGATATTTACAGCTTACTTGGGGTGCTGAATGCCGTGCGTTCCTTGCGTTGGAAGCGGTGTTTGAGTGGCCTGCGGTGCATAATAGTAGATTAAGAGATACGGACACCGAGCCTGTTTTTTTTTCCCCACTATCAGATTAGTTTCTCCAACCGTTGCAACATTTTTGAGCTTTTATATTTTTGTGCGAGGTCTAAAGCTGGCTTTTTATATAAAGAGTTCTTTGTAGACACTGTTAAAAGGAAGTACCTGTCTTTATATATCGGTGCTAACAACTGATCAGAAAAACTGTAGCAGGTTTTTTTTTTGTCTTTGCTGTTAGATGGCGGTCATTCCCAAGTCCGGAGCACTTCCAGCCACGGGCAAATGAATCCAGTAAGAAACTGTCGGTGTCATGTGTGTGGTGCTGATTGTCAGAATCTCCTTTGCTGTTGAAGAAGTAATTAGCGCTGCTGACCAAAAGGTATCGGTTTTGAAGTGAGCTACGACACAGAAGAATTTTATATTAAATTTGTTGGAGTACCTGATAGATGCTTGCCAATGAATATATTTTAATCATAAAAAATATTTAGTGTGCTCTGTGGAAGAATCACAAAGGACTGTGTGCATTACCGGGGTTGCAATAGGTAGTTAAAAACCACAGAATTTGTGGAGCTGGAAATGCTGTGCTTAATTTTCAAGGTAAATTATGTCTTGGCATAGTATATGTAATTTTTAAAAGACGCTATATTTCCTCTTTCATGTGACTGCTTTGTCTTTTGTTGCTGTATGTGTTCTCTTTAATTTTATTCTTTGTATTCTAAGGAAAGACTGGTTATACTGAACTCTGGCTATATTGTTGGCTCTTTTATTTTTGACAATTTCTTAAAAATTAGGGTTAAAACTGCAGTTTCTCATGAAAAGAAAGTTTAAGTGAATATTATGAGGATTTTTGACACATGTTAGTGATAATCTCATTGACACAACTTAATATCCGAGTTGGTTTTATCTCTTGCCTTTTGGGGTTTTTATCCAATATGGCTCTGAAAGAACTCTTAATTTTCTTGCTTCATGTTTACTTGTAAAGAAAATGTGTAGGTGATGTTAGCCTTGGGTGAAGACAGCACAGCTGGCTGCCCTTATCTCATCTGTAGCTCTGTTGGAGAAAACCTCGGTGAAGGCCAGGTGTGGGGAATGGGTCAGGGCCCTGTGATAAGGTTACTGAGTGCTTGCAAGCGGGTTTTCACCAGCTGCCTCACCCCTTGCATCTCTGCAGTTCTGGAGGAAAGGGGATGTGACACAGACCTTCCCGTCACCAGAGAAGGAAGACGGATTTTTACTCACTTTTAAAATATATTAGAAAATTGTAATGCAGTAAAATTTACATGAGGTCATTTTTTTTTCCTCTCTCTTATTCACTGGGCTTCAGTGTGGAAGGTTATAGTTTCTTTGGAAAACATTTCTTATGGAAGAGCTAATGCAAAATGCAGTGGGTGTGTTCTTGTTAACTGGTGTTGCTTCTGCATTTTATTTTTTGCAAAACTTAGTGTTTCTTTTCTTCCAAGACCCGTAGGAAACAATCCATGTAGACATACTGCTTTTACAGCGATGCGGTTACACCATACTGGTATGAATCAAGAGCAGATGATGTGTACTAGTCCTGGTGTGGATTGAGGCGTGACCTTTTCCCTGCAGCCTTAAATTTCGGGGGAGCAGTTTGGCTGGTTTGATCTATTGCGCGTCCACAGAAACATTTGTTGTAGTTGGAGTTAGAGAAAAGGGTGCTATTTATTTCAGAAGCTGTGAGCTTGTGCTAATTTAAAATGTTCGTTAAGCTGTGACACCATTTCCACACAAGCACTGTACAGATAGCTGTCTTTTCTATATATTCATGCAGGCTGCCTGGCTACAAAAGGATGTTTATTCCCACTTATTGCACACAATAGAAAATAGTGTAAGCAATTTAGTAGTAGAACCAAATATGGTTACTCTGTTAAAAACTGAGGGGAGAGTAATATTTTTTTATTAAAACTAGATGCTTAAAAGAACAAGCAGATGTATTTATTTTCTTTGCTCTTAAGTCTTCTGAGGTTTGTTCTGCTCCTGTTTTAAGCTTGAAATGAATGTACTTCTGATGAAATTTTGAACTGCTCTGAGTAGAAAGAGAAAAGGAGTTTCAATGCAGATAGTGTTATGAATATGATGTCTTGAAGCCTAAGAAATTGGGGAGTTGTTGAATTGGTAATTAGCTATTTCTTGTAAGTCAAAATTTGTTTGAGACTCTCAGAGTTTATACTCCATATTTTTTCCACCTTTAATATAGCATTTTTATTGCTAATGTAGTTAAAAGTTGCAGAAGATACAAGGAAGAGTGTGAAGGGCACTGCATGCTGTTTGTTCTTGTGAGCTGGAGGACTAAATGTTTGTGTAATCCAAGAGAAACAGCCTACTGACCACTGCCACGTTTTCATCTGTTGGTAAACATCAGCTGCTGGCTGAGGACTGAATTAGTTCCAGATGGAGAGCTCTTTTAGCTCATTTAAGATTTTCCAGTTGATTTAAGACAGCAGGTCAGTAATTTAGGGGAGTAGTTTTGTTCTTATTTGCTGTTCTGCTTCCTGCGGTGTGTGGAATCAGTGATATGGGATATGGTATCAGTGCTGTTGAGGGTGTGAGTTTTGGTGTGCTTAATTGACTTTGTTTTTAATTGAGTAGTATAAACAGAGAAAGCATTAACAAAGTTGTGATAACTAACCGTTTTGAATGTAGAGGGGTATTTTTTTTAAGACCTGAAAAAGGAGGAGGAGTAAAGGATCCGTTTTTCTTTACAAATTCTCTTAAGGAATGCATGTCTTCCTTAAAATCGGCTAGTTTTGCCTTAAATAGGGTTAACCCAAGCATATGGTTTAATGTGAGCGTGTCAGAGGGTCTTGTACCCTGGTGCGCTGCTAGTGTGATCTCCTGGTAAAATGGAAAGGGGTAAGAGGGATAGGGATGGAAACCTTGTGTGTGTGGCTGTAGTAACGGAAATAAAGAACATGAGGAGTGGAAAATTTTAATGTGAAGTAGCTGCCATTTAGGATATGGAAACTGACAGGATATATTTAACTCTTTAGTACCTCTTAATGATTTATTTTGAGATGCCACATTGGACATCAAAAAAGCATGAAGAAAAGAATGTATCCTATTCACCTGTTCACATGCTAGCACAATCGGGGCAGGTGCAGTTGCTCTTGTTACACCTCTTGTATTTTTGCTTGCCATTGATTATTTCTTGTTTTCCTACTGTTTGATGCACTGTAGTATTACGATCTCATTTCAGACAGCTTTTCCACAATGGCCAGTGATTAACTTCCCCATCAAGAATTGCTTTTTAACTGTGTAAGGTCCGCCACCTAGTCTATCCAGGAAGTGTGCTTCTGGAGAAAAGGATTTCAAATTTATTTTCCCTGATTGTTTGCTCGTTGAGGAGCAAAAGAGGTCTTGTCCATCATTTAATTCTCATCTGATTAATCCTATTTTTTCTCGTAAAATGCAGACTGCACAATAGAAAGCAATAAATCCCATAGTGTGTTTTAATGCTGCTCAGGTGCAATTTGTTTCTTTCCTAATACAGACTTAGAGTCTGCTAGCATGAATAAAGGTCACAGTGTGGTTTCGTTGTTCTCTGTATTCTACTACTGTAACTTGCCATGTTTCATGTAATTTGTATAAGGAGAAAGCTCTAGTTGTGAAAGTTTTAATACCTTTTTCTGTCAGATCTTTTTAAAAAGATTTTAAGGCTTATTGCCAGTACTAATATTGAATTGCAAGCTATAACAGTACTGCAGTGGCAAGGTAATGTTGCATTATTTACAAGTAATTAAATAGAGAACAAGCCTCTTTGGAAAGCTCTTGGGCATGTTTTCCTACTTTGTTAAAGTAGCTCTCATAGTTACCAGGATGACTGTTTATGATTACTGTTTATTTATAGGCCTTGATTATTGATTGCTCACTTTGACTCCAGATGATAACAGGTTAATTAGTACCAAAGGTACAGGCTCCTCCCCAGATTTTCTGGGTTGTGAAGATTTTTCTGTTGAGTAGTTATGACCTTAGACTGAGATCAAAGAAACTGTAGAATCTTGAAGAGGAGTTAATGGCAATGGAAAAGGCGGTGTTGACATGCTTTAGAAGAGAAAGAACTTAAAACACTTGAAGTCTTTTGTGTGTGCATGCTATTTTAGAATAAAAAAAATCTCCCTTAGGTAAGTTCTTCGTACTTAATCTTGGTATCATGATATTAGGAGTGCAAAATCCAGTCTTAAAGACAAGCTGCAGAAGTCTTTTTCATAAACTGCAAGTGAAAGTGATACCTTTGCTACATTAGGGATTTAAACTGTCATTACATTCAAAGCTACATGCTTTTTTCCTTCTTTCTCTTTTCTTTCACTCTTAGGCAGAAAAAAATGGAATAGACCACATGAAGAAGCATGTGAAGTTGATTTGTATGCAAGATGTTATTTGGAGGACCAAGTACACTTTTTCAGGCCATGGGAGATGAAGGACTAGTCACATGATATTTTTGTTCTGTTGAAGTGTTCTGTGCTAAGTCAGTGTTGGTTTGTATTGAGGTCAAATATTAATTTCTTAATGTCAACATGTCGACTGTGACAAGTGCTCCGACGCCGGAGGAACCTAATTCTGCCCCCCCTGAAGAAAAACCAAAGGGAAAATCACTATTTCATTTGGGTTCACTCTTTGCTAACAGGAGTGAAAAATTTGTGATTGCTAGGAGTGATAGTGTACCAGAGGAGAACGTTCTGAAAATCACCATCACGGAGACTACAGTCATTGAGTCCGACTTGGGCATCTGGAATTCTCACGCTCTCATCTACCTCACTTTGTGGTTTTTCTTCAGCTTTTGCACTCTTTTTCTTAACAAATACATTCTTTCATTACTGGAAGGAGAGCCCAGCATGCTAGGTAACCCTGCTTTTCTTGTATGCTTTAATTCCAGTAGGATATTTGACAATATGAGATCCTCCTATATGAAGCTGAAGGACCAGATGGTTCAACTGAAGTGAAAAAGGCCTAGTTAGGAGATGTGGGGGTGGATCTTGGGGCTGGATCTTGGAAAGCTGGCTCCTTCCCTGGGG
Source organism: Opisthocomus hoazin (assembly GCF_030867145.1). Classification (NCBI taxonomy): domain Eukaryota; kingdom Metazoa; phylum Chordata; class Aves; order Opisthocomiformes; family Opisthocomidae; genus Opisthocomus; species Opisthocomus hoazin. The sequence continues at coordinate 19,567,325 of NC_134429.1, read as the reverse complement.
ACAGGGCTTCTGACACTGTCCTTTCCTCCACCTCCTGAGAGATGGTATGAAACTTGGCTCATAGAGGAGATGGTGTTTGAGAACAAAGAGCTGGAAAGAAAAAAAATTTTTTTTTTTTGTAGTGTGGTTTCTTTTAAAAAAAAAAAAAAAGTCAGTTGTTGATAGTCTCCAGAGCTGTTTGTCTGTAGAAGTGCAAAAGTTGCCTTCGTGACCTCTATTATCTAATGGGCTGTTTATTATTATTTTTTTTAAGGGGGTAACAAAGGGCATTTCATCTATGAATCGGATTTTATAGGTGTATGACACCTTTGTTTTATTCTGCTGCCTTGCTGGTAGATGTAGAGGTAAAGGGCTTTTGTGAGAATTCATAAAATCTAGTCAGTAATTGCCGTATTTCTTAACTGCTAAAAGAACTACACGTATGTCTGTCTAAAATCTTCTTAGGTTGCTTGTTTTGTCATGTTCCCATAATCTTCTGATTTTATTCTTTTCTCCTCTCATCTTTTTTAGGTGCTGTTCAAATGCTTTCAACCACCTTCATTGGCTGTATAAAAATGTTTGTTCCATGCTGCTTGTATCAACACAAAACACGCATCTCTTACCCACCCAATTTCATCATGATAATGCTGTTTGTTGGATTAATGAGGTAAATGGTTAAATATTTCCTAGAGATCTGTCTGGTTGCTTTGCTGCATTCATCTGAATGGGAGCTGTATTTTCATGGCTCTCTTCGTTCTTGATTAGAAAGTGTTTGGAGTATTCACCTTTCCCCCCCAGTAACATCTCAGGAGAATTTTATTTTTAGTTCCTATCACTAAATGCTATGTTCCTCTTTCCAGATGTCAGGTTTTTGCCTAGCTTGGCTCCCATCACATTTAGCTTCTTTCAGAACATACTTCTCTTTACTTTCTTCCTGTTCTCTTTTGAGGCTGATGCTTGTTTAGTGTTAGTAGTTGTTATGATGTTGCTTTTTTCTCCTCACCTTTTCCAGCAGTTTGCCTCAAGTGATACAGGCTATTAACATTTATCTTTTAAAAAGTAAGTATTTGCTGTGTGCTGGGATAGCACCAGTTTGTGGCCTAGGAGAGAGTAAGAATATATGATTTGGTTTCCTCTACACTGCAAAAGTGATAAAGGATAACAGAATTCAAATTAATTCAGAGTAGTTTTATCATAATTCTGCTGCTCTGTTGTTTAATTTCACCGTTTAAAGAATGGTAAATATGTAGTGTACCTGATTTACACTAACGATGGATAAATGCAAATGATATTATTTCCTTGGTGAATTACTGTTTGTCACCAGAATTGTACAAACTTTTTCAGCTGAGCCTGTTGAAGACTTTAGCTTAGAATGCTGTGATCTGAAGCTTGACTAGAGTTTCTTAAAATGTAAACTTTATTTTCTGGAAGCCCACTGTACATCCATAGAAATTGCACAGTTGCCCAGGGGTACCTTCATTTCTGCTAAATAAATACTAATGTTTAAGCCAAAGCAGAAAGAAATAGATCTGATGCATTCCCAGCACCTCACCGGTGCTGTGCAGTGAAGGCGTGCAGCTGATCTGTTACTGCAGGTCAGTCAAGCTCCCGTGATTTGATAACTTGAGTGCCAGCTACATCTGTCCATATTCTTAGTTACTGCACCTCAAATTTATAAACCTAGATAAATTATAACGCAATTCTTTTTTTATGCTAGATGTCTAAGAGTAGCTCTCAAAGCATTATTTTATTTTCTGCTTAATTTCATATGTTCTTCTATTACAGATTTGCAACAGTAGTCTTGGGTCTTGTCAGCTTGAAAAATGTGGCAGTTTCATTTGCGGAAACTGTTAAAAGCTCTGCACCTATTTTTACTGTTATCATGTCTCGGATGATATTAGGAGAATACACTGGTAAGTACTTCACTGTTGAAATGTAAAAATTTTCTTTTTTTTTTGTATAATACTGTCACTTAATTGGCCATGGATGAGCAGACTCCACTGAAGTACAGTAAATGCAGCTGGAAGAATCATTCTGTTTTAACATAAGTACAGTGTATATATAAAGTAAAAAAGGATTTATGTTAATGCAGCTGTGTAAGGGCATTGTTGCTCTGAAGTTATTCTTCTGTCAAGAAAACATTATTTCAGACTTAAGTTATTTAAGTTCAGTGTGTTCCTTCTTATAAGGACAGCTTCCTGCTCAGAATTCAAAATTCTGGAATTTCTTCACTGTGTTTAGTCTGTGGTTAAAAAAAAACAACAAAACCCCAAACAACTGGCTTACCACAATATAATTTGTTCCAGTCCACAATATAATTTCTTTGCGGTTTCACTTGCTATCGCATGCTATGTGCTTGAAGCCATGTATAGATTGCTTTGTGATGCAGAATGGCAAAAGGCTGAAATAAGACAGAGGCAGTAGAGTAATTCCATCACAAAGAGTATCATTTGCCTCTGTCATTTGGTGAAAAAGATGAAACAAACACAGTAATCAGTCCATTTTCTTTCTCCAAGGGAGATACAGATGGATACTCACCGATAAAAGTATTGTTTTCAAGAGCACCCTGCTATTGTCCAGGATCTCAGTTTAGAACCTCAGTACTTCAAAATCTAATCAAATAAGGTGCTCTTTCTTTCGACTAAGGAAGAGGTGGAATTTAAACTTTCAAAAACTGTATTTTCTGATACGTGTAATTAGAAGGACAGTAATTAAACTCAGATTTTTCTTTTCATTTGCAGGATTGCTGGTTAATCTCTCTCTCATTCCTGTTATGGGTGGGCTAGCTCTATGTACAGCTACTGAAATCAGTTTCAACCTTCTAGGTTTCTCAGCAGCTCTATCTACTAATATCATGGATTGGTAAGGCGTAATGATAGTTGCATATGTGGAATAAAGGAATTTTGTTTATTGGTAGATTGGAGAAGATTGTTGCTTGTAGTTGGTTTTGTATACTACATTTAAATATTGATATTTAAAATTTATTTTTAATAAAAGATACAGTTTCTCTGTCATATCTGCTAGCATTAATGAGATTATAAAATAGTACCACTCCGTTAGTCTAAAGGAGTTAGACCAAACTCCTTTCTGTAGTTGCATAATGTGTATAAAACATATCCACCCATCTAAGGCGAATAACTGTCTGTCTCATGGGTTGATTTATTTGTCCTAACTAAAATACAGATAAATGGTGGTGGTGTTTTTTTTTTCCAGTCTGCAAAATGTCTTTTCCAAAAAACTACTCAGTGGAGATAAATACAGATTTTCGTAAGTATTAAACATATTTCAGGTTTGATTAAAGATGGAATTTGGGCTGCATAAGGAAACCATGTGTTTATGATTATATCGCTCCAGTATTTTTTTTTTCCGGACTGTTTACAGACAGCTTTAGCCTAAATCGTTTTATCAGGGAAAGAAAACTCTATGCTCAGATCCCAGTGCGGTAGGTCGGAGTCTCATAATCAGCTAAAACTCTCAGCATGCCCAAAATGAGTCATCTTGTCACAGAAACAAGTCCTTATTCTGCAATCATAAAACATCCCTTAAAGATATCAGGCATGTTATTAGGCATGCAGAAATGAACTTCAGAACTCGCTCGATGTTTTAACTATGAAATGCGAGCCAGGTGTAAAATCTCGTGGTAAAGTATACCTATAGCTGTATGTGTGTATTTTACCACAAGATAGAATGCTAATTTTGGTCTTGGAAGTGTGCCTTTTCTCTTCGGTCTGTTTCAGCCAACACAGAAAGCAAAGCACTATCTTTGCAAGAGATTGCGGAATTTGTTGTCCCCAAAGCCTGATAGATGGCTTTTATTACTTTTTGATACCTGTAAATACGATAACGGTGCACCTTTCTTCAGCTCTGAGAGAGAGGAAGTTCTTAATAATTTTAATTTTTTTCTCTTTTGTAGAGCCCCAGAGCTTCAGTTCTACACAAGTGCTGCTGCAGTGGTTATGCTTATTCCAGCTTGGATATTTTTCATGGTAATTTGAATTCACTAACACTGATCTATGGTTTCTTTTTGACTTGTGAGCAGAATGTGCAACCAAGGTTAATCTTAATTTTTACTTTTTCATTATTCCCATTTTTTTTAAATCACCCTGAAGCGCATTTCATCTGATGTTTGCAAGAGATTTGGGGGGGGGGTAAAAAAGAGAAAGTTTTCAAAGTAATTTAATGTAGACATGCGATGACAAGTGACCCAGAAAGCCTGAGTTTATTTCAGGATTTTTGAGATCAAATCATAATTTTGTCTATGTGCATTTAAAGTTTTAGATGAAGATTTGAAAACCAAATCTTAAATATTTATTAACTTTTTGCTGATATTCACATGGTATACAGGAATATTAACTCTCTGAAAGAAAAATTGAGCCTAAGTAAGTATTGTGTATCGGATTAAATATGTATCCTTCGTATTCTGATGTTTCATTGCCATGCATCAGTACTCAGAAAAGACAATATCTCACAGGTAGGCTGAACACACTGCGAAGCTCAGTCAGAGGAGAGCTGTTTTTCTAATATATTCTTACGAGAGGAAAATTTGTAGGATCTAAATGTCCTGTGTGATTTAGGTTTTGTTTTGCTGAAGTTTAAATGTAAAACTATATCTGCTTATAGTAATAATGAGTTGGGTGAAAAATCACTTTTAGATTTGCTTATAAACTAAACTCTTCTCTTTTTTGTTTGTTAGGATGTGCCTGTGATTGGGAAGAGTGGGAGGAGCTTCAGCTACAATCAAGATGTTGTCATACTTCTCTTAATAGATGGGGTCTTGTTCCACCTACAAAGTGTTACAGCCTACGCCTTGATGGGAAAAATTTCTCCTGTGACTTTCAGGTAAAACTGTATTTTCCTCTCAAGAACACTATTTTCTTTTCCTTTTTTCCAGCTCAGTATTTCTGCTTGAGAACTAGGCAGTAGAGGAATTGTCCAAAGAAATAAATAATGAGCAGTCAGCCCTGTATTCCTTTTTTCTGAAGCATGACACCAGCACGTCAAGCTGTATTTGCTGAATTATATGTGGCCTCTAAAGACAGCTTCTACCTCCATGGCCAGTTATCAGCAGCTTTGTTATGCTGTTAAACAATTCTGAGTCAGTAATTGGTCACTTTTGTGAATAGCCCTGGGGCCTGCCGGGTGATCCTGGTCCGAAGCTCTGAAAGCTTCTGCTGTCTTATGCTTTCAGGTGCCCCTGCCACAGTCTTGTGACAGTGCACTGTTACACACATGCTTATTCTGAGGCTGTTCCTGTTCTCTGCGTAATGGGATGTAAAAGCGTATATTCGTATTTACATGTATACAAGATTCCTTAACTACTTGTTGTAATGTTATTGGTATGATTTAGATATTGATTCTTTTCAGGTTATAATGCTACATTACCCGAACAGTAGCAGCAGCCATACAAATGATAGTCGTGTTGCTAGTGTTCTGTTTGCATTTTCTGGATGTCTGTCTTAGCTAGAAATGAATTGCTAATGCTGTGCTGCATCCTGAAAAGCAATGAAAACAAAACCCTGAGGCGAATTATTCGTACTAGCTCTAAAGTTAAGATGAGTATAAAGCTACGAGTGCCAATATACAAGCAATTTGATTATGGTATTAGCTTCAGGAGGAAAAGTGGAGTCTGAGCTGATGTTTAAAAAGCGAGCGAAACAAAGAGCAGTCCTGCTACACTGAAGCATGGTTGTGTGGGGGTTATGAGGAGGCTTTCTTTGGCCTTAATTTTTATATTCCTTTCCAGTGTTGCTAGTACTGTGAAGCATGCGCTGTCAATCTGGCTAAGTATTATTGTGTTTGGTAACAAAATCACAAGCCTCTCGGCCGTTGGGACTGCTCTAGTGACAATTGGAGTTCTACTGTATAACAAGGCAAAGCAGCATCAGCAAGAGACTATACAGAGCCTGGCCGCTGCCGCCCCGCCAGCTGCACAAAGTACAGCTGAAGATACTGAGCCACTAATTTCCAAGGATTTGGAACCCTATGATTAATACAGCCATTTATTCTTCCTACCTAGTGTAACTCAGAGCAACTCTTCCTGAAAGTGGTTGTTTCTTCACCTGTTTGATGCTGATTTGGTTCCTCTGAGTTCATGGCAGGTCAAGCCTGGGACTTGAAGCAAAGAGAGAAAACAATGGGAAGAATCCAGTAAGCATTCTCTTTCCTGAGAAACTGGTACACCAGAGGACCTTGTATCATATGATGTGGTAAATGTGGACTTTATTGTCGTTCCTTGACTGCAAATAACAGAGAGAACTTGTGTCTCGTGGGAAAACGGTTCCTTTCTCCCTACCCATCGCAATAATGTGAAAACATGGACCCATCACTGCATTCTGCCTGCTTGCAGTGGGATGAACGCGGTGCGTAACTGAAATCCCTGTTTCTTTGTTACTCTACGCTGCCTGCATCCTCCATCGTTTGTGTGCATTGCAGAGCTGGAAGAAGGAACCCCCTCCTCTCCCAACAAATGACTTACTTTGGTACACATTTAGTTGAACTATGGAAGTGAGTCCATGCCCCAAAGCAGTGATGAGCAGCCATTTCTGACTACAAAGCTAGGACTGAAAAGTGATTTTTCTACTCAAATTTAACAGAAATATTGCAACCTGGTTGTGTATTGACAATATTGAAATGCAAGTATATACACATACACCTTATAAATGGAGTGTTGAATTAAATATTTGCAGTTGCTTAGAGGTAAAAAGCACTGAAAAATTTTGGTCATAAAGGAAGCAGGATCTCTATAAGAAACCATTTTAATATTTTAATTTCTTGCATTTTAGTACATATTTCTGTTATGAGGAACAAATTTTTTGCATTATGTCTGAGTGCAACAAAATACTGCCTTTTAGAAACTCAGGGTTATGATTCTGACCTATGTGCAAAGCATTTCTATTATTTCTGATTATGTAAAGAATCTCGGAGGTATCTGACACAGAGATGGCAGAGGGCCCACTAAAGGGAGGAATATTAACCATAAACTGAGGCTAATGTTTATTTCTTCTGCTTCTAAGAAGTTTTCTTTTTTAAGGAAATCCTGTTTTGTGGTAGGTCAAAGATTAAAAGATTTAAAAAATAAAAAGTTCTGAAGTATTACTACTTAGTTTTGGCAAAAAAGCATGTGTAGCTATAAAAACATTCAAAGGGACTTTTTGGTAACAAAATTGAATTAACAATGAGCTGATTTTTAATAATTGCCTCTGTTCTGAAAGATTGTGTCGTGGCATTAGAAGAACGGATAAAGTGGTCTTTATGGTAAAAATGATTTCTAATAGGAAGTTACCAGTGGAGCTCCTGCAAAATTTAAGCTGGTGCTCACGTTTCCACTTGAGGTATTCCGTTAGCTTTTGTGAACTGTTCCCGCAGAGAGCAAAAATGTGTTCCCAGAGAGTCTCGCTGAAGAAGCCTGTCTTCTGTTTCAATAGCGTGTGCTTGCTTTGTCTGACGCTCACTGCAGGCTGCATTCCTGCACACCACCGGTTGCCTGGGGCGTATTCCCTGAAGGCTGGAGTGGGAGGGAAATGCCAGTTTTTTTCATCATTGTATATATGATGTCTGTGGGTTTTTTTGTACTCCTATCACTTTTACAAAAAGCTGTGGACTATGGGGTGAGGCTCTGTGGCTGGTTTTTTTTGTAGTTATGCTTTTAAAAAACTCAGTTTATTTGGTAGAAAACAAAGTCTGGTTTGCATTGTATTTTTACTCTCGTTGGAAGGCAGAAATGTAAGTGGCTTTCCGGTTTTGTAGCTCTGTTCTCATGTAAACCCCTTCAGGTTCATTTTAAAAGCAGGCTTTTGCCTTTCCTATTGCTGGAAAACTTTCTGTGACCCAAACAGCTGGGAGGGTTCTGAAGCTTGTAATTTCCAACAGATGCCTAAGCTCATTAGCGGCTGGTTTAGCCCCACCTGCTCTGTGGCAGCAAGACACTCCCGTTTTACTGGGGGTCTGTTTTCAGTGTTGATGTTGTGACTTTTTTATGCAGTCTTCTTGGCCCCCTTTTTAATTCGATTAAACAAGCAGACTTCTTTACTGTCCATGTGTAAGACCCTTTCTTCCTCCAGTCATACTGGTCATTCTCCTTTGCTGTTGTCCCTGTCGGGTAAACGAGGACCGTTTTGGTCTGGGTGAAGAATTCTTGGCAGTGTTACACCCCAGCTGCTGCCTCCGCTTGCTGCGTGTGACCGCAGCGCTGCTGCCCCGTCTCTTCTGCAAAGGCCTCTCCTCAAACTCTCCAGGGTTTCTTTCGCTGGCTTCCTACTGACAGAAATCCCCGTGGTCTCTTCCGGTGGTTTCTGTTCACCCCTGAGGCTCCTGCAGTGATGCAGGCGAGCTCCGTGCGCTGGAGCCGTGTCAAGTTCGTTCTCGCAGGAACAGCAGCTCTTCCTTCACCTCTGCATTCCTGCGCTAGCCCGTGCCCGCGCTGAGGAACCGGGCCGCAGCGCTGAGCTGCTCCTTGCGGCAGGTAATGTGTCTCTCAGAGCTATCTCCCAGCTGAAGCGATGGATGGCGGGATAACCACGTAGCTGTGCGTAATGGTTAGCGAGGGTGGTGAGGCCCTGGCCCAGGCTGCCCAGAGCAGCCTCCCTGGCAGGGTCCAAGGCCAGGTTGGACGGAGCTCTGAGCACCCTGGGCTGGGGGAAGGGGTCCCTGCTCACGGCAGGGGGGTTGGAACTAGGTGATCTGTAAGGTCCCTTCCACCCCACACCGTTCTATGGTTCTGTGACCCCTCCTAGCGCCTGTTGGGTACCGAGCGCTTGAATTGAACAATAAAATTCAGCTCTGTGTGTGTGACTGCATGGATAACGGCGGGCTCTGCGGCTGCCGCCTGGCCACGGCGCGGCTGGGCCCCGCCCCATTGCCCCGCCCGCTTTTGGGCACTGTCCGTCACTGCGCCTGCAGCCCGTGTCATCAGCCTGCGCCGCCGGGCGGAAGTGACGTTGTTGTCCCCCGCGGCTCGGCGCAGTCTCCGGTAGCGGCGGCGGTGAGTGGAGCTGCCGGGGGGGAGTAGCGGGGAGGCAGCGCGGCCGCTCCGGTGTCGTCGCGGGCGGGAGGGGGGCCGAGCCGCCGGCCCGGGCGGAGCTGGGGCCTGGCGCGAACCCGCTGCCTGAGGCGAAAACGGGCGGCGGGGGCCGCGCCGGGCGCGGGCCTGGCTCCTCCCTCACGGCCGTCGGCTCCGGGCCTGGGGCGGGAGGCCGCGGGGACCCGAGGAGCAGCTCGTCAGCCGCCCGGTAGCGCGGGGGTGCGGACCCCGGGTCCCGCGGCGTTCTCGTTTCGCCCGACCGGGCCCCGCGCGGCTCTGGGTTCGCAGCGGGCCCTTCTGGCTCGGCAGCCGCCGAGGGCAGGGCGGCTGGGCTGGAGGGCGGCGAGGGACGTAGCCGTAGCTGTGACGGGCTGTCTGGTTTGCCTGGGGTTCGTTAACGGCCTGGTCTTTTGCAGGGCTTTTTTTTTTTTTAAACTCAAATGGGTGATGAAAAGGATTCTTGGAAAGTGAAGACTTTAGATGAAATTCTTCAGGAAAAAAAACGAAGGAAGGAGCAAGAAGAGAAGGCAGAGATAAAACGGATGAAAAATGTAAGCTACCCTTCGGTATCCAAGCATTTCCAATGACACCCGCGGAGCTTCAGCGCCCAGATTGCTGCTTGAAATTGAAAATAACTCCCAAAACACACAAACGATGTGTAGAGAGGAGCCGTGGTTCTGTTCTGCGCAGGGTGCGAGGTGGGCGATTGCAGCACATCGAGCACATGTGCTTACAATCGTGTTGCGTGTTTGTGCAGTACCGAATGCTGGTGCCACCTGTTAGCCGTATCCTCCCAACGGGGGTCGGTTAGTTCCCTGCTCGCCTCGGTTTAAAGATATCACGCTCCTAAAATTCGCGAGGCGTGCTTGGTGGGTAGGGGTCTGGGCCAGGGTCTCCAGCTGAGGGGATGTGATGTTTAGTGTTACAGCGAGGGTGGCTCAGCCAAGGAGACGTGAATTCTCAGTTCTGCCACGTTGGCAGCATACGTAAAACATCTTAATTAGCAGCATACGTAAAACATCCTAATTAGTTGACCTTCGGTCCGGGTGTCCTTGGTTAAAGGTACCAGGTGTTTGTTCTGATGAGGGGTGATTCAATGTGTTCCACCTGTTGGCAGTCTCCAGGGCTGGATGAGTCTGTAACCATCAGGTGTTCCTGATCTGCAACGCTGGCTGCTACTCAGATACTTTTTCATGAGTTAGTAACTATCCTGAAATTACAACTTGATTCTTGAGTGTTAGTTTGCCTTATTAAAATATATCCAGGTGTTAGTCACCAGGGTAACAATATCCTCATGTTCTGATGAGAACAAGGCTGCTTGCCCTGTTGGTGGAATTCCCCTGCGCTCTCACACGTATGTCCTGTGCGATCTCTGATTCCAAAGTTTGACAAAAACACAATGCTTTGCTAAGATCGCATTGGCCTTCCGTTGCTCTGTTTCGTAGTTGTTGGTTAGAAAAGGTAAAGAAATTGGTGTGATTAACTGGAAGTTGCAGGTCAGGTAAAAACCTTTCAAAGATTTTACAGAAGAATGGGTTTAAATGATTGTTCTTTGATAAATTCTATGTTACTATTTGGTTTTGTACAGCTATGTACAGAATACTATTTTGGAAAAACTGCACAATAGTTAATGCAGTCCTCCTTAGTGGTTGTTTAATTCTGTCTAATTATGTGGAACTTACAGAAGTTCAGCTACGATTGCAATCGTACTGCAGTTGGCTGCTTGCTAGGGTGAAATCTCTGCTTTGTAAGTTAGTGAGCTTTACTGGCGTGACCACCTGAGGATGCCTTTGAGCTAGGAGTGGAGGAGTGGCATACTGTTGAGTTTTTTTCATTTTGTGACAGAAAAATCAATTGCTTTTTGGTTTTGCCCTTTCTTGCATTTCCATCACAGTCAGATGACAGGGATTCGAAGCGGGATTCTCTTGAAGAGGGGGAGTTGAGAGACCATCGCATGGAAATAACGATCAGAAATTCACCTTACAGGAGAGAAGACTCTATGGAGGACAGGTGAGCGTAAGAGTTACCTCAGAGTTACTGCAGTGAACCTTTAGAATTACTGAGAAGGGGGTGTAAAAATATCTGCAGGCAAAAAGTTTAATGTTAGCATGCAGATGTGCCATCTTGCCTCCGGTTCATAGAACATGCCAAGGTATCACTAAGTACTGATAAAGGTTTGACAGAGTATTGTGGTCCAATGTTGGCAGCTACCTAGTAATCAAATACTTCGCTCAAGATGCCGTTGAAGCAGGCCTGCTGAGTTCTCTTTAGTGCCTAATTCACCCTCAGTTTGCTGGTGTATTAAAAGTGCGCGTGTAATAATAGGTTAACTTCTCATCTCTGTGATTAGAGTTTTCTGTAAGGTACTGTTAATGCCTCGGTTTAGGGGTGTTACGGAAATGAACTTTAATATAAATTAATAAAATAGAAAAAAGTACATTCTTTTTGAAACAGAGAAAAGAGGAATAACACACAGTCTGTTTGACAGTACATGTAACCATTCTGAGTTTATTAGTTTGTCTTGTATTTTAGAGGAGAAGAAGATGACTCCTTGGCTATAAAACCACCGCAGCAAATGTCACGGAAAGAAAAAACCCATCATAGAAAAGATGAGAAGAGGAAAGAGAAGCGTAGACATCGTAGTCATTCCGCGGAAGGTTGTTATTACCACATTTGGATAGCATTTCTGGGAGCTTCCCAAGGCACAGCCAGACAGCCACTGGGTAGAAAGTAAACAACAATAACGACAAACTAAAGAAAATATGTCAGATGGATAAGAGGAAGTTTGAACTTGTATTACTTCTTTGGTTATGTTCAATGTCCTTATGGGAATGGCAGGGATATATATGTGTTTGGGAGGACAGTTACCACTTTGGGACAGGGACACAGAGTCTACTTTTACTCTTTGAAGTCTGTTAAGCTTATTTCTGGCTTCAGTGAGTGAGTGGGCTCAGCTATGATCTTTGTACCTGACGGTAAAGGAGAAAATATCCTTTCTAGAAACATTCACGTTTAGTCCTGTTACTAACAGCCTTTTTCTGTTTTTACTGCAAGCATTTGTGCACGATCTTACGATCTTTTAATTTTCCAACATCCTTTCAGATCAGGTTCTTTCCATTAAGAAAAGAACAGAGAACATGAAAATAGGTTACCATGAGTTTTGTCCTTTGTAATTTTGCTTTTTAAAAATAGGAGCGCTAAATATTTGGCGTAGTAACACTCCAAAATTCATTTTTGTTTATTTAGGGAAACATGCCAGAGTGAAAGAGAAAGAACGGGAACATGAGCGTAGGAAGAGACATAGAGAAGAGCAGGATAAAGCCCGTCGTGAATGGGAAAGACAGAAACGGAGAGAAATGGCAAGGGAGCATTCCAGGAGGGAGAGGTACATCTGTCCCTCCCTCCCTCCCCTGTGACAAACCGACAGAGAGATGAGCAGCTTCCTCCTCTAAGCCTGTCTCTAACCTTGCATTGTTTCATTGACAAAAAAAAATCAGAGCAAAAACTTGTACGGTGTGATGCTAGTGCTGTGTTCCTGTGAATGTGGTGTCTAATGACGGTGTGTTCTTGATGTTAATTGCCTTAGTGACTTCATTACAACAGATGTTTCTAGGTTAATTCATTGCCAGTGTTTTACTATAGTGAAAAAAAAAGAGCGCAAACCAGTTTGGCGTAGTATCAGGGAGTTTAACGGAACTTGCTTAATTTCAATTTAAATGCTGATAAGGGTACTGAAGCTCATGTGTTTGAGAGTGCGTGGTCTTTGAAACACTGTTTTTAAAGGATCAGCTGAAAAGCTGCATCTGGTTTTGATGTTGCTAATAAAATTGAATGGCCCTGTAGTTTCTTATAGAAAACAGTTTTCCTTTACTTTGTAAGCTGAATTTGTGGTGAACTGTAACGTAACAAAAAAAAATTCTTTTCTAGAGATCGTCTGGAGCAACTTGAGCGAGAACGAGAGAGAAAAATCAGAGAGCAGCAAAAAGAACAAAGGGAGCAAAAGGAACGAGAAAGGCGGGCGGAGGAAAGACGTAAGGAACGGGAAGCCAGACGAGAAGGTAACTGTCTCTGCAGAAATGTTGTTTGGGCTGACTGTCTGCTGACACAGTGGTGGAATGGAGGTACAGAAAGCATTTTTTGCTTAGGACAAGGCCAGAATTTAAAAAAGTATGAAGTTCTACATGGGAAAATAAACCCATGTCATATTTCTTAAATATCATGGCGGATTGGTTAGTCAGGATGTCTTTCTTTGCCTCTCTCTGTTAGTCTGGCTTCCTTCAGAATCAAAATTGATGTAATTGGCCTTGTCTCTGTGTGTGTGTATCTGTCATGATCCCCGTCACTTTTGAACTCTTTGGCTGCGTCTAACCCAACTTGATGGAGGTGGAAGTCTCAAAATTAAGTGTAATAAGGATTTGGGGAAGTGAATTACAAAGGGGGGGAGAGACATCGTGTGAGTTTCACCCAGCCATGAAAAAGGCTGTAGTGGGAGTAGAGTGGGGAAGATCGGATAACTGAGCAATTGAAATTAACTTGTACACGTGAACCTGACTTTGCCTAGCAGATCAGACACTTGCAGTCAAAGTTCAGATCATTTGGGGTTGAAGGATTTCTTTGTCCCAGCTTTCAGAGGTAAAAATCAGAGCCCATTCCTGTGATGAGATGACAGAGATTGGGCAAGAGTTGCAGACAAAGCCATATTTATTGCTGCTGTTTCTAGCCTGGCTCACACCGAACAGCTCCATTTTGTGCTTGGTATTTACACTGGTGTTGTTCAATCTGTCGAGCCTTTCATTTTAGCTACTTCTGTTGCTCTGAATGTTCTGTCAGCTCTCTCTGACCCTTAGCTGCTTTGCTTTTATGTATCTTCCTTGTCTGTCCACTTCTCTCTGGCATTAATGCCTGAGTTTCAGGGCATTTACTGTGTAGTAGGTAGGGCACCTTACTTCTGTTTCCGAAGTATGGCAGTATCTTTGTCTAAGTAGTACACACCCATATTTTATTGTGCATGAGGTAAATCAGTCCCTTATTCTCCTAGGTACAATTAGGTTCCAACTCCACTCCTCCCCATTACCCTTTAGTTCGTAAGGAAGAATGGAGAACCTGCAAAGCAGCTGGTTGTGGCAGACGGAAGCATTCTGCTTAGGGCAGGGAGATGTAACAATTTCTTCCGATTTTGTTTTCACTAGTTTCTGCACACCATAGAACAGTGAGGGAAGAATATGGAGACAAAGTAAAAATGAGACCCTGGAGTCGCAGCCCATTACGACAGCAGAGAGACAAGGTTGAGCAAGGAGATAGCAGGAAACCAGGTAGCATTTGCCACTTCGTAATGTCTGTGCCTGGGGGCTAGGAGGAGCTGTCCTGGGGTAGTGTTCAATGCTTGGCACTAAACGTACATCCCTGGTACTCTGTGGGAAGCGTTCTCCACTTCAGGAGTGTTCATCAGTGTGTACACATGGACTGGTTTCTAAAGCAGTGCTGGTTTTGCAGGTAATTGTGCAAGTGACAAACTGAATTACGCTTTCCTTTTTAGTAGTAGGAATTTTGAAAGTTTCCAAGTGAGTTACATCAATGATGAAAGAAGCAGCTGACTGAATTTTTAAAATGTTGTGATTTAATTTCCTTGCAGATTAAAAAGGGATGGTTTGCACTAGCTCCAGCTGGATTTGTTGTTAGGAGCTAAGCTACCTTAAAAATTTACCTTACAGGCATCAATATAGTTTCAGCGTCACTGATAGTGTCACCTGGTAGAAGAAGATAAATGCTTAAGGTAGTATTCTGGTTAGATGGTGATTTTTTTTTTTTCTAAGCCAGAAAATGGTCCTTCCCATACCTAGAAGGTCCTAACTGTGAGTAGAGAACTTGCACAACTGACATAAAAGTGTCTTTGGTTAAAGAAGAAAAGCTCTGTGTCTGCTTTGTTAGTGTGTGCAGCTGTAAAAATAAGTGTAGCTATTTTGAGTAAGCTGATTGCTGACTGTGATCAGCTGAAATTGCAGGTGGAGGCAGGCAGGCAGTCCGGCCTTTGGAGCTGCTGTCTAACTGATCGACGGGTACTGGCACGTGCTAGTTCGTGGTCGCCCAGAGGGACTGCGTTAGAATAGTAAGCACTGATAGTAAGCGCTGTATGTGCAGACGTCAGTGAGACTGTGTTGTGGTGATACTTGTTACCATGCTATTTTTTTTTATTATTATTGTGTAATTACCCTTAGAGGGCCCTAGGCATATATCATGTTTAAAAAGCAAAGGTCAATATTCCACATTTTTGGCTGTTGATCCTGCACCACTGCAATTCAGAAAAGCTGTTTGTCTTTTGAGCAGAGTCTGAATTTTTTTTTTTTAGTGTTCTGTATTTCCAATACAGAATGTTCAGCACCAATTTAAAAGCCAGAGAAAGTAAAACACTTATCTGGGTGTGCAGAGTCTGAAGTAGAAGTGACATTCAGTCAGAACCCTGTTTTTAATTTTTGTGATCTCAACAGTAAAAGAAGAGAAACCAGAAGAGAGAGATCCTCTTTCAGACTTGCAAGACATCAGTGACAGTGAGAGAAAAACCAGCTCGGCAGAGTCTTCATCAGGTGGTTAAATGCAATTTAGTAGATGTAATTACTTGTACAGTTGTATGTCGAGGAAACACTGCTGGCAGAGCATGTGCCTACTTAGTTATGTGTTTGATTATTCCTGAACAGAATCTGGATCAGGCTCGGAAGAAGAGGAGGAAGAGTCTAGCAGTGAAGGTTCTGAGGAAGAGGGAGAGGAAGAGGAGGAGGAGGAGGAGGAGACGGGAAGCAATTCTGAGGAGGTGTCTGAGCAGTCAGCTGGTGAGTAACATAAAGCAGGTCCTAGAATGGTGTGTTATGATTTTGTTTCTCATTCTGTATTGTTTTATTTGAACATTTTTCTTTTCTCTTAGTCTAGGATAGGCTGAGACCTCACAGGTCAAGATAACTAAAAAGAAAAAAAAAAACAAGTACAAGTCATATTCTATCCTTTAATATAGAGGTAATGCCAATTATTCATCTAAGAGGCTGGATTAGAAAACTGAAAGCCATTTTTGTCTTCCTAAATGGTGTAATGCTAACAGTTCAAGTAATTTCGTAACATAACAAATATTCTGTGGAGAACAATTCTGCACTTGTTTGGGGGGTGTGTGTGTGTGAAATACAGATGTCTCTGTCTTTTTGAATTATATTCAATTGCAAATCTCAGATTTTTTTTTTTCATTCCAGTACAAGTAAATGAACATAAAAAAAAAAAAAGGTTTAGTAAAAAATTCTACTTAGAGCCATTCTTGTCATTAATCAGTAAAGAAAAGGCACAAAAGCACGCTGTGATGGCTGGGTATGTTTCTTTAAGATCAGTTACAGTTAATAAGCAAATATTCATAAGTTTCCTGACTTAATTTATTCACCTGCTCCCATTCCCGAATTCCCAGATAATTGTTAGGAATCGTATCCCCTGTTGGAAGCTGCAGCTCTTTGGTGTTAGGGGAAGCATTTTCTTTCCAAGTGAAACAAGTACGAGGTCACTGAGTAGCGGTGAAGAAGGCCTGGCGAGTCAGAAAGCGTTTCGGTCATGAGCTGCCTGACGAGGGGCTGCAGAGTGTCTGCCTCTGTTGAGTTGAACTTGATTCTGTTTTGCAGAAGAGGTGAGCGAAGAAGAGATGAGCGAAGAGGAGGAACGGGAGAATGGAAACCACGTCCCAGTTGGTACAATGCAATTACTGAATATTTAAAGAAACGTTCGGCTGAATTTTTGCAGCCAAATAAATCTGTTTCTACAAATATTTTAAAATATTTTAAATGTATTTTCTGGTGCAGTTTTGCCGTCATTCTAAAGCATCGTATATGTGGCATTTTGAAGCCATTCTCATGTCAGAGTCGGAAAACCCCTGA
The DNA here is from genome assembly GCF_030867145.1 of Opisthocomus hoazin. Classification (NCBI taxonomy): domain Eukaryota; kingdom Metazoa; phylum Chordata; class Aves; order Opisthocomiformes; family Opisthocomidae; genus Opisthocomus; species Opisthocomus hoazin. Next base: position 19,550,429 of record NC_134429.1, on the reverse strand, counting down.
AATCTGTTCCAAGGTCTATGTTCAGAGGAAATCAGATCCTAGTCTAATGAGCTAGTGTTTCCTGCTCTTTCATTTTGGGTCTCTTGTCCTATCCTCTCATCAAAAAAGCTTTGCAATCAGAATGAGACATACTGGCTCAGTTTTCTCTCTCATTCTGTTAGTGTAAAGATATATATTTTTTCTGACATGTGATATTTAATGCTGGAAATTGTATGTACATGACTGTCAACGCGTTGTTGAAAGCATCATCTCTGCAAAGAGGAGGAACTGGGCTTCTCGTTGATCTTTATTGTTACAGGAACTTCAGTTGCCCAGACTGCACACCTATCTCGTGTACAGTGATCAGTGTTTCTCCACCCCTATTTGTCTAAAGCTGAGCTTAATTGTTCCAGGTGAATCCCTCTTTCCACGACTGATTCTGACTTTTAAAGTTACAGAGTCGAGGTTTGACCGAGATTCAGCAGGGAGCGAAGTGGAAGAGGAGGAAGTAGGGGAGGGCACTCCTCATTCCAATGCAATGACGGAAGGAGACTATATTCCTGACTCACCGGCTTCCTCCCCCATCGAACTGAAGCAAGAGCTTCCAAAGTATCTTCCTGCGCTTCAGGTAGAGGATCGCTGGAAGGATGCTTGAGGACATCATAGGCAGATGGATTTCCCTAGCTGCTTTGTTAACATCATAAATGTGTATTTGTGCATGAGGTTGTTTACGGGCAGAACGCGCCTTGCTGACTCAGCATCACAAAATACACATTTCTGTGTGAAGTACTGCTGTCTTTTTTTTGACAGGGAAAAAATGTGCACGGAGCAAAAATGAGATTACTCTTTTAGATACAGATAAGAATGTAGTAATACATGTGATACTCTGGTATCTTGGTATTGCTGTCTGAAAATAGATGCTTGTGAGAGAAGAGTTCCGTTAATGTGAATAGACACCGAAGGGTGGTTATTCTTTTTGTAGCCAATACCAAAGTGTAGAAAAACAAAGAGAAAGCATATTTCTATGAATTGAACTATGTGAAAGGTATCAGTCTGAGGTGCTGAGTTGCTGCCTTTGTCACTGTGGCAGCAATTTCAGTTTATTCTGTGGCAAAAATTTGTTTATTCTGTGCCGAAGTGAATGAGTGAAGAGTTAATGAAGTAATTCAGTTAATGTACTAAAACACAGGCTTTGTCCAGGATTCCTTTAGAGATCCAAGTCAAAACAACCCCCAAAGATGCCTTTTTCATATGGAGTAGCCATATTGTTGAATTCCTGTCGTGAATTTTAGCTATTCCTGTGAAGCTGCTGAAGTTTACCTTCTGTCTTGTTAAAAAAAATGTAAGCAGTGCCCTCCCCCAGATGCTGGAGGAGTAAATGTTGTCCGTCTGTCTGTTTTTTCAGGGATGTCGGAGCGTGGAGGAGTTTCAGTGTTTGAACAGGATTGAAGAAGGAACGTACGGTGTAGTGTACAGAGCAAAAGACAAGAAGACTGGTTAGTAGAAGTGGTCTCCAGTTACTATCTTCGTTGGTATTTAGGGCTGCAGTTGTATGCAAATTATGGTTCTGCATTTTTAATTGATGAGCAAAATCTGTCTAAAATACTTGCTTCTTGATCAAGAATAATCTCTGCTTTTTGATCAGATGTGAGCTTTGACAGCAGGGCTTCGCTGGCAGCTGTTTTGAGTTCAGAAGTAATCTCTGCGTTGGCCATGATGGTGTAGAACAGTTAACAGGGTTTCAGTTTCGGGTTCGAAAGGTGGCTGCTTTTGGCTTGAGATCTGCTGTAGACAGTTACCAGGCTGGAAGGTTTCAAAATCTGCCGTAAGCGTTCCACCAGGCGTCACCGCGAGCACAGCTGCCGGGCCGAGAGCTCACAAAGCAGCAGTTGGTGTGCAGTGCGTGAGTGCCGCGGTGTTTTGTTGTAGAGAGAAATTTCACTCTTTTCTTTATTTAGCTCCCTCTCAAAAGAACGCTTCTTGTGTGTACAAGTGGATTTATATTTTTAAAACTCCCATCTCTTTGCTTGGCAAGCGTCTTGAAGAAATTACTGCGTTCCCTGTGAATGGTGCAAGAACCAGCCATCAAGTCATTTGTGTGTTCCTCTTCCCTGGCGATGTCTCAAGTGATAGAAATATTTGCTTTGATAGTTTAACAAAAATAGTGATATTAGTGCAGCACTTCTTTTTTCATGGAAGAAGATAAATGCACAGCAAGATACAGTCTGTTCTTTTGGCTCTGACCTCGGTTTCCCTGTAGTGTTGCCATCAGGCAGGACTTTCTGTCAAGCTGGTCATTTTCAAGGGGAACTGTAGCACAGTAAATGAAATATCTGCAGTTTTAAATAGACTTGGCAGATGGTGAAGAGAGCCTGTGAAAAGAACTGTCTTCCAGAGGAGACCTAGACAGAAATTAGGGTTATTCTCAGGTTCCAGCTGACAAGCTGTGATTTTGGTGACAGGTTTAGACTCTGGATGCCTCGGGTCCTCTGTTGATTTTAGAAGAACACAACTCTTTGGGCTCCTTTGGGGAGCAGAGGTATACAGCTGGCATTGTGGTTTGTCCGAGTTCACTTCGTTACTGGACAACTACCACGAGCTTGTTTTCCTTTCCCTTCTCTGTCTGGAGGCCTGCTCCAAGACTGACATAACCAGAATTCTCCACAATATCATGCAAAAACCAGATGTATTTAAATAATTCACGTCAGTAATGTTTCCAGTAGCACCTTGCTTTCAAGTCAGGTCTTTAAACAGAGGTAAACTGCATTTGAGGCATTTCTGTCTGGTCTCTTACCGTCCTAACAGTGGTAAGGAGTTTAGGGTTAAATACACTTTTTCTTTAGTTTCTTTGCAGGTGAGTTATATTGGAATGCATTAAAATCCACGATGCACCTTTTGGGTGGTTGTCTTGGATTTTATTCTTTAAACTTGGCAATCATGTGGTGGTGGTGGTGATGGGGTTTTTTGTTTTTACTTTGCTAATGTTAGCCTGACTTTGCTTCTTGGCTCAACAGAATGTCTTGAGTAACTGTTTTCATTCAAATGAATTAGTGGCAGAGCACTGGGGGCCGCTTAACGTGTATTTTATTAACTATGGGATGGGGGGTCTGCAGTTAATAATTCTGTTTTCTTTATAGATGAAATTGTGGCTCTGAAGCGACTGAAAATGGAAAAGGAAAAGGAAGGCTTTCCCATTACTTCTCTTAGAGAAATAAATACTATTCTGAAAGCACAGCACCTAAACATTGTCACTGTCAGAGTAAGGCCACAATCTTCTCTTTCTGCTGTTTTGTTCTTGAAATATTGCCTCTTGGCTTTTAAAATGCTTTATAAAATTGTTGGCGTTCCTAGCAGAGCTTGTTGCTATAAACAGCTGTATACCACCCATAAAACTGAATAGACAGTGCTTATCTCTGCTTAATCTGATGTTTTGCAAAAGCGAGCTGTTTGGGTTTTTTCATAGAAAAACACATTTTCTGTGGCTTTTGCTGTCTGTGGCTTTTGCTGACGGCAGACTCCATTTATCCTCTCGCCAGTAAATTTCTCAAATTCATTTTTGCATACATTTTAAATACTGTGTGCTTGTTTTGATCATTTGTTTCTGTGTTGTAGGAAATTGTTGTAGGTAGCAATATGGATAAAATCTATATTGTAATGAACTACGTAGAACACGATCTGAAGAGTCTGATGGAAACCATGAAGCAGCCGTTTCTGCCAGGTACAGTTTGCCATGGTCTCCTATCTCAAAACTGGCCAACACAAACCTGGGTGTCTTTGGGCTGCACTGGCATCGGAGAACTAGCTTTGTGCGGTGACGCGTATTGCCTTGGCATCTCCCGAGCGTGTTCTTTGGAACAGAGACTGCGTTGCTTTTTCTCCATGCGGTCTGGTTCTGCTGATAGAGGTTAGGGCAGGGTCGGAGCCTGGCAGGGCTGGCACTCGTCGTGATGTTTGGCTGATGAACCCAGTTTGCAGGCTTAGGGTGAAGGGGAGGTCCAGGTTCCCCTGCCCCTGTGCTGAACTGGACAAGAACGCTGGGTTGTCATTTTAGCCACTTCCTATGTTTTTGAGAGGCATTAATTTCTGAGCATTACTTGGATGCGTTCCAGCAAATTCATTTTGCTCTACTGGCAGCTCTGTGGGTTTAACTGCTCTTGTTTTATGGTGCAGTCTGTACTGTGCTTTTAACTTGACATCCGTTTCTCCCCTCTGCCCCCTTCCCTGTTCTCTGAACAACAACAACAAAAAATTAAAGATAGATTTCTTCTCTTAAATGTATTTGGCATCTTTCTGTCGCTTCAGGTGAAGTGAAAACCTTGATGATTCAGCTACTGCGTGGAGTCAAGCATCTTCACGACAACTGGATACTTCACCGAGACCTGAAAACTTCCAACCTGTTGCTCAGCCATTCTGGCATTTTAAAAGTAAGAATTACACGGACTACACCACACTTATGAAAGAGCTTGTGTTGCAGAGCTACACTGTGTGATAGCTGTGCCAGGAGCTGGGCAGAATGGTTTGCAGTAGCCTGTAAGAGGTGCGAGGTGTGGCTTGTAAATCACAGCTGGGAACGAGTGAGCTTCACTGATCCAATAAAGAGACGGCCTTGCCACAGCCGTTCAGATTTCTGCTCGGATGTGACAAGGGTGCTCTGCATCAGCAGCGTAGCGTTTGAACTGGGGTTGCTCGTTCAACTCGAGAGACTGTGAGGCTTTATAGAGAATATAAATCTCTATTAGTGCTGAACTGTACAGTTACTGGTGGAGATGGAGATTCTCTTTGCAAAGAAAAAGTCTAAAAAAAGTTGCACTTTAAAAATCTAATTAACCTTTCTCTGACTTATTACAAAAATCTAAGGGAAAAGCAGTACTAATAAGATCAGGACGTAACATTTCAATTTTTACTTGTAAATTTGAGGTGCCAATAGTCTGTTGCCATTATTTACACCTTACAGCTGTTACTGGTGTTAAGCCTTTCCCTTTTGCAGGATAAATGGACTTTGAATTTTTTTCTTGCTTGCAAAGTTGAAGTCACTGTTGATTTTTGTTGTTTAGTTTTGGTTTTCCCCCTGCCATGTGAGCTTTCTGTCGAGGTGATCAATAGCAGGGACTCGGCCTCAGGAAGGGAAAAATGTTTTTCCCCTTTGGTGGAAAAAGCCAGGGAAGGCCCATGAGCAGCAAGCGCGTTCTGTGTGGCCGTCTGAAGGCTGGGAGCCGTGCAGCCGCCAGCGTGGCAGCACACCCCTTGGCACTGCGAGCGAGCGGCCTGGTCAGTGCTGGAAACATTGCTGATCCCCGGTTTTCCTTTAGGTTGGAGATTTTGGACTCGCCCGAGAATACGGATCTCCACTGAAGCCTTACACGCCAGTGGTTGTGACGCTGTGGTACAGGGCTCCAGAGCTGCTGCTTGGAGCCAAGGTACGTTTCTCCTTGTTCTTGCTGCTAGAGGAATGACTCTTCAGAGTAACCTTATTGTATAATTTATGAACAAACTATCAGCATGCTTGATTCTTTGTATTGGTTTAGATGTGGAAATTCTTCAGCCAAATAAAACCCCAAACCAAAACCACCACCAAAAAACTCCCAGACAACTCAGTGAAAGTATCTTAGTGATTTTATAAGGTATAATACATTCTTTCTTTTCAGGAATATTCAACGGCGATAGACATGTGGTCGGTAGGGTGTATATTCGGGGAGCTGTTGACGCAGAAACCGCTGTTTCCAGGGAAGTCAGAAATTGACCAGATTAACAAAGTTTTTAAGGTAACATTTTTAACAACTTTGTATTCTGACTGGTTTTAGAGGCAGGTACCTTACAGTCCTAAGAAATTAAAAGAGGCTCTTTTGTTGCTCTTTGACAGAGCTTCAGCCTTAATGAAAGGCTCGTTACTCCCATTCTTGTTTTACCATGCGTGTAGGAGGCTAAGAGCATGATTTGTGTTTTGTCTGTTGTCCCTGGATGCTTACGAACCCCTACAGCCACATAATCAATAAGCAGAAGGGTTGCACTCTAAAATACTTTATTAAGGCGATATTTTAATTTACAGGATCTGGGTACTCCAAGTGAAAAAATCTGGCCTGGTTACAATGAGCTGCCAGCAGTGAAGAAGATGACGTTCACAGAATACCCCTACAACAACCTGCGCAAGAGATTTGGAGCGCTCCTCTCCGATCAGGGCTTTGATCTGATGAACAAGTAAGTGCTGCCTTCCAGGGCATCCTTGGGAAAATGTGTTCATGTGCTGCGATAGTGGTGGAAAACGGCTCGCAGTGACGCATGGCATTGCAGTGCATTTCACCTTGTCTGAAGTTTGTCTGTGCCACTCCTTGCAACAGCCTCCTTCAGCGTACCACGCTCACGCACCTGCTGTAAACCCCAGTCCAAGGTTATTCTTGCACACCTGTATCCTGGAAGAACAGAAAAATGTTTTAGTAGTAGTTTTAGCTCATTCGTGGCATGTTTAGTTATGTGGTGAGTCAGCTATTGTGCAGTCTGCTGATGGGTCTTGTTAAAACAAATTACAGTTGGAAAAAAGGAGAGGAAAAAAAAAAAAGGCAGTACATTCTAGAGGCCATATTCAAGAATTAGGAAAATAGCAATCTTGGTTTTTTTCCCTAGATGTTCAAAGTTCATGAATTCTGTCACAGCTGATGTTCTGGAAGTCCTTTTAACTAACCCTGCTGGTGCCTTCTGATTGCATTCCAATTCATTCTTCTTCAGAAAGGGTGACAATGGCTTTAGAGAGTTTTGTTCCCCTCCCTCCCCTAATATTCCCTTCAGATTTCAGGACGTGAAGTAGTGGAAATGATTGAGTTCAGATCTTACTTAGATCTTGTCTCTATTTAACAAAATTAAAGTTTTTAAAAAGAGGGGGAGGATTTTCAGTCTCTCCAGTTTTTAAGAATTATGCTGCTCCAGGTTTTTGAATGATTGTCAGTAGTTTATTGGAAGGTAGAGAACCTGTCAGAAGGTCCAAGCACAACTTGTCTTACAGAGATGGGTATCACAGCAGTGTCATCTACTTCTTAATTGATGTCACAATTGAGTTGGTTATGACAGGGCTACGTCTTCATTATTCTGTGTAATAATGAGAACACTATAGACTTCACACTATGAGTCTGGAACACACAGAAACACAAGTCAGTGTACCTAAGTCAGTGGAACTCATTACAAGTACAGATTTGGGCTGTGTCAGCATTTACATAGTCAGGGCCAAATACTGGTTAGTAGGATGAACGTGTTTCTGTATTGGCAACCACAAGCTGTGCAATTCAGCTACACTATATTACAATATTTTGTCGTGTATCAATACCATCTCAGTTGTCTTCTCTAAAAAGCAAAGCAGCATTGTAATGTGTCCTCACTGAACCACCCTGGGCCCCTCCTGAGCTGTATGTGACTGCACATAGGTTCTGAGGCCTCCGACAGTTTATAGCTCTGTGAACAGATCCCTGCAAAAGCTTCATTTGCTACATATCTCCAGCGGCAGTTCCATTAATTATAGGTTTGTCTAGGAAGCAGGCTTCTAAAACCACCCTTATGTCAGCATTTTCTTTATTAAAACTCAGAAAATTCTAAATTGCGTTTCTGAAGAATTTATAATTTGGGGGCTAAAACTTGTCTTCTTTCTGTCCCTCTGTCTCTCTTCTTCCCTAGTTCACTGTCTTTTTGAATTCTTCCAGCTTTTTGACGTACTACCCAGCCAGGAGAATTACTGCCGAAGACGGTTTGAAGCACGAGTATTTCCGAGAGACTCCCCTTCCCATTGACCCCTCCATGTTCCCCACCTGGCCAGCCAAAAGTGAGCAGCAGAGGGTGAAACGTGGCACCAGCCCGCGCCCGCCCGAGGGGGGCCTGGGCTACAGTCAGCTGGTAAGCACAGCGGCCGAGGCAGCCACCCTGGCTTCTGGGGTCCTCGGACACGTCCCAACCTGGCTGCGGAGGGGGGGGGGCTGCACTCTGTTGGCCCTTGGGGGCCAGGGGGGTCCCGAGACTCACCTGTACGTGCACGAGAAAGCCACTGCGGGTCCAGCTTCCCCAGCCTCTGTTCCTTTGCAAAGGGCAGGTCCGATTACTGCTGTACTCACAGAATCGCAATTTCAGTACAAAATCTGAGAAAGAAACGATGCCTGGTTTGATTGCAGTGCAGAACGATTTGTCTTTTGAAAGCGTACACTGTTTTACACTTTCAAAGCTGCAAATTTAATTTATTTTGGAAAGAAAATCCAAAGCCTGGTAAGTTATGCGCGTCTTGTGGACAGAAAGAGTCTCCTTTTTCCAGTATTTGGAGAAGAAGTCAGACAAGGCGAGGCCGGTGTTCCTTCTGTCTGTGGGGCTGGCGCTGCCCGATCTGAAAAAGCGGCTGGCTGGAAACGCTGCCCGTGCGAGCACAGCACGCTGCAGCCTCGGCTCTGTCGGCATCTTAGTGCCCTCGCTGCGTCTCGGCAGAGATGCCACCGCACTGTGCGGTTCTTGGGCCCACTTTAGCAGAGGAAGTAGCCTAAAAGTTTGGTTCGCCTTGATTCCTCAGGGTATGAAAACTGCCGTGGAGGGTATGCGGAGTGTGTCGTCAGCTGCTGCATGAGCACAGTTTACATTTATTTATACAGTGTGGTCACAGATTTTTTCCTGTTTCACATGTGCAGTCAAAAGCAGGTACATAAACCAGGCATGCACCCAAGAAAAAAGATAACGTTTAGAATAAAAGACACCTTTAGAAAAGGTAACTTTGGAAATGGCAGCGTTTAAAGGTCGTGTATCACACTCTGCATTGACCGTGGCTACGCTGCCAGTAAATCAAACATTTGTTTCTCATCTCCTAAATAAACTTGATATATTTTTTTTTTGGTGGTGCTGTTTGGATTTTGGTGTTGGTAAATACATCTGCCCAGGCGCCAACCGATCAATGGCTCGTGCTTGGTCTTCACAGGGCGACGATGATCTGAAAGACACGGGTTTTCATCTGACCACCACCAACCAAGGAGCATCTGCTGCAGGACCCGGTTTCAGCCTCAAGTTTTAAACTCAGCATCGAAGGGGAACAAAACCCACACAAAAAAGAGAACTGCTCATGTGAGTGGAGCACCGACTGCCCCAGTTCTGTTCTTCACCTCGGGGAGACTGGATGTTTGTCAGAGGGAGAAAGTCAAATGTCACGGCAGATTCAAAGGCTCTTGCTGGGTGGGGTGTAACTGCTGCAGTCCTCGAGAGGCCTGGAATTACCCCGACAAGCCAAGGAGCATTACAAAATCTGATAAAGGAAAACTTGAAGTACAAACCTGGAACAGTTTGTTTAATTTTTAGTTTTGTTGGGTTTGTTCTGGTTTTTTTTCCTTGTAAATTTGTAGAATTAAAATACATTTTTAATTGTTTAACAGCGTGAAGGATTTCATTTCTTCACCTGCAGAAACTTTGGATGTTGGTGGCAATGAATCTTCTAGAGGGGAAAGTTGTTTCCCCCGCCGCCCCCAGAGCTGTGCGGACACCATTGCAGCAGATTGTCAGCCCAGGCAAACAACAGCTTGTTTTATTCAAAGTACATTGTATGTGTCTGAGTAGCGTTAGGGCAAAATACCGTAACAGTTGTGAGGTTTCGTTCCTGTCGCGTGCCCTGGGGAGGGCTGCGCTGCGCTGGGCTGGCTACTCACCGACAATATTTCCAGGGGCGCTGAGCACTGTTCGCTGTGTGTGCGCGGGTATTAACGGTGGCACCGGTGCAGAAGAAGTACTCTGTTGTTTTGTAAATGAGAAAGACTTCACATGGAGACATGAAACTTTATTTTCTATAGAAAGTTCTTTTAAATATGCCCTTTTTCCGTAAAAAGGAAGAGCTTAGCTTCACTGATTGTATAGTGCCATATTCCAGTCTTTTCTCGTAGGATACGATGAAAGAGGAATCATGCTGGAATATCGCAGCCTTCGGAGCCTCTGATTTCTATAATGCTGTTAGGCTTTTCTGCTACCAGGAATGTCTGGAAAATACAGGCAGAACTGGGCACCAGTCCAGTAAAAGGATTAACTTAATTTATAAACATTCCATCAATTTCAGTGCATTTTAAGAGTTTTTCTGGGTAAAGGCCTTGGGACTGGAATTTGGATGTACTACAATTGTGGTAAATTGTGCAAACAGTAGTTTGGGTGGTTTGTTTTTTTCCTGTGGAGGAATGCAGAACTATTTTCTCTTGAGGCCCAACTGATCACCTGGTACTGAAGGAGAAACCGTTCTGTTACCTGAGGCAGGCGTGATTTCAGCAAGATTCCTCATCGGCGGAGCTCAGTCCCACACCGAAAGCGGGGCTTTGCCGCGTCCCCCTGAGCACCGGCCGGGACAGCCGTGGTGCCACGGCCTGGGCTAAGCTCTGAAGGACGAGACCGTGACTGCGCGCTCTCTGATTTCGGGCTGTGCTGTGCCTCCTGCGCTCCGTGGAATTATTTCCTTCCTAGCTCCCTTGGCGTTGCTGCAGCCACTGCGGGCATCACGGGAAGGTCCATGTTCCTGACAAAAAGGATTATTCATCTAAGTTGGGATCGTTTTAGTAGAACAAAGAAAACCTAATGCTGGATTGCAATGGAAATGTAATGCGGATAGGAGCAAGATGTGTAACTCCTGGGTTTGGCTTTTTTGGCAGAAGGGAAATCTCAGCTCTCCCCGAGTAGTGCAGCATCGTTCGGTTCCTGCATCTCAGCGTTTATTTTGTCTCACGTGTCTGTTTGTGACTAGAGCGCTTGTCTTTTGTGGTCCTGAGCTTAACTGTCCATGCAAAGGTGCGTTTGCAAGTTTTACACTGCGCTGTGCTCTCAGCTAACTGTGACGGTAAAACTGTCCCAGAACAGCGGAGGATTCTCCGGACGGAGCCTTCCTGCTCCAGCGCAGAGGCCGTCCCAGACTGCGAACCTGCGCTGCAGAGCGCCAGGCGCTTCGCAGCTGCGCTGGTGCTTTGAAGTAAGAAGAAACTTGGTACAAGAGGTTGAGAGCACAACGAAAAAAGGATAAACCTAAGCAGAGCACCATGTAGGCTGCTTTCATACTGGATGAGGATCTTGCTAAATTTCACGACTGTCAGGGACTCGTGCCTGTGCAAACGCATCCTCCACGGCTGCTGACGTCTGAGTGCACGAGGCCTCAGCGCTGGGGTGACCGGGGGAGCACAGGGATGGCAATTACTTCATCTCTGCTGGAGGAGTCGACAGGTTTATTGATCAGACAGCACCAGGACAAGTCACGAGGAGCTGCTGGCTGCTGATGGAGGTAAATAAGTCTGTCGGGATAAGATTACACGACCAATACGCGCAAACCACAGGAAAGCGGCTGTGGGGGGAAAATGTTCTGTGGATACTTGAACTGAACGTGTTGAAATGCGGAATGGAGTAATTAGAAAGGGTTTGTTGTGACCCTACGTCCTCCTTCTGACAAATAGAGAAGAAAAAAAAAAAAAAGGAATATTAGGTCTTTAAGTGCACCAGGATCTAAAAAAATGACAGCAAAACACTTACAGAGCGTAACCGGTCATTTTCCTTCCACAGTACCTCTGCCTCCGCCGCGACACGGCTGAGCCGTCGAGCTGTTCATCCGGCTGTCTGGTGAAGAGTTACCGTCTTGTTTGTCCGCAGTCCGCAGTGATCCGCATACTTTAACTGCAAAATCTGACACTTTTTTTAAAAAAGATTTCTTTAATTCTCTGTACAGCACATACGTGAGATATTCTTTATCATTAAAACTAATTTGGAAGAGTCTATGTTCCAGTAATCAAGTCTCGGCGTCTCTTTTGCCCAAGGTAAGAAGCAGCTGATGCAGAAGTTCAGTTGCACTACTGGAGATTAAATATGAATGCCAAAGAAAGATTCTGTATTTGAAACAGAATTAGCAGTCACTGAAGTGCTCATTCCAGGGCCCTCGTTAGTGCTTCAGTCTGATTCTCCAGGAATAGGTAGTCAAGATTCTTTCTTTTTTCTTGACTATACAAGTGTAAGTTCCTTCATTAATTGCATTTGCAATGATGCTCATGTGATCTTCATTTAAGGATAAGTAACCTGGATATGAGTATTCCAGAAGCTCCTTATCTTTATACCAGCTGTCATAAGAAAAATAATAGAAATTAAACTGCAAATTGTCCAGTACAATGCAATACATACTAGTAAGTATTTCTCCTGGTAAGCTTTGCCTGAGTAAGTGTGCAGCACAGACGGGGCTTTAACGAAGCCAGGTAAAGTTTTACTACACGGGTAGCTGATGGGAGTTGTACCAGGGTGCTATCCCGAGTAATTCAGGAGCTTGAACCTTACTGAAAGCTGATGGGAGTTTGGGTCCTCAGTCTAAACCAACCCACGGACGTGGGCCTCTCTCGCTCAGTTCTAGATACATCCAGAAATAACACGCCTGTGCCTTAGTAAGAGCTAACACACTACTGACTGAAAGGGTAAGTGTGCGACTGCTTTTTTGCAGACTATGGGCCAGGGAATTTGACTTGGGGGTAGGAATGTGAATATTATACACATGAATCGGATTTTATCCTTTTTCAACTCTGCTTGCTCGTTCCCGATAGCTCTGCTTGCGATGCCACGAACAGCATCTGCCCGCTGCCTCTCGCCGTTAGCCGGCCACCCCTCCTTCCGCTGTGGGTGCCACCAGAGACAGGGACGTGCTCCGGCAGGTAAACTGCCTTCGTATGCCCGCTCATTGGTCTTACTTCCTCACCCTGTTTGCATGTAAGCTGCAAAGTCTCCTAAAGGACTGGAATAAATGATAGAGTACTTACTAAACTTTGCCTTTTTTATGAATTATCTTCTGTCCGCAGCGGAAGGTGACGTTCCTGCCCTCAGAAACCGTCTTGGTTTTTGTCCGTGGCGGGGGCAGCGTAGGGGGTACGGTTGGAAACGGGAATTCTACCCACCAGAGGTGAGGGAAAGAAAAGGCACAAGTTAGCATATCTCATTATCAAGCTTTAGCCATTCCAAAACACTCTCATGGCATTACGTTATCACCCAAGGAACCTCAGAAGTATTAATTTAAAAACGCCTCCTACTGAGCAGTTCTCGGATGGAGATGTAGCATTATTCGTATGCAAAGACAGCAATCTGGGGGCACGTAAACTGACAGAGATGGATAAAAATCAACTTGCCCATTTCATACATATGGAAGAGTATACATTCAGTATATGAACAGGCCCTTAGAGTATACAGGTTTGTAATTATCTGACTGCGTCTTTGCATTAATCTCGTCTAAAAAAATACCTCTGTGCTGGAGAGAGAGGCACTAGCTATACAGTACATCTACAGGGCGGGAGGTCTTTCTCTGAAGCTCAGTTCCACAGCTGCAGTAACGTGACCTGATCCTGCATTAGTCCCTTAGCTGGATTCGTAAAGCTGAGAGCCTGGGGGAAGGCGACCAACATACTTCATCTGCTTTTCTGCAGAGCAGCTCGAGCCCAGCTGTGCTCGAGCCCTCATTTATCTTGTTTGTGTCCCACCACTGCATCAGGAACTGCACTGCAGCTCTGACCTCCGAATTGACCACATCGGCATCTCGCTTCCCCCGTTGGGTCCAAAAGGGAAGCAGCCCGAGGCGCACGGAGCAGTTGTGTGCTCAGAAAGCCCCTGTCGTAGGGTCAGTTCAGCCAGAGAAGAAGGGGACAGGTAAATGTTCTAGGCCACAAATGTTTAAACATAAATCCTGCTTCCTGTTTCCAAGCCTTGATCTTGGCTCAGATGCATGAGGCCATGGGTCTAGTCGCTTGTGTCCACTGATCTTCGGCGTGGAATTAAGCTCCTGCCTGTCCCTGCAGCAAACACCACTTAACTTTCACCCCCTCCCTCTGTGCAAACCCCACCGCGCATCCCAGAGGACAAGGCAAGATACCGTAGCAGAAGTCACAGGTAGATGGACAGTGCTTCTTCATCAGCTTCCTGCGTTTCTCGCAGAAACCTTTCTGTGCCCACGAGGGGCACATAAATAATCTGTCTTTACATCCTGAAACAGAAGCAGACACAAGGCATCAGAGGAGGGGGCAGGCTCTTCCGCCCGAGCAGCAAACTGACCATCAGGCTGGTCGGCGTAAGGGGTAGCGCAGGGACAGGAAGGGATCCAGATTCAGGAGAGCTGCTGTTTCCAAGTCCTGCGCTAGGTAATGCTTGAAGAGCAGCAGGCAAACGCAGCGGAGCTCGAGAGAATCTTGCCGCAGCCCCTTTGGCTTGCGGAGAGTTTTGTCACCTCGTGTTGATACACCCGAGTCCAGCCATTTGCCTTCCCCTGTCCTCTGCCCGTGAGCTTTTCCCTTCCCTCTGTGCACCTGAGCTTTGCAAACGTACAGATCCAGTCAGGGCTTTTTAGCCGGGGGACACGGCATGGACTGACCCCGCCGGAAGCCTTTCTCAGACCTGCTGGCTGGGGAGGTGGGAGCGTGACCTCTGCGAGGCCACCAGAATCACAGAATCACAGAATCACAGAATAGTAGGGGTTGGAAGGGACCTCTGTGGGTCATCTAGTCCAACCTCCCTGCCGAAGCAGGGTCACCTACAGCAGGCTGCACAGGACCTTGTCCAGGCGGGTCTTGAATATCTCCAGAGAAGGAGACTCCACAACCTCCCTGGGCAGCCTGCTCCAGTGCTCCGTCACCCTCAGAGAGAAGAAGTTCCTCCTCATGTTCAGACGGAACTTCCTGTGCCTCAGTTTGTGCCCATTACCCCTTGTCCTGAGGACCAGCCTCCTGTCCAGCGCACCTGGAGCTGGTAGTGCTGGACACAGACAACGCTACACCTCCTTTTACCTCTGCTTTGCAAAAAAAAAAAAAAAGGAGTAAGAGCCCTCCTGCCTACTGCTCGCGGGCTTAGAGCCTGGTCCTGCCAAAGGGTGAGGGACTCACGCCACAGGGTCCAGGGGCAAACCTTTACCAAGAGCTGCCCCGAGCGCACCCCTGCTGCCCGTACCGTAAAGTCTGTGGATCCCCCAGACTTCATCTTGCGAGATGGTCTTCTTCCCAGTCAGAGTGGCGTTGATGTGCATGAGGGCGTTGGGGTTCAGGGAGTGCATGAGTCCTAAGGCATGGCCGATTTCGTGAGCTGCCACGTGTACCAGATCTGTAAGCCAAACGCCTGCAAGAGAAACAGAAAAACGGCAGCCGTTGTGCGGTGAAGTGTGATTGCTAATCCTGGTGTAAAACCAGAGGAAATACTTTAGCACTAGGAGGGTATGGTCTTAGCGAAGGTTGCCCTGGTTTTATCTTCTCTGTAGCTGCCTGGGTGCAAGCAGACAGGCCAATCATTTCCACACGCTTCTCATTTCAGAGAGCGGGACGCAGAGCAGCAGCCCACAGGAAGGCTGCTCTGAAAGGCGCTGGCTGACGCGGAGGGAAGCGCCCTGTGCAGTCCTCACTCTCGTCAGCTTCCTGCTAACTCTGTTCCCACAGGCTGGAGACGGCTGGTTGGGAATGAGCATGCTTGGCCGGAACGTTCCGGCCTCCCGCTGCTGCCCGCATCCCCCAGCGCCTGCGGGGCAAACTGGGGTTTCTGGGTAGCTGCTTGAAGCCTGCTTCCAGCAGAGCTGGCTTTTCACTGAAGGATGACCCCCAAGAGGCGTTACTACCGACCCCCACCCTGACACCTCGCACAATTACAGGCCACCAGAATCTCACACAACTCCTGCCTTAAATCCAGCTGCTTAGGGCAAGAGAGCACCTGAAAGGGGGAGCCTGCGCCTGTGCTTCATTTATGGGTACGTTAATGAGGGAGCCCTAGTGGGTGGCTTTTGTGAGCTCTTCTTAAAAGACTGCTCCTAAATCTCTCTGACACGACTTGGAAGAACAATGATGTTGTTCTGCTTTGTTCCCATCCTTCTTTATGCCAATGGAGAGGGCTAATTCAGCTCTGGCAGGCGAAGCAGTCGTGAACAAGTATTAATTTTCTCAGCCTCACGCGGGCCCTCTGAAGTCAGGAGTGTTATTGCCATTTCACAAAAATGACTGAATTTGTGCACATCAACTGCATGACCGTCTCCATATAAACAAATGGAGTTACACTGCTGGGACAGAAAGTCAGCAGCAGAACCGGCACTTTGGACCCTGATTTATTCCACAATCTCAGTAAGACTTCACTAAGAATCAAGTTTTCCAAGTGTCTCTGCTTGTTTCAACAGCTGCTTGCAGAAAAACACAGGCCAGGAAACACATTGCTCCCCGAGAACTCTGCAACCTCGCGGCACAGGTCTGCTACCAGACAAACTCTCTGATTTTTGTTATCCCTGACAAACGTCAGCAGACTTCAGAAGTCTGAGGGAGAAGAGCACCTTTTCAAAGCTGAGTGTTTTACAAAATGTAATCTGACCAGTTCTTCTCTTAAAAATCAGCTCTCTTAGGGCTTTGTCCCTACATCTTCTCTGTTGCTGTGCTTTGGAAAACAAGCACAGAAGTCCCTCTATGTCACCTAAAATCTCCTTTTTATTTGGTGAAAAGCAGCATATCTTCCTTTCAACAAAGGTACTGAGTTGATCATATAGCATGAACTGAATTTGCTAGTTAGTCAGGGACCATCTGCTTTTAATTTAAAGTTAGTTTTTATATTGCTTAAAAAAAAAAAATCAGGAAGAAAAAAGCACCAAGCTCTAAGTAACACAGACATTTTTGGGTGCTGACAAACCCCAAAATGCCTACAGACCCCAGAAAGCTAAAATGTAAACAGCCATGCCAGCAAGTCAAAGCAATATAACCTGGCCCTTCTCAGAGATGCGCCGGCGTGGGCAGAGGCCAGGCGTAACTATCGAGCATGTGGCTGAACTACTGGGTAAGTCCACTGAGCTGTTCAGAAAGAAGCGGCGCTGCCACCAGACAGGGCCCCTCACAGCAGCCCAGCCGCAGGAGAGCGTGACCAGCAGCTTCCACAGCTGCAGAAAATCGTCCTCATCGCCCCGGTCCCTTGGTCAGCAAACCCAGAACAAGGACTAAAATCTAAATCCCAGGGGCACTAACCGTGTGCTCCCCGAGACGGGCCTTACCTTTTTTCCAGCTGAACCGCGTGTTCCCCAATATCCAGTATTCGTGGTCATCAAAATGGATTTCCCCATTGGGTGGGAAGAAGGCGTGGGCAAGCTCCCCTGTGGTGCCGTCGAAGCAGTGGTGGATGAGCGACTCCAGACAGTCCGTGTGATTGACAGAGTAGAAGCCTGCGAAGGAAGCAGCAGGTTCAGTGCGTCTGGCAGGGTAAGCCCGGCCAGGACACAGGCATCTGTAAACCTGTGGTTTACTGAGAAATCTCTTGCAGCATCCCACGTGTTTTCCAACCCTACAGAGCCACAAAAGGAAAAATAAAAGCAAGGCCGTTGTCAGGAGCGAAGGTTACGTGATGCAAACTATACTCAGCCCTGCGATGACCCTGGATTCCGAGTGTTTCCAGCGGACACGAACGAGCCTACGCTGCAGAAAGGAATGCTGGCTCTTTTTGCAACATCACATGGAATTTTTATTTTGGGGGGGGGGGAATTGGACAGTGAGATGATAACCCCAGGATTTACTTGTTCCATTTTAAACGTAAATGAACAGACAGCCTTCGAGTCGTAACTGCCTGCCGTCCTGTCGCTAGCATCCTGACAGCATCGCCTTGTACCCTGCGCCCACTGGACCCGGGCCACCGGAGCTCCGCGGCGGCAGCAGGACAGGCCCCTGGGAAGGCACACCATGTGCTTCCGAGTAGCGTCCTGCAACTCCACAGTGAGGAGCGTGTTGCAAAACAACGGTAAATCTGCTGGTTATCTCAGTATTGCCGCCATCTGCACAGGAAAGAACTATTTCACACAGCCCATAAATCCCAGGAAGGGTTTACATCTGGGGCTGAGACCGAGCAGAGAACGCCTCAGCGCTGGTGTTCTCCTAAGCCTGAGAAACGCAGGGAGCAACTACTGCACAGCGATACAGGGGCAGAAGGACGGGCAGGGGGAGAGCACAGAGAAAAGATGGTGCTTCAACAGGATCGACAAAAGGGAGACTAAAACCATAAACCAGTGGGACCCACCACCCGCTCTTTGGCTCCGCGTGACCCTGGAGATGTCACTTCACCTCTCAGTATTCAGTTTCCCCATCTGCGGAATCGAGATAATCCTGTCCCAGTGGCGGGTTTTCGGGGTTAATTCTTGTCAAATACCTAAAGCTCCCTGACTGCAAGATTTACAGAAAAGGTTAATTAGGACGTTAACATCTCCTTAGAGCACTTAAAAGTAGTTCTTCTACCTGATTACAGGCAAACGATGCCCCAGTCCTTGTCCAAGAGGCCCTGCTGAGTCCACACAGCTAAGCAGGACCATCTCCTGCCGCTGGCCTCCTGGCTCGCACCCTGCAACCCCACCAGTCCCCCGTGGAGCTGACGTACACAGCGGTGTCCTCTCCGCGCAGGACCCCGGGCAGCCTCACCTATCTTCAAGTCACTGGCTACGTGGCGTGGCACTTCTCTGAAGCTGAACGGCGAAACTTCACTCCACATTCGGAACGCAGCCGCCAGTCCCCTGCGCGTGTCCCTGGCGTTTATGAGGTTTCTTGGGAAGGACAGGATTCTGTAGGGACACAGAACAACGTCAGGAAAGTTCCTCTTCCCTTCTCAAACATCAGCTGAAGGCTCTCAAGGCTGCATCAGACCGGCAAGTCCGTTCATTCACTCCAATAGGTTCAAAACAGGAGTAGCTTCAACTGGATATTAAGAACATTTAATAAACCCCACAGGGACTAACACATTACTGGTATTCTTCACAATCCCGTGTTCTGGACTACAGCTTTTGTCCCTCCTCAAGCACTTCGTTTTAGACAATGTTTTCTTGGAAAACTGCTTTTACCCTAGCATCTCCCAGCCTGCTGTGCAGGGCTGCTCAGAGAGGAGACGACTGCACTTCAGCAGCAGGGAAGTCCTACGCCTAACACACAGGCTACCACGTGTGCACTGAATTAAAATTCTCTCAGTCACAACTTTTGAAATCGAGTTCTGAAGAATATCAAAGGTTTGATAGCAAAACAAGTTTTCCTTTACAAAAATCTCATCACTTGAGAGAGGTTTTTGCTCAGACCACAGGGACAGATGCAGCTGAACTGTACAAGCACTACTGGTGCCGGCTGGCAGAGCCCCTGTTGTACCATGGACACGCACAGACGGCTCCTGGGAACTTACCTGGTCCCAAAAGAAGATCTGCATGCAGGAAACTGCCTGAAGTGTAGCAATTGGGAAAAGCTGTGTATATTCTGCTATCCCCTCTGGCTGTGTTTTAGCTATGCTGTTTATGTTCTCCCTTCGTCCCAGCACATCCTAAAGGGAGCAGAAGGTTTCGTATCAAGCCAGGCTGTTAACGAGTGTAAACCTGGACAATTAAGACTATGATGAGGCTCAGCCTGTTCAGGATGAGCGTAAAGGGAGCTACGTTCTCTGCTTAGTGTGAAGGAGTCGGGTTCGTGCCACCCGCTCGTTCCTTGTCTCACGGGCAGAACTGACCCCTGCTGTGTGCCGGGAAGGCGACGCGTACCGGTCAGCACCGCGGCATCACCCACGGAACAACACAACCACCACCACCGCACGACCAGCAAACAGGGCCAGCGCCAGTTACAGCGAGACGGCTGCGTAACCGGCGGTGGAACCGCTACCCAGAGGATGGAGGGAACTGCAGCGTCGGCCACACCTTCCCAGTTGTCCTCCTGGCCTGCATTTGGTGACCTGGAGATACTCCCCCTCCTGCTTCTGTGGGAAGAAAGGGTTAGCGTAGGGCTTGGGCAGACCCAAGTGCTGCTGTCCTTCTGCCTTCTCACTCCTTACCTCCACCACCTCAGGCAAACCCACCGCCAACACAGCTCACAGCGCTTTCCTTTCTCGTTTGCTGGTGACAGAAAGCTCTCCCGCCCATTACAGTCACAGCCTGGTCAGCCTTCCAGAGCTGAAGTGTGAGAGAGACCCTCACAGCTCCCAGTGATGTCCTCAACCCCACGCCAAGAAAGAGCCGCAACACGCATTGCTGCTGCCGGAGGCCACTTCCACGCGTTCTCAGAGACCCAGCGTGCCCTGCCTTTCACGCCACTGTGGTTTAACGCTCCGTGACTGCAGCTCTTGAGAGGTCAGGTTTGGGGCTTGCTCTGTACTTTGAAGTCCAGAGTGGCTGGAGTTAGCAGCCGCATTAAAAGGACTTCTGTTATCACACAAGACGTTGAAAAAACCTGGTTTGGCTCCTGTGTCTCCAGGAAAGTGTGGACTCTCAGCCAGGAGCAAACAACCGGCCGTTCTTCAGTCAAACCTCCAGGACTCCTGCTAGTCTGAGGCTTCCCCTGACAGTCCAATTCTACCTGCCAGTGCTCACCAGCTGCTTCCAAAGGGGTTCCCTGCACCTCGTGCTGTCTGAACTGACGCTAGCTCTCCTGAAAAACATTCAGCAATGCCATTAGTATTTTCCCAGAGAGAAAAAGCAGCTTTTCAGGATGCTGCCACCACAGCCCATCGCACTGGACCGTTTCAGGGGCTGCTCAGCCACTGCCAAAGTAAGGAAGAGAGCTGCTCCAAGGCTGCACACCTAACAGGACTGACATTGCCTCATGCCAGCAGTGGAGCCAGACAGCAGCAAGGAACACTTCAGTGTGAAAATCCATAGGACTCCATCACCTTTGGCTCTGATGAGCCTGCTTGCTGAAAGTAGAACCAGCACCGCACATTTACATCGCTCCATCATCTCAAAACCAGACCACTCTACAGCTGTACGGTGCTGCCGAAACGCTGCTGGCTCCGAGCTGTGGAAAACCCAGCTGGGAACCAGTGATCTGGGCAGCCACGTTCCTTGGCAGAAATGCCTGAAAATATCAGGGTTAACACTCACTCACCCTACAGTTGCCAAGGGCTTTTTATTTGTTAGTAATCTGTGAGTTGGCACCCTTCTCCAAAGACAACAGGGAGAAAGTGACTCCTAAAAGCACTCGGCACCAACAGAGCTCTGTCCTCCTGAAATCACAGAACCTTTCAGCAGCAATTTCCCTCAGTGATCATTCAGGCTCATGCAAACTCTTTTAAAAACAGCAGCATGGCAGAGTTAGCGCTACAGTCACTACCTTCTGAGGGCAGTCCCTAGTTCTGGGAAGCCTCAACCTGCCCCGGAACAGTTGGTTTTACAGTAAGCAGCCTCAGCAGGCAGCTGATCACGCTTCGCATGGTCCACAGCGGAGGAGAGCAGTGTAGCATTTGTAGAAACACTGCCTACTTTCGAGGGGCTTTCGCACCTATCCATTCCCGAGCAAACGGATTAGCAATACGGTTAGTACCCATAACCATGGCAGGATAAACTCAGAGCATGACTTAGAAAACGCTAACTCTTAGGGCTAACGCGAGTCCATACTTGTAGGTCAAGTTGAAGTGGTCCCATTTCAAGTGCCCTGGCGTGATCGTGTATCGTTTTCTCCGTGCTGGAGGCCGAGGTGGGAAAGCCGGACTGTGCAAAGCAGAGGCACTCGCTCCACGAAGCCCAGGTGACGCGGCGTCTTCCTTAAAAGAGAAAACAGGAGGTTGAAAGAGATGGGAGAGACTGCAGGGCTGAGCAGTGTGAAAGAAACACTACCAGGTACGGGGCACGTGGAGGCTGGGGAGCACAACCAGCAGTCCCTCACGGGCACCCAGGAGACAAGGGCAGTCATCAGCCCATCAGGGCTTCGCAAGGCGCGGCGAACAAAACCAAGATAGAGCAAAGAGGAGCAATGCTGTGAGGAGCTCCCGAGGCACGTTTAGGATCAGACGCTCCAGGAAGGGAAGGGAGCAGCACAGGAAGTTCCGTCTGAACATGAGGAAGAACTTCTTCCCTCTAAGGGTGACGGAGCCCTGGCCCAGGCTGCCCAGGGAGGTTGTGGAGTCTCCTTCTCTGGAGATATTCAAGACCCGCCTGGACAAGGTCCTCTACAACCTACTGTAGGTGACCCTGCTTCGGCAGGAGGGTTGGACTGGGTGACCCACAGAGGTCCCTTCCAGCCCCTACCATTCTGTGATTCTGTGATTCCTCAGCACGGGATCATGGTGGACGAGCGCTGCGGGCTCCCTCGAGCTGCTGTGTAATCCGGGAATAAGGCACCGCAGCCGCCCCGCTCTCCTCTCCAAGTGCGGCACAGACGGAGCAGAAATGAGGCCTCGGGAGGCTTCTGGCCGCAGCGAGTGCTGCAGCTCTTCCTGGAAAGTTCTCATTTCCTTTTCGCTTTGCTATTGCTCTCCAGCCTCACCACAGCAGAAAGGAAACGCTGGACAAATGAGTAAAACAGGCAACGCTTTGTGCAGAGAGCTCTTCATAACGCGGCGCTGGGGATCTGAAACGCCTTCAAAGTAAACAGGAGCCCTGGAAACCTTGGAGTGCATTTAAAGCCATCATAAAATCTGGTGACAGGTCTGACTCAAACTATAAAAGCCTTTCAGTCCTGAGCAGTGGAGGTGAAGGAATGGAACCCAACACAGCTCTCTGGAAGGCCACCCGCTCTGCCTCCCCTCTTCAGGACTAAGACACTGAATATCTCTGGGTCATCTTTGCTCCAGAGGCACCAAGACACTCACTAAGTGATATTTGTAGTGGCCATATTACAAAAGCTGCACCAGTACGAGTTTGTTCAGCCTCACAGCACATTCTACAGAAAACAAGAGCTGTCTTCATTTTACTTGTGGAAGAGCTGAGGCTCCGAGAGTCAAAACAGCCTGTCCCTGGTCTCACAGCCAGCCAACAGCCAGAAAAGCCAAGAAGCTCGAAGCAGCAGCTGCCAGACACTGCCCCAGTCACTGGCATCTCTCCATGACTACAGCCAGTCACGACTGGGAACAGGCTGAGGGACTCCATCCTAACAGGAAACCAGTCTCTTTCGCTCGTGTCTGTGAACTGTCCTAGCTTCTATCGTGTTCTGATCTCAGTATATTTCTTTCCTAGAAGGACAGTCTGTTAGTCTTTCTTCCAGCTCAACTGTGGGTCTGACTCACAATTTGAAATCAGCAGCGTCTTGGAACGTAAGGAACACAAGGGCCATGGGACATCACCTGTGAGACAGAGACCTTAACTACTACCTTGCCTTCGAAGCTGCAAGCTTTTGGCAGGGCATTTGATCACATTGCCGGGAGCCTTCAGGTGCCAATTTGCTCTTGAAAGAGCCCACAGGATCCCTCTTCCTTTTTAACCTTTGTCACTTCATTTGCTGCATTCAGGGGTCTGGCTGAGGAACCCATACATTTTGGTTCGCTCGGCTCAAGGCCTAGCCCCTTCTTCACCAAGGCTCGTGTGATGCGAGTACACTGCCTGTCGTCCCTCTCCCTTCATCTCCAGTGGCTTCTACCTCTGATTCCACTCTGAGAATGCCATTTTCCCTTGACACGAAAGGAAAATTTTGCAAGCTTTTGAGCAGCACAGACAAGGTGGAGGATCAGCTAGCCTGTGTACCAATGACCTGTTGGAGCTGTAAGAGAAGCCTGGAGAAGATTAGCTCATAATTACACGATAATAAAATATTTTCCCTTTTTTTGCAGTTCTTTCGAGTAGGGTAGAGTTAGGCAAATCCCTTCTGCCTTTGTTGTTTTCCCTACGATCCCTTGCCAGTATTGGGGCTGACTGCACGTTCGTTCTGGCGTCAGTCAGGAGCAGCCCAGAACTGCCAGCACTGCGAATTCTCAGTCTACGGGCTCTGACTCAGGAGACCTGATCACTTATGATGGGGTGAGGTAAGGCATTACCACTCTTCAGTAGCTGTGTCCTGCTCCTTAGCAAAGCCAGCAGAACACGTAGTGCATTTGCTTTCTAGCCTCTATAGCTCGCTGCCCAGCTGGTGCCACTTCCAGTGTACGGTAACACAGGGAGCTGCAGGCTGCACGGGCCGAGCAATGCACACTGCCCAGTCTGCCTCCTCTGCCACCCAGCTAGCAAATGACACCAGCACGGAGCGAAATCCTGCAGCTCTTCTTAAAGCCCCCTGGATATCAGCAGAGGAAAATTAGGTAGTTTGAAAGAGCCTGCTGGCTTCTCCTTCTACAAGGAAAGCTCCTGCAGCCCTGAGGGAGGAAAATTACTGGCGTCTCCACAGCCATTGAGCTTAAAACCCTAAGGCCTTAAGTGCTGACCAAGCAACGAGGGGGGAATCCGTGTCCCTACAGAGCGTATCCTCACAGCACAAACCCAAGAAAGGGTGACTCTGGCCCAACAGCAATCGCTGAAACCCGCTTCCGACCCAGTCACTAGATCAAGAGAGGTGCAGAGGGCTGAGTTCTCTTGCTCAAATACTCTGCTCAGTCTCTGCTCCTCTCTAGTCTTTGTTCTACTAACCACTGGTGCGACAGGATGCTTTTAATTAAGAAATGAACTGGGGAAGGGTAGGGTACCACACATGCTGCAGCTCAGATGTAGGATTCTGACAGAAATGGAATGGCCTAGTTAAAAATTTCAACAGTACAATTTGGATCAAAGAATCTGTCTGGACGTCAAAGAACCAAGACTATGGGAATACTCCCAACTGGAGAAGGGGTCAGCTGCTCCCAGGAGGAAACCCATTTGACTGTGGGTCAAGGTCTCAAACGCTCAAAGAGCTTCGGAGGTACTAGAAGGACAAGTGCTTCAACTCTCAACAACTGCAATAGATGCCAACGTATATAAAGGCAGGCACCAGTCAACATCCCTGCTCTACACTACTTCCCCTGCGCTGTCAGACCTTTGTTAATTTACTTCACTGAGTTGTAACAAATGTAATTAATTCCCCCCTCTCTCTCCTAGTCATGGAGTTCCCCTCTTGGAAACTAAACCCCAGCATAACTCTCTGACTTAGCACCAGTTAATACGAGCCCTGAGCGTGTGATGCCAGGACCTTCCTAAACACAAACAGCAGGAGAGGATGCAAGCGCTTAGAGAAGACTTTTTTTTTAATAAGAAGTTCAGATTAAGTTAAAAAGCAAATATTAAGACCAGATTCTGAGAGCCCCCGAGCCTTGCTACAGTTCCCCCTGAATACCAGTCTGCCCCCTCAGCGTCCTTTGCTAACGGAGGGATCTCCAAAGGGAGTTAATACCGGCTAAGAGTTTCCGCAGGTCCAGCGTTAACTCCCAGTTTAGATCTCTCACCACCAGCCCTGCCTCTGGAGCTCCTAGGAGCGCTCCGCTGCCACAGCAGCCAGAACACACGCGTGCCACATCGCACCCGGCTGGGAAAGCAGAGGTACGCAGAACAGCCGCAGCTCGGAGCGAAGACACCCCAAATCTTTCGTGCACTCCCTGCAAGCCGCACACACGTCTCTGATAATCCGATTCTACTCGGATGCGTACTTACCTTTTAGGATCCTTTGCAAAACGGGACTCAAAGAGCCATAAACAGATCTTATTACCTTAACAGTTATTTACATATTGTTTAGATTGCTTCCTGAATTTATCAATCTTCTAAACAGAATACACACACACATGTATTTGATGTCCCCGCTCCCCTTTCAAGTGCTTGAGAATCAGATCCCTTCCCCTACCTGATTTTTCTGAACCGCAGCTCCAGCTGGATCTCCCACACTAGCCAGCAAAGCCACCACAGGGAACACGCACAAAAATCCCACAATGGTTCTACAGCCACTGCTCTTCTTGTCAACTGAGAGGAAGCTCTTCCTTCTGCTTGCAGAAAGTTGCTCTACTTGATCCATGTCGTTCTTTAATACTTTTTAGGGGGAGATGTGGCAGCTGCTAAGACATTCTTTTCACTGAATGCATTGGTAATCCTTCTGCTCACAGTTGCATTTAGAGAATTTGTGAGCAGCCCTGCAGTCACTGCCAAAGCTGTGCAGAACCACTAGCGTTTCAAAAAGCTCTAAAAAAATTAAAAAAAAAAAAAAAAGTAGACTTTACATTAAGCCTCTTTCCAATGTGCCAAAGATTCTCTTAGACTCTGCCAAGCGTATCATATTACTGCAGCTGAAGGTCGGGCTGGTGGAGGAAAAGCAGCAAAGTGAAACAAGCTGGGATGGACATGAACTCTTTTCTTTAACTGACTGTATAATCAACAGAGGACCAATCTGCAGTTGTCAGCTTTATGTAATGAAAAAATGGGGGGAGGGGGCAGAAAAAGGAATCCAGAAGCCAGCATCATGCCCCTGGAATGTTTCATTAGGGATGCTTAACGCTAGCAGAGCTGTCATTTGTCAGGGGCTGTCTTCAGGAGCAGAATGAAAAATGAGATGCTGTGAGCGAGCAGGCAGCGCTTCTCTGCTTTGGAAACTCTGCCCAGGGAGTTTGCAAACTCAGATAAAAGCAAACACCAACTCCCTCTTCCCTGAAACTTGGCAAGAGACCTGCAAATTTCTTGTGTACTTGGGAGCTACCCAGCAAGGGGTTATCATGCAGAGATGGACAAGGATTCTCAGAATCTTTTGGGTAGCTCAGGCTTGTGCGCGTCAGACAGACTGACTTGGAGAAGTGGTCAGCATGTCTTCAGCTGCTCAGCTCCTCAAGGCATCTCCAGGCTGCAGACACGAAGTCAGTTCAGGACTTTGGAAAAAGCTTACTCAGAAATTCTCAGGTTTTCAGAAATAGCTGTGCTTCTCGGTCTGCTGGCGGAGCGCTGGATACTCAGCGCTCCTGCCCTGGGGTGTCCCCAGCTGCACAGTCCTGACCAGACAGAGCAAAAGGAACTGGGCAATCCCCTCGCTGCACAAGAAAATGGCAGTGAGGGGGTAGGTCTGTTGCCAGCCAGTATAAAACATTCCTAGGGAATATCTGAAGCATTTGAAAGGTTTCAGAAACTTCTTGCACATTTCATAATCAAAAATGGTTTCATTGGATTTTTTTTTTCCCTAGCTCATAACCAAGCTTGTGACACTTCCTAAGTTTCATGTATTTTCAGACTAAAGCTAGCCTGAAGCTTTTAAAAAACTCAGAATAAATAGGACCAATGAGGCTGTATACAATTACATGAAAAGTTTCTTTTTCCATTTTCACCAAGCTCCCCCCTGGAGAAAAATACATGCTTTCTGCAGAGAGTGGGCAAAGCACAGCAGCTGTTCAGGTACCAGCAGGGACAGAATTAGGAGCAACATGGAAAGAAGGTATGGACAGAATTACAAAGAAAAGCTGGAACCAGGAGGAAGAGAAAGAGCAGAAAGCAAGGGTACAGGGCTCTGACTCCTGGGGCCCACTGCAGTCAGCTGCAGCAGCCCGAGACACTGG
Source organism: Opisthocomus hoazin (assembly GCF_030867145.1). NCBI lineage: Eukaryota > Metazoa > Chordata > Aves > Opisthocomiformes > Opisthocomidae > Opisthocomus > Opisthocomus hoazin. Next base: position 19,523,318 of record NC_134429.1, on the reverse strand, counting down.
CTCGTCTCGGCTGTTAGCTCCAGCTTTCTAGGGACAGTCACACCTCCTCCCCAGTGGCACCGCTGGCGGAATGGAACAGAATCACAGAATAGTAGGGGTTGGAAGGGACCTCTGTGGGTCATCTAGTCCAACCCCCCTGCCGAAGCAGGGTCACCTACAGCAGGCTGCACAGGACCTTGTCCAGGCGGGTGTTGAGTATCTCCAGAGAAGGAGACTCCACAACCTCCCTGGGCAGCCTGGGCCAGAGCTCCGTCACCCTCAGAGGGAAGAAGTTCTTCCTCATGTTCAGACGGAACTTCCTGTGCCTCAGTTTGTGCCCATTGCCCCTTGTCCTGTCACTGGGCACCACTGAAAAGAGCTTGGCCCCATCCTCCTGACACCCACCCTTCAGATAATTGTAGGCATTTATAAGGTCCCCTTCGCAGCCTTCTCTTCTTCAGGCTGAACAAGCCAGTTCAGGCTGAACACGCCTGTGCGCGAGTGCTCCGACAAAGGGCTTGGTTCGGAGCTCCACGGAGTGGTGCGAACGCACCTCCATTTCTGGTGTGAGCTGTAGACCACGGTATGAAGCCAGAAACTGGCAACAGCACCTTCGTCAATGTCTCGAGTCCCCTGAACAAGTTTCTGTCGGTCTGTAGAAGTGAACACATCTGCAGAAAGACTGAGAAGGGAGTCTTGAAGTAAAAACCTGCCTTGGAATGGGGCTCAAAGACTGCAGCCAAGAGCTCTTATCCTGTAAAGCAGTACTGGCTCGGAAGAAAAATACTGCTAGCAAACACAGTGCTGGAAGGACACTGAGTCTCAGGCGCATTAAGTGCATCCGCCTTTCACACGGCTCGTGAGAGTCAGCAGTGTTTAAGATAGATTTTAACTTATGCACTGTTACATAGGTCCTGTCCTCTTGCCCGAGGATCTCAGCATCTCACAGTCTCTCAGGGCATTTAATCTCACGTCAGTCTTGAAGGCAGGGGACTGCTATTATCTGCACCTCACAGGTTAAGACCCAGAGTACTGTGCAGGAGAAAAGACTTGCCTGAGGTCAAGCACCGAATCTTGCAGAGCAAGCACCTGAGATCTTCCAAGCACCCGGCTGGTTCCTTCCTGTTTCTGAGGATGACTACACGAGCCTGGGTTTTAAAGCACAGACTGAGAACTCGCACAACCACATAGAACTAAGAATTTCCCTTGTCCCAATGTAAAGAAAGGAAAAGGTTTTGTACGATACATCTCAGCTCAGACACACGCCCCCCAGAAGTTATTATCTAGACCTTTAGCAAAAGCACATTCTCGAGGACCTCGTTGTTTCCAAATCCTTCTTCTACAGCTGCTACAGGTTAGTACAGCCAAGGCTTTTTCCATCAGTTACTGAGGCATTCTGAATGGGGGAAGAGACCACGCTGTGTATCAGCCACTGATCTTGCGCCACGTGCGGTGGCTGAACGGGAACCTTTAGCTGCAGAGATGATTCACGACCTCTGTGAGGTTGAGGATCCTGCTTCCCCGTCAAGGTAGCAAGCAGCTTCTATCTAGACGGATGGGAAATGAGAGCGCAGGGTTTCTTGGAAAGCACGTTGTTCGCTTGCCCCCCACGCGCTGGGAACGCACTGCGCCCATCCACACGGAAACTCAGCGCCTGTGCATCCAGCTTCACCAAACCGCTGGCTGCAGAATGCTTTCAAAGCTTTCAAAACCTAAGCCAAATGTTTGCTCAGAAACCAGCTCAGCATTAATGCCAAGACAAACCTCAGTTATTGCAGCAATGAGAGTCAGATGAGGAAAGCTGCTACGCTGAGGTATTCAGAGCTTACAGATGCAACTTGTGGAGCTAAGGGAGACACACGAATTTAACGCTGTGTACAGTAACAATGCTGCTGATGCAGTCCCTGTGCCTCTGCATCCTTTGGTGCACGAGCTCTGGCCAGAACCCTCAGTGCCGCTGCTGCTAAAAATCAAAATTTCAGGTTTATACTTTGTTCATTAATACTGTGGTTGTTAAATTCCAAGCACAGCTCTCTTCTTGAGATATTTTAAGGATTATCAGGACCAGAATGCACATTTGTTGACATTTCATCCTTGCTCCCTGCCCTAGGTTAAGAATATCACGGCTTTCCCAAGAGATACTTGTACTTAAAGGACTCTCAACGCAGGCATCAGCAGCCTCAAATCTACAGCACTTAGCAGAATTTAAGCCTCTTTCAGATGCTTCAAATAACTCCCCAGACTCCCTGCTGGGAGCCAGTGTTGCCCTGTGCCAAGGGCAAGAAGTCAGTCAGAACTCTGAAGTTTTATCTCCATCTTTTTATCTCCATCTTTTCCAATAGCTGAAAATATTGTCCATGCTTTCTCAGGCGGCCCGAGCCCCCAGAATGACGGCTTTCATGCAAGTGGAGAGAACTGCTCCTGTGACTTCGGAGCTCTGATGAATTTTAGAGGTCTCAGGTCCTCAAGCGCGGATATTTGGTTTGGACTGCAGGCGAGAACTGTCATCCCGACCATATTTGGACAGAAAAACATTCCTGGCTTTGGTTTCTGCACAGTGTCTAAAAGCAGCGGAACACATTACGCTTTGAGAGAATCCATATGGTGCAACGGGGACCAGGAACGGGACGCAGGGTACCGAACTGCTCTGTCTCCGTACCGTCAGCAGCAGTGACCAGGGCCTGGACATCGCTCGCAGGGAGCTGGGATTTTCTAAGCCCACAGTCGGGGATGCACATGCCGAGATCCCTGCATGCAGCGAACGTCACACGCAAACGCAGGCTCCAGGCAGCTGTCAGCAGGGAGCGCGCTGCGTACGGCCTGCACTGGTCAACTGGAGACTATGAGAACAAAAAGGGTTGGGTCGTTTGCACAACACAACACACTTCCCTCGTTAAAACCCCTCACTCTTGCTTTGCTCTTTTCAACCTTAATTGCTGAAATGTTTAGTTCAAAGTGGGGCTGCTGTATAATGCACATCATCTGGCTACATCCCCAAGGGCAAGTTTTAGCTCAAAAATAAATACTTCCTTGCTTCCTTGCTTGGATTATTCTTAGCATTTCTCTCCTGCTCTTTATTCAGCATTATTAACATTAAACATTCAGCACTATTTCTAAATGGTTCTCTTCGCTACACTTGCTACATTTAAGAGGAAAGCTGGCCCTGGTGCAGGAGGCTGAGCAGCACACCGGCACCGCTTCACTCAGGTCCCCAAGACGACACAAGAACAATCTGTGACAACACATCTAGGCTTGTGCTTAGAGGCACTACACAGAGAACATCCCTCAGTGCTACAACTGCAGCTGGCTGACTATCCAAAAGGAATCTCGCCTCTTGTGAAAGCTCTTCTTTATTCATGGGTTAAGTGCACGTTATTCAGCATTGGAACAAATGGCTCTCGTTCGCTTCCCCTGTCGTGAACTGGGAGTTCTACGGGGAGGTGGGGAAGACAGGGAAAGCAGGAGGACCTAACGTCTGCTGGCGTCTGAGGCTCAAGGCATGTGCATCAGCGCTTCATCTCCAGGGCACCAGTCCAACTCCAGGCCACAGGCTGGGGAGGGGGAGTGCACACAGCTGAATGTGATTTACCACATCTTGGCTCCTTGGTGGCCCATGTGAAAAGAATTAGCAAATCCTCATATAGCTCTTATTTTAAAAAGCACTTACATATTTATCTCTTCAACTCACAACTTGGGGGAAAGAAGAAAAAAAACAACCCAACATTCTTGCATGGTTCCTGTGGGAACAGCGGTTAAAACTTGTACTTTTTCAGTGGGTCACGGACTAAAAAGGATCGTATCTGCTGTAGCAGGGAGGAACATTCCCCAGGGAGGGGGAGAATAAGAATGTTCTTCAGTCCCCAAGCATTCTCCCACCTTCTATCATGCAGCCCCTCGTGATCAGCATCTGCTGATGTTCCTAGAAAAATCCATGGTCTGCTGAATAGCAAATGAGCTGAAAACCAGGGCTTGCTCCAGCTGGCAAAGAAAATGGAATATTTTGCTTAACTGTCAATTTGGAGCTGCAGCTCACAGAAGTGCCCATACTGGCCTGACCCCGTGTTACCAAAGCGACATGGTCTTGACCTTAGTCAAAAGCTCAGCAGTCCAGTAATGGCCACAAAGTGAGTAGAATTTCAGGTGAATAGGGGGAGAAATTCTTCTCAATACACAGACAATAAAGGGTGTCCATAGGGAGTAAGAACTGCTTCTCTGGGAAGAAATATTTTTGTTCTTGCTCTTTGGTGGGCTACATTAATAATCTGTAATCCCATCTGTGGATGGACCAATCCTCCTGAAATCCTGGGAGCAGAATGGACTAGTAGGAATATCATCAAAGGAGAGACATGTTCTTCTCCTAACACTGCCTTTCGACAAGCTATCTCCCTCTCTCTACTCCCTCAGGCTCATGCTGCTTGTAAAATGTGGAGTTCTGGCCACACTTCCAAAGAAAGCGCTTTAGAAACCCTGGTTCCGAGTATGAGATGAGCTGCTGCCTTATATTTAATAAGTTTCACACCAGAAAGACGCTGCAAGGTCTTTCCCTTTCAAAAATATTGTTATACATTGCTGCAAGGTAGAGAGCTGCATTTCAGGAGATGGCAGAAGCCCTGGTGAAAACAAAAAGTTCCCGAGCTCATCTACAGAAGACCTGTCAGTCTCGCTTGTTGGAGACCAACTGGTAATAAACATCAAGCAGAAATTTACTCACTATCCAAACCAATTAACCAGTGACAATATTTGTCTTTTGTCTTTAAAGGAGCATTCGCCTACTGCTCTGACATCTCCTTGCCTCTCTTCAGCCCCTTGCTGTTCCTACAACCAGCAAGAACACCAACTGGCAGCAAAAGGAGAAAGGGGAGGAACATCATCTCCCACCTTGCCCCCTCCTTTCCTCTCTCAATCTCTAGCTAAATTTCATTCAGCTCCTAGTCTCAGTCCAAGCTCTCGACTCCTTTCCTGCTTACTACAGGTATCTTTTTCTTCTCATACTTCAGCTTCAAGCCTGGATTGGAGCAGAGAGACCATTTTGCAAGGCTGAGAGTATAGGCCAGATGACACACGAATGAAATGAACTAGCAGACATACAGCTAACTGATCAGCCACTCCCTGATCCCAACCCTCCAAACAAGCAGGCTTACCAGGAAAGACAGAACAGAAGAACCTTCCTCCCTTCCCCAAAACCTCAGACTCCCATGGAGCAGAGCCTGCCAGAGGGTCCAAAGCTGGCCAGAAACGTACCTGGCACATATGGGCATTCGCTTGCCTTCCGTTCTGTCTCGTTCCTGCGGCTCCACTCACCCTCTCGTTTCTTCTCTGTTGTGGTGCAGCAATTCCCTTCTTCTTACTAGGAAAATGAAAGGGTCAAAATGGTGCTTTAACAGCTCAACTCTTGCTCCTCAAAAGCAATCGCAGCAGGAACAGGGAAATGAAATATACTCCCAGCCCGAAAGCTATGTTTACAAGGCATTTCTGTAGGTCTTCAGCAGGTGTACTACACTGTGCAATATTCCATCTCTAACTTGGCCACATAATGAATTTCAGACGTGAAAACAAGACCAGCAGATCTTGAAATGGAACTTGCATTTAAAAAAATTCAAACATAAAATCGAGGGGAACTCTTCTATCCCTACAAAATCTCTTTTCATTAGCCAGGAAAAAAACAAAACAAAACTCCATTTTCTGCAACAGCTGCACAGCTTGGCAGTTGAAGGCTGCAGCCTTCCTATAATCTTTTTCCTTTAGGGAGAATACTCACTTGGAAGCCTCTCTTCATTTAGTATCCAAAGAAATTATTAAAAAACGAAGCAGATGTTCCCTGTTGGTTTTTTTTCCCCTGAATAAACTGACACCTTAGGCATGAGAGTAAAGCAACAGACATTGAACAGTTTGCCACCTCCAGCCCCTCTTCCCCAGGTCCCAGCACATGTACACATTTAACATACACGATAAAGCATCAATTGGTTTTACCTGCAGCAAACTGCTTTTAGATTTGATGTAGAGGCTTGTGAAAAAAATCCTGTATTTCAAAAAACACTTAGAATGGTGTTGGAAAATTAGTCTGGAGTAAGAAGTAGTCTGGAAAATTAATATATATAAAAAATAGTCTGGAAAATTATTCACTGGCACTAAATAGTGGTTAAAGCAGCTCTTACGCTATAAAGATGGCTCAGCCTTGTAGTTCTGGAAAATAACCTCTACGCAGTGCTTTTCTATTGCTGCCCTACCACAATACAGCAGACATTTGGGGGAAATGCCTGCTTTATTCCAAAGGAGTTTACACTAATGTGAACTTCTAGGAAATAACGAAGTGAGCATCTGCACCTCTGATTTTTACCAAAGCCGACTCTGAAATTCAGTTTTAGGTTATTTTGGGTGTTAAATCTAACGCAACCACATAGTTTAGGGTTAAATCCATTTTCATAGCTCAAAAAAATCAACTGAAACTGTAACAGCCTCCAATGACTATCTCGACAAAGATTATCGATAGGATGAGAGGCTGTGACATACAACTTTCTCACAACACCAAGGGATCACGAAGAATTAATATTCCTGTAACTACCAGAGATTCCACAAAGTTAAAAACTTCTTTAAAAGATTTGCCACCTCTTTGCTAACGAACAAAGATAGCAGAGGAACACAATATTTTTGTTTGTTTTAAATATTGCTTGCAATGTGTAACAAACAGTATGCTTGTGTATAATTGTCTCATTAAAGCTATACACCACACGCAAACACGTATGTACACATACACACACACGCATGGCACACGCTAGCCCTACAGGCTGCCACTTTCACCAACAGTTACTTTACAGGATGGACTCAGGGGATAATATTTCTTCAGTCAGACAGTTGGAAAACAATACAGCTGGATCCATATTTCAGCTACAGTTTGTACATTCATTTTAATGCTCAGGAAAATATATATTTTATTAAGTTTTGCTGCAAAACAAAGAAACAGAAATGAAATCCCTTTTTCTCATGTCTTAATTATTACTATTTATTTTCTTTACACTTTGATTGGAGTATTCAACACCTGCCTTTGGCATTATGGATAGAAAGCTCAGGAGTCTCTGAACACACAGTAGTGCCAAAAAAAAAAAAAAAATGGAAGAGTGTCACTTAGAGGTTAGAAATATTTGTTGTACCAACATATTTTCTCCAATCAGTGTTCACTACTTTATCTCTAAGGCACACACTCTGTTCTTTAGGATCTCGTCACACCCAGATTTGCCCCTGCCAGTCCAAGTCCTCGTTGAGCTCCTCAGTACTCGCTCAGAGAGCATGGTGCCATAGGATGTTACCTCCCTACCACTGACAGGCATCTGGGAGAACTGACGCCACGACTGATCTCCTCCCATATCTCCTCCCATGCAGTGCAAGCACACACTTTACCATTGCCTGCCAAGGTATAAGGTACATCCTCCTACAGCATCTCCCTGCAGAGCAGCGCAAGGCTGCAGATCTGACGCTGCAGGGCACTAGACACGACGCGGTCGCCGGAGTTGGATGCCACGGAAAACATCTGCATACGGAAGTCTTTTCGCCTCTGGTCTGAAAGTCTCTTCTGCCTTCAGCAGACAGGTCAGCGATCTTTACTTCAGGTCACTCTGATGGATCGGCAGCACGGGGCGAGGGGCTGCCCGCCCTCAAGCACCGCTCCTTGGCCTCATGTTACTAGAAGTGGAGGGGGCTCCCTCCACCTCCACCCAAGTCACACCAGGTATTTGCTTCCCTCTCTTTCAAGATGGCTTTGCAGGAAGCCAAACGCATCAGCCTGACTAGCGCCTCTCATCTAAAATGCAAACAAAAAGGAAGTAAAGGAGGGAGGTGGGAATGGGAAGAGAAGCAAGCATATCCTTAGACAAAGATCGGAATCCTCTCCCGGATAGCCTGCCGGCAGATGGGGCAGACAGTGAGGGCTGTGCTGCAGTCTGGGCAAGAGCCATGTCCACACTGGAAGACCAGTTTGATTTGGTCATCAATGCAAATAGGGCAGGTGATGCGCTCTTCCATCTGCCGGTAGCGGTTCTGCAGCTCCTCCATGAGCTTCTTCTGATCTGTGGATTCAGAGCTGGGGCTGCACTCCACCTCGGTGCTGTCTGCAGGGGTGGAGAGCAGGAGGAGAGTTAGTCACTACTGTGCTCTGCCTCACGCAGTGTCTCTTTAACTAGGCTCTGCCTCTCAAGAGTAGCAATTAGTTCCGACTAAACTCTCTTCACTGAACCTTATCCAGGGATTCCTCAAATAAAAAGCCTGAGACGACGGTTTTTACAGTCTGTCCAGTGTTGCTTCCCTCTTTTTAGCTGCTCAGCTGGTTTCTGTCTTTATGTTTTTGTTTGATTTTGTTTCTTTGTTTTTTTTTTAAAGGAAACAGAATGTTGTCTGAAATGTCCTGCCTTGGTGTGCTGGATGCTACCTTCAAATAAAGACATTCAAAGCTGGTTGTGATGCTCTGCCATACTAGTCCGGGAATCCTCACAGTGTTATCAGCACTATGTTCTCTCAACCTCCTGTTCACGTTTGGGATTCAAATTTCTGGTTAAGTCTTTCAGGACACACATGGTAAAACAAGAAGAAACCATTTGACATCACTTATGTTGACTGTTGCATACAAGAAGCTACAGAAATAGAGTCATTTAGTCAACTCTATGAAACGAAAGGAGCCCAAGTCCTGGACAACTGCCAGCTTAGGTAAATAGACTCCTCCTGGTTTCAGCTTAATACAGCCACTGTTCATCTTCTGCTCCTCAATCTTTGATTAGGCAGCTTTACACTTCAATATAGATAACCCTTTCCCCAACATTCTGGAACTGGTTGCACTTCAGTGGTGCAAGAAGTGATTTCAAATCCATAAAGGTGAAGCAAGTTTGGGGATAGGGAACTTGCTAAAGGCAAACACTGAAGACATCACTGATGGGGAAGTCCTGCTGATATTCTCAAGAGACCTTGATGTTCTTCCTCCAGTGGAAATCTGCACGCAAATGTCTTATTTGGAATTCTCATCTCTATTTTGTTGTCACTCTGTAGCAAAGACAAATGCTCTTGCCTACTGGTAAACTTGCCATTTTTTGCATTATGGAGTTCCAAAGAGGATTTCTGCCTTTGCCAGCTGTGTGTGTCCAATGCCCTGTGACAGATTCTTGGTTCCTCTATGCTTTTGTCCAGGCATCAAGTCACAAGACTATAGCCCGACTCCAACAAAGGAGTCCACATTGCTAAACTGTGAGCAGCAGGACATGCAATTCCTTTTCCTGTGCACTTGCCCTAAGAGCGATCTCAGCTAGAAAGACATCAACTCTCATAACCACTACGGACGGATAAAGCTTCAGTGGGCAACCTGCATTAATTCCAAGGCAAGTGCAAATCTGCTACTAGCTTGCTGACATGCATAACATTGCCCATTCTGGACGCCCAGTAACGTGGACAGAAGGCAATCTGTTTAAAACTGGGCTTGAGAGCTTTATCAAAACAATCCAGCTCGATGATTCCTGGGTAGCTGGCTAATGCCAGCTCTGCACAGGCACTGTAATTTCAGCCAAGGGTGAAGCAAGGCTTTCAGAAGATGTAATTTTTCCTTTCTCAACAATTTTCACTGTCAAATCACTGCCTGTGAAAACGGTTAGAATGACACATGGAGAATCTGGTATTTGCTTTCCATAGACAAAATAAGCCAGGCACAGGACAAGCTTCCTCAAATGTCTCTGCGGCTTGAGCTTGGCCCATGATACCTGAGAGAATCTACCTTTTCCTCTCTAAAGGTGGTCAATGCAACAGGTGCACACACCCCTCAAAAGACCCCAAACCACCACCACCAAAGCAGCTCCCTTTCTCAGGCTTATTTCACTGAAAATCACTGACGCTGCTCAAACTAACGCTGTGCAGGACCCTTCCCACAGCACTGAACAGTAGGAACAGCAAACGTACCTTGTTTCAGTTTTTTGGTTATTGTCACTTGACATTTGATGCACTTCTTCATTCTCCTGGAGCATTCTACCACAAATGACACAAGAAGAGATTACAATTAAGCCCACTGATGCCAGAATCAAGAGGAAGATGACAGACTCGAAAGCATCAGCTCTGAACACCCTGAGACCTCCCTGGATAATTAAGAAATTGTTTCTGCATGGAAATGAGGACACTACCTTCTTTTTGAGCTACGTCTTCGTCTCTTGGTTTAGTCTTTCCTATACCAGTAGCAAATACAACACCTTTAAGTCCTCAATGTTCTGTGCTACTGGAAGGGCTGCACCGTGGATCAAAACAGCCCTTTGCTCCGGGGAAAACGGATGCAGCTCTGGCACACAGCCCTCACCAAACGCCCTGTGGTCAGACTGTGAGTGCCTTGCGAGGTAACGGACTCGCTGACATGGTTGAGCAGGCTGCCATTCAAACAACTGAAATGCAAACCAGTAACAAAAACCAGAGAAGAGGGGAAATCCTTCTCAGGAGGTTTTTGATGGGTAAAGCACTGCCAGCTAGAACTGAAACATCTGGCTTTGCTTCTGAATCATCCAGGGCATCTCTAAGTACAAGCAAAGCTGCCTGGGGTCCCAGTCAAGCAAGCGGTCAGAACACTCTGTGCTATTCATAGACAGCTTTGGACATCTTATCTACGATGGTGGTGCAGAAATCATGCTGGGGTTGTTTCAGGACACAAACAGCACAATAGAGCTTTGTGTCTCAGAGCTTGATTTATGAGACTCCCGCTAGGGAAGCTATGTGGTGGAACAGGAAAGATAAATTCTGAAAAATGAAAAACACAACAAAATGGACTTACCTTCACAGACAATACTGTGCTGGCACGGGAAGAAATGGATGAGCAAGGCCAGCTCTGAGCAGACCAGGCACTCTGTGGGGACTGCCACACTCGAGACACAAAGGTTGGTCATGGTGTTGGGAGTGGTGTGCACACGGCGAAGGCTGCAGGTGATGGCTGAGCTGTCTGACGAAACCTGCTGTTCCCTGCAACCATAAACACGTAATAACATTTGATAACATACTCCAGGTCCTCCTTCAGCAACCAGATAACATCGTATTGATCCCTGGCAAACACTCCACGTAAAGACAGAGCAGCAGATGCTCAGGTAGCACAAACTTATGAATCTCCACTGCCCCAGTGGGACCAACTCAGCCTCTAGCAGCCGGGATTCCGACTGGATCTGTGTAAAGAAAGGGAAAGAGCAGGGATGACCTGCTTACACAAGTTGAAACTGCTCTTTTAGAGGGCAACAGTAAGGTATTGACAGTACAATCATCTGCTGGGAGGCATCAGCTTTTAGGAGCTATTTAAGAAGCGTAGCCCTAAGGATCCTCTGTATTTGCACGTTCTTGAAAAATGTCTGAGGCAGTTGTCTGTGAATTTGCCTCTTACTTCATACAGGCTCGGATTTGGACTTCTGTCCTCGTACTATGAGCCCCAAATCCAAAGCCCTCAGCATCCAATCCATCCGTTACTTTTCCTGCCAGCCAGTCATCCGCTAGCGAGACCTACTACTTAAGCTACAAGCATGATTAATGATTGAACAGAAGGGACAAAGACGGTCATTTACTAGCAAAAGTCTGCAGTACTGCCAAGAAATCCCATGCCCACGAGGAGTATGGCAAAAGGGTGCGTTTTGGTCTTTTGACACAAAGCCGGTGAGTTTCTGGGAGGAAACGGCTATCTGGTGTCCTACCCAAGCTGCAGTAGCTTCATTACAAATGCACGTAAGCCTCAGATACTCTTCCTCTTATAGATCTACTAATTTCAGTCAGACTATCCATGCAGCTTAAGAAGGTACATCTAACCATCTTGCCCTGACAGCTCCTGCGTGTGATGCTGGGACACGCAGTGGTGTACTTCTGCTCTAGCATGCAGAACTCGGTCTGCAGTGGCTGCCTTCACTCTGCAGACACACACCCAAATCCTCCAGTCAGACCTCAGCACAGAAGCTGAAACCAGTACACTGTTATGAGAAACTGTCAGTCCGAAAGAACTGGCACTCCTTAAGGCAAAAAATCTCATCCTGCATATAATCCACTGACAAAATTCCTGGGGAAGGTGTTTAAAGGGACACGTTTCGCCTGTTATTTACAGTGTACCAGAAGCCTGGCCAGTTCCAGTGGCTGCTGCGTGGTTCCTCCTCCAGCGGTAACGCGACTGTGGGTCTGTGCCCTCAGATCAAACGGAACTCTGTTTGCATATTTGCAAAGTCAAAATCCAAACAAACGTTTCTCAGAACCTGAGATAAAGCCATCTTTGACTTGCTACTCCCTCTTCGGCGTTTTCTCTTATCATTTGAAAAACAAGCATTTATCTAGCTCTGGAACAAATTCTGTGGATTCTGGTGCCCTCTCTTTTGTTGCACTTCCTCTCTGTTTAGACTTTAAATATCTGTAACTGCAGAAACCAATTAAAGTAAAACAGAACCCAGAATTACTCTGCAAGAGAGAAGCTGCTCTTGGCTTCAGTGGCCAGTCTTTGCAGGCTGCCTCAGGGCTCTCTGTAAGGCAAGAGGCCGAGTCTGCACCAAGCAGTACCAATCTGCTTTTCCCAACTCTTTCAAACGGCAGTATGCACCCTTCAATAACCCCTCCAGAAACACAGGGTCAGCAACCAGCTCCAGATGAAACAGGAGGTGCTCAGGCTGACATCCACAGCGTTTCAAAGACGCTTCATCCCTCCTGGAACAAGAGCTGCATGCAGTGATGCCACAGTGCTGGGGGAGCACTCAGCATTCTGGAAGGAAGTCAACTGTAGCTGGTGTCCAGAGGACATGGTTTACCTGAATTTCTGCGAGAAGTCTTTGACGATCTGGACAATCCTTCCATCTGTAATGAGGTCTAAAGGACACTTTCCCCGATGGTTTGCATAATTAATATCTGCTCCTTCTTGTGCTAAGTAACACGCAATTGCAGTTCCAACATTCAGCTCCACATTTCCAAGTATGCCAGAAGCCTGCAGCTAAAAGATGTTGAGAAACACGCTCTGTTAATAGAAAACTCTGCTAGGTGGCTTTGATCTGTATCAAATTCTAAACAAAGTCTTAATTTTTGTACTTACAATTTGAAAGTGCAATTTAGCTTTCTTTTTGAAAACACAAAAAGATCCTTCAGCACGTAAATAGCAGATTCAAATCTTGCATCCAGGAACAAGAGTGCACGAGACTGATCCTAGCTGGTGCTAATCATTACTAATCATAGTAATAGGCATTCACTTCTTCAGGTGGTGAAAAGGAAGTACACTGCAGACACCACAGTACCTACCAACTGATGAAGAGCTGGTGTATGGAGCCCTAAGAGACAGCTATTTAAAAAGCCAAGTTTTTGTGTGCATTATCCAAACTAATCTGAAGTCAACAAACATTACCCACAGACTTTAAAGACCAGGGCATGTATCTCAGGGTAAGTAAAATTAGACATGAAGGAGTCTACAGCATGTAGATATACTGTTACTGTAAACAGCATTGGGAATGACATGCACAGATCCCTCAGGTTGCTTTAAGACTTTCTACGTCCACGACTAGCTACTGGCTGTCCCTAGCACAAGCCAAGAGCCAACAGCTAGCCAAGCTGTCACGCAGACTTTCAGCGAGGTGATAAAACCCACTCTTGCTGATGACCTCTCTGCTCGAAATTCCAGGCAGAGAAATTCAGTAGAAAGAAGCGATTGCTGAGCTGGTGTGGGTTGTCTCTGTGGAATGTCAGTGGCTGAACAAGCCTGATGACCTGATGCTAGAGCATGCACTCGAGCCATCAACTCATGCTATCAACACTGGTAGCGTGGTAGCACGCAGAATAGAAGCAGAGCAATGTATGAGGCGTTTTCAAGCACCAGCAGGTAGAAAAGAGGAATAGGTGGTTTGGCACACAGCACGCAGCCCTTCAGAATGTCCATTTAATATATTCTGATCATTTCAAATGACAATAAAAAAAAAAAAATCTATGCCAGATTTTCCAGTGTACTAAATTCTCCTTACAATGGAATCATTCTCACTCCATCCATAAAGTACAAGCAATGTTTGCACTCTTGGTTTGCACTGCAAATCTGGTGAGCATGCATGTTGGTATTTACATGGACTGCAGAACGCTTTGAAGGGCTAATTTAATATCTTTGCAAAAAGCCAGATTAAGCTTCCAGTCCTTGGCATATCACGCACTGATTTCTAGATATAAGGAAAGGCCTTTTATATCTATGAATACAGAGCAACGCAGTGAAATCCATGTCAGGCTTTGTAACAACGTAGCCTTTATCCTTCAGCCTGATGTGTCTCACCTCGCCCATTCTGCTCCACATCTGCAGATAACTGGGGTGTTTGTGGTTAGCTATCGTCATATTTTCCATGCCATCACACAGAAATGAATTGCTGTGGTTCTGGGGCATGAATTAAACCCAAGACTCTTGGCTCTGCAACTGAATTCATGACCTTTCCCATGTCAATAGAGAAGAGCACAATGCTAATAAAAATATCAGGGGAGACAGTATGAATTGTTGTCTGACTATGTGAAGTTTCATGCTGTTAATTCAAGCGTACCCTCAGAGGATCTATTCTTGCTTTCCCACAAGCAAGAAGGTTTCCACACTCCCCATGTGGACTGACTTTACACAGTTTCCCTGCCTTTCGTTGTCGCCTTAGATCCTACTATCCGTTGTCATTCTAACATCAAGCATTTTCCTGCCCTTGGTGCTGGAATTTCTCCTACTCCCAGCTCACCTTGGAAAGGAGGGACAACCCCATCTCCCCTTCACGCTTCTCCATCATGACGGACATCAGCTGCTGCCGTTCCAAGGCAATGTGCATGGCTGTGTCCCCATCCTCATCTTCAGCATTGACATTGCTGCCTTCGCTGACCAGCAGTTGCACCATCCCTACGTGTCCCTGGATGACAGCCAAGTGCAGCGGCGTCTGATTACGGTTGTTCTTGAGGTTGACATCACAGCGACCCTTGCAGGGAAGAATTGCATCAAAGTGAGTTGCTGCTGCTGAGTTTGGCTGAAGCAGAGCACTGCAGCTGCGCTGCTTGCTAAGGCCCCAAGCCTAAAGTCCATCTTCATCACAATAGGAGTATAAAGATCTCCAAGACAGCTACAGGATTCAGGTTTCTGTGTCTTAGCCACATGGTCCACACACACCTCAAAATGTCAAGGGAGCTTCGGAAGCCAAGTGTCCAGGCAACACAGATAACATTTTCCCCGTGATGACTTGGATATGACAACCCGTCACTTCCCGGACACAAAGAAATCCTGGAACCACTCCAAGCAAACAGACATGGACTTGCTCCTCTAAAGCAACATTGATTCCTGCTGCCTGCTGTGCTTTGATTTCCCCTCTTCAAAGCAAAGAGGAGAAAACCTGTGCAGACCTGAATGATCCTGCCCCTCTGGCAAACCTGCAGGGGCAGGCAGCAGGCAGGGGTTACAGACAGAGAGCCTTTAAAGACATGGCTATGCTACCACAGTGATTACTCCAGAAATAAAGCAATCATAATACTGAGCAGTTAGTGCTCGCAGACATCGCTCCTCTACAGCACTCATTCGTAAATCCATTAAAGCCTTGTTGTAGTGGTTTGCATCCCCTTGTAAAGATGGAGAAATCTGGGCAACAAACCACTGAAGAAACAAAACCCAGGAGTGCTGACACGCAGCTGCCACCTTCATTGCCACTCTCACCCAAAAGCAGAGAGAGGCTAGCTTTGACTCCACAAAAATCAGCAGCAAAATGCCAGATGGGTTGCCATCCTTCTGTTTGTCATTCTCATTGCTAACGAAGGCTGCTTACCAGGGGCAGGTCTCACACTTACTTAAGGCTGAAGACAGATAAATAACCTGGAGTAAATACGTCAAAATATTTTTTTTCTGCATTCAGATGAAATACATGCCTTCAGATATTCTTTTATGAAGAGTGAGAAAACCATCACAGAACAACCAGTAGCTGGGGAGCTTCAGCGTACACCTGGAGTGAGGGGAACTGAGCTCTGACCTGTACCTATCAGGTAGGGAAGGTTCTGAATACAGATCTACACACTCCTTAAGGAGCAGGTCACCAGCTATTCTGAAGGCTTTTCCTTTCGTGCCCATCACTTCACTGAACAAGTCCTAGCAAGCTCCAGTTCCAAACCACTTTGTTCTAGCCTGCAAGATACCTTTCTCCTCTATTACCAGTGCCAAACAAAAATACCCCCAGGAATGCCAACCACTGCTCTTCAAAGTCTGACAAACAATGCCAGCTCTGCAAACAGACAGAGATATTCTTGCAAGTCCCAGCATTAACTCAGTAGTGCTTAGGAAATGTGGGGGTTTGGGAATGGGACAGATGGGAGCTTTTGGTGGTGGCAGTTTTATTTCTTACCTCTTTGATGAGAATTTCTGCTACTTCTTTGTGATTATTGAGAGCAGCAAGGTGCAGGGCAGTGAAGCCATCTTCCTTTTTGGAGTCAACCAGCTGCCGAGCTCTTGCTAGAATCTTCTTTATGGCTCTAGAGTGTTGGAGGTTAACAGAGACAGAAGAGTCACTTTATCAGGAAGGGAGACAATGGAGCAGAGACAGGCCTGCCTCTTCTGCTCAGTAGTTACGAATGTTCATGGTTTAATAGGCAGCACCATGAGCTGGCACCTGTGATGCAGAGCGCTCCCTCTATCTCACAGATTGGATTACAAGAATGAAACAAAAGCCCTCAGTTATCACTTAACAAAGCAGGGTAAACTCACACTGCTGTGAAAATAATGAGCAGATTTATCCTTGGAAGAACTCCAGAGGCTCTCAGTTAAACACAGTTGTTTCAAGTACCGTTTACTACTACAGACCTCCTCCTGTCCCTCCATGCGCACACCCAAACATCTAAGGAGACTATCCAGACGCAGATTTCCTAGCCAAGCTAGGGAGGTATGAGAAAGATGGGATGGGGAAAGCAGGCAGCACTTTCCTGTGAATGCATGAAGGAGGGAAGGAGGGCAACAGCTATACTTAGCCACGTCCAAACCCAAGACATGTATAACCAGCCATTTCCTTCCTAGCTATCTAGAACTACATCTGCTACCTTCTTACTGGCAAGGATGAGTTAACATCTGTAAAAGCAGTAAAAAAGAAAAAAGGTCACTTACAGCTTGTTGCCTTTTAGAGCAGAATAGTGGAGCAGGTTGAAGCCTTGACAATTCTGGACAGTGAAGTCTATGTTGGGTACCTCAGTGAGAATCTCAATAACAACTTTGTAATCTGCAGTGATAGCATAATGCAGGGGGGTGTCTCCCTGGGAATCCTGTGTAAGGATACCAAAGCAGAATACAGGTTACCTACCTCGGAGCATCAAACGAAACAGCCCACCCTGAGGGACAACTCAAGACAATAAGATATATAGTGTCACCAGGCCACACCAGCTCCAGGCCAAACATCCAAACGTCACTGGCATCCATAGCAGTTTCACAGCCTTTGTGAAATTATTTCCCCGGGGCTTGAAACCAGCTGCTGAGCAGAGAGGTGCTAACATTCCTAACAAGCTTTGAGAGACTGACCCAGCACAGTCCAGTCCCACCATCATACGAGCACACCCTAAAAATGGGCTGCGTTCAATCCTCCATCACTGCCCTCCAAGTTGCTAAATACCAGTTTTAAAAATCTCACCACTCCTTATTGCTGGGAACAGGAGTGTTTCAACAAGGCACATTAGCAGCAGGTCAGCTCTTGCTGGAAACCCGAGTCAATCACAGCAGAGAGGGCAACTGGACTGAGACGAGCAGACTCACGATGATGAAGGGGCAACTAAAACCTGGAATTTCAGAGTACTGAAGGTATACTGAGGAACACCTCCTCCGTGCAATGCACAGCAGCGCATTTTAAGAGAACGGCCTTCAAATTTTACAGAGCAACAAATGGTGTAAGACAAAGCAGCACCTCCCCACCTCAAAAACACGGCCCCAAACACACCACCTCCCCCCAGTCCCACAAAAGCCCAGACTTACTGGGAGGTTAACATCACAGTTGAGCTCACAGAGGGTCCGCACCACCTCTGTGAATCCTTGACTGACAGCAACAAACAACGCTGTGCACTTGGCATTGTTTAACAGGTCTGTGCTGGCTCCTTTACCAATAAGCACACGGGCAACCTCAGCTTGGTTTCTGATTTAAAAGCAAGGAGTAAGACAGATTAGATTCAATCCTATGCAGACAGTAAATCCTTCCTTCTTGCAAGCCAACAGAACTTCTTGGGTTTTGTATCCTCTTGACCTCATCCCAAGTCCCTTAGTATGGGGGGGGGACGGGGGACGACCCACAACAAAACCTTTCTAATTTGTACTCTAGAGTCTGCTGTCTCTTTGCCTTAAATCAACAGGAATCTCCCGCTCTTAACGATGAATTCTTCCCTGGTAAATTGACAACACAATTCAACCTTTCACCTTGCTCTGGAAAACATGCACTTACAGAAACCAACCAATCAAAGTAATCCCAATCAACACACTCCCCCATCCCCTGAAAAAAAAAAATCTAATCACTAAAGCCTCCTTATTGCTTGTTCTGATTCCTCCCAAAATTTCCAGCACAGAAACTGATCTAGCCATGGAGGTTAAATCAGTGCACTAAAAAGCACACTTGTGGCCCTGCAGCTCAAAGACCAATTTCTGATGTGAGGTAAAAGCAGAGAAAAGCCTCCAGCAGCCACACCCCCTTCACACAGAGTGCCCATTTATACCTACAAATGTCCTCCTCCAGCCCTTTAGGTCTTGTATCAGAGAGAGCAACAAGATCTCCTACCCAAAAGCTGCGTAATGCAGTGCTGTATCCCCTTCTTCATCCCTTAGGTTGACAGTGGCATGCGCCTGCAGCAAAATCTTCACCACATCCAGATGGCCCTGGTAAGAGGCAATCTGCAGGGCAGTTCTGCCCTGGTTCTTTGTGTCGACCTACAGGAAGGGCAGAGACGCAGCAGACAGCTTGGTTAGGGAAGACCTTGCCTGCTAGAGCAGGCCTAGCAGGACAGAAGTCACTAGCTGCAGAAGAGCTGCAGGCTCAGAAATGTGTAGCAGAATCCGTGCCCCGGTGGCTCTGTTTTACGTACATCAACTACAAGGCTGACCTTGTCCCAGAATATTTCTAAAGGGGAAGGGGACAGCACAGTTATTGAAGAAAGGAGAAGTGAGTGAACAGAGCTGGAAGCCAAGGCTCAGTTGCAGCTCTAATGCCAAATCCTTCTCCGCCTGCAGGCGGAACACTTATTGACATCTCTGCCAACAATTCCTTTCCCAATAGGAAAATGTGTGACGAGATCAAATTAGCTTTGCATAAGGCTTTGAAGATGCCAAGTCCCCACTGCTCTGCGTTACTCCAGGTACTTTACTGGGCACAATAGCTGGAGGGTACATCACAGTGCTGAAGTGCTGCAATGAGATTTTTTGAGAATTAAAGGGACTGAAGAACAAAGAGAGGCTGTACAAAAGGCAAGGGTGGAAAAAAAAAATGGAAAAGAAGCTACTGAAATCAGTGGGAGGCTAAGGAGAAGAGATGAAGGAGCCAGCAAAACCTCAGCAGACTGGCAAGGAGAACAAAGTTCTTTTTTTCCCCTGCAGCTGGTTCTATGCAGCAGTCACAAGAGCAGGACAGGCAAGGCTTCACTTGACTCACTCCAAATGATGGGCGAGTCATTTCGACAAGGAGGCGTTCGTTCCTTCCAGGCCCATGTGTTACTCTTCCATTTACACAAGACAGACAATGCTGATTAGCTGGAAAAGCCTTGGCAAGCAATTCTAACCTGCACTGCTAAGTGAGTCTCAAATCCAGCCTCCTCTTACTGTACATAACATTCTTAATAGAAATAACTAATTTATTACTATAAATATTAGAATAGAAATAGAGTATATAACAGAAATAGAAATTTAATAAAAATAACTAACAACATAATGGATTCTTGACTCTTGGCACTTTCTTACGCTGGATAAATTTGATAATTGCAGGTATTTGTCTATTCCTCCCACCTCCAGAGGCCCCATTAACTTTGTAAATAAAGAACTCTTAATAAACACCAGACAACGAACCACTAAATCAGTTTCACAGGGGTTCCTTCAGAACTGATCCTAGTTTTCCTGTTTCATGGATCCAGCTGCTTCTGCCAGCCACACAGACAGAGCCTCAACAAAACTTACATTTTGTTACCAATTGTTTCCAAGGACACTGCTGAAATACTTTGGTTCTCCTTTTTTAAACGGTTTATAAACCCTGTACCCGTCACTGAAGGAGGCTGAACCTTCAAAGAGGCAGCTGGGCAGAGCAGTGATTTGAGTGGATGAGATCCTAACAGTTTGGCACTCCTCGAGTACATAAATTGTCCAGCACCGAGTCACTCCCAGTTCCCTGCTCCAGTCAGACATGAGATAAGACGCGGCACAGACATGCACAGCATCAGGATCTGGGCAGCTTTTCTCTTTCCTGTTTCCAACAATACCATTTTGCAAGGTCACTTCGGGACAGACACATTCAGCCAGACATAACCCATGGCTTTCTTTTTAAACAGTAACAAGATGCCCGAGTATCTAGCATCTGGTTTCATACAGATAAATACCTCTTGCCCAGTTCTCCAGGTGCAGTGTCCATACAGGAAACTGGGAAAAGCTAGCTTTGTAAATGTGCTGTAAGGACTTAACTCTAGTTCAGGTTCAATGCCACAGACTGGAGCCATAAAACACACATATTTAGCATAACAAATCTAATCCTAAATTGCAGCAAAATAATTTTCCAGCAGTTAGGAGCTAATACTAGGTCTGAAAAATCTACTATTTTTCTCCCATCCTTTTCCCCACCTGACTACTAAATTCTACGACAATATTTTAAAGAGGAGCAACAAAAAACAACCACTCAGGATGTCTTCAAAACTTGCCTTGTCCGGGTACTTCTGAAGGAGCTCCCGAACTTTAGCTGCATTGTTGAGCGCTGCACAAATGACCAGGCAGCCTGCATGCTCCGACTCGGTCTTCTGCGACAGCAGCTTCTCCAACACAGTAATCAAAGTACCTGGTAGGAATGAGAAACAGCCACAGGTTAAGAGGGGCAAAGAGCCCGTGCACACGTGCGTACAGTTGGTACAGTACGGCTGCATAACCACAGTCTGGGCCTGCTGTACCTCTAATACTCAGCTCACACAAAGAGCTTTACAAATCTGTGGCTTACACAGAACTTCTGCTTTGCAAGCCTGATGTTTTGAGAACCCAAGATATGAGACCATGCTACAGAAGACCAACACAGAAAAATCGCTACTAAAAGGCAAATAATCTGAAAGAGGAATGCATGGTTTTGGAAAGGACACTTTCAGATGGGCCACCTAATTATAGACTTTTGAGTGCTTGAGACAACAGAGGTGTTACAGCTCTCCAGACAGAGCAAGTTAAAAAGCTTGGGCTCGTATGCAAGCTCTCCCTGAAGACTAACTTGAGTCAACAGTTTAAGGCTCATCTACACAGCAAAGCAAAAAACCCCGCACATCTGTCCTCTCTCCCACATGACCCCGATACCCAAAGAAAGTGAGTACGGTGAGGCTACAAAACATTTTATGAGCAGACGTGCAAAACAGACAAAACCCCCCCTACACATCACGTGATCCCAAATTCAGTTTTGGGGTGGACTCGGCAAAACAGTCATTGATTTGACAACAATTCCACCCACGGAGCTGGGAATATTTTGCAAGCATTCAAGAATTAGTATCCTCCTACAGAAGATGCAGCAGGATGAACCAGGAATTTCAGACAGATGAAAGCAGAAGGAAATACTGAATCTAGGGCAGAATCAGAATCACAGAAGGGTAGGGGTTGGCAGGGACCTCTGTGGGTCACCCAGTCCAACCCCCTGCCCAAGCAGGGTCACCCAGAGCAGGCTGCACAGCACCGCGTCCAGGCGGGGCTGGAATATCTCCAGGGAAGGAGACTCCACAGCCTCCCTGGGCAGCCTGGGCCAGGGCTCTTTCACCCTCAGAGGGAAGAAGTTCTTCCTCATGTTCAGCTGGAGCTTCCTCTGCGTCAGTTTGTGCCCGTTGCCCCTTGTCCTGTCGCTGGGAAGTGGCTGGGAAGTTACACCAGAGCAACCCTTTCACAACCCCGACAAATCAGACATCTCTGTTCTCACTGCCTCACTTTTTGATTCCTTTGCATTCTCCGTTGTCATGAGGTTTGCTTCCTCCTCTCTCTGGTAGGCTGTCAGGCAGGCCGGGTTAAACGTCCAGGACTGCCCTCCAACCGACACTCGCAAATCTCCATCCCCATAGACTTTGATCACTTTGCCGATGTGCCCTAGGGTCTGCAATGGAAAGAGAAAAATTAAAATTAAGAGGTAAGATGCGGTACGCTTTGCACCTCAGCACCAACGCAAAGCTTCTAAGCGCGGTTTCGCAGGCGGCACTCCTGCTGTGTGAAAAGAAGCACTCAGTGACACACTTGCAGACAGCTCCCACTTCAAGGACACCAGAGGGTTCTCAGCACGTTATTACTCGTTTTACATAAAAAGGGTTTCCCAGACACATTACAAGTGTCTGGAGAGGAAGGTGGCGAAACAAGAAAACATGGTCTGAAGAACTCTGAGAGAACTGATAAAATTGGGACTAGGAAAGGTTTCCTCTGCGCATTTAATTGCTTCTGGAGGACACCTGTATTCTGCTTTTTAGCCACACTGGTCTGATCAGACCATTTTTCCACTTGGACGCTCTTCCCTGCCTCATTCCAGAGAATTATGGAGGGCGTAAGAGGACTGGTTTACTTTGGTTAGTGAAACCTCTGATCTGACTTACTGGTAGCCAAATCCTCCGTCAGATTCCCCATCTGCCCGCTTTGTTTTGGGTGCTGCAATAGGATTGTGTTACCGACAGCCAACAGCACTAGGCAACGTTTATTTTGCAAGGCCCCAGCAGTCCCAGGAAGGGCTGGGCACTCACTGACCAGCAGGAACACTGGAGGGCAAGGCAAGCCCAGTCACTAATTGCTTGGGAAAACTCAGGAAGTTACTGGACTGTCCTGGAACTGGCGCGCACTCACAGGTGCCATTTCATCTGTCCACTCCCCATGACCAGGTTGGAATCGCTTCACTGTTTCCATATCATCTATCACCCGGACAACATCACCAACCCAAAAGGTGTTGAGCTACAAGAAAAAGAAAGTCATAAGCTTTTGGGGGACGAAGCCAGAAAAAAAAAATAACGATCAGCCCCTCCACCCCCACCCTCAGAAAACCCAACCAAACAAGAAGTCCATTGACTCGAAAAACAAGGCATTACAAAACATAAGTACGGCTACCGAGAAATCTGTAATCACTGCACTGCAAAATAAATATAGTCCAAGGGCTGGGGAATTTCTCTTTTAAGCCAAGTGCATATTTAAGAAGGGAAATAATTTGGGACAGAACAATTGTCTTTTCTTTCTTCTTCAAATTATTTATAACTAATACCAGTATAAAGTACACATGGAACTTTCCTTGGTCCATCTCCTCGCTATACCTGACCTGGCACTGGAGATTTTAATTCACTTTAATAAGGAAGTTATATCTGTGTGCTATTTAGAAAGAGAAACCAGAGTTTATCTGCACTGGTAACTTTCCAGATGCCCCCTCTGCTCACCGAGCTAAGAAGGGAGCACTGTCAAAACACGCTTGTCAAAGCAGACTAATTCTGCGCAAAACAGTCTGACGCTGTCTCTGGTGTGGGAGTTTTTAGCATTGTGACCTTGTTCAGGTCTTTCAGAATTTTGTAGTCTTCCAGCAGCTCCTCCTATACCTATTAGCCCTGTTTCTAACCATCCACATTTCAAGTCCTCAAACCTCCGGGGAAGGCCAGAGCTCTGAGCTTTAGAAATGCAGACGCAAACTTAGAAGAGCTAGATTAAAGATTCAGGTCATCCAGAAGAATCAGAGAAAAGCGAGACAAAGAAAGATGCAAAAAGGAGAATAACATGAAGACACAAGAACAAGGAAGAAAACAAAATCAAATGGAAATGGTGTGGAAGAAGGTTCATCACAGATGAAAGGTAGATGCAGAAGGATGAGCTACTGTAGGTCTACTGTTACCACTCTTATCAAAGAAGCTGAAATTAAGAAATGGAATTTATCTTAAGAACTTACAACATTTGAAATGCAAAAGTCCATACAATTAGAGAGCCCAGTAGCCCAGCTCCCACTGTCTGCAACCATCCGCCTTAGCTCTGATGGCTCGCAGGAAGTTCTGCCTAGAACTAATGTTTTTAGAATGGCAGTGTACTTCTTCGGCACTTGCTTGAGACACTGTCCACACAGCCAGCTAAACTGACAGCTATTCCCTGCAGCACTTCCAGTTCTGGCCCAGCTCACCTATCAGCACCTACCTTAGTCAGAGCTCCAGGATGGAAAGTCCAGCGGGTTTCACTGTTGAACTGGACCCTCACGTCCCCTCTGTCCGTGATTCTGTGCACAGTCCCTGTCTGGCCAATGAACTTTTGATAGGGGGAAAAAAAAAGTAGGGGAAACCCCCTAAATAAATCACATTGCTTAATAGTGGGCAAAGCAGGCATCCAAGGCATAGATGGCTACTTTACCCACCATTTCCAATTCACAGCAAACCTGCTTTAAATGAGATGCAGTCATTGTTTTTCTCCAAAAGGAGGAAAAGACTGCTTAATAAGCTCCTCTGAAGTAGCACCATATTGGGGGAGGAGGGTGACAAGAATACAAAGCGTGAAAATCCTTCAAAAAGCAGCACAAATTGTCCTCCTCTTTCCAAATGACAAAGGTGGGCAGAGATTACAACATTGTTCTGCAGTATAACACCAGCAAGGCATGCTCTAAGGAAAAAAAAAATGGGGGCACAGTAAAGGAGACTACAGAAAACAAAGTATAGTTGTGTAGTGTGGTATTCCATAACTGTTGATTCTGGCAGGTCCTGAGCAGCCGATACAAAAAGTACCGACCTCTGGGATGACAGAAAGTTACTGTTTCTCTGTTTAAGCATCCCTCTCTACACCTGCATTCCCCAACAACAGGAATCCTGAAGTGCAAAGGTTCAACAGCCTACCAGACTATGGTAGCTACACAGCAACATTCAGAAACTATAGCTTTTTAGAAGGCCTTAGCTGGAGTAAAAAAAATTTGTGGCTCCACTGACAGCCTTCTTCAGGTCCATGCCAGAAGACAATGAAGTCCCTGCCTGCCAGGCTAAAAAAAAAATTGACTGATGCTCAGTTAATGGATCTGCACACTGAAACGGAACCAACACAGTTTGTCTTCACTTTTTGATGTCTGATTTCAAAAAGACCGCTCGCCTACAGGGAGGGTTGGGCTAGGATACGTATATAACATATCTTTATAATTTTATAGCACTGCTTCATATACCCAGGCTTCAGACTGCTGTCTCGGTATCAGACCTGTGGGTTATTCCGTTTCCTGACTCCAGCGTAGCAGGCATGTGGATGACTTGTGGCTACACGCTCCCCTCCCTCTCCAAAACGCCACTTTTATACAAGTTCCTAATACAGGCTCAGAGAGAGGTCTTCTTACTCTAATGGGGAGTATCAACACGTCATTTTGTCTTGCAGTAAATCTACTGCACAACAGCAGCACTGCCTTCTTCAGTATGTGAAGGTAATTTAATCTATTTTGGGCAATATCTCTAGACTATTCAAAGCCAAGGAAGTTGAGTAAGGAGAAATTAAAAGCACAGACCTTTTAATTTAAATGGCAAAGTTATTCATTTAGCTGTTATAATTTTGTTTGAATGTAAGCCCACACTGAATGTTCACAACCTCCTGGAGACTCACTTCCACGATGGCCCTCTGAGACGCTACCCTACAGTAATAGGTGCAGATTCTGTCTTTACGTCCCCTAGTATCTGAGGTTTTTTTTTAGACAACCGGTGACAATGGACTGATAGCTCTTCAAACTAAAGACAAGACAACAGGCCAAGCTTCAAGAACATCATACGGTCCAAGAAATTTCAGCCCTGGCCAAGGATAGAGTCCACTGTTGACAAAACACAACTTTCATTGGTAGTAATGCACAGTACAAAAGAAGCTAAGTAGGGAATGGATCCAGAACCCCACAGAAAAGGTCCACAGCTCATTTAAAAACAAACAAATCAGCCATTAGTTTCTTGCACTGGCTTCCAACACTTCTGAGCAACTCTTATGACCGATTGTAGACTCTTAGAAATTATGCAGGGCTCCACAAAGCCATTCTCATACAACACAGATTTATCTGATCCTAAAAATAAATCTGACTCCAGCGTCCTATTACTAAAGAATTTGTATCTGAGATTCAGTCAACACAATATAAATATAGAAGGTAACACGTTACACAAAGACGTTCTGGCAACTTCCTAGCCAGTGCCTACTTCTGTAGTCTGAGATCGTGACCAAGGCGTTACCGAGAGAACAGGAGCAAGCAGCAGCATACCTCAGCCATTTTAGGATTCCAGCCACCATGGCCTTCCTGCATCTCCCGTAAGATGTCAATGTCCAGCAGGCATTTCACCTTGTCCCCGTGCTGGAACGGATGCCTGTCCGTGCTTTCCTTCCTCTGCAGTTCAGCTGGTTTTCCTGAAGAGAAGAACGACACCACCCACACACATGCAGGACGCGCTTTGCGTATCGCTTGGCTTTGTAACAAGGGTTGCAAATCAACATAGGCTTAATTGGGGGAGAACAGTGTAAAACCCTTTTTCTGCTGTGGAGTAGGCCCTATGCACTCTACGGGGCAGCACTATGTAGGGAGATCAAGAGGATTTAGCTCTAACTGGGTACTGATATGGGTTAAACATGAGGTAGTTCTAACAAGACAGGATTTTGTCCCTTGCCAGAGAGGGGAATGCCTTTGAATGATGCCCTCCCAGGTCACGTCAGACATCAGTGGCTGTTCTTAGCAATTCAGTGGCCCACAACTGCTGTTCAGCAGACACACCCACAGAGTACTCCAAATCAGCTCTTCCAGAGGCAGCCTCATCGCTTGCTTTGCAGAGTGCTTTACCCTCCTGTAGCCTTCCTGTATAGCAAGAGGCCGTATCCCTGGAAGTTAGCTCCCCATCCAACCCCTCCCTTCCCTCATGCTCTTGCTAAGTTGCTCAGGGAGAGAAAAGAATGAAAAAGACCCGATTCTGCTGCTGCAAACTCAAGAACAGACCTCTCTGTTTTCCTTCAGGGAGCAAAAGATGGCCCCTGCACCTCATTAAAAAAACAAACAGAACAACTAAATTACACCTTGGTAAAAAATGTTGCAAGTCCAAAACCACAAGTAGTTTCCTTGGTTTCATTAGAGTTAAGAGGAAAGGTGGACTGCAGCAAGCTGCCAATACAGACATCCCCTTTTTCCATTATTTTTTCTAATCTCCCTGCTGGGCAAGTATTTGGCTGCTCCATTTTCAGCAATCTCTCTTTTGTCATGTTCCCCTTCAACACACTTTTTAGTCCACCAGAACAATAACATTTGATCTCTAAAAGCGCAGTGAACACCAGTTGGACCACTGCCTGCCTGAAGAATGAAAAACTTTGGGTTAACAAAACTGACCCTGGGTTGCACACTCTGCTGATGGATGGAGGCACTCCCAAGGGAGCTTCCAGTATTTGCAGCAGCAAGAAGTTGCCTCGGCAGAAGATCCCTCCTTGGGATACAGCTGTGAGCATCTGATGATCTTACACAATCTTACCACTGAAAGGCCAAACTACTTTACTAACCACCTTGAAACAAAGCAATATGTTCAGACACAGACCACTTCTTTAAAATGGTATACATTACGTGGGAACTTCATAAAACCACCTGCTGATTTTCTGTCTTCCAAGCAAAATGGCTTTAGCGTCAGGAAATGGCAGCATGAAACAGAAGACTTATCTCTGCGCACCTAATTTTGGGAGATGTTCTTTGTAGTAAAAGCCACCAGATGCCTCCACAGTACATTTCAGGTCCACTTTTCCCTTGTGTCCAACCCTGTAGACATTCGTGGTACCATCAGACCACGTGACGCTGGCCACACTGCGTCCGGTCTCTACATCCCAGCCACGAATGTCAACCACGCGTCCAATTTTACCTTCACCACCTGATGGAAAAAGAGAGGTAAAAAAGCATCCAAAGAGACCAACATATAGAAACTCACCTGACGCTGGAACATTTACTGAGATTTAATTTCATGACATTTTTATCTGAACTAAGTAAAAAACAAGGAAAAAACTTGGCAGCTCTCCAGAGGAATAGGCACGGAGCCAAACGTCAACAGCTAGGACAGATGAAATTCTGACAGAGCGGCTGCTGCCAGGAAGGATTCCTGAGGGGCCCGGTGCAGACCAGCTTTCCACGCTAAACAGAAGCACGCAGGTTTGCTTCCCTGTCAGCACACTGCTGCCTGAAGCAGTGCCCCCCAGTCAAGTGTTCTTCATATAACATGAGAGGAGGAAATCACACCAAAAAGAAATTGTGCGGCAGCTCTTACAACTTCCTCACAGCTTGCATGATTCACCTGGATCTGCAGAAGGCATAAGAAATCTCAGTCACCTTTTTAACTGGGGAAATTAAGCCATGAGACATCTCAGTATGAACAACTAGGAGAGAATCTCTAAATTAAACTCACTGAAAGCCAGCCAGCCGCTGACTTTGGAATACAGTGATGGAAAAGCTGAATTCTGTGTAGAAGCAGCCATTCCTCCTGGTGTACAGAAACACTGCCTAGCTAGGCACGGTGTCACGGCACCACACCGTGGCAAAATAAACACACAGCAGTGCTGTAAAATCCACCCAAGATCTTTAATTTCTCCCCAACACCGGCCATAACAAGCAGTAATACACACAAACCAGTGGGCTTTATTGTCAGTTCTATCAATAACAAGAACACACCTTTAGAGGGCTGGTCTGAGAATCAGAAAGTCCCACTACCTCTTGATTTTTAAATCCTATCTGCCCTTAAAATCTCTCCCCAGAAATGCCAGGTGGATCTCAGTTCTGTGCACAGTTCACACTGCAGCCAGTTACCAGATCAGCACTCCAGATACGACCCATGTGAATATTATCCATGAAAATACAATGCAAGTTACCAAAGGCATTTCTGTGACTCAACCTGCACAGCTATGCCTAAAAAACCTTCCAGGTTAGAATCCAGGTCCTAGATCCTAGCAATAGGACAGCTAACAGTAATTTTCATCTTCCTTTCCACAGAATCACAGAATCTCGGAATGTTCGGGGTTGGCAGGGACCTCTGTGGGTCACCCAGCCCAACCCCCTGCCCAAGCAGGGTCACCCAGAGCAGGCTGCACAGCACCGCGTCCAGCCGGGTCTGGAATATCTCCAGAGAAGGAGACTCCACAGCCTCCCTGGGCAGCCTGGGCCAGGGCTCCGTCACCCTCAGAGGGAAGAAGTTCTTCCTCGGGTTCAGCTGGAGCTTCCTCTGCTCCAGTTTGTGCCCGTTGCCCCTTGTCCTGTCGCTGAGCACCACTGAACAGAGTCTGGCCCCATCCTCCTGACCCCCACCCTGCAGATATTTATAAGCATTTCTTAGGTCCCCTCTCAGCCTTCTCTTCTCCAGGCTGAACAAGCCCAGCTCCCTCAGCCTCTCCTCGTAGGAGAGATGCTCCAGTCCCCTCACCATCCTCGTAGCCCTCCGCTGGACTCTCTAATAACCATAAACATAACCGTAACCATAAACAACTGTCCAGTCCAAAATTAATCAGGCTGACAGCTCTCAGGAAGGGAGGTTACATCCAACACGCAGTTCCTGACGACGCGAAAGGAGAGCCTCTGGATGGCTGCAATGTTCGGATACAGGAAAACAGTGATCTTGCAGCAACACGGTGCTCCTTTGACTACATTCTTAACACGGACAGGTTGTAGCAGATTGCTGTCCTCTCCCTGCTCTTGCAGTCTGTAAGAAACCTGGCAGGTGTCACTGGCCTCGAATTAGTGCCCACAGAAACTTAGCACCAGCAACAAAAGAACTTAACGACTGTCTGCTGCAGCAGGGATTCAGACTGAACAGCCACCAGGAGAAGTCATCTCTCCCCTCGCCCTGTTCAGATGCTTTTCTCCGAGGAGGGCACTAAATTCCACTTCCACGGTGCTTGGACTCTGAGCAATGGCAGTAAGGAAAAATCTCTATTCATTCAAAAGGCTGAAGTGACTGAAGAGCTGTGAGGGTCCACTCTGACCACAGCAGAGGAAAAAGCTCGGTCAGTTGGCAAATTTTGCAGTCAGTGCTAATTTCTGCAACAGATTCAGGCAGCAGGAATACTCAAAAGACACAAGCAAATAAAAGCAAGGCCATTCATTCAGATTTCTCAGCTAGCTGCTACTGCCCTTAGCAGACACACATGACCACATAAACAATACATAAACTTACCAGGACCCTATTACTGAGTTTGCAAGGTTATTTACAACCACTGCTTATATGTTACTTCTTGAAATGGAAATAGAGTCGATGTGTTCAGTGCTACCAGTAAGCTAAGTTCAGAAGAGCAAAAGGCTGTGGATAGGGGCAGCTCCATCCAAGACAAGGCAGTACTCATTAGAGACCAGTGAGTGGCTGGCCTTATGCTGCTCCTCACTCATCTTGCTCGTATAAGTGCCTTCAGGTCACAACCGTTGTAAGCAACACATGTCTCAGACATGTAAATGTTGATCTGATCTCAAAAGGACGGATAAGCTGTACTGAGCATAAGCTGCTTTTGCTCTCAGACCCTGCAAGTATCCATGCCCTCCACTGAACCCAGAGCTGCAATAAATGGTGGAGTCAACACTGCAAACCTTTGGACTTACAACTTGATTATTAAGGGAAAAAAAAAGCAGCTGTACACACTACAGTGTGTATAAGGCTCTGGAACAGAAATGGACAGTAAAGTGCCCTTAACCCTGTAGCACTACACAGAAATTGGTATCGGTGAATCAGGTACAGTCATTATACCCCAAGAGCAGCTCTAGAAAAGGCAGTTTTGTCCCTTTGCATTTTCAGCCTGAAGTTACAATTCATACAGCAAGCAGAAACCATTCTCCAGCAACCACAGCAAACAGTTCTTCCTTCATGCACCATGTGAAACACTCAGTATAGACCATTTCCCTTCACTGTTCTTAGAAGTGTCCAAATATGGATATTCCAAAGAACTCCAAAGGAAAAAGGAGTACAGCACACAAAGTCAGACAAACCTTATTCCCACTGTGAATGGAAGCTTTTTCAGGAAAAGAGGGGGTCTTTGTTTTCTTGTAACGTGGTGTACATTTATAGTTCTATACAAGATGTTCCAGGACAGTTCCCATGAGTTTTCACATCTATGAAATAGGAGCAGCAAAACTTCCCTCCCACAGACTGTATGCATTCATTCAGGGTATGTCACAGACATGCTTTTAAACAAATACAAAAAAACAAATATTTAATATTCTAAAGAACAGCAACCTGCATCATCTGAACAGCTCCCCTAGAAGCTACTGCTCAGCACATACATTTTCAGTTAGCAATTCGGCAAAAAGAAAAAAAAAAAAAAGAATGGTTATACAGGACACCTCCAAAGCAGCTTACCATCCTGGTTACCCCACTCCCAGTCAGGGCCACGGACTACTTTAGCTCCCTGGAAAGTCCCTTTTAATGTGATGCGAGTCAAATTCTGTCGAGGACTCACTAGGACTCTGCAAAAAGAAAACAAGGGAAAACAAATTAATTTATTGTTACTATTCACACTTTCTAAAGCTCCGTTCCAACTGTCTGTCCTATGAGGACCAAGTGTACCACAGTTACTTACAGAAAAACACGGCTTGAGCTCTGAGGAGCGCATGAGAAGTGAGCAAAACCAACAAAACAGCTGAACAGGATCTTTGATCCCAAAAGCTGGACCCCTCAGGAAGGTCAGAACACTTAGGCACCATTCCACTGACTGCAGAAAGCCAACTAGCGAATAATACGCTGGGCTACAGAAGACCTGGGTTTATCTTCAAACATTAACACAAACTGTTGTACCTACGGTGAGCTTTGAAAAAGTTCTGTGTTTCTCTCCACTGCGGGATGCAGATAACGGGGAACAGAGGCTGCTCTGTGGGCACGAGGAACAGGCACCCCTCGGTGACAGCCCGTGGAGACAAACACCTACCTACACACAAGCAGCAGGGCTGCGGTGGGGTCTCTCTCTCAGGCTGGCAGACACCAGAATGGCATCTTGCCGACTCCAAAAGTTGAAAACATATAAACACAAAGATTCCAAATGATTACATACACTCACTTGCACGCAGCATGCTTAGCCATGAAGGAAAAAAATCATCCTTCTTTCAGAACTTCAAGAGCCTTGAGGGGGCTGTGTAGGGCAAAAATAAAATCTAGTAGCTCCAAAGAAGAAAAAACTCCCCACACATTCTACGAGATGCAGAAACCACAAATTATATTAGTACAAGGCAGCTCACCGAGGGCCAAGTATGATTACTGTGAATGCATGCAAATTAATAATTTTAACATAACTATAACAGCATAAAGTACAACACTGGCAAACCAAAGTCATCAAAGTCAGGATTCAGCAGCTTCACCCTATTGCCTACACAGAGCAGGGGAAGCCCTGCCACAAACATCAAGCAACCCTAAACATGGTAGCAGGAGGACATGTTATCCTTTTGCCAGCTGTGCCACTTCTAATCCACATGCTTCCCCCAGGGGAACACCCAAGTCAATTAACAGAAGCCTCAAAGAGTTAAAATATATCTTTAGAACAGGGCCTCTGAGAGGGGGGAAGAAAACAGGGGAGTCACGAGAAAGCTGGTACCTTCTCCAGAAAGCCTGACATCACTTCAGAGGGAGCGAAACCAGCTTTCAGCTGCCCTCGTATCCCATGGGTGAGTTTAAGGCAATGCTGACGGACTTTCGCAGGGCGTACACAGCACGACAGCATCAACGGCTGGGGCAGTCCCGGAGCTCAAAGCCACACGGAGCTCAGCACATGTCCCAACCTCCGCTGCAGACTGCGCAGCGCGGTTCACTGGCCGAGCAGAGCAGCTTACACCAGCAGCGTTGTGGCTGGGCTGTTTCCAGGATAACAGACCTTTCTATCTGTGTGACAGGCACACGCACCAATCCATCTTATGAAAGAAGAAAAAAAAAAATACCTACGTGATAGTAAACAGGGGGTCTGATGTCCTGTTAAAGCAGCTTCCAATTCCCATCACGTTACAGCAGCTTCTCTGCTGTTCTTACGCTGTCGTTCCTAGTTTCTGTTCCCTAGCAGAAAGCTTTCTCATGCGACACCAAGCCACCAAAGTCCTTATGGACCTGTTTGTGTTGGTCGCCCAGGGTACAATCCACTTTTCTAGGTGACTGCAAAGGTGCCACAATCCCTGTCCGTAACCGCGCACCTCCTGACAGGCTCCGGGCACCTCCCAGACCAGACAGAGCAAAGTGAAGTTCAGCAGCTGTTCCACAGGGGAAGGGGAGGGGAAGGCTACCAGGGGCAGGACTGACCTCAGAATGCTGTGTTTATTTTCCATCTAATACCTAGAGAGGGAAGGTGGAGACTCAGAAGGATAAAAAGCTTACGCTTGAACTTACTGTTTACTTATCCATCAAAAGCCTAAGTGTTTTACCTTTCTTAACTTGTTAACAGATCTTCCACCTCTGCTTTACAACCTAATGTGTTTAAAAAGAAGGAGAGATTATTTGCACATGTTCTTCTAATCGTCGAATGTTCATTATCCAGATTGTAGCTCAACAGGAGGAAGATGAAAATCATTTTTTGAATGGTTGAGATTTTGTCTGTTTCAAGCACCACCAAGGCTGGCAGTTGGTATGAGAGAGGGCTAGGAAACAGCTCAGCTAAAAAGAAAAGCTGATCAGCATTTATTTTCTTGCACTGCATCACGCACTGTAGACTGGCTTGAAAAACCAGCATGGATTTGTGTATGACACCTGAAACAGCTCAGCTACAACATGCTATTTTCACTGTGTTTTGCTGAATGTTTTTCTAACAATTTCTCAAACATGTCTTGGTCAAGCCTTGGCACAAAGCGATAAAAGTACACTTCTTTCCCCCAAACCCTACTCTCTCAAGCAAGGGGTCTCAAAGCAAAGATTCTCAGCGGTCGCAAAATAAAGCTCCAAGTTAAGCTTAAGCAAGATGCTTAAACAGCAGAATAGACACTATTCATTACATTCCTCGCATAATTTCCCTTTTTGTGTAATCATACAACAACAGTCATTTCCCATCCCAACAGCTCTCAAAGGAACCTGTCACTTTCAGTGAAATTTGTGGCTAGAGACCAGGAAAACAAAGCTGACCAGCTCAGAAAGCCGAGCTTCCTTGAAGCAGAAGGAAGCCTAAGAAACTGCATCTCCCATTCTACTCAAATGCTGGAGGCAACCCACCGTCACTGCCTTCTTTCCCTGGCCTCACAAAAATACTGACCTTGTCTTGAACCACGCTGCTGACCAGCAACACCAGAGCGTGATGCGAGAACCAGACGCCCTGAGCCAACACATCTTCGGTTTTAATCTCGTTTCACGTGTACTGCTCCAAATACTGGATAACCACCAAAGTTATTAGTGTGTTGCAAAAAATACCCTAGGGATAAATTTAATCGCTGCAATATTGCCTTTAATAACAATTTTAATTAAGACAGCCAAAGTCTGCAGCCATTTCTGCCCTACAAATTCCAACGATATTAAATTAGAGCCCAGCAAGCACTTGGGAGCGCGTACTGTGCCGAGCGAAGCTGCGTCTCCCTGCAGCACGCTGGGACCCCCCCGACCCTGCGGATACTCCGCCTGTGCTTGGATTTCCCCGAGCTGCTTCCGTAGCCTTTCACACCACCGAGAGCTACGCTCCAGACAGCTGGAAACATAGCATCACTCGTGCTTTGCAGAGAGAGATCCGAGCCCCAAAACAGCTGACTGGGAGCCGCTGAGGCAGAGACCGCTTTCCATCTGCGGTAGCGACCTGCGGCCCTGCAGAAGCCAGAGCCCCTTCACGCCAGGCACAACTAACGGCTTCTGCAAGGCAGAGACTTCTCCACGGCAGAAAATTCTTATGCAAAGAAACCAGCACAATGCACGGGACTGGAAAGCAGAAAGGGATGGCTGCCCTGCGAGGTGGCAGGCCCTAAATACTGCGTTAATTAGATCATCCCATCCCTTCAGCAAGGCACAAGTGTCAGCTCACAGTGGGTACAAACCCACAGTCCTTCTAGGGTGTACAAAGATCTACGCAGGCTACCTCAAGAAAGGCTGAAACAAAGATCCTACAGAAGCCACAGGTAAAACCGACCTCAAGGTTGCCAGAAATTCTGGATTGTCTAATCCTCCCTAGCACAGCTTTTACTGAAGCACTTCCAGCAAAGGATAAAGGAAGGAAACTCTGACAGATGGCAGGCGGATGCTGATTGCTCAAGCATGAACCAGTATAAGACAAGGACATGAGTAAGTGAGGGATCAGGATCACAGAAACCTATTTCAGGAACTGTCTTTACCAAGAAATTCTATTGTCAATCCCACCCTTCCTCGCCAAGGCTCAGCTCCTCACAAAACCAGCTGTATGTTCTAACTGAGATGGCAGGGTCCGAGCTGGGCTAAACGCTTGCTGTCTTCTCCCCCAGCCTCGAAAACGAACTCACATCAGCTCCGTTTTGGAAAGCCACAATGGGCAAGATTTCAGTCTGAGGCTACTAAATCTAAACCAAAACGTGTGCACACCTAAGACCCAACACCATACTGCAGACAGAAGGCTTTCTCAGCTACGCTCTGAGAGATGTCTGTAGGCAGCCTTTAATGGCAGAATATTGTACTGGGAGAGACACAGCAGCACTGGTGAGCACACAAAGCGAAACGTCTTGTTACCGTCCTTTAACCATCACTATTAGTTCACAGGCTAAGGATGGTGTAGTGCAGATTTTCTCTTGCTTACAGTTTTGGTCATGTAATTCCAGAAAAGATCAAATACATCACTCAAATTTAATCTCTATTCTACAAATCAAACAGAATATTCCAAATGAAATAAGGGAAGCCTTAGCGTGGGGATATGCCCTAGTTTTCTGCAATGTACATGTTTTTTTAAGGAAGTACAGTTAGGCTGTTTATCCGGTAAATCAACGAGGTTTTTAGAAGTAAAGTTATACTCATTCATTAATAACTACATAAATAAATTCATATTAATAAATTCATTAACACTTAATGAGCATTTTAAAAAGTTAGCAAACAAACATCACCACGCAAGAGTCAGATTTGATTCAAAACGTTACTCACCAAAACTTCTCAGTCCAGCAGCCTAAACCGACACGGCACCACCAACACACGCTGACGAGGTTACGACAGCAAACCAACCCGCGGCCCCCGCGCTGCCCAGCGACCACACGCCCAGCAGCTGCCGCTCCGCTGCTGGGTTAGCGCAGGCTGACAGCGGCAGCAGCCACGGGCGGAGGCTGGGTTATTGAAGCTGCCTCGGATGGGTCTGCATTGCTCGGGCATAGCTAAGCGACAGCATCCGCTTGTTCTCGTAACGTATCCGACTCAGAAATCCGACTCGTGGCTAGACTAGACAGAGCTGCTCTAAGGATTATGGCTGAAAATAACTGCTAACTCTGTTTTGACTACAGTATAAAGCACAACGTGAGAAAATAATTGTATTTCTTATGCTTGATTACACAAAACATTTCCCCGTGTAGCCTGCTGGCTCCTCCAACTCCATTGTTCTCCAGAAAAAAACAGGACTTTTGAAAATTTAAGGTTGTGATTTATTGGTGACTAAAGTCTAGAAAATAGCCTGGGTGAAACGCAACACATCCGCTACTGAAATTCAGCTGAGCATCATCCCCCAGAAGGTGATGCACGCAAAATGCCATTAGTGCTTTTGCACTTGAATATAATAATATTCCTCTTATACAAAATATTAGTATTATCTCAGACTTGATTATTTGCAAAACGCACCAGAGTGTGTCCGACTGTTCCAGCCCTAACATAAACCTGATGAGTTTTGCTTTGCTATCCTGCTTACAGACACTGATTTATCTTCCAGTTAGCACGCATATACTCAGCAAATGGATACAAGACTGAGAAAAAAGGCCTTCAGTGAAACTGAGCTGCCCATCCTTTCAAACTCAGGACGAGAGCCTCTCTCAAAGCAGCCATAAAATTCAAACCAAACAAGACCAATAAAAAAATACCAGTAATTGGCACCTGTCAGAAAGACATTACTTCAACTCAAAAAAGATTAAAAAAAAAATCAGTACTTCCTGCCACCACAGGTTCAAACTCAGGTCATTTAAGACCTGAAATAGCCTTCAGGTACAGATATCTTCAAAGCCTCTTTAGCAAACTGCTTGGGAACCCTCCGCAGTGTCTGTCTGGGCTTAAGGCCTCTTCAATCCTAGGATTAGGGAGCTGCCACAAACAGCTCTGTGCTGGCCTCACCGAGGTTTAGCGGCAGAGGAGCCACGCGGTGGGCCTGGCAACAGCAGCGCAGGTCTCCAACTGCCCTGGCAGAGGCCTTACCTTCCTCTGCCAAGGGATCAGCAATGGCAGCAGCTGCAAGATCGGACGTGCAGCGATGCTCTCTCACAGTGGACCAAGAACGGAGACCAGAGAGGGACTGGGAACCCCCAGCTCTTGACCTCTGGTTGAAGAGACAGCTGATGGGACAGCTCCATAGCACAGCTGCACTCCACAGCTCTACGTTTGATCTCACTGATGGCAAGCCAAGGACTACATTCAGGATATAGAAGTAGCCCCTCCTTCATTTTGCAAAACCAAGATTAAGGGATGCTGCCAAATTTGGCAGGCTCTCTCCATCTTCTCCCTTACAAGCTTTCTGAGTAATTAACACTCCTGTGGGCTCACTGCAGCATTTTTCCTGGATCTTGACAGCAACACGCTACTGTGCTCAAGGCTCACCATAAAGAACCAAAAGACACCCATTCCCTGCCAGAGAAAGGAGGCGAGAGAACCTTGATCTCTGAAGGAGTCTCATCCTGTGTTTCACAGCCATTCGAACAACAGCAGGTAGCAACAAAGTCTCAAGAAAACCCAAATCCACACAGCAGTTACCATGTCTTTTTAAATACACAGCTTTTTTTTGGGGCCTTGGGGAACTGCCAAAGATTTTCTTTTCTATTTTATTAAGCAAGAACACTGAGATGAGTGATCTAAGCGATAGTCCTAGTGAGTCATAAGTATGCAATTTTTGTTCTTCGAAAAGGATGCTGCATTGCCTAAGGCAATGTGGCTTTACAGCTCAGACCTCAGTTATTCCAAATAAATCCTCTCTGGGGCATTGCTCAAACGTGATCTCCTTTCCTGCCTCTCCCTTCACTTTTTTTTTTTTAATCAGAACATTCCATCCTTCACTGCAGAGCAATCTACAGAACACTAGACCAACAAATCACAGCATCACATTTGCATTAAAACAAAGGTGCTCTCACCTCTTCCTGCTCCTGCACTGCAAGACATTTGAGTAAAACTGTTTCAGCTTGCCCGCTCCCTGTATGCAAGCTCTAGCGTAAAACACACGTGCATTGCAGTTATCGTATTCTACCATCCACTACAGTCAAACGACTGAAACAAAAAGCATTTCCAACAGCCTCTTTGCTCCAAAAGCTTCGCGACTTCCAAAAATCACAAGATGTATCTTCATTCATGTTTTAAAATTGCGCCTTTCCACAACTGGAAGCTGCTTCACTGTGGATTTCTGACTTCTCTCCATCCCTCAGCACGACTATGTTCAATACCTGCCATGCAGGAACAGCAGGAAAGACGCTGTATTATCCCATGACAGCTACTGCTGCTTCTTCCTTGGCCCCCTTACTGAGGCTCCCAGCAACCACTGCCACATCTGACAGGCTCCTGCTGTGTCCCTGATGTTGCACACATACCCACACACCCCTTTATCATTTTTTTTTTTTAATTAGCTGCCTGGTATTAGGAAGATCATTGCTCCCGCTAACACACAGTAACATCAATCAGAATACTTCAGCAAAGGACTTGGTGTCGTAGACTCCGGCCTATGTCTAGACTTCCTTTCATCACCTAAAAAAAAGTTCATTTATATCACATCTTCTCCAACCACTGAAGGAACCACACTTGCAGAAAAAAGCAAAAGAGCTTAGGAAAAAACCAAACCAAACAAACTAAACAGTCCCTAAGAGGCAAGCATCATCAGACACCAAGTTCTGCTCTAGCAGACATCGACCTCCAGAGAGGCCTCCAGTGCTTCGGTGACATCCCGGCGCGGTGCTGCAGCGTTCTGTGAAAATCAAACAACCCACACAGGACAGTGCCAGGTCTGGCAAGTTTCCTGCCAGTCTTCCAAGGTCTCTTTGCCCACTGACAGCAAGCACTCCACTGCCCAATTCAAACAGCAGCCTGGACACAGGTCAGACAGAAGTTTTGAAAAGAGGAATTTGCTCTTTTTACATCTTTCACCATTCAGATTCCTCAGAAAAGGAAACAAGAACCCACGCAAAGGCCAGAAAACTTGGATTGCTCTGCAGCCACACAACCTCTTACAGTCATTGTTGCCTACTTTTTTTTCTTTAAACATGAGGAAGATCATGTCCCTTAACTGCAGAGGATACCTATAGCTCAAATAAAAGACAAAACCAGGCACCTCTGAGCGACTACTTGGAGCTAACTATAACATTCATAGAAAGAGAGAGGGGAAAAAATATGTCTATCTTTACATCTGCATATATATTTTATATATATACGAAAACACAAAGCTCATTTCACAATAGGATCTGGCTGGCTTGTCATATTAATGCAAGCTCAAGAAACATCCTAATCTGGTGGATAAACACAAGCCTCCAAGCTCAGAGGGGGCCTCTTTGGACAGCAACGTCTGTCCCTTTGCTAGCGCTCAGAATTCCGGCTCAGCCACACTGGCAAAACCATGGTAATCAACTCCAGAAAGAGCTTCCCATACGGGAGGAAAGCCAGCTGCAAATCCGACACCACTGTCTGTAGCAAAGTAATTACACTTTTCATTCCACAGACAGATGCAATGCACAGTGATATTTTCAAAGGGAGAAGAAAAAATAAAGAATGACACAGACAGGAGCTGATTTCCTATTACTTTTCCTAAAGGGAAGATGATTACTATATCCACCTTCATGCCCACCTTAGGGAGTGCAAACAAAACTACTGTTGAGACTATTTTTTGGTTCTTCCTCAGGACAGGAGAACAGACCTCCACGTTTTGGCACATCATGAATGAGCATAAAATTACGGATACTGTTCTGCAGCCACCAGTTTAGCAGTCACTTCCAATAACGCCAACGTACAGAGTAAACGAGAAGGTGCTGTTCTTCAGTGAATCGTACAGACCCCAAGAAGAAATCAACCATTTGGGAGTGCAAGATTCCTGTCAGCCTCCCTGTGGCCACTCAGTTAACCAAGAACAGCAAATAGCAAAGCATACCTAGGAAATTATTTAATCAGGGAGGAGGAAAAGAAAAAACAAAGCAGACAAACATTTTGAATTTTCACCTTAATTTTTCAGAAAAAAAATCTGCTGATTTCTGTTTGCTTTTTTTTTTTCAGTGCCAGATCCAGACATATGCTATTCTATGCAACAGTGACCCCCAAACATTTTTCACTGTGCAACCCTACCAGTAAAAAATGTTGAGCAACCCCAACATATGTACATCTATTTCTTTGTAAGTGATATAGGCATGTACTACGGAAGTTCTGTTATTTTATTCCTCCATCTCAACAACTCATCTTGCACACACCCCATTTTGGAGACCATCGCTATAGAATCGTGACCTACAAACCCCAACGTGGTTAACTGGACTTCCCCTGCAGCAGCACTTACGGTTGTGAGTGTGCCGTCTCGTAGCGCTCGAAGGAGTGAGACAGATCATGCTTGTTGTTCATGTAACACTGTGTGCACAAGTCATAGTCAAAACACATTTTGCATTTCCACCGCATTCCCCGTATACCATGCTTCTTGCAGCAGTCACAGATGATGTTAGGGTGACGGACACCTAGGAGAACAAAAGCAAAGCAATGTAAGATCCACACAAAATCCAAATAAACCAGGCTGATCAGGCTCCCAGAACCACATCAGCCCGTTTCAAAGAGAAAAATCGTGTACTCTGCGCGTATTGAAGATGATGCCATAACATAATATGAAACGATGTGTGTAATATGAAGTATCCATTTCCTGGATTAAGGGACTCTCATCCTAAAAGTCATGCCAGAATCTAGCAGAATGACAAAGTCAGCAAAACTGTTAGACTCACAGATAAAATGAAAAGGAAAGCAATGCCTTTGCATAGAGGCAAACAGGAATTTCATTGCCATGAACTGGCTGAGCGCACGCTGCTGCTCAGCATCGGTCCACAGGCAGCTGCAAAGGGCTTAACATTCCAGGCAGCATGCGAGGCAGGTGTCACATATACTAAGGAGACGGGTTTGCAGCGCTAGTGTTTGTGCTTCTTGTCCATACTATGCTTACCTATTTGTGCGTTATCATACAGAAGGAGGTCGTAAGCCCCTTGGAATCCGGTCCGATAATTGGTTCTGTTGCCTTGATCCCACTGCACGACCACAGTCTTATCTGGCGTGGTTGGGCTGCCCGTCCGACCAATCTCAACCACAGTCCCGACATTCCCTTCACCGCTGTCCTGGCTGCCCCACTTCCAGTCCACTCCACGAACTACCCGCATCCCAACCTGCATGCTGGCATAGGGGTCCACGTCCATTGATCTGCACAGCAACCCCTAAAACTCTTCCACGTGAGGGGTCTTGGAGACGGGCAGTATCATCAGCAACACATTCAGCATCGTCAGCAGCATGGTCAGCACACCTAATAAGACAATATACAGTTAAGTGATGCCACTCCACACGTCACAGCAAGACGAGCGGATGCCATTTCAGCTCGTACCCTTGGTACACACACTCCTGCTGAACTAGCAGGGCCAGGAGGTTTTTTAGATTCCACTTCTCAGATGAAACGAACGCAAACCTCCAAGTTGAAGTACTTGTCCCACTCTGCTGTAAACACCATCATAAGACATTCTGTGCAAAGAGATATTACTGAGGAACGTCCTGACTACCTCCTCCTTAGGTTGAATATTAATTACAGTCCAGCTGGGAATTTAAGAATCACTGCTGCCTTTAGCAAGCAAATTGGAAGCCCCTTTTCTTCATAGTAAGGTAAGTAGGTAAACTTCACTCCAACACCATAAAAAAAATTAAAAATAAAGGCAAGAAAGGTAATTTTTTTCCCCAGAATGACCCAGCTACAGAAGAGGCCTGTCCTACTCAGCAGATAATTATGTATTTTATTTAAAACAGGGATCCCCACAGCTTTAGCACAGATGGGAAGGATATGCAAACTAGCCAGACTTCCAAGACACAGAAACACCTGCATAACATCCAGCAGACTTACTCCAGAGCACTGAGTATGATGGAAGAGAACTGAGCAAAAAGTCTTTACAAAAATCCAGCACCAGCCCTTGATTTCAAACTCAGGAATACGTGCAACAGCTACCAGCGACAGAACGGAAAGAGAAACAAAAAAGCACAGAACAGAGGGTTGAAAGAAGCGACCCGGGAAAACACCAGCAGCATGATTATAGCAACAAAAACGCAGTACCGGTCTATTTTTGAGGAAGACTCTTCATATGCATCCTACCACACAACACTGCAGTCTTGAATTGCACTTGCCCAGAAAGTTAGTTTCGGTTTTGATTCTGGGATACAGAGTCTTAAAGACGCTTAGGAAAGAAACGGTGGTCTGTTTTCCAGAAGTAGTAGCAGTTTTTGAAAAAGTGCCAACATCAGAGAAATGTCAATCTTTGCTGCTGTTTAACAACGCTAGCTACAGCAGAAACAGGCGAGGGTTACTGCTTACCTACAACAGGCACTGCAGATGTTGGGATCAGTAAAAGCTCGGGATAGCCTTTCCAGCTGTTGCCATGACAGTTGGTAAATGAGGTGAATGCCACACAGACGCAGCACTTCCACAACTTTGAATTAAATCAGACAGAGTGCCAAAGCCTGGTTTACCTCTTTACCAGAGCAACCAGACAGAGCAGTGTGGCTTTCCATATTCAGGGCCACGCTGCTGCTTTGACTTCTACAAATATCTAGTGCAGCACCCTTTTATCTTTGGGCATGCCTGGGTCTCCCTCTTCCTCTCAAGCTATCCCTAACATCCAAAATCTACACAAAATTTAAAAAATGAACAACCAACCAACAGCACGCCAAGGGCCAAACTGTGCAGGTTCCAAACGTACAGCAAACCTTACCCAGGGCCGTGACGCGGAGCCAGCTGACGCCAGGCTGGCACACCAGCTGAGGAGCTCGGGGGACGCGGACCCGGACACGGCGAGAGAGCAGCTCCGCGCCACGTGACGCTGGTAACACTGCCGCCCACCAGCAAAGCAACTGAAACCACTGAGGCCTGAAAATAAACTCCTCCTCCAGCCAAATATCCCCTTTTAAATGTATGGAGGAGCGGTTTGATGCAAAATCAAGTTGCTAGCACGCAGAAAGAGCCTGATTTTTGTTCAGCTTCAGCATCTCTCTCGCTTCAGACTTTCCCTGCTACGCATCACTGTGGCATCCACACATCTGTCACACAAGAGCAATGTCAAAAACAAACGTCCTGTGAACTTCATGTCATCCTTCGTTCTCATCATCACTAAAAGATGTCGTGGGCAATGCTTTAATTTAGACTTTCTCTGTGGAGGCGGGTGTAACACTGCCGACTTTGCGGTGCACCGGTGTTTACTGTCTTTATGAAAAAAGAAATTCTCAAAAAGAAAGAATATCCTTTTCAGAAAGCATTGCAGAGCCCAATGAGCTCTGTACAATGCGTTCTTCCTCCAGACCAGAAATGAATAAAATGGACATTTTATTGCTTTAACCAAGAGGCACAACTGCTTTTTTGAAAGGCTGCTATCAACCAGTCAAGACACTGAAACCCGCTGCAGAGAAAGCAAATGGCAACATCCTGATGATTCAAAGGTGCAAGAGAAGCACAGTTCAATCACTGCTACGTGGCTTTGCCTTAAAAACAACAACCACCCGTCCTGAGTCAACTGTCAGAGGCAGGGGGAGGCAGGAACAGCGGGAAAAAGAATTGCCTGCTTAGAGAAGGGAACAACAAATACCAGGGTTTTTTTTAGATGAGCACGGAGCGCCACTCCCCAGACTTCAGAGTTTTATGCTGCTTCAGTGGACCCTTCCCCTCTCCCCAGAAATGAATGAAACCTCACAGGCTTCAGAATTCTCAATATTTCAAGGAAGGTAATGCCAGTTCCAAAAATTATTCATCATAAAAGAATATTCCAGGCTGTGCCACAAGCCCCTGAAGTTTAAGTTACTGCAGTACAAAGGAGGACGGTCCCTTGCTACCTGAAAACAGCAGAGCAAGCTAGCACGCTGTATATCGTGACATGTGCTCCACAGAGCAGTCAAACAGCAGAGCACCAACCTCAGGTCAGAACCACCATGGGCCTAGAAATGAGACCTACATACAGGCAAAACCACACGTTGTCTGTGCACCTTCCCACTGCCTTTCTGGCATGGATGCCACAGAGATCCCTTCTCCAACCTGCCAGTGAAACCCACAAGCTACAGGAAGATGCTTTGGAGAAGGAGTCCTGGAGAAACGCATCGTGAACTCCCCTACGGACGCAGTACGACCTGCCATCGTCAGGTGTCTGGTGCAGAACTGCCAACAGACAGCAACTTCTGTCACTATAACAGATACTGAGTTGCAAGGACAAAAATTCATCTAACTGGTAGCCCACCATAAGCTGGATGCAGATGGGAACAGAC
The DNA here is from genome assembly GCF_030867145.1 of Opisthocomus hoazin. NCBI lineage: Eukaryota > Metazoa > Chordata > Aves > Opisthocomiformes > Opisthocomidae > Opisthocomus > Opisthocomus hoazin. The sequence goes on along the minus strand of NC_134429.1, from coordinate 19,478,657 downwards.
TTTCACTGCTGCTACAGGTGCCAAGCTGCAAAGGAGCTGCGCACGTACGCATCCCCCAGCCCGAGGAAGCTACTGCAGTTCAACCGTGCACTTGTGATGCTGAGTACGAGTTCATGGAGTCATCTGTGCTGCAGTGACCTTCCTGCAATCCCTTGCTCGCTGCCCTGAGGGCTGTCTTCTTAATGGGAATACCCCGTTTTCCACACAAGAAGGCACCAAACGCATTCTATGTTCCCATCTAATCTGCCAGGGTGATGCATACCAGGAGTCAAGAACCACTCCAGATCTTTACGAGATGAATGACAATGCTCATGCAGTCTGAGCCTCGCCAGAGATCAGTATTATTTACTTCCTAGGTGGAAATGTTTCACTCCCTGAAGCACGTACTCCTCCCCCGATGCTGTCCAGGTCATAATTATTCCACGGAAGGATGGGTTGAGCTGCCAGAAATGATTCACAGAGAAAACATCAGTTTCCCACGGGAGTTTAAAGTAACTCTGAACAAATAATCCATCACAAGACACAGGCATATTTCTGAATCCTGACCTAACATTCTGAGCTCACCTACCGTGGCACAGGAAAGAACTGCCCAGGTGTAACCTAGGAGTCCGTTCTTAGGAAATCCCAGTAACTCTTCACTGGAAGAAAGGGAAAATACTTAAGCGCCTTCAGTCCCGCAACATTTTAGTCACAAAAATTGCTGATATTCAAACTACGCTGTTGGTAGCAGGCGTTCCAGAGGCAAGCTAACACCCTCCGGTAAGAGGCAAAGGTTGCCGCCGTACTGGACACGCAGTAAACAGAGCCCAACAGTGCTGCAAGCAGATTGACAAAATCCGTGCATGTACCTGGATTATCAAGTTATTTGAACAGTAAGGTAAACAGAGCAAGGCACAGGTGATTTTGTTTCACTTTGGTTTGCTTTGGGTTAAGCAGCTTATTTTTTTCCCCTCTTTATGCATATTTTGCAGTTTGAATTGTCTTCTCGGGTGAATTACTCCACCTTAGAGAGCTTTGCCTATCCTAAGGATGCTTCCTCAAGTGCTCTGGCTATGGCAAACGCAAATAATACATTTTTTCCAAAAGAGCAGCACAAGCTTACGCAGCTCAGACTTTGATATTCCGCTAGTTTCTAGTTCCTGAACATGCTTACATGGAGATGGTTGCAGCAGAACTTTGATTACGGGGTCTTTTCCAGAGCAGCTCATTCAAGCCCAAAACACCCAGCTTTCCCAACTGTTGATTCATAAGACCCAAAAGAAGTCATTATTACTCTCTAAGCATTTTGGAAAACAACATCATCCCTCATCTCTTCCTATTTAGACTCATAGAATGGTTTGGGTTGGAAGGTGTTTGCTTTGGCTCTTCCTCCTCCTCAGGTACAATCTGTTATTTTGGATATTAGATGGCTAATAACTGGAGATCTGCAGCATGCGACCCCTACCAAAGGGCTCACGCCACCTGCTTGCTTCCATCCTCTTGCTCTCAGGTGGTTTTCCAAGGAATACAAAGCACACCCGGGCTACAAACCCCTGGAACCAACAGAGCCACGGGACCCTTCACACCCAGCCCAGGCGCGCTGGAGCAGGGGAAGCCCTGCTCCCACCACCGACACCGACCAGGACCAACCAAGCCAGGGCACCAGGCCTGCTGCCACCAACCGCTGGCAGCTCCTGTCCGCGACCACCGCAGCCCGAGCCCCGGCCCTGCTGAGTCCCAAGCACTGGGGGGACGCTCAGGGCCCCGTGGCTGCAGAGGCCAGAGGAAGATTCCCCCCAGATGAGACCAAGCCTTCCTCCCCATCGCCCCTAAAGCGGCTGCTGGGGCCAGCCTGTTTGCACAGCCCTGAGCTGTGACAAAGGCCATGCTCCCTCCCGAGAGCCCGGGCGGTCACCCTGGGCCAGACCGTGTCCCCCGCAGCCGTGTTCTCCCTGCACAGACGGGCACCTCCTGGTCAGACTCCCTGGAGAACAGCCCTGGCGAGCAGCGCTGGTTTTTCTGCTTTAAAAGCCATGAATCCTGCCCAGCCAGCCACAGCACCCGCCCCACACCAGCCCCTCGCAGTGATGCTTTGCACCCTCCTTAGGGCTCTCGTCCATGTGCCTGCTCCGAAGAGCAGTGCTGGGCCCCTGACACAAACACAACCACGCAACGGTGCTAGGGGCTGCCAACTGAGGGTGAAATCTTCACCCTGGCGAATCTTGGGTGGTCCAGGCAGTCATCACAGGAGTCAAGATTTCCTCCATAAATTCCCATTCAGGGACAGAAAATACGTAACAGGACTAAGAGGAGAAAACGCTCTGTCCTCTGCCTGACAACAACAGGCAGACCAACGCCTCTCGAAACTCAGTATTTGTTTGTTCAGTGCATACTGTGTGCACACTGACCTATGGAGCTATAAACCCATGCTTCCACGTGACCTTTTGCACATGTATACGATGAGATGAGTAAGAGAAATAAGCTGGGGCATCCTCAGCACAACTCAGAGGTGGGCAAAGAAGCTTATTTTAATCAGCAGAGATCTAAAGAGTTTTACAGCCTGTCTTCAGAGACCCTCCGCTCCCACCCCGAGTTCCCCTCTCATACAAACAGTGAATAAGCAGCACAGGAAGAACTACACAGAGGCTTGAGTTTATTAAATTAATTTGTGGCAGACTGGGAGTTAGCTCACATCTCAGCTACCTCTACAGTCTTTTATTCTCTTGAAACAGGGAAGGCAGAAGAAGTAATAGCAGCACAGTAAGTTAACGTTGAGGAAATTCATCCATCGAAAAGCAGCAGAAAGCGTGGGAAGGATTAGGAAAACAGAGTGTAAATAACAGCGCCAGAACAATCACCAGTTGCAACTGGCAGCAAGCAGACGGAAGGAATGCAAACATTTACAGGGATCACCAAAACAGACAGTGATCCTTCTGGATCAGGGCTGACTACATCAGTGCTGCTAAGGACTTCACGAGCAGAACAAAGGGATGCCAGGGACATTCCAGCTGTGAATTTTATTAGCAATGAGTGAAATTGTGCTTCTGTATTTGATCTTCAACTCATCTCGCTCAGGGAAGAGGTGAACACACCAAGCAGAGTTAAGGCACTGTGCTAACAACACTGTTCTCTTGACATCAGCAAAATAACCACAATCCAACGAGCTCTGTCAAGGCAAATGTCACTTGGTTCACCCTTCCTTGATCCCAGCGCAGACTGGACAAACTTCTTAAAACATTTACAGACATCTAGCACAGGCAGCCTGGAACAGAGCACATCACCAACACTGCCTGCAACAGCAGAAATCCAGAACAATTTCACTGCAGCACAAGCAAGCAATCAGAATTACATCGCTCGTCCGTCAGGAGACCGTTCAACAAGACGCCAAAGGGCACTGGTGGTGGTCCTGCCAGCCTCGCTGTTCACTGCAGTGGGCTTCTACACAAGAGCAGAGGTCTGCAGTTCAAGTCAGGGGTCAAAAGGATCTGTTCCCAACTAAAAGAGGCAGCAGAGAGGCACCTGACTCCCTCAGGAGCAGTTTCTTCACCCATGCCGTACTATTAAGCTGCCAAAATGGTTCCTAGTCACTCCAGGTATTTTATTTTAAGCCCTCACCACACAGACACATACCACACTTTAACTGCTTGCTTCCAAGGGAAATTCAGGGACACAGTGCCATTAAAAAAAGTCACCTCAAGCCATTAAACATTTATATTGATCAACTACCACCACAAAGTTTCAAGATTTACCTTTGTATGTCCTCACACTAGGAACACCAACAGAGATCCAAACAACCTAGGTGTAACAGCTAAATTAAGTCAGCTCGTAGTGGCTTAAGAACTTGTGCTGTGGCTATGTGGCTGGTTTTTAGCAGTACTGCTTGCTACACTACTCCTACAGGCATTCACCCTACAGAAATAGGGCTGGACAGGGTTTTCCCCCTTTCCTAACACAAGCAGGGTTTTTCTAACACCAACACAAGTTGAATAGCTAAATGCTTATCTACACAATTAAGTATTCTTCCCTATTCCAGTTTCCCTACCTGCAAACCAGAAAAATACTTCTGTATTCTTTAATAATAAACAATAACTAGGATTAAACACCTCTGACCAAGGCTCAAAGCTGCTAAATTAATTACCAAAGCTAGTATTCATGCCAACAAGCTCAAATTCAGACTTACCCATCACTTTTCTTCCCCCTCAGCAAACAGTCAGACCCCAGGGCCAGGGCAGCGGAGCAGCAGACACCCACACGCGGCTCTCACTAGCAGGATGCGGTGTAATTTCTTTCAAGGATACACACAATTCCCACAAACTTACTCACTATTAAACAAAAGCAGAGCAGAAACACAGCAAACCACACAGTAAATAACTCTGCTCGACTCACCCCCTGGACTGGCAGCTTTAGTCCCCGCCCGGCTGGCAGGTGAGGCTTGGCCAGCCCTGACCGCTGCCAGCTGGCTGCGTGCCCCAGCTGCGCTGCCTTTGCAATCCCAAACCCGAGGAGGCTTCCCCGGCTCCCACCTGAGCTCCACACACTCAGTCACCAGCTTCTAGCAGGTGCCCTGTCTGGAGACTTTTGCCCATCCCCCAGCTTTTTATTACCTCAGCTCCAGTACACGCCAGCTCAGCGCCCAGCTCTGCCACTTGCGAGCCTCTCTCCTTGTTGACTCCGAACTTTGGCTTTCTACGCAGTTCATTTGTATTGGGCCCAAAAGTCTTCCCATGGAAATACATATTCTAATTCTCTCCCATTTCTTCAGAATGAAGTTCATCATCTACTCCCCAACTCAGGCAGCCTCCTACTTTCAACCAGCTTCTCCGCTGCTCGGACAAACCCCTGTCTTCTTAGCAGACCTCTTCCAAGAAGTTCCCTGGTAACAGTGTCTGCTACTACTTATACATAAAACCCTACCAAACGAGAAAAATAACTCTAGTATAAGGGCTAATATCAATTTTTAATCTCTTTATAAAGAATTTTTGCTTTCAGAATAGTTGTTTCAATGAATTATTAATTCACAAACAAAACACTGGGCTTTAACACTACCTCATAACACAGCACTAGTACAAGTCCCGCTTCTTGATGTGGAAAGACATGCAGTCGGGCCCGTTCAGCTGTTCATTGTTTTCCAATCTCATTCCACAGCCCTTGCTCACACAAAGAGTCAGATCAGGTCTTCTTTAGCCCTGAGACAAAGAGACCAGTAAGGCTCCACTCTCTGTTTTGGAGAAGGCAGTTTCCAAAGCTTGATCTTCTGTGGCTAAACACGAATGTGGCCAGCGAGCCCAGTCACATTGCCAATCGACAGTGCCTAATGACAGCCCAGAAGATACAAATGCTTAGTTCCCAGCACTAGCAGATCTTCTCAGGTAGTAGAGTGACACCATCTCAGCCACTATGTGACAAACTTAACTACTAGAAATTAGACTAAACCTGAGAAATTCTCCCCCTCAGCCCACGAAAAGGAATTGCAGAACCGACTAAAGTGAATCATTTAATATTCCACTGCAAAGCCACAAGGTCTCAGTGACACTTTGCTTCAGCACAGGACAGAGCTGGAGCTGTTGGAGCAGAGACAGGGAAGGCCCCAGCAATGATCCAAGGGCTGCAACCCCTCTGCTGGGAGAGCTGGGGCTGCCCTGCCTGGAGAGGAGAAGGCTGCGGGGAGACCTTAGAGCAGCTGCCAGGACTTAAACGGGGCTTGTAATAAAGAGAGGGACAGAGGTTTTAGGAGGGACTGTTACAACAGAGCAAGGGGTAATGGCTTTAAACTAAAAGAGGGTAGATTTAGACTGGGTATAAGCAAGAAATATTTTACAGTGAGGGTGGTGAAGCCCTGACACAGGTTGCCCGGAGAGGTGGTTGATGCCCCACCCCTGGAAGCATTCACAGCCAGGTTGGACGGGGCTCTGAGCAGCCTGATCTGGCTGAAGATGTCCCTGCTCACTGCAGGGAGGTCCTAGATGGCCTTTAAAGGTCCCTTCCAATCCAAATCATTCTATGATTCTCTTTTCCTTGTGCAGTCAGGATTCCTGTTTAGCCTAAATTTTGCAAAATGGCATCACTGGCACAGAGGGGGAGAGAAGAGCAGATGATGTTTCTGTGGCTTAAACATCAATAGCAGATAAATGAAGCCATTCTACTGACAAATTACTCTCAGCAGAAAAAAAAATTAGAAATGGAGCAGCTGCCGCTGTTAGAACCAATCAATCAAGAAAAAGCCTGCATGAGGTTAAACCATTTCCATGCCCCATACCTCACCTGCTCCCAAAGTATATTTAACTGTATTACATAAACAGAATGAAGCAGGTGATTAATATGCCTTTGCTCAGGGATTAATATCTCCTCATTTCAGTTTCACTGGATAAGAGCACGCACACATCCTGAAATATTGGGACACAGAGTGGGGAAATGCTAAAAATAACCAGCCAGGGACTACACGACAGTCTCACTGAGTGCTTTTCATCTCTACAATCAACACTTGTCCTTTACAAATGCCAGCTCATTGATCTGTTTTGCCTAAACTGAACTTTACATTCAATTTACACTGATTGTATTCTAGCACCGTGTTCTTACAGTGAGAAGGGAATGCTGCCTTCCCTTTCAAGTTGTAGGAGTGATACTGTCAGTCGGTATCATGCTGGCTTACTATCTATTCTTTCACCTTGTTAAAGGATGCAGGCCTAAAAGAAGCGTCCACAGATTTATTCATATTCAGTAACAGTAGCTTTGTGCAAACCCTTCTGAGAAGCTTGACCCCAGCATTCTGGTTTCCTAAAAAATGGCAAAAAATCTCAGAATAGATCCTAAAGATGGAAGAAGAGAAGTTACACATGTTACATTTTTGGGTTCATTATGTATGAGTATGGCAGTACCTAACAGCTTCAGTGGACACAAAAGCCAGCTGAGCTGGCTGCAGCACGAAACACAAAGGTGGGCTCTGCTTAGCTAAGGAAGAGCCCAAGAGAAAACTGGACAAAAGCCAAGATCCTCATTTGGAATGGTCACAGAGGAATACTCAGTGATTCTTCTGAGGCTGTCCACGGCCGAGTCGGAAGCACCAGATTACAGTAATCCCAGTGGAGTGACTCAGTCTCAAGGCCATGCTGTCTCCATACTGTAAAAGACATCACCAGAAGCAGAAAATGCATCATAGCAAACAAGAAAATGAGATGCACAGGCACCACCACTCATCCCTTAGGGGAAAGGCAGAACCTCTATGATTAACAGTTTGCATATGCTGGACTATCATCTGGACTGTAAGGAGGATGCTCTAGGAAAAAACTGGCTCCACACCCCAAGAAGGTCAGCATCCGATATGCTTCCAAATGGTGAGATGGGATTTAAAAAAAACCCGCAGGGTTATCTATTTTCCTTGTTACAAAATTCAGATTTCTTGGGTTTAAGCACAAACACTGGGGCCGAGAGTCCTTTCTTGTTATACCTGAACGCTGTGAAGTCCTCTGTACCTATGAGGCTGAACAGACAAAAAGTGCTGCCTACTTTCAGACTCAGAACCACCTCAGCTTAAGTCTCTGATAGAATCCACCTCTCCTTACTTCACAGATGGGATTCAAAAAACCACAGCTTCAATATGGCTGAAGTCTCAAGAAATACACTAATGAGAGAACTTCTTCCAGCTGGGTGTGAAGCCATACACAAGAGCTTGTGGTCTTCCAGAGCTATCAAATCAGAACTGAGTTGGCCCTGAACCTCCAATCCTCCCTTTACTCACACTTCACCCCACCTGTGACAACAGACACAGAAAAGTGAACCTGCCTCAAAATCCAAGCGCTCATCTGCATAGCCTCAATGCAAACTGGTTTTGTCACCAAGTTCTGTGGACCGAAAAGGGATGTAAGTGACGAGTAACAAAGTAAGTTAAAGAGAAAGTGACAGTATCAGCCCCACAATCTACCAGGAGCAAAGATCTAGCACTGTATTTTTAATGGATCAGCTCCGTGCTAACCAATGGACTAAACACATGAAATAAACTGGATTGCACAGTAGGTCAATATTTGCTTTAAAACACACAAATGCAAACACAACCTTTGGGAAACACCACCAATAAGGCAAAAATAAGTAACTCTCACAGGCTCCCAAGAACAGAAGTTGTGGTGTACCACAGTGCACGGGTTTTGGCTGGGATAAAGTTAATCGTATTCACATAGATCGTGTGGTGCTCTGCTTTGGATTTGTCACCAAAACAGTGTCGATAACACACTGATGGTTTAGCTGTTGCTGAAGGGTGCTTACACAGTATCAGCACCTTTTCTAGAAGTTTCTCACACTGTCCTGCCAGCAAGCAGGCTGGGGTGCACAACAATTTGGGGGGAAACACAGCCAGGACAGCTGACCCCAACTGACCAAAGGGATACCTGATATGTCATCGTGTTCAGCAATAACAGCTGGGGGAAAGAAATAGGAGGAGGACACGTTTGGAGCGACAGTGTTTCCCTTCCCAAGCAACTGCTATACCTGACAAAGTCCTGCTTTCTCATTTTACCCTTCCAGGTCTCTTCCCTGTCCCACTGGGGTGAAAGCAAGCAAGCAGCTCTGCGGTGCTCAGCTGCCTACCAAGGTTAACCCACAAGACACAGAAAGGTGGAGTATCTTTTGCCAGGTCAGGGATGTTCAAAATCCAGATTTACAAGTCAACATCAGTCAAATCCTACAAAAGAACAAGTTCCCTCTACCAGCTTCTACTGAACACAAAAACTTCAGGCTTTACATTAGTGAGATCTGTGCTCATCTGCTCACTGGAGAATTAAGAATGATTATAAGTGGAAGCTCACACTGAGCATCTAGTGGGTCTCTCTTATTACACCCCACAAGATAATTGCTCAAGAGCCCGATGAAATTCCCTTCTGGCTTTTGATGAACTGTGTTCTCCCCAGGAGGGAGAAAAACAGCTCCAGCCATTTGCTTTAATTGGCCCTGACAGTTTGCAGACTGCTGCCTCAAGCCTTGAAAAGCTCAGTAGCTGGGGCTGAGATGAATCCACTTTTTCCTCAGTAGCAGATTTCAGAGTTAAATTTACATTGCATTACAGTAAAAACAAACACATACACACACCCTGCCCAAAAACACACAAAACCACCAGGTGATGATGGTTGGTTTTTTTTAAATGCAATTATTTGCTAAATTGAATTAAGGTCTTTTTCACTTTACAAAGAAGAAATGGGAGAAGGGTATTTTAACCTTCCCATACCCTCCACAGAAAATCCTTGTGGAGTTTATCTTGCCTTGTGGAAAAGGACAGACTAGGTGGCCTCATCAAAATCTCTTCCAGACCTATTTTCAATTACCTAGAAAAGGAGGAGCACACAGAAACGTACTCCAGCAGTGAGAAATCTGTCTAGGCAGCAGATTTCAACTGTGCTCCTACTTAGACATTGCTCCAATATATTTCTCAGAGGCATGACCATCTGGCCCAGAGCTGATGGTGTTGAGCCCTAGGTAAAGCTCAGGTCTACATCTCTCCCACACCAGCTACCAACTCCTATCTACCATGGAAATCTGGGTTAAATCACTTAAAAGTTCATAATCCTCTGATCTTGCCTGTCCAGAAAGGCAGCAAGTTTCCCCACAAGTCATTCAAAAATCAGAAGACTAACATTACTGCAGGAGTAAAAAAATCAAGAGGAATTAACACTGAAGTCCTGCTGGTAGACGTACGATTGAACTGGGGGTTGGTAAAACACGGTACTGTGGTTCTGCGATACGGCCGTTCATAGGTGTTCAGACTCTGGCACCCTCAGCAGTGGTGATACAATAGGATTACAAATCATCCAAGTTAGGAACAACTTCCTCCAACTTTTCAAAATGAAAAGTGGCTCCTTCAGGCTCTGGCATCGAGCAAGCTGGAGCATAAAACCTGCGGAACCTCTGATGAGCCTCGATAGCTCACCCTACCAACCTTCAGATTCCCCTTCAGGCTTTCAGAACGGTCAACACGGCACTCCTGCCAGTTTTCAACCTGGAACTTGCCCTTCTGTGCTCTGAAAGCAGATCAAAAGGTTTAAGTCTAATCTAGCCTGACATGCCTTTGGCTAGAGAGACATCAGCTGCGTAGGAGCAGAATAAATTGAATAGTTTGCTGTTGCTTTCCTCCCTGGTACTTAGAGAAGGTTTGAGGGTCAGCACGTACACAAATTCACTTACAGGTTTGTACATTTCAGAAGTACAGATGTTATCCTTCAGCTCTGGATAGCTGAGTACTTTAAAAAAAACGCAACACTTTGTAGATGGGAAATGGAGCCATAGTTATATATGGAATTGGTGGCAGAACCAGGAGCAAAGCTCCCGTACCTTAGCTCCAAGTTCTTGCCTCCACAGCCTGGCCCATACCAGTCACAGCGGTGACATGATCCAGCACACATCCTTGCTTTCCTGGGGGTCACGTCAAGGAATGTGGATCGAGGTCTAAGATCAAGCCATTTACTGTCCTGCTAGCACACACGTAACTTTACTGATGCCATTTTCCATACACAGCCAGTTCAAATGCTTGAAGACTTGTCCCGTATTCTCAGAAATTTCAAACACCACTGTAGCTCTCATTACAGAGGGAGCAGAAATATTTCAATTCTGTAAGTCTCCCAAGAAACAAGAGACTCCACTTTCTCACCCTTTGCTTAAGGACAGAAGGGTATCCAATGATCTGTCTCCATTCAGAGCTTCTAGTGAGTGCAGACTGAAACGTGCACTGGTTTCCCTCTGAGCACGCTGTATTACAACACCTGGCCCATCCATAAAACCCCTTGATAAGCCATGAATCAGAATCCTTGAAAAACAGCTAGGACTCAGATAGTCTGCTCACAGGACTTTGCATTCCGTGTCTGGATCCCTGGAAAACAGCAACTCAAAACGAAAGGGCATGACCAGTACTGTCGCAAGCGGCATGGTCACATTCAGCATGACCCCGAACTCTGCCAGAGCCCGGGAGCAGTTCTGTATCAGAGATGATGAGCACAGCAAATAGATTTGATGGGAACGGGCAGGCAGGGGCAACATGACCTAGGAGAGCTTAATTATCAAGTCAGAGAAAGCCTTCAGCTACACCGAAACCACAGGCAACCAAGACCGGTCTCTGCGGGCAAGCAATACTAATGCTACACGAGTGCAAGGCAAGAGATGAGCTTGTCCAGACGTAACTGCCACAGCTCTGAAGAGCCCACAGTGGTCACGTAGCCACACACTTGTTGGTCAAGGTAGCTCCAGAAAACTGTGAGTATATCCCTGTCCAAGTAAAAAAGGAAGGAGACAACTGCAACAACCGTACTTGTAGCATTTCCACAGTTGTTGCAACTTCCACGACATTTGTCAAAGTTTTAGAGGAAGGAGGCTGTGCAGAGTCTCCCGATTCTTCCAAACAATCCCAGCAGTGGATTATCGGCCACTGCAGACCAAAGCAGGAAAATAACAGATTCTTTATACGCTCATCTCACAGAGGATTCTCACAGTCACAAAGCTTCAAACATGCATTCAAAACAAATGCCAAAACACAAGAAGCTACACAGCAAGATCATAATAAGCAGAGAATTAAGCCAACCCAAATATCATACAATTATGAAGATTCTTCTCATGTCAGTGACTCAGAGATGTACGCTGTGCAAAGAGAAAGGGATGGGAAACATATTTAACTTTTTGAAGCCTGAAAAGACAATAATTATTCAAGAAAACAGAATTGGTGGTGATGCTGTTGAATGACAACTAGGTAACTCTTTGTTAATATATTGCAGGCACACTTGCCAGTCCTAAATGAAGTCCTGTCCTTCCACCACAGACGTGGAGAAGATCAGTATGGAAAATGGGCGTAAGGTACTGAAGAGACATCAGTGACAGAGCTGGGACTACAGTGTGAGTCACCTGACACCCCATCTACTGCCCCGTTAGCCAGCTGCCTTAAGGAGGAGCTCCCTGCAGGGAGCCATCACCCACCCCAGACACAAACCTAGGCACGGATAGCTCAGAGCAGAAAGCAAAGCTTAGAACAGGGCAAGAACTTCTCTAGCTCTGCCAAGTCTACTGACGCTTTCTCTTTCTGATTTCTGCTATCAACAGGACACACAACATCATGCCAATCATAACAATGTGGGTAACGTGGGTTATTTACAGTAATTGCATTGCTTGACAATTCACTCATCTATATCCTGAAACCATGGACGCAAAATTCAACAGGTAATCAAGCATGGAGGAAGGGCACAGAAAGGTGAACAACTGCATTGTTCTTCATAGGAAGTAGTTTTAGAAAAGCAAGGAGCTATCAAACAGAGGAGAAATAGGAATGGTATCCTGTTTGAGCCAATAAACTCCTCCTACAACAGAGAAGTGCAGAGGATGTAATGAGGCTCTTCGCCAAAAAGAGAGAAGGTTCAGCAGTAAAGCTAAGCTCAAGTGACCTCCACGAAGGTGAGCCAGAGCTCACTTGTTTCTAAATGACGGAGAAATCAGAATTTGTTACATTTAGAAAGTAAGCTCTGGAGCTGAGTGTCTGCACAGAAATCGGAAAACACACACGTAGTGCTTCCAATGCAGCTGTACCATCTTCCCTAGGTTTAAGTTTGGCCCTTGTTTTCACAACTCTTTTCTCACTTCAGGAAGATCGCAAACACCACAGAAACAGAGGAGAGAAGCAGCCACGTGTGCTTCGGTTCCGAGTTCTACTCAGCATGCGGCACACTCTCCAGCGATACAAAACGCCCTGTAGGAATCGCTGCCAGCGTTTCAGCTCTCACCTCAGCAAGCGAGGACGTACCTGCAGTACCTGCTGCAGAACAGGGAAACCGGACGCGTTGCCACATCCCTCGGGGCAGCCGGCACTCCCCGGCGGAAGGAAAGGAACAGAAATGGAGCAGGAGCAACACAGACGTGCCCCGCTACGGACTCAGCCCTGGCCAAACGCGGCAGAAAGAAGCCTGCCCGCTTGGAGCAGACCATTCCCGGCCCAGCCCAAGGAAGAAAAAGGGAAAAACCAGGCACGTACCTGACAGAGCCGAGCGGGAACACAGCCCAGCCAGCCCCTCGGGAAGCCGCTGTCCTGAGCCAGGGGCCGGGCGCGCTTCTCCCCCTCAGGCATCCTCGGCGCGGCAGCCCCAGCAGCGGACCGACCCCGGTGGCCTGGGGGAGAGAGCAGAACACGGGGGCAGCGGCTCAGGCGGGCACCATGGCCGCGACCGCCGCCCCCCAACACCTCGGCCGCACCGGCCCCGACCCCCGCCGCGGCGGCGGCCTCAAGCCCGGCTCCAGCAGCCGCTCCCCGGGGCCCCGCCGGGAGCCGCCCGCCTCAGGCCCTGCCCGGCGGCGACGCCCCGCGACCCCTCCGCGCCCTGCGGCCTCCCGGACCCTGAGGCGGCCCCGCTTCCCTCACGGCGCCCGCTCTCACCCCCGGGAGGCGGCCGAGGAGCCGGGCCGCGCCCGCCCGCCCCGCGGCTGCTGCAGCGGCGCCGCTCGCCCCCGCTCCCCGGGGCCGCCGGCGCGCCCCGCCCAGGCCTCTCGCCGCCCGCTGACCGCCGGCGGGGCATGCCGGGACAGGTAGTTCTCCGCCGGCCCCACCCGCTGCCCGCGGGCCGCCGCCGGACTACAACTCCCAGGAGCCCCCGCGGCGCGGCCCGGCCCGCGGGGCCTGCGGGAGGGGGCGGTGGGCTGCCCCGGCGCGGCCCTCCTGCCCCGGCCGCCACCGCCGCTGCGTGAGGCGGGCCCGGGCGCGGCGGGGGTCAGCGGTGTTTGGGATCGTTTTTCTGCCGCCGCTCCGCTTTCAGGCGGCTGAGCCTTTGGGGTGGCTGCAGGGTGACGCGGCCCACGGCGAGGGAGATTCTGGGGTTCGGGGTGACTCCTTCGCGGGCGCCAGGTCCCCTGCCAGGGACGGCTGTTCGCAAGGTGCCGGCTGGGGTGTGGCCTGCGTGGGGTCGGGGGTGGCACGCAGGCACGGAACGTGTTGACCTAAAAGCTGTTCCTCAGGAGCTGGCGGCGTCTCTGCCCCTGGTACCAGTGGCACTGCTGGCGCCGGCCCCATGTCCCCGCGGCAGGACCCACTCTGCTGACTTCTGATACCTGTAAACGTAAAATTTCCACTTACTGGAGTGATTGTAATTAAACTAAAGTAGATCCTTGCTGTTTTGAGAAGACAGGAAAGCGCTAAGATAAAGAGGCCCCTCAATAACGCTACTTGGACAAACTTGACTTGCTGTTTTGGGGAGGGATAGGAAAGCTCTGAGATAGAAAGACTCCTAAATAACGTTACTTGGACAGCTCAGCCTTGGGAGGGCAGATGCACCAAGCTGCAGAGAGAAAGAGGCACCAAGAGGACAACAAGACCAGAGCAAAACAACCTGGAAGTACACGGCATACTGATCTTAGAACTGAGTTTGCGCAGAGACAAAGGTCAACCAGCGGGCACTGTGATGAGGAGTATGAGCCTTCATCTTGAGACCCCCAAAGACCACCCGAGGACGCTAACAAACATGCGGGAAAGACATTAACATATGCTAATTAGTTATGGGGAAGTCATGAACATGCTACGCATTTCTCAGAAATATAATTAATATGTATATTGTGATTGTATTTAACCTGAAACGACAGGGTGTTTGGCACGCACGTTTGGAGGAGAGATCCCCCATGTGCCTGGCGCCGCAATAAAGAATCCCTGCTTAATAGCCCTCTGACTATTGAGTCTTCAATTTTGGCTTTTCACGGCACCGCTTCAGCCCTGCTGCGGTCAGAGACTCCTGGTCAACCCACCCGTTTGCTTGCCAGTCCCGTTCCGTTGCGCAGGGGCGCGTCACGCGTGGCTCCGCTGGAGCGAACGGCTTGGGGTTTTGTTTTACTCCTAGTCTTTGCTATCGTAGACTGGCATAGCAAGTCCTTGTAAGTGGACCTAAGCACGCACTGATGCTCCCCCCCTCCCTCAGCTTGCTCTTTCCCTGGCAGGTGTAAGTGTCAGTATAAACACGGAAATACATTGGGGCAGGTGAGTACCGCCAGCATCGATCGTCTGGAAAGGTCCACTCACATTCAGAGCAGCTTGTTTTGTGCTCACTCTACAAATATCAACATATCTTAGGCTTTACTTTTGCCCGTGCTTGTTGTAAACGTGTGAACTTGCATGTCTGGACTCTAAGATATTTAGTCAGGCTTTTTTTAATAAAACAGAACTGGAAACCTGTGTTGCACTGTGAGTCACCTGCTCAGGCAAACACGAAGTCATACAGCATCAGCACCTTAGTCCACTGCCAAGATAAAAACTTTTTTGTGATTATTTTGATGAGATTTTGCCTTTCTTTGTACATAAGCACTTTGGAGCGGTGGTGTTTTTGTTGTGCAGTAACACCAAAGGTACTGCAAATGGCGAACCTCTCTGGTGTGGGAAAAAGCATGAGCTCAAGTGAACTTTCCCTTGTGGGGCAACATCTGTGAAAAGAAATGAGGCAGCCTGGCACGTATAACCCAGAGGCAGTCTGCAGGACGTGAGGAGTTTTCCTGTTGAGGTTTAACGGCTGCAGGACAGGCGTAGGAAGCGCTGTGCCTAAGAGAAGGCAGGACACGAGGGAACGGGGTAACTGTCCCAGGCACAAGGCTGATGCTGAGAAGAGAGAAAGAGCCTGGTTTGTGTGCTGAGGGGGTAGGCCAAGGAGCAATGGGTCAAAATGCACCAAGGAAACCTCTGGTTGGAGGTTAGGGAAAACTTTCTAAGGCTAATGAGATGCTGCAGAAAGCTGGCAGGGGGCTGTGACATCTCTACCCAAAATGGCATGAGGAACCGTGTAGGCAAGCGCTGCTGCAATGGCAGGGTAGGACTGATGCTGTTTGGTACAGAGTATGGCTTGGAGGGGCTCTTGGGACCTCCTCTGACCCTGTGTTGCTACGCTGCTTTGGTCCTATCTTCCTGCAACACGCATCCTCTGGCATCTAGTAACCCTGAGTTCACCTCCGTCTCTTGCTCAGACGTTACAGTGCTCGCTGCAAGGGGCAGGAGCGGGGAAGCGTCGCTGTGGGTATGGGAGCGAAACCTCTGCTCTTCCAGGGCCCCATCCTGATTTTCCAAATATTTTACTGGGAATCTTTCTTTGCCCACTGGATGCCGCTGTTAGACAGAAATGTTCACGGGCTGTTTCTGTGGGCTTCTGCTCGAGGCACCTTCTCTACCAGACATGGAAGGCCACGTCAGGGTCAGAGAAGCTATACGGATTTAGCCCTGTTAACCAGCTTTTTTTTTTCCCACAGAGGAACTCTCCTCAACATTTTGCAGCTTCCTGACATGGCACGTGTGAACCTTGGGCCGCGAAGGTCGGTGCCTATGCGATGGCAACACCAGCAGCAGCAATTTAGTGATGTTCTTTAGAGGTGATTGAACAGTACATGGGCAAAAAATATTGGCTGCTAGGGGGAAAACAGGTCCAAAATGTGACTTCAGGTCGTGTATAGGACACTTTCTCCAACAGCTATGTCCTGCAGTGCCTATTTCGCACGCTTAGTAAAGGAATTTGTATGTGGAAAGACTGGTCCAGAGAATTCTCTCCTTAAAAGCAAAGCCTGGAAATGGCAGCTTTCCCTGGCTCACACGCTGCAAACAGGTACTGATTTTATGATCACACCTTGTGGCATTGCCTTTGGAGGCAGTGACCTGGATAGAACAGAAAGGGTAAGTGTGTCTTCCACTCTTTAGTGAAAGCTGAACAGTGTTTCAAGCTCAGCTGAGTCTCAGAACAAGCCAGAAAGCGACCTACATCCAATCCCCAGCTTTGGGAGTTAACTCTGAGGCAGGTCAATTCCACATCTAGGTCTCTCCGCTGAAACAAACGGAACCGCAGCCTAACAGAACCCAAACCCAAGGGGAATTCCTCTTTATTCCTTTCTAACAATTTTTAGCACTGAAAAACAACTATCCTGATTTTTCAGTCCACATTTCTTGCTGGAAAAAAATATGATTCCAAGTTAATGCAAACCTTGGGGTTCGAATCCTTCAGATTGTAGCAGCTGAACTGGTTCCTGATGTCTCGAGCCACTGGTCTTTCAGGAGCTGGTTTAAACAACAGGAGATTTAAAATGAGCCAGGAGTTGGGGCAAAGCTGCTGTGGCAATCGTATAACAGATGTATAGATTAAAAGGCCACTGTGTGTCTTGGGACACCATCTATATCCAATAAATATAAAGGTAAATAAGGTAACTGATACGTAAGAGGCAAAGCGTGGGTCCAGCTTTGTGTGGCCTGCAGTGGTGTAGATCTGTTAACTTGAATTTGGTAGAGTTTTTCCTCTGAGCCATCTATGTGTGTTTGCACAATCTACTGACTCACTTAGCTGACAATCCTTTGCCATCTTGCTTTTTGCAGCCCAGTCAGTGTGGTAAAAAGTACTAGAGACAGCTTGGATCTTCATATATCAATCTGAAACCTCAGGGGGAGCTTTAAGACACTTGCTAACGAATTTCTGCAAAGCATATGCTGAATAGAGCCTGCCATCAATAAGGCAAATGGCAAATAAATATAACGGTGTCACGTATTCAGCCTGGGGGCTGCAGCTGTGTAGCCGTGCTGGCAGTGGCGTCCAGAGCAGCACTGTTGTCTGCTGCTGAACTTCATCCAGTTCCCTGGAGTCCTATAAGAAGCAGCCTCTGTCTTGGTTTCATCTGTAAAATGAGATAAGGGGGATCTACCGTAATTAGCCTGCACACTTCGCTGCGCCGAGGTTGCATCGGGGTCCGATCCCCCTACACTGCTGCGACACACCGTGTAAGAAGCGGCGCGCTGGGTCTCCGCGCTCCCACTGGAAACCTATCAGCAATGTCCGTGAACAAGCCAGAATGCCTGCAGCCCTCCAGAAATCCTGGATAGAGACGTGCGGCTTGGTGTAGACATGGTCAGATAAATTCTCAGCATGTTTGGCATGTAATCCTGAGACTTGTTACCATCTGGGTTCATAAAGGGAGCGCGTGGCAGCAATGAGAAAGCGCACTGTCCTTGGAAGCTGCAGAAAATAGCAGCCCTGAGCTGTGCCAGACTGTAGCCTTCCTGCGTTTCTGTCCTGAATGTGGTGTTAATGACCAGCAGACAAAGAGCAGGGACCAGGCAGTTGTAGATGCGCATTAGGAAATGGAGTTTGGTGTTGTAGAATAGCAGTCTAGTGACAAGTGGTGAGGTTGGCTTGTACAAATCCAGCCTTGCTGTGTGGAGGATTAGTGATTTTAGGGAAAGGCAAAGTCATTGCTACCCAGGTCACCTCCACCCATTCGCATCTAATGCAATATAGTCAAAGATGGATTCAGAATATAGTCTCGCTACTGCTCATTTGAGGTCTTTTAGTCCACTGTGGCTTCCTAAGAGAAGTGGAGATCCCGCTGCTGCTTACTGTCTTGGAAGCTCCTCTGCCTGCTTCACTGCTTTAGTTTAATCTAGTTTTGGTTCTAAATTTGCAGCCTGTTTCAGCTACTAGTTTTGCTACTCATGGATTCGTAAAATTACTACAGATGGACGGCCACATATCTCTTAGTTGTGAACCAAAACCCTCCCAACCCTTGCCAATCCAAGTATAGTCTGCACATCTAGGTCTGGGATCTCCTTGAGCCAAGAATCTGTCTCCTGAGAGCATGATCTCTCGGTGCTGCAGAAATCCTGGTAGCAGTGGGAGCTGCGGGGGTCCTGTGTATCTCAGCCCGGGCTGCGCGCTCTGGTTCTTCTGAGTGTGGGTATCTGAGAAGCCGACTGCGCTGGCGTGCTGGGGCACAGGGCAGCAGGCTTGATGCTTCTCCGGGGTCACTCCTGTAAAGAAGTGAGCCAGCTGCTCTGGCGTGACTGGCACCGGCTGGTTTACATCGCAAAGCTGGGATCCAGTCTCCTGCCCTGTTTCTGTGCAGGGAGAAACCACGCAACAGCCTTAATAATGGAATGTCTCTTGTTTGATGGTGTTATCTCACATACAAATTCTTTCATTTTTCCCTTCTTTCCCCCTTCAATGTAGTCTTGCCTTATTTCAATTTGCAACTATTACAGAGACAAACATTTTAATGCAATGACTATTTGCAGAGGCAACATTTGAACAAGCACTTTACTGCCCTATGTGACACAAATAGGTAGTGGATCAGGAAAATATAAGCAACCATCTACTTTTACATTTTTTTCCTGAGCAGCCAGGGCTGTGATCAGCAGAGAGATATATGGCACTGCACGACACGGCGTTGGCTGAGCTTTAGAAACCATATCTGGAAACTTGACGTCAAGGTACCCTGGGAAGGGTGTACGAATGCCAGTGCTGGCTAGGAACCAAGGCCAAGCAATTCTGTCCAACCTGTAGTGCACGAGTCAAGAGTGTTATTGTTTGCAATGACTGGCTCACATAGTCATGATTAATTGGGTGGTGGAGGCACTTACTAATCCTTGCATAGTTTATTGTAGGAGGGTTTAGCAGGATTTAGTATACTGGAGGGCCAGGGCAGACTAATCCCCAAAACTACAGCAGGTTTCATGCTGTTACCTGCACTGGTTCTTTATTTATAAATTAGTGGAGCATTAGTTCTTGAAACTGCAAGAACACTGAGGCCGTACTGCAGCAGGTAGTAACCAGACTTGGTATCCCAAGAAGCTCCATGCAGAAAAAAGAGCAGAGCATGAGAAGAGAGGGGGAGCGACTCTTTGCGAGCTGCTGAGTAGGTCAGCCATGCAGAACGATCACCTCTTGACAACGCACATCCTTTCCACTCCCCGTGTTCAATCAGCAATGTCATCGTGGCAACTTAGAATCATAGAATGGTTCTGATATATGACATCAGAATATATTGATATTATTACAGATATTATGGTAACTTCAGAGTTAACATTGGTGGTATTGCCAGACCAGTTCAAGCAGCAGCAAAATAGGCTTTCTGGATAGCTGGAGTCTAAAAAAGGTGCTACGTACCAAGAATAATAATTAAGAGTAGTGGTACCGGACAGGTGATAGACCAGAGACATCTCCCTGGGTGAGGGGCCAGTATCAGCCCCTGTGGTGCCCTCATTGCAAAATTCCCCTCATGACACTCCTCTGGGGAGGACACAGGGTGGGTGGCCTTGTGGCTTTCATGGAAACAGCTGTAGTTAGCCTCGACAGTGGTCCAGCTTCTGGCTAGCAAACCAAAACCTGTCTGCCAGCTGTGCTGCGGTGATGCCATCTGGAGATGCGTGCCCTGAGGCTGGCCCTGCAGAAGCCAAGTGCAAGTGGAGTTCTGGGATGGCTGTGCTGAAAGCCCAGGGCTGAGTGGAGGAGTCTAATAGGGAAACTCTTAATGAATTGCCAAATAGTGAGTCCTTCCCCTGTCCTCTTTGCCACCCACTTCTGCAGAAGCACATCTAGAGATATGAGGAAAAGCTGTATGAAAACATAAATAGGCAAATTGCCATTCAATTATTTAATCTATTTCTAACTTTAGGGTTAGAGGATTTCAAAATCAGAAATGTCTTCTCAGCCTTCCCTCTTTCATATGGTTTATTTATTGTGACAGATAAATACGGCATATGGAATTCGAGAAGGGAAGTCTGTCCATGCTGCTATAATTAGCTAGCAATGGTGACAGCAGGCATCTTTGCTTCCTTATTATTTTAAAATTCTCGGCACTGTATTATGGGATGAATTTCTACCACATCAGAATGCTAATGGTCGGGAAAGCCTGCGAGCGCAGCATCCTGCTGCATTAATGTAGCCTTCAAAATCCCAAAGTGCTCCCAAGTGTGACTGCAGTGAAATCAGTGGGATTACACCAGTGATGAATCTGGTCCCAGCCGTGGAGTAGACAAGGAAACTAATCCTCCCTTTTTTTCTGCTGCTGCAATTATTTAAGCAACTTACTCATGTACCTGAGGTCAAGTTCTGTGTGGCTGTAAATGAATGTTCGGCGTTGTACCTCCCTGCACCAACGGGGAGTTAGGTCCTCATGCCTCTCTGGCTGGACTGTATTCACAATCTTTCTATGAAATAGTTCTCTTGTTGTAAATGCTGCCAGATCCTTTTTTAAAAGCATGTTCATTTTTAAAAGTAAACACGCGCAAAGCAGCCCCACCCTTTCCGTCCTGAACGAAGGCTGGGAGCCCCTTGCAAGTCCAGGTTTAGAGATCTCTGCAAACAGTGGCTCAAAACCCAGGCCATGAAATCCTAGTGCCAGTGGGAGATCCATCAGAAGGGGCATCACGTCGTGGCTGCAGGACCAGCGGAGTTTTCTAGGCTGTTGAGGAAGGAAGCATCGTAATGCTGAACATTTGACACTTCCCTCTTTCCCCTACCAGAAGAGTCCGTTCTCTGCTCCCGATGGTCCTTGCGGGGCAGCTGGTGCCCGGGGAAGGGGATGTGGTGGGCTCTCCTTCACTTACGGCATCACTCATTCCTAGCCATACACCAGGCATGAAGTCTGGTGGGAGCATACTGCAGTGAGGAGTGGGAGATACTGCCATGTGCCTTTGTGCTGAATTGGAGGTATGGAGGGCATGCCAATGGTAACCCAAGAGCAGGCAAAGAAAGAAGGAGCAGGGAAAGAGGGAAGTAACTGGCAGAGATAAAAAGCGTGAGTATCAGCACGATTGCCCTGTGCTGTGTTCCTTGGGGTGTTTCACAGTGCGCTGCAGAACTGAGTCCAACAGGCAGTGTACTAACCATCAACAGTCCCTCATCATCTGGAGAAGAGGGGCTTGAGTTTGCCCTAAAGGGGCTGTTTTCTTGTCTAAATCATATAAAGAGGGCCAGGAGAGTCACTTTCCATGAAGCTTGTTATTTAGCGTTATGTAAGAAATGGAGTTTATGTGGCTGTAATTGCTCCTTGAGGTTGAGTTTGAAGGCAGCGCTGGCTAGAGCGTGCATTTTTGTGCAAGAGCTGGGTGCCTGCATGCCAAATTGGCTGTTTGTGCGTACAGCTACGGGATCTGTGAGAGTAACAGGCACTTCTGCAGCTTTTATCTCCGAATACGGCCTCTGGTATGTGTGCAGGGAGGCAAATGAGCAACAGTATTTTAAGATTTCTGGGCTGGTCAGACATGTAGAGCTGGAAATACAAGCAGGTAATAATTTTTCTTATTTAGAGGTCTTTCTGTAATTAGCTTAGTGTCAGCTTGATTGTTGGCCATGGAGAAAATTTTTGACAGGTTAATATAGAACAGGAACTGATTTCCATTTTTATAGCTCCATGTTGTTCTCCCTGTTGAATTCTTACTATTAAACATATCCATTCCACGCCAGCTGGAGATGTATGCCTAGAAGGAGGCTGCTGAAGACCATCACCTTGGATGGATTCCCAGATAGTCAATCTGAGTGGTAGATGAGATCCTCTTGTCACTGTTCTGCAAACAGATGTGGACCTCAGAATCAACGAAGCATCTCTCAGGCAAAAACATTTAGATGATGTTCCCGTTATCCCTGTGCAGGAAACGTGGGACACTGAGTGAAATCTGAAAAAACAAATGCATGATTCAGGAAATTCTATTCTATTTAAAATCAACAATGATTAAGCAATTTAGAAAATCTCACCCTAAGTCCGTATCCTATCTGCTGATGTCCACAGTTAAGAGACAATGGCAAAGCAGCGATGACTTCAGCTCCTGGCTTATGGGGGTCTTAAAAAACAGATTGAAATCTCTCTGGCTGACACCCAGCGTGCAGCGACACCAGCTTAAGTTGCTCATAACTGATCTTTCCAGCTTGATGCTTAAAATGTATCACGGACATCTGGATAACATAAAACCAAACCTAAAGTGAAACAAAAACTCCCATGTCTGACTGACGAGGCTGGGTGATTCCAAGAGAATTCATGTGCAGGCATGAAGCTTCCCCTGGAAAAACACTGGAGTGACGCCATGAAGTAGAGTAATTCACATCTCTCTGTCATCCCCAGATGCTGCGTGAGGCAGCGGAAAATCCTGGAAGAGGAACTGGAGCTCTGCTGCTGAGGGTGCTGTGTCAGCTCCGTGCTGCTCACCTCTCCTCTCACCATTATCTGTTTATCTGAGAAGCGGACTGCCTCGTCAGGCTCCAGTCTTGGCTAAGCCAACCAGTCATATGGGAATACAATTAAAAAGTCCTGTTTTTCCCAGCAATTCCCCCACAAGAGTACAGTGACAAATGGCACATCACACAGATCAAAGAAAATATCTGTACCCACAGAATCCTGCCTCCTGCCAGTGTGAGAAACTATTGGACAATCCAGAATGGTGTAGCTGATGCAGACTTTCTGAAATAGATACTACAAGACAAATCCAGCAATGTTTTATTGTAGTTTATAGAATAGTGCCTCGCTGGGTTACTTTATGAAAAGGCAGAAATAAACCCCAGCATCACAGAGGTGCTGGAAAGAATTGCAAAATGCTGTGCTGTCTTGGTTGTACTAACATCTGGAGTCCTTCACCAGGCCGTGCTACAGCGTATGAATATGAACAGCATGAGTCTGAAACGCTGCTCTACAGATGGAATTCAGCAGTGGTTAACACTGGACTTCATAAAACTCAGTGGTCATGTAGAAAGAAAAATTTCTGTGGTAGTGCCAGTGTTCCCTCTCTGCATGGCACTATTTCTCTCTAGCTAGAACAGAGCCCATGTGGAATAGAAGGAAACTGAAATCCTGGAGATAAATTCCTTCACTTTTAAGATGAGGAAGGCTTCTACCTGTGGCTGAGCCCAGCAGGCTGTGATTAGTCCTGCCAAGCTCTTCTCCTGCTGCTCAACATGAGTCCTCCCTCCTCTCCCCCCACCTCACCTTCCCACTACTGACTGCCTCATGGGCAGGCAGGTCTTGGCTCGCTGGCTTTACTCCAGTTCAACCATCTTTTTCCACTACTGCTTCTTTGGAATGGACAGTTAAGGCTTTATCCACGCTAGCCATGTGCAAAGACTTCTCCTGGCATCTCTGCTTGTAACCTGACACGGAAACGAAAGGATACAGGGAAAGAAGAGGAGCCTGTACCACCACGGACTTGGCCACCTGATGGTCCGGGGCTGAGCAGAGCGCAGAGCTGGAATCCCCAGGTCCTTCAGCTCATGCGCGGAGGCTCACAAGCCCCAAGGGACAGGCTCAGCCGAGTCCTGAAGGCACGCAGCTGTGAGGCTTGGGCCAGACGCAGCAGCCCCCGGAGAGTTTAGGAATACAAGGAGTCTTTGTCCTATAAGGGGGGGCTGATGCTGGAACCCCACTGAGAGAGGCAGTAGCAGCGAGTTTAGCAGCACCTCGACAAACCAAAAACCCCTTTGCTAGTTTGCTATTGTTTTCTGGCAAACCGCATTTTTATTACCTTTGAGAGCTGGAATGTTCCCTGGCTCTAATAAAAATGTCTGTACCTTGGTAAGGCAGCAAAGGCTTTGTGCGTATTTAAAGGGCACTGGCTTCCCTTTACACGGCTTGGTGTGTGTTGCAGACACTGAAAACAGGCAATGGAGTCACAGGCCTCTGTACTGTGATGCATTTCCATGGAGAATATGCTCTTTGCCCCTTCTTGTTTTGTTCTGTCCCTCTGAAACCAATTCTTATTGCTTTTGATTAAAAAGGAACCCAAAACCCAGACTGGTTCAGAACAGCTTCTTCTCACTCCAGGCAAGGTACCCTCTTTGCAGGAAGATTACCAGTCCAACCTGTTAAAGATAAGGTTGAATTAAAGTGTAAATGTCCTTTCTTTTTCCAGAGGAATTAAGATGCAGTAGTTCACATTCCGGAGCTTTTCTGTCACTATAAGTGCTTGGAATGTAGATTGTTTTTTGAAAGAATAATGACTTTCTTTCATAATGCTTTGACTCTGGGAGCTGATGTTTTAAGGAAAGTACCAAGTAACATGCGAAAATATCCAGACACCAACCACTTTCTGCTGGAATATGGATGGGTGCTTCTCAACAGAAATAGCTGAATCTAGGTTGTCTTGGAATGGTCTTACAAGAAGTTGTTGAGGCGTGTCTGCCATTCTCAAATATGCTTAGTCTTGTGTACGTGTCATCGATTTGAGATCTCAGCTGCATGGAGGACAGGTTCCTTCCAGCCTGGATCCTGCATTGACGTCGATATCATCAGGGTGGATTTCAGTAAGGTGGGTTCAAAATTGTCTGAGCTCCCTGACTGCATTTTGGAGCATCTCTGACTGTTGGTGAAAGATGCTTCTCTGGCCTTTCCGCTGGACAGCTGTGCTCTGATGGAAGGACACCGCGGTACACTGAGCTGGGTAAGGTGTGATTCTTCAGGGCCTCAAGGAGGTAGCTTATCTGTTCTGTACCTTGATTGCCCTACACTTAAAATGTGTTCTGTGGACTTGAAGTTACCAACAGTTTTTATAGATAGATGGTGGCTTTCTGCTGGTGCCAGCCTGCTAGCTGTGTTGACACATCTTCTGGCAGTCGTGGATGTGAGCGCAGACCTCCTTGAGCTCCAGTTTCTATGGAATAGTCTGCTAGACGAGTTCGAGCCTGGAGCCTTGTACCTCAAAAAGTTGTTATGTTCCCCCCATTCACATTCTCTTATATTGTGACCATGCCCACAGTTTCTTCAGCACTTGTCCCTAAGGTCTGACAAGGCTGTGAGAGCATCAGGATTTCTTGAGATCTCATAACCTTTAGTTTGGAGCATGGCACAGCAGCAAGATGACTCAAAATACACACATAGGCTTGGGGAAGATAACCGAGATGGCTGAGGCAACATGCCACTCTAAGACAAAAAATAATTCCAACAATGCATGCCGAAAAACGGTCCCATCGGTTCCCTGGGGCACCCTCTAATGGATCCTAATTAGCAGTTGTCACTTCTTGTTACAGGAAGGAAGGAATAGTTCAGCTTTCCCAGCCCTTAACCTTGGAGAGACTGGGACGAGAGCTGCCCCTAGGAATTGTTTAATTTAGGGCACTTTCACTCCTGCAAGAAATTAATTGGGAATTTCTGCGTGTGGTAGGGCGGGCACCTCCAGGAGGTGCGTGACGCACAGATGCCTCTAACGCTGTAAATTCATGCACATACATGGACAGATGCCCACTTGAGAAAAAGTTCTCTTTTAAACATTTGTGCCTGTCGTTTCTCAGACACTAGACTCCTGCCTCCAGCTCCTCTCCTGCTCAGCCTACACCCTCCAACATTTATGCACTAGATTCCTCGAGTGGATCTCCCTGCAAGATGCAGAAAGGCTGTAGGGCTACAGTGTGCTGCTTAGCCAGCTTCAATGGGGTGTGGATGTGGCCAATTTGGTCGGTAGGTGTTTAAAAAACTGTTGTGAAACAGCAATCTCTAAGCAATAAAGCCTCCCCTCTGCCTCCTGCTAGCACATTCCTTACATGTGTCTTTGGTTTCTTGACAGCATTTACACAACCTGGCTGAAAACACTCCCACAGCCGATTAAATGCCTGCTATGAAATCCAAAGCTCTGATTAAAGCTGGATGGAGCTTTCCAGGACTGCAATATTTGTGCAGATGGTTAATACCCATGGCTTGCTCTACAGGAGGAAAAGTGGCATTTTCTTTACAAGTACATACAGTCTGAGCTTTCCCATGGGAATTGCTTGTTTGGTTCAGATTATTATTTTAAAGCTATCGTCAGATGTGATCACCCATTGGATTAGAGGAAGCAAAAGGAGATGATCAGATAATCCCTGAGGCACAAAGCATTTTGAGTTGGATTTGAAGAGAGCTGTCACCTACAGTCAATTTGTTTAGCTCAGGGTGCTTCCCTCCCCTTTGTATCTTGCTGAGATGCCTAGTGGCTGTAGACCTCGAGGGATGTGGGATGTTGTCGTAATTTGCTCAAGGAAGTACCCTCTGAGCTGGCTGATGTGACACCTTTTCAGAAACAGTGCACGGTTAAAAGAAAAAAGTGCAAAAGTGAATAGCGGGTAAATATCCAACCTGGGCCTTGCAAAATCATCAAGATGTCCCTTTTTCATCTGCTGCACAGAAATCTTTGGCGAAGAGAACTTCTGATCTATCCCAGTCAGATGAGCATAAAGATGTAGTCAAGCTAAAATATTAAATACAAATTAGGCACGATAAAAATGAACTCCCTGAAGATGGGGGTTTGTGCCATGGATCTTAGAACAGAGACTTCATTTCTGGGGGAATGTGCCCTAGAACAAGGCAGTCCAATCTCTGTGCTGCTATTTTCCCATCTTTGTGAACAAGCTTGCTCCCATTTTGGCTGTTTATTGAGTGCTCTACTGAGATGCCCTGATCTCTTTGGGGTCCTGCAGTCGTTTAGCTTTTCCTGAAAACTGGAAAACATCTTATAAGAGTAGCTAAAGCCGTGGACCCTTATATTATTTTGATGTGGAAGAACAGCACCGAAGTGGGGGATTTTATCACTGAGTGCAGGGGAAGTGGGATCAGTGCTCAGTGCGCTGGGATTTTGCTAGCAGGCCACAAAACATAAACACTGGCAGAGCACGAGCAAGAAGCTTTGGCTCTTTGCTGGGGCTGTGCTACTCATCTGGCCCTAGAGCTGGTGCAGAAATATGGAGCTAGCTCTGTAACTGAGTTTATTACAGTGGTAGAACAGTGTAAGATCACAGAAACATCGTCAATCAAATCTTTCTCAGATAGCCATTCCCTAATTCAGGATTTTAACCTTTTCCAGAGTCCTCTCTGTCAAAACCTCAGAAATTCCCAGTGTTTCTCAGGCAGGACCCAGCACATGAGGAAGTAATTAATGAGAGCGGGAGAAAAAAACAAAAAGAATGTGCTGAATAGAGGCAAAACTGAGACTCAATTCCCTCATCCCACAGGCTGCCTCCTCAGTCCTCAAGATGCAGACAGAAGACATTCCAGCTCCTGACAAACACCCTGGAGAGATGCTGGGGCGTCCAGCAAGCCCCCGGGACAGTCATGTGAAGAAGCAGTTGGACAGTAAGGCTGCCTGATGCACACCCTCTGTATAGTGTAGCTGGGGTGTCTCTTGAACTGAGGGGACGTGAATCAACAAGATTATCCCTGGTCCTACAGGCAAATGGTCCACAGCAGACATAGGCTGCACAAAGCATCACATCAGTGCTATTCTGGCTTTCAGAAAGAGCTAAGCAGTAAGTCTGGAATAATCAGTTAATTCATTAAGGAAAATATATAATGTTTTCTGGAAGCTGTGCTCAGAGCCAGGACTGTTCGCCAAATCACCCGATTTCCAGTAGGCTGAGTCGCACCCTTGTTCTGGCAGACAGCTCAAACAACACACCAAATCCACTTAAAATGCTTGGGTGGGGGGGGAAAACCCCAAATATAAAAAAAAATAGTTACTTTGGATAAATCATAACCTTACAGGAATGCTGTGCCTCAGTTTTCCCATCTGCAAATTAGGGAGACAGGAACGCCACTCAGCTGCGTCCCAGCAGCACTGTGAAGCTCATTTGGTGAACATTTATAAAACCACGCATGATTCTTGGAGGGGAATTGCTGCTGAAGAATTAATTGTTATGATTGTTGCTTGTTCCCCAGATGCCTGAAATACGGAGCTTGGCAGAATTCCGGAGGAATTATCCCTGTGAGCTCAGACAAGAGATGAGCCAACCTGACAGGCAGGCTGTTGGTGCAGCCAAGTTTCATGATAAACCTGGGGGTCTTAAGTAGCAGATCGAAGCTCAGAATGTGGGCAAGGCTCCAGAAAGTTTTGCCTGTCCCGTGAAGTATAGAATCATAGAACGGTCTGGCTTGGAAGGGAGCGTTAACGGCCACCTAGTCCAACCCCCCTGCCATGAGCAGGGACATCTTCAACCAGATCAGGCTGCTCGGAGCCCTGTCCAACCTGACCGTGAAGGCTTCCAGGGATGGGGAAGCAGGGCTGCTAAGGACACAGCTGTGCGTCACACACGTGGATAAAACAAGTCAGGCTCTGCCAGAAGAGAACAGCCCGTGTTAAGGGCAGCTGCTCAGGAGAGCCAGCGGCTGCCTGGACACCCTGAAGGAGCCTAACTCATCTCACACAGAATCACAGCATGGTGGGGATTGGAAGGGACCTCTGTGGGTCACCCAGTCCAACCCCCTGCTGAAGCAGGGTCACCCAGAGCAGGCTGCACAGGACCTTGTCCAGGCAGGTCTGGAATATCTCCAGAGAAGGAGACTCCACAGCCTCCCTGTTCCAGTGCATCCTTCTCTGCGTAGCATCCACAGGGCTTCATCCCCCCACACTTTCCTGAAAGGAAACAACAGCTCTTCAAAACCTTCAGCTTCTCGAGAAATCATTTCAAGATGTGTCCTCCTTGTTCATTAGCGCAGGTGTCCCTCATCTGTCTCCCGGCAGCGGCAGAGGGTGGGCCAGCTCCTTTAGAAAAGGGAGCGTTAAACAGAGAGGTGAGGTTGGTGCCCCGAGTTTGCTTGGGGGGGTGGTGATGCTGACACCCCCCTGAACCAGGGCTCTGAGGGGTGGGTGGGGAGAAGCCCCCGCGCTCCGGGGTGATGCGGGCCGGGCAGCGGGACCCCCGCCCCCCCCGGGGGGATGCGGGAACCCCCGGGGCAGCGGCCCCCCCCCTCCCCGGCGCAGGGCGGACCCGCCGCCGTCCGGATGCCGCCGCCGGTTTCCTGGCCCCGCTCCCGGCCCCGCCGCCGCCGCTTCCTCCCGGGGAGGAGGAGGAGGAGGAGGAGGGGAGCGGCGGGAGCGCTCGTCGCCCCGCCGGATTATTTTTTCCGGTCGGCGCTCCAGAAGGGGAGGTGGGAAGAGCCGAGGTACCCCCCCTTTCCCCCCCCGCCTCCGTTGCAGCACATGGGAAGCAAAAGTTTTCTTCCTCCTCCTCCTCCTCCTCCTCTCTCCCGTCCGCTGGTCCCCCTGCGCCCCGGCAGCCCCGGTCCCGTCCCCCGGAGCCGCTGGGGACCGGAGGATGCGTCTGCCGGCCCCTCGGCTGCTGCTCCCGGCTCCGGGCTGCCTTCCTCTGCGGCGGGCGGTGAGGAATGAGACGCGGCTGGGGCGGCCGCGGCTGCTGTGAGCGCTGGGAAGGAGCGAAGGCGAGACTTGGATCGCGGCTTGGCAGCGGGACCCGCGGCTTCGCGGCGGGAAGGGGCTGGTGGGCGACAGCCATCGGATGCGTTAGCTGCGCCGGAGAAGGAGCGCTCCATCGCTGCGCCTCGGGCCCGCCATGGGTACCAGCTTGTGTTCGAGGAGGCAGAAGGGGCTCCTGCAGACCGGGTTCTGCCTGGTGGCCGTGGCGTGTTTGGGCTCGGGAGTTTTTATGTACCACCACTTGCAGCAGAAGGTGCGGAATGCCGAAGCCCTGGCCCAGAAATACAAACAGCAGCAAGAAGCGCTGTCTGCGCAGCTCCAAGGTGAGTGGCTGCTCTCCGTGGGTGCACGCGCGCCCTCTGAACTTCCCTCTCTCCCAACATCACCCGCTGGTGCTGGTGCCGCTCAGCCCAGTGACCAGCTGGGTGCCTTTGGGGAGCGAGGTTTGGCTTTTGGCTTTAAAGAGCCCTAGGAAGACGTCGCCTCTTTCCTTCCCCCCTTTGCTGCCTAGAATTAGGGTAGCCTTGGGTCTGAATCGCTGCTCGGAGCAGCAAGGGGAGCGGCGTGTGCGGGACTGGCGAGTTCAGCTACGTCACGTCTATTCCATTTCTTCTCCCCGTAGTTCCCTTTGGCCACAAAGACTAGTCCTACAGCTTTCTAAACGTGAAGCAGTAAAAATTAAACCAGGCCTTCGAGACTGTTTGGGCAGGCTCTGAGATGTGGCTCCGCTCTCGCGAAGCGTCTGTCCGGGCAGTGAATGGAGAGGCAGGGGGTCTTTAGGAAAGTTTGTCTTCATGCTGTCTACTGCCCGTTGCCTTTGCAAGGAAAACAAACCTATCTTCATCTCGGGAGAGTGATCTGGGGCTGGGAAAGTCTTGCCAGCTTCTTTGGGGCGGATAGATGCTGCAGCACAGGGCTCCCCAGTAAAGGGGGAGGAGGAGGAGGAAGATTTGGCTTTTCTGAGCCTGCTGACCAGTGCTTGGTTCCTCTGGCAAGAGCTGCCGCAATGCAAGCAGAATGTTTATGTTGCCCCTCCCTCTCTCCCCCCCCATTTGTCCTCCTTGCGTAAATGTCTGACGGCGGGAGGGTGACATTTTAGCCCATGGAGAGATCCCAGTAGGGAAGGCTGAGGACCCATGTTACTCCCTTGCTGTACTCTTATCTCCTTTCTCCAGTCTGTCGTTCTAGCCTGGCTGCATCCACCAAAGCTACGTTTCCAGCACCTGTCGCTAGCTTTGGAGTCTCGAGAGGGGTTTGGTGGGAATCCACTCCTTGGTAGCCAGCAGTTGTGTGTGTAGTGCTGGAGGACGGGTTGGTTCTGGAGTGCCTGCAGAATGAATTTTACATGGACAAAATATTGTCTGCCTGTGGCTCTAGTGACGCAAGTTTGAGATGCATTTAATACTTTTTCTTCAAACAAGTGGGTTTATATGATAGTGTTTAAATCGAGAGCTCTTCCTTGGGCTCAAATCAAATGCGGGGTATCCATTTTGACTTCTGTTGACACATCCAGTGACGCTGCTTCGATAGCCTGTCTTGCTGGGGAATGCTGCCGATCTGTGACTCCACATCCCTGCCTTGCAGGGTTCAGTCTTTTCTGGTGGGTTTGTGTGCAGCGTCGTGATGCAAATGTGGCATTGTACATGTGCTCCGGGCTCTGTATTTCTGCCTGTAAACTGGGGGGCAGAGTGTGGTGTGTGGGTTTCATTTGTCTCTCAAGGAAACATGCTCTAAAAAACCGGATCTTGTGAACCGATCTAACGTGTGTAGGGGTTCACTGCTGTCACCTGACGTTTTGTTTCCATTTCTTCTCACTCCATCACAAGGCAGTCAAACAACTACAGCTCCTGATGCATTGCACAGTCCCAGCCACAGCGATTTCCACCCGCGTCCTGTGTTTCTGAGATGGGAAGATCGGCAGGGCAGAAGTTAGCCCACATTCCTTCCTGGTGTGTCAGCATCTCTTGCTGCTCTGGGAGAGAGGGGCTGGTGCTTCAGAGAATAAGCTGACAGCAGTAGCCTCGGGGAACCCCAGTTTTGGGAGCAGCAGGCTCAAGCAAACAACTGAGACACGCTCGTAATATTTTTTTCCACCCAAAGATGTTTGACTGGCAGAGCTGTAGCCTGTTGCTGGGGTTTCTAACCCCCTGTCAGCCCTCCCATTCCAAAATACTGTTGTTGCCATGGGTACCCTTTTTATTTCGAGAAGACACGCACTCGTCCAACAATTTTTACAAAGGCAAAGCTGCTTTTTGGATTTGGCTGGTGGGAGAAGGCTAGTGGTTGGCAGAGGGGGGCCGTGTTCGTGGAAGTCTCACAGCGCAGAGGTACCTTGTGCACACGGCCGTGGCTGTCGTCTCGCGGCGCTGCTCCCTGCGCTGCGTTGGTGCTGGGCGCAGGAGAGCGGGGTGGCAGGGCTCTGGGCTCTGCGCCGGTGCTGACTTGTTGTGTGCTTTTAATTGCTGTGTCTTTTGCTTCTGATTTCTGCCTACAAAAGGAGGAGGTGTTATTCTGAGGTGGAGTTCAGCACTGTTTAACCAGTGCTTGAGGTGTTTCCTCTCAGCTATCAAGTATTTCCTACTTTTTATATCTGAGTATAATATATCGTTAATACTTCTGGTAGCCTCTGTAAATAAAGCTTGAAAGTGTAGGGCTGGGCCAAGAGTTGAGTGAAAGGGAAAATGGGAGTGAAGCTGTCTGGAAACCAGCACTGCCTGTCCCACGTGCTGTCCGCTGCCGGCTGCGCACAGGGGAGTGGATCTCATCCGCTCTTCTACAATAAGAGCGAAGCAGCTGCTGGCTTTGCTGTAGGGTAAAACACCTTGTGTGAGAAGAAGAAAGGGAGGTGGTGTCGTGTGTGTGACCCCATCCAAGCTCTTCCCTGGTGGTTGGTTCCCCTCGTCCCGGCCAGCTCTTGCTGCTGCGCACAGAGGTGGCTGTTTGCAGTGACCCAGTGATTCTGTTTTTGCGTTGTGGTCCAGATGGAATCCAGGAGGAAAGTCTGCTTGCCTTTTCTGTCCTTCCATCTCTTCTCTTTCTGCCGGGTGGGGTTGGAGGATGTCTGAAAGTACACGGAGACACCTTGCCAAATACTGGGCTTTCCTTTATGGGCCGTGATTTGGGGGACTCGGGTGCTGTGTCACGAGGCTTGGAGGGCATTAGAGGCTCAGTCTGGTGAGCTGTGCCCTGGTGTGCGCTGCAGATGAGTCTGTTCTGTCTCAGCCCCCACCCCAAGCTCGTGTCACGCTGAGTTACGTAGCAGGTGGCTCTAAGCGCAGTGCGGCTGTGCCACCTCCCCCTTTCCATAGGTGTCTGGCTGTGGAGGTGCTGAGTGGAATGAGAGGTGCTTATTTCGGTCAGTTCACTAGCAATGGCACTCCCTGAACAGTTGGGAAGGAAGGGTGCATTTGTGGTACCATCCACTTCTGTCTGACGTTCCTGGCGTGGCCTGACAAGGGCACATCAAACTGGTGTCTGGGATGGAGGAATTTTCTCTCCCACAGCAGGCTGGCGTTGCACAGTGGCTGAGCGTGAGGATGCCACACTCCTGTCCTCGCCATCGGTTGTGTTTTACACAATCTGTCTTCTCTTTGCCATCTCTCTCGATCAGAGAGGGAGGTATGATGAGTCTGGCTTTCGTTCTGCTCCCCTTATCACTTGCTCTGGATGATTCGTGAGCCTGGGTGACTGGTGCCGCGGGTGATTAGTTGTGATGTGACAGGATGGAGACTGGCAGGAGTGATGAGCTGTGAGAGGGGAAGGAGCACGGTGCAGCCTGGAAGCTAGTGTTGGTCTCTGTGTGCGGAGAGCTGCTTGGGGCTGCGGGCCATGGGCAGGGTGCTGACTCTTCCCACAGGATGTGCTACGGGCATAGAAATGGCCGAACGAAATCTGCACCCTGCGTAGTTTTAGCAGGACCTGAGCAGCAAATCTGACACCTTGGCTGCCTTGCTCCACGAAAGCAGGGAGCTGGCATGTACTTGTGGCCCTCCCAGGCAGGGGTAGAATGGAGACACTCTAACGGAAGGAGAGTAAAACCTGAGACTGTCGGCAAGACTGGAATCACTCTCTCATTATGGAGCTCTTAAACTTTCCCTGGCAGATGTTTATCTTGGTACTCTGGGGTATATGAGGCAACACCTTCACTCAATCACCCTGTTTCCTGTGGTCTTTTAAGACAAGAACAAGTCTGTGGAAGGCCTGACCTGTTCTTCTTTCCCAAAGGCAATGCACTGCAAGAGATTTCATTGTTTCAGCAGTTCAAGTTCTGCATTTTAGCTCATTTGGCAGCAGGTGATGGTGCTTTAGTGCTGAGTTCTGGCTGAACTCCAGCCTGGACTTAGACACTGACCACTCTCGTTCTTTCTTTTAATTGCAAATTGTTAAAGACTCCCTGGCTTCCTGTCCTCTGAAGCTCTGCAGTGCCATTTTGGTCTGCTGAGTTGTTGCTGTATTCCACCACAAAGATGAGTAGAGAGACTACTTACTCGCTGCTTTGTGTAAAGCTGAACCCACCTTTTCTGGCCTCTGGAGACCTGGAGGAATCACAGCACAGATTACAACTTTTTTTTTTTCTAGTTACTGGAGGTTACTTCAGCTTACTTATGAAAAAAGTGTTGGAAGAGCCAGGTTTTGCATCCTAAATTTGTGAATAAACAGCCTGTGATATGGAGCTGTCCCTGAAGACTCATCTGCTTTGTGGGCTTGCATTAGGATTTGTGCTTACGAGTGTTAGCACAAGCCTATTGCTATCGACGCTTTCCTGTGCTTTAGCTTCCCGTTTACTATGTGAGATCAATAGCACCTGGTAGCTTGGGGTCATCTGAGCAGACCTTTTCTGCACAAAATAGTTATTTACTTGCCTGGTCGTGTGCTGGGCGTGCTTGGGCTTTGAGTGAGGCTGTAGCTGTTCAGTTTGCCTGCTGTGGTACGCGGTGCCCTTTGCCGTTGGGGATGATGGAGCTGAGCTGTGCTGTCAGGGAGGTTGGTCGCTGCGTTGGTTGCTCTGGGTTCTTCAGCTGTGGGGACCTGGAGAGGTGGGTAACCTGCCCATGCAGGAGGAGTTTCTAACCCTGGACATAGGCTCCGGTTTCTTCCAGTATACTTGGGTTACTAGAGAGCTAAATAAAATGCCTGCAGGAGAAACTCCAGCCTGGGGAACTCCTCCAGGCCCAGAACTGCTGAGGGAAATGCAGACTGGAAGCTCAGAGTATGTGAAAAGGCACGGTAGAGGCTGTGAATTGCTGGGCATCCCTAATTGCTGGTGTGAGGTTCCCATTGCATCAAAGACTTGTCCTCAAGTGCTCTGCTAGATAAGACTGCAAGCAAGCGAGATGCTTGTGTCAGAAACATGAGTCCCCAGAGCTCTCAGATCTTTTGGGAAGTGGCTGATGTTCTTAGAATGACAATTTCGTTGAACAAAGCTTTTTAGCATGTAGTGAAGAAGCACCCACAGTCTTCTATGTGCTTAGCTAGGCTGGGGAAGCCCTCGGGGTGACATCTGAGTAGTCTGTTGGGAGAAGTGTTTCTAAAAATAAAGCTGTCATGAAGTAGACGCTTGGACAGCTGCAGTGTTGGGCTTGCTGCTTATCAGTGTGCTCAGCAGGGGCAAAAACCCTTTCACATTGCAAACAAATACTTCTGTTGTAATGGTTTGAAGAATATGGTAGTTTCCTTACTTCAGAGGAAAATATTAATGAAGTGGCCCAGCCCAGGGGAGGCATCTTCACCCCTGGGATGTCTGTTAACTAGGGAAGGTGACAAAGAGAAGGAAGGAGGAAGGAGACCTAGGACACTGGCCCCTCCTGTTCCCTGACCGAGGTCAGAAATGACAGAAGGAATTTGGTGGGTCAGGGGAGACAGCTTGGTGGTGGATGTGTGCTTGGGGAATGGCTCCTCAGTCTGGGGTGGGACAGAGCTTGGCGCATGATGAGCCCAGGCTGGCAGAGCTGAAAACAGTCCTTGTACCTGCAGTGTCTAAAACCAGCTTAGTCCAGCAAAAGCCAATTTGTCTGTCTTGTCCCGCTGAAGCCTTGATTTCAGCACAGGAAAAGTCACTGCCCGGAGGCACTGAAGATGCTCAGTGGGGGACAGTGGGATACAGAGATGTTTGGATTCACTTTGTGTCCTGAAGCCAGAGCCTCTGCTCCAGCTACCCTCAGTATCTAGGCTGCTTGCCTGCCTGCCTTGGGCTAGTGCCCCCAGAAGGCTTGGGAAGCAGTTGAACTACAATCTGCAAAACCCTTAGGCTTCAACACTTTATCATGCCTGGCTTCATTTATCACTGCTGCTGCTTTCCCCTGATTCTCTCAGGCACTCAGCTGTTGCTGGAGATCACTGAGTATTAACCGATCCACTGCTGGTAAACCGAAGTATTGCAAAAACCCCAGGCTTGGACTCAGCCAGTGTCAGGAGCTTGGCTTAAAAATCATGGAGTTAAATCATGTGGAGGTTCTTTTTCTGTGCAGAAAAGGCATTTCCAGGTGGGAAGAAAAACAGTAGTCATTGTGAGGGTCCTGGTAAATCCACCAGACTTGGATTTGTTGTGATCCAACAGAAGAGAAACACGCAGTGCGGAACTAGGCTTTTAAAGAAGCTGGAGAGAATGATTAAACTGTACTCTCAGGTCTGCCTGCATGAAGTTGCAGGGGGATGTGGCTCATGAAGGTGAGGAATGCTTCCCTTGAATGTCCAGCGTTGATTAAAAAGCTCTTGAAGAATGGTCATGGGAGCAGTGCTTTGCTGCCTGGTGAAATTATAGTCTTCCATGCGCTTAGGGTAATTAGGAGACCCGCTGTGAGGAAGACAGTCTAAAAATGCAAGGAATAGTTGCTTTTTTGCAATGCAGAAGGAGGAGGTGAGGCATAGGGAGGCTGTGAGTTCGGTGGAGGTCTGCAGAACTGAGTGGCTTGATTCTCTGCCTGGGGAGAAATGGGTGGGACAGCAGAAAAAGTGTTTTTCTTTGGGTGGTTTTTCATTTGTTTTCCTTTAGGGACTGCAGAGATGGCAGACTTGCAGATGGTAGGGCAAGGAAGGACTATTCTGATCACAAAGTTTGATTCTTGTGTAGTCCCTACCTCAGCCTTGCAGCTCCTGGATGAGCTTTAGTATTGTTTAGAAAAATGCCCTAGCCTGATATTTCAGATGCTAGAACTACCTATGAGCTCCTCTCTACATACATACTGAGAGCGACATCTGCACTACCATAGGCTTAGTGCCACTAACGGTGTAAAACAGTAGCTATACATGTGGATGTTTTGTGTTTCTTATTCCCCCAGACTGGAGAGCCTGCTCTCAGGCAGCAAACCGCCTGTTAATGCAGGGCACATGCTGCCTTTGCTGCTCCCGTACGACTGGAGTGGAGCTAGCAGTGAGAGCACGGGTCACCTGGGGCCCTTGGCTTGGCAAGATTTCAACAAGGAATGGGTTAGCACTTGTTTTATGCTTGCAAATATCATCTCGCTGTGTTTGTTTTCCTGGAGACTGTGCGTCGTGGCATGACTTGCCCCCAAAGATCTTGGCTCCAGAGGCCAGTTTCGGCTATCGCCCCTCCGCTCTGAATCGCTGCCCAGGGCGGTTCTGGCATGGTGCTGGTGGTCTCTGTGCAGAGGGGATGGAGGAGCCTCGTGCAGCTGAGTGCTGGGACTCAGGGAAAGCTCTCAGCATTCAGACATCAGGGTGGATTAAAATCACCATCCATCAGCAAGCTTCTCTGGCACTTCCATTTGTCATGTGGCTGCTGTACGAAGCAGCCTCATCCCTCTCCCTTCCCGGCTCCTGTGCAATGGGAGAGGGAGCTGCTTGGCTCGCTCTTCTTTAGTGGCCTGAGGGCCAGTTAATGGTTGAGTTGTGGAAAGGGAGAAAATGTCTCTCCTGTGTGCTGCTGATGTCTTTATAGAACAGATGACCTGGAAGGCTCTGGCTGTCTTGAGCCTGGTAGTGGACTTGGCCCGCAAATGTGCAGTTTACCCACTGGCCACTAAAGCCAGCTCTTGGACTTGGCAGCTTAGACTGTAAAGCAAAACCTGAGTGCAAATGCTGACAGGATGGCAGACCGGTGTGTTAGATCGGGAATATCCATTGTCTCTAGTCCAGTTGTCCCCACTCTGCTCCAGACCTTATCTGTTCACAGCTGACAAGGAAGTGCAAACAGTTTGTAGCTGGGCCTGACCCTTTCACTGCTTAGGAGATCGGGTATCTGCACGTATTGCAGGACTGTTGATTTGCTTGGTCTGGATTTTACCTGTGAGCTGCTGTGTGCTGAAGCCTAGAAACAGTGATGCAGGCCGTTCGAAACAGGAAAGGCTCTTTTGCCCAAACCTGCTCTCTTGGGCACTTGCTGGTGCAGTCCACAGCAGGATTTGAGGTCCACGTGTCCCTGGCTGCATGACCTGCGAGAGGCCTGTTTTGGGGGGAAAGAATATACTGGAAGCCACTTCAGGGCTTATCTCACGCTCTGCCTCTTTCTGCTTCCCTAGTCGTGTACGAGCACAGATCCCGGCTAGAACGATCCTTGCAGAAGGAGCGAGGGGAACACAAGAAGACAAAGGAAGGTGAGTGTCTTGCGTGGGTGGCATGGCAGTGGCCAGCCATCCCTCCAGCTGTCCCGTGGGGAGATGTGTGTGTCGCACCCAAGGCATTTTCTGCCTTCAGGGCCATGTGTGGATGTTACTGAACGTCCCCCAGGTGAGACTCATCCCTGGTTTGTACCTAAAGGAATACTTAACTGACTTGTCTGTTGCCCAGAGGCAAAAGGTGCTGGGAGGCGGGCCCTGTTCTCTCATATCCTTACATATGTCCTCAGTCTAATCTGTAAGTAACAGTACCCGTGATGTGCTCTTTAAGTGATAGCTAGACCCTGCGCTAGGCCATGCTTTATTCTTGGAAATAGATAAACTTTCGTATAACAGTGATCTTGAAGATGGTGAGCTCTAGAAGTGCTTAATATTAGCATCACTGCACTCCCTAATACATGGACAGTGGAGACTGTCTGATCCTTTAAAGTTGATCTACAAAAGTAGACAAACATATGCAGGATGTTGTAAGGCCATGAAATACAGCAGGAAGTAGAAAGCGAACAGACAGCTCATGTACCTTTCAGTGGAGCAGCACGCTTGGATGTCAGACCCCTTTGCACCTGATTGTTGCTGGCAAGTTAATAGCTTGGGTTTTATCTTCAGAACTGGTATGTGGAGCTACATCGCTGCTCTCTACTCCTGCGTGCACTCTGTTGCTGGAGATGCTGGTGTACAGCATCCAGGGTTGGCTGTCGCCATGTACTGAGGGAGAAGCTGCATTTCTGTCTCTTCTTTCATTTCTTTGGTGGGGACTGACTGAGAGAATGAAGCATCCTAATAAATGTTATCTTGTCGTAGGACCTTCCCATTTTAAGAGGGTGGCACAGATGAGGTCAGCGGATTAGTTCCTCTTGGTCTCACAGAAGCTTTGGCTTCTCTTTTCCAGAGTCATCTCTCATTTCAGAGCGCCCCAAATCCTTGCGCCGTTTCAGTGACATCAAAATGTAGCTGTTTGTGCGCTGAAGTAGGCATTCACCAATGCACTTCCCTTTAGCATGGGAAACGAAGGACAGTTGGGCCAGTCTGGATGGGTGGACAGCTCTCGTGGGAACCACTTCCAGCTTTCTGAGGGCATTGGGTGGAGTCTCCTAGCAGCATCTAGGAGCATTCCGGCTGCATTCCAGCTTGTTGAGTTGC
The DNA here is from genome assembly GCF_030867145.1 of Opisthocomus hoazin. Lineage (NCBI taxonomy): Eukaryota > Metazoa > Chordata > Aves > Opisthocomiformes > Opisthocomidae > Opisthocomus > Opisthocomus hoazin. The sequence goes on along the minus strand of NC_134429.1, from coordinate 19,439,084 downwards.
AGCCTTTTGCTCAGCAAGGGGCCGATTTCCTCCTTCTCTCCCCCCACCAAAATATAAAACAGATTCTTGTTAAATTCCAGCTTATTAAATTGTCTTCTCTTCTTCCATTTCTAGATTTTTTAGTGTATAAGTTAGAAGCTCAGGAAGCTCTCAACAAGGAGAAGGTAGGTATGGTTTATTCCTCAGAGTGTGTGTGTATAACAGTGGTAAAGATCTTTCTAGTACCACCTCAGTCGTGAGGCCACTGCTGCTGTCTGGAAGGCGTGACAGACTGAGTGTGTATGGTACAAGATGAACTTTGGCTGACTCCACCTTGCCAAGGCTGTTGGTGTGTGAGGATTGACTTCATTTTAGGGAAAGACTGTGTTGTGCTAGAGCTGTTCTGCCTACTCTCCCATGTGTGACAGATGACTCGGTTCTCAGCTCCGGGCGTAGCAGGGAGTCCCACGCTGCAGCCTGAGAAGAGAATTGCTGTTCCGTGGTACAGAAGAGTCCTGGGGAAACTGAATGCAAGGCACACCACAGGGAACGTGGAGGAGAAAGGCCGTGGTGTTGCTGGGGGAAGCATAGCCATTGTTTTCTGTCTCCAGGGATTGTCAGATGATTTCCACTAGCCTGTGGACTTCTCATTCAGCAGGGAGGAGGAGGACTCTTCAGTGAGGGTTAGGAAGAAATGCATCCCTGGGTTACAGTCTGTCCCATTCGCTTGAAGTTATAAGGCTGGTTTTATTCCTTTCTCGGAGCATCTGTTGATGAGATGCTGGAGAAGAGGAATTGCTTTTAGCCTGCTCATCTGTGGGTGAATGTCATCCTGTTACAGAAAAACTCATGGGTGAATGTCTGAATACTCTGCTGGCTGGGGAGCTCCCTTGCAATTTGCGCTCATTTGCTGGTAATATTTCATGCCGTAGTGAGTATTTATCATATGAGTTGAATTGTGGCTTGTAGTGGAAATCTCTGCATGGTGGTTAGTTTGCACTTCTGTGGTGCTGCTTAGTGTCTCGGTCATGTTGCTTTAAGCATAGATCCCAGCAGATGTTTGTGAAGCTGCCTGTAATGGAAAATGCTGCAGTGTGTTCCCTCTCGGGTGCCGCTGCTGCTGTGGGGACTTGGCCTTTGGGCACACGGGGCTGGTGGCTTTCAGGCCTGCTGTGGTGAAGGATGGTGCCCTGGGGACAAAGGGGAAGAACGTGACTCTTAGCAGGGCGTAAGCAGATCTGTTAAACCTGTACAGACCCTCTGTGGACACGCGTCAGTCCCTCTCTGCTGCTGGTTTGTGTCAGCTGAACTTAGTTTGAAAGCTGCACCTAGTTATAGAAGCTTGCTTGAGGCTTACTCGATTGCTTAGTGATAATATTTTTTGTTAAATGGTGCGATTTTTGTGTGTAGGCAGAAGTCTTCACTCTGGTGCTGTCTGCCTCCCCCTCAGGCGCTGCGAAGAGTGCTCAGCCTGCTCCGGGGGGTTTTACTCTGCAAAGCTCTTTCAGTGCTGGGCCTGTCCTAGATAAAGAACTGAAGATGGGGGGAAGAACCGCTCTGAAAGCGAATGGAGAGAGCGCAGTTCATGAGCTGGGGGTTCGGCTGCTTTGCAGGGGTTCTTTTCCAGCCGTGCTCAGGCTGCATGTTCCGCTGGTCACCTCGGTAGCCCGTTCCCAGTCACCGTGTGCGTGCGAAGGGGCAGCGGGGACGTGCTGTTGGTGCAGTGGCTGGGCGGGTTCTCATGGGTGTTTCTCCCTGCCTTAGGTTTTTCGGGGATCTAATGGCACTGTTGAATCTTTCTCTTTCCAGCAAGATTCTATGAACAGATACGGGGCCCTCAGTTCCCAGCACAAGATACTGAAGGTAAGGGAAGCTTCTGGCTTCGTCTGCTGCGGGGTAGGATGCTCCCTGGCAGGAGCTGGGCATCTCTGGTAAGCGAACGCACCGGCAGAGACCGAGGCTTCCCTGCAGCTTGTGCTGGTGCGGAGCGGGGAGACCACACAGCCGTGTTGATCTACATTCCTTCCTGGCTGTTCAGGTTCATGGGAGTTCCCTGTTTATTCTGTTGGGCTTTGTATCAGATTACAGCCTTCACCTACACCTCATTTCAATGGTAGCCTTTGTGCCGTTTATCGCACAGGAGTTCTGTTGTTCAGTGTGTTCTTTTCTGGGTCTCGTAGTGTGAAAATGGGTCTATTCATTGCAGCTTGCCCTTTGGGCTAATACAGTGTATTCCAGTCCATGTAAGAGGCTCAGAGGGGGGCAGCTTATGGCATTTTATAGCTTATCGCATGCTCTACCTGAAGCATATCTTGATCTTAAAGTTTGTTTTTGTTAGAGCAATGCAACCATGGCTGGTGGTGGTGGTATTTAAATGTTTTTAGTTAGAGCGTTGGCAGTGAAATGGTAATTTAATTCTGGGATGCAGAAAGAAGGCTAGATTCCAGCAACCCTTAGCACCGCTGGGTTGTGTTTCCTGAGCAGGGTCGGACCTCCAGCTGTGCCTGGCTTTTGGATTAAAACTTCGGGAAAAGGGAAGTACAGTTCTGTCTCTTGGGTATTATCCAGCACTGCAGATTCTGGGAACACTTCGCAACAGTAACGTTCCTCTTCATAGCAACTGCAGTCTGAGCAGGATGCTCTTCGTTTCTTGTCGCAAGGGGACTGCCAGAGCAGTTCATCCTGGCTCCCTTTCTGTTGCTTCCTTTTATTGGGGCAGGAGGGGGGGAGGAATAAACTATGTTTGTAACTACATTTACAGCTGCTGAAAGACAGGCCAGCCCTTGGGGCTGCTGTGTGGTAGACTTCAGCCCCCTCCCACACTGAAAAAGCTGTATTCAGCTCAACTTCTAGGTAGTTACGAGACTGAGCAACACTTCTGTTACTGGAGCACAGGCGAAAAATGCTTCCCACTGGTACTAGCTTCCTCAGGAGGAAGATTGCTGCCAGCAATGTCATTACCTAGCAAGCAGATATGTAATGCTGTCTGTTGAGCTGGAGGTCCCAAATATGACCAAAAACTTCTGTGAAGCCACTTCAATGTATCTGGCTCTGGTGTCTGTGGCTACTGCTGTCACTCTGGTCTGTACTGAAGTCATCTGTGTCTGATTAACATCTGCAGCTGGCACGCCAGACTCCAAGGGGCAAGGGGCTTGGCTTTGTCCAAAAATAGCAGCTGCGGTAGTTGCCTGTGTCTGGATTCTTCCTGGGGCCAGACTTTGTCTTACAATTCCTTTATCCTCTTGAGTGGAGATTAAAGTTTTTTGTTAATGTCACGCTGCAAAATGCATCCTAGCATTCACTGGAATAGGCAGGCAAGGAGGCGAGTGGCTTTAAACAAAAGATTTTTGACTTGGACTTCCTGAAGCTGCTGGAACCTGGCAGCTTGCAATGAGGTGTGCCCTTCCTTTGCTTGTGGGCTAAGGATCCAGTTGCCAATTCCATTTTGTACAATGCTTTCTGCAAAGCTGCTTGCTAAATTGTGGCAGACACACACGGCTTTGAGGTACTCTTATTTTCTTCTTTCTCTTCACCTGCCCCCCCCACCTGCCTGTTTTTCCCGGAGACATCAGTGAGATAGAGCTACTGCGTAGCTGATGCGTCCTGGGCACTGCGTGTCTGAGCAGCCGAGGGGAGGGGAGGTGGGATGAGAAGCCTGTATTCATACGGCTGAGCGAAGGACTCCTGATTTTTGAAAGATTAGCTGACCTCCTGAGGGAGATGATTTCCCCGTATTGCAGTGTCAGGCATGATGGGTCGGGACACAGAGGGAGATGTCACGGCAGCGTGGTCTCTCTGTATTCCCTCACGCCCGGCTACATTTGCACATGATTTGCACAACACTCATGTGCTGTGTCCTGCAGTTTCTGTTTGACTGAGTGAAGCAGCATATCTATGAGGTGGAGGAGGAATGACAATAGTCAGATGGGCAGCTCTGGACATGAGAGGTTCCTGGCTTCCTCAGGGCTGTTGGCATACCTGGCTTTGGTCTTGACTGGGTCAAGAACGCACAGACCTCCTGTGCTGCAATGACAACAAAACAGCATCTTTAGATTCCTCCTGTACATTGGTTACAGCCATCCCTAGAACCCAGTGCGAGTGAGGATGCTCTGTGTGCGTAATGAGCTGGACGGGGCCTCAGGTGCTTTGTGTGACCTTGGTCAAGGCACTTATCTCTCTCTCAGGCTTTCTGCTGCTATCAAAGGATGAATATTCCCTCCCTTCCTGACTGCAAGCAGTCTGGGGACAGACATTATGCACATCACCTGCCAGACAGAATATGGGCTAGGAATTAATTGATCTGAGCTGATGAGGACTTAAAATTCCTTGAATTGCTTAGTTTCTTGTTAAAATCGGTTCTCACTTGCTAATGTTGGTGGCTTCTGAGGTGTTGTATCAAAATGATTTTAGGGAGGTGATTGCTCTGCTGTGCTTTCTGCTGGTGGCTCTGATGAGAACTGGAAGTACCTAATGTATTTGAAAGCCAAAGCAGGAATCTTTTATTCTCTTTATTTTTCCTCCTGATCTTGTGATCTCATTAACCTGACATCCTTGCCTCTCTTCTTTGTTCTGTCTATGGGACCCCTCCATACCAATAGTTTTTTTCTCTGCACTGCATGTATTTTAGGAGCATTTATTTCTCTCCTTTTAGTGGAGGATAATTGCTTCAGGGGTGAATGCCTGGGCCAAAGATGCTTTGTTTTACTGGGGCTAAATGCAAGCATTGATAGCATTTAGAGGTTTGGTTTTTTTAAAAAAAGATGGGTTTTTTTTTTTACAGGAAGGCTGATTGAAATTGCTGCCCAAGTCTCAAGGAGCTATTGTGTGGAAGGGCCAGGGTTCACCTGCAAGCTAATCAATCTGCATATGTAATTGGTGTTGACAAACTGAATGTGGAAGGACTCTCTGGGTTACCATGGGAACAAAAAAAGGAGGTGAATTCTGGTTCAGTGGGTCTGAGCAAAAGGATGTCTCAGCATGTTTTGTTCTTGGGCTCTGCAAGAGGGGAGGGAGAAGAATTCTTCAATGCGCTTCTATCTGATGAATTCTTGACCTGCTTGAAATAGTCTGTGGTCTTGGAGAGCCTTGATATCCTGGCGTGGGATGCCTGTGAGCCCCATGTTATGATGGGGAATGCAGGCTCTCCCTAGTCTCGCCATGTGAGAGGACGTGGTATCCTTGCAGAAGGTCTCCCTCCTGTTCTAGCAGCAGTGGTGGGTGGGCAAACGGCCAGGCTGTCGGGAAGCAAACCAAGCAGAGAGCAACCTAAGTGTTGAGGTGTCCGTGTGTCCGAAGTGACGAGCAATACCTACACGCAGAAAGGCAAACTGCTCCTGTAACGTGGTGTGCAGACGGATGCGGTGTGCACCACAGAAGCTATCCTTGCAGGTACTGGTGTTTTTCAGCATGTCTGGGACTCTGGAAAGGACCTTGGATCTGTGCAGCGTTCCGCAGGCATTTGGCTTGATATCAGCAAATATTACAGCCTGCATCGCTGTCAGAGCAGGGTGTGCAGTGAAGTTGGGAAGGAGTAGGAGTAGTTCTTGGCTGTGTCCCAGAGTCTCCATTTCTTTTTCAGGCAGGAGTGGACTTGCCACCACACTCTGCTTCCAGTTTAGTGGCTTCCAAGGAGACCTCCCAAACTGCTTCACAACGTAGAGTTTAACTGGCATTTCACATCCCTCCTGAACCACTGAACATAAAGAATATTTCATTGTGTCTGGGATTTCTAGCTACCTTATTGGAGGAATGAACATCTCTTCTGCCTCCCCGAGGCACTCGAGTAGCACTTGGCAATAGCTAAATTACTCTTCTCATTGTACTGACTCTTTGTCACTTCTTTTCATATTCAGAACCAGCACGAAGATGTCAAGAAGCAGCTGCTTGACCTGCAGCTGCAGCACAACAGCTTGAAACTGGAACATCGTAAGATGCTGGAGAGCCATAGCCAGAAATATGCCCAGCTGCAGCAGGAGAAGGACAGTGAAGTGGCAAACTTGCAGGGTGAGTGTGGTGGAGAGCACAGGAAACACCAGGCAGAGAAAGGACTGAAGAACTGAGTTCAGGAGAGGACAGTGTTTGTTCTACAGGCCTCCAAAGGTCTGCAAATACAGCAGGACCCTTCTGTGTGAGTGTGCAGCGCCTTAGCCCGTCCACACCTCGCTTGGAGCGTTGTCCTGTCTCGGGGTGGTGGTGCAGGAACAAGGGCAGTGTCAAGACCAGCCAGGCGTCCTGAGGCTGTATTGAGGGGCGGCGAGATACAGAGCGGGCTGGCAAGTAGCTTTCCCCTGCGGGCGAAGCTGCTGGGGTTCACAGCCGGTGTTTCTGTGCAGGGATACACACCACAAAAGCCTCTGCGCTGCTCGGGCTGGCAAGTGCGTTGATCGGGCTGTAATTGCATGGGCAGTGTAGGATCACAGAGGAGAGGAGCTTCCTTTTTTTGTAGCCCTGTGGGAGACTGTGTGACCTTGGGTTTGACCATACTTTGAGTTCTCTGGGGTTCAGAGACCTCTGCGCTGTTATACTGCGTGGGGCATCCCTGGCTTCTGTCAACACCAGCACTTTCATGGTGTTATTTTAAAAGCCTAATTGACATTTGTTGGCTGCTTACTCTTATTGCAGCTGTTACTGATCTTATTTGTGTAGAATTTGTGCAGAGCAAGGTAAGTTAAAGTATTGTGCCAGATGCTGATTGTAGTCAGACTGTGAAGCAGGCCACATCCCAAGGAGGTCACACTCAAAATGGGTAAGATAATCCAAAAATAAAGGGCATGAGGCTAAAGTAGAGGTACATGCCTGTGGTTCCACAGTAGGCTGGGGCAGAAACAACAAGTTCATCCATAGGATAATAGTGCCTTACCCTATGCTTTCTCTGGTGGGAGAGTGTAACTGTAAGTTAGCAAAGTTAGCAGAGATGCGTTTTGTGGCAGAGATAAAACACTGTGACATTTACGTATCCCATCTATTTCAATATACATTTTTTACTTCTCTGTACACTTTTGACAATGGAAACCAGTTTCCATACTACTAGAATCCTGTAATTTCTAACATTTAAGCTTGGGAGCAAATTAAACATACTTTTTGTAATTAATGGTGTAGGTCTATAAAATGCATTTAATAGTGCAAGTATTGCAGATAATGCTGATCCTTTTAATTCCCAAAGAGTAGTTTCTATTTAGTCTGCTGTTTAATTAGGTTATCGTTTTTTTAAGGTTCGCATCTGTTCTTACTTAGATGAGGTCTGAGAGCAAAATCTGCTGATGTTTTGTTTGGTTCCTTTATCTGATCAACAAAGCCCTAGTATCTGATGATCACTCCTGGGGGAGAAGGGGGAAATTGAGCACAAGCAAGTGAAACACAAATATTTGATTTTGTCTCCTCTTAAAATATGCAGCCCCCAATGAAGTAAGAAAACTAATTCTGCCAGAGGAAGGAGAATAAAGATCAGAAAAAGAATTCAAAGAGGGAAGCTAGTGAGGAAGGTGGGCATAAGGCTGAGATTCATGTTCTCTGTCGTCTTCCCAGACTACTGTTCACTTGGTACCATCTCTCTCCTGTGCTTGAAGCTCAGAGCTGGCTGGTGAATCTTCCCTTAAGTACTGGTAACCATGCCATACGGAAGAGCAAGCCAGTCTCATGAGGTGGCAAAGATGGAGAGCTAGTAGCCTTGCTAATGCCTTATTTTCTTTCCTTATGTTCCACCACTACTTTCTATATATAATGCGCCCTCAGGAGAGGTGTGTTGGAAGACATGCCTCTGTCAGTGAGTATAACAGAGCAGAAGAGGTATCTGAGTCGGGGGCGTTGCTCAGGGCCGTTAAAATGGAACTGAGGGATTTTTGTTAGGTTCAATCGCAAAAATGAAACCCTCACCCCAGGGATGCCGGGGGACAGCAGAAACACACTGGGAAGTAGGAGGGCTTGCTTTCATGGGTGGGGCTGGGTTTAGTAGCTGCTTTTGGTGGTCCTGGTTGCTTTACAGCTTTGGGGAAGCTCTCAGGTTGGTGACACAGCTATCTGCATGCAGAAGATGCTGGGATCTGGGGATGATGCAGCTGTGCCACATGACCCAGTGGCTGTGGTGCTAGTGGGGTATCTGTGTCCTGCTCCTGAAAATCTCTGCTTCTGCAAGTGGTGTTTGAATGCTGGTTAGTGGGCTGTGATTATATGCTCAGATAGCTGAAGCTTCCTAGTCTTGTTAACCAGGGCCTGCTTAATCCTTCCTCCCCCTACTCCAGGCCCTCTCCTGCTGCTTTAAGAACTATTTTTTCCTCTGCTTTATAGGACCTGCAGTCTATTTCTGCTGCATTTCACACCCCCAGCACAGCCTGTCCTCTGCTGTGCTCCCCCACAGTAATTCTGTACTCTCTGTTTTCTTCTCATCCCACATTGGCACAGTGTTCTCTGAAGGCAGAGGGTTAGTTTTGATCTTTGAGCTTCTGTCGGAGATACGGACCCCGTAGCTACAGCTGAAATTTTCTTCCCATTGACACCAGTGGTAAAACTCCTGATGAGATCACTGGGACCAGGATTTCATGTCTGCCATGCTGGTGGTAGAGGAAGGATGTACAATGGCATGAAGGTTTTGATTTCCAGTTTCTGAATATGCTTTGAAGACCTAGATGTTATTGAGGTATTGGCTCAGGGAAACTGCAGGATTCTTTTGGACCCGTCTCTCCCACAGTCGAGGTGCCTTTGGTTCTCTTGAAGGCCTGGGGGAATGGCTGTATTGTAGTCGGAGGTCTTAGCAGTAGTAGTCTTGTGTTAGCTGTCACCTAGCCTGGACTAGCTGCCTGGAAACGCCCACAGCTCTGTGGCCTTTCCGCACTGTCTGTGCACAAGGTAACTCAGTTAAAGCTGTTCTAGCTGTAGTCCCGTAGGACATAATTCCTGATTTCCTTCTGGCTGCAGGAAAGAGCCTTTTTTCGCATTTTGACGTTAACCTTCACTGTGAGGCAAGAACTCAGCACCCAACCTCAATGGCAAAATGTCCTGTCCCATGGGTGAATGTTATAAAAACAGATACACTACTGTAATCAGGAATATCTGTAAACTTGAGCTGAAATCTCGCATGAAATTCAGCCTGCAGCAAAGGGACCATCCTGTTACGGGAAAAATTCCCATCCTTGTCCTGGCAGGTGCCACTGTGTTTGCAGAGAAATCCCAGTGCATGCAGTTCTAGTGATATTTTAAGAGAGCTTCAAGATCCAAAATAAGGCTGATGCTTTTTGACAGTCTTTGCTTTTATTGGAGGATATACAATTATGTTCAAGGCAGTGAAACATAGATGCATTGTGTCTTGTCACTGACATGCTTGAGAGTGTGCAGAGAACTTGAAAGGAGCCCAAGCTAGGGGCTGCAAGGCACAAGCTTGCTACTTAGCAGCACAGGAATAAATGCACCCAAGGATCAAGTTGTCCTGTGATTGCTTTCTGTAAGTGGGTTGTGGGGTTTTTTTGTACCATCCTTTCAAGAGGCAGATTCTGTGCAGCAGGAGGGAACCTCCTTGTTGGATCTGCTGTGGGTTCAGGAGACCTGACAGCCCTCTCTTGTAGTTGTTTCTCAACCTTCCAGTTACCACAGGGAGGGACAGTGACCACTGCTCACTGCTCTCCCTGCGATTCAGCTGCAATGGGTAAGGAAAATAAAGAAACAAATACCTTATTCTGATAGCAAGTGCAGCAAGAGCCTGACCCTGATAGCAAAAGTTAGCAGAGACGCTCCGGAGAGGAGGGAGTTCCTTGGATGGGCAGTGCTGAAAAGAATGGTGATTCAGGTTTGTCAGTGTGTTTGGCTAGTCCCTAGTTAGTGCTTCACTGTAATTCCTGGGCTTGGAGAGGTCTATGAGGTCAAGAGGAATTTATCATAAGGAAGAGAAATGCTACACTTGTGAAAATAGTGCTCTCAAGCAGATTTCTTCTCTTACAGATACAGTCTTTAAACTCAGAGAAGAGAGCAAGCTTCTTCGGAAGGCCCACCAGGAAGTTCACTCGCAGCTCCTTAGTGCCCAGGTAATCATCAGCGGGCTGTTTGTGGCCACACGGGACAAGCCCATCCTAGGAATTGAAACAGCAGGTGATTCCAAGCTTCTGCAGTGCCCTGGCCAGCCTACATTCACACCTCCTGCTATCAAAATGTGTCTCAGCCTTCATTTTTGGCCTCCTGACCAAACTTTTAAAGTAGCTGGCAATTATCACTGGTCTGTACCTTCTTCTCAAGCAACATTGAGACCCAGCCAGCTCCCATCATACAGGCCTCTGCCATTGACAACCTGGGTCAATATCAGTTGATCGAAGGTCCTCTTTGCCATGACGTACTTCCACTTTTGTCTTGCTCGGTCAGTGCTGAGTGCATTTGCATCTGGCACACCGTGTAGGACCAGTCCTGAATTACTCTTCAGCAGAGTACGCTTAAAATGCTGTTCAACTAATGGTACTGCATTAGAGAAAGCAGTCAGCAGTTCAAATGCACAAGTTAGCACATAATCTGAGCAGCATTAAAAAAAAAACTTGTCTAGAGATGGCTGAGCCTACAAAGCCAAGTGCTCGCAGACTGGAAAACATGGTGGCAGCTTTTGTTCTGCCAGTCTTAACTTGTCCCCTTCCGTGTTGTGGTCAGTGGGAAAAGCAGTTTGCAATAAACAGCTCACTGTCATTCCTTGCCAAAACTAAGCGTGAGCAAGAGTAAAAGGATTTGCCCTGGGTGTGGGAGACACAGCTCAGCCCCCTGCTCCGAATGTACTAGACAGTCGTGTAACAAAGCTGTGCTCCAGCCATCGGTCTGGCTGCTATTTCTGGCTCTTACAGAAGTGGCAGAGGTTGGTCCCAGTGGTTTCAGAAAATACTTTGGATCATTTTGACAGTGACCCTAGTTTTAAATCTTAGTTTTCTGTTTAGTTTTCTGATCAGTCCTTTATAGTGTCTAATCAGCAGTGGTTGATGCCCCATCCCTGGAAACATTCAAGGTCAGCTTGGAGGGGCTCTGAGCAACCTGATCTGGCTGAAGATGTGCCTGCTCAGTGCAGAGGGTTGGACTAGATGGCCTCTAAAGGTTCCTTCCAACCCAAACCGTTCTCTGATTCACCAGTGTTTCATAACACAAAGGTGAATGGAATGGTGTTTGCCTTCAGTGGGGCAAGATGCCATACGTTAGAGCAGACACTCACAAAGGCTCCCAGCTCCTTTATCAGCTCTGCAGTGTCAATTTGCACTGAGCATCCTGTTGTTGATCTTGCTTCCTGCTGGCAGGTGAAAGTTTAGGGCAGTAACTTGCATTCGAGACCACACGTCTGTGTTCCAAGGATTCTAACGCGTTTCACAAGCCCAGCCTGCAGTAGTTGTCGTATCAGTTGGTCTGCCAGGTAAAATGAGGTATGGAGGCATCAAGTGATGTATGCACAGCTTGCTGTGATGGGGTGCAAACAGCATGTGGGAGTCTGTGCGTTAAGGCTAGGCTTCTTTCCCTCTGGGCTGACCACCTGAAAAGGCTTTTGATGAGTTTTGTTTCCATATGGCTTGTTGTGAGTAGAAGCACTCTCCTACTAGCTAGGGCTATATCCCATGAACTGTTCTTGGCTTCCATTTCCTTCCCTCATTCCTTTTATGTTACCTTTGATGACTTGTTTTGTTGGGTTATGTTTTGTTTTTTTAATGTTAATCTTAAGCTCAAATTTCGGGGGCAAGAACTGAACTCAACAGAGCCTGCTTAGGAATTAATATCCTGCTAAACCTTCCTTGCTGCTTGGAAGCTTTCCTACTTTGCCCAGTCCCTAATTTGGTCTGTTTCCAGGTACCCTGGTGAGCATATGAAAAGCTCTCCCTCCTCACTTTCCTATAAATAACTGGAGTAGGAGTGGGGAGCTTTTCCTGAGTAGCTTTTTCAAGCCCTAGTTTTCAGGGTTGGAGATGGAAGAAATAAGCTGCAGTAGAGAGAAAAGCATTGCATTTGCTTAACGGTATAGGAGAATCAATTTTCATTTGTCTTGCAAAGTAAATTGAATTGTCAAGTAGGATTATGCCAATCGTTGTCAGCCCTGCTGAGATGAGTGCAACCATGGAGAAATGCCTCCACAGGAAGAAAAAAAGCTGACCCGAAGGTGGTACCTGCATGTGAGGCACAGGAGGAGGGGCAGCCACACCTAACAAGACCTAGCATACTCCTCTTGTGCAAAGGTGCACTGAATAGCATTGGGCAAAGAACTGGAGTCATCGTCAGCACTTCTTGGGTAATAGTATGCACTAAAATAAGACACAAGACTGGCAAAGGAGGAATACAGAGTATCTGTGAAATCTGGAGAGAAAGCTGAAGACTAGCTTGGGCTTGTCGTTAATGGTTGTGGATTATCTCCAGTCTTTCATATATATAAAACATATATCTTCTTTAGGAGTATATCTGTGCTGACCAACTGGCCATAAGAGACTGGCTGTTCTCAGCAAGGAGTTTAACGCTGTTGCCATGTGAGGTTTCTCTGTACCCTTCTCATCCCCTCAGGCCCAGATGGAAGAGTTCAGGCAGCTCAAGGAAGCTCTACAGAAGATGCCGAGTTTCAAAGGAGGAGGAGCTGGGAAGGGGCAGCAGCAGTTTCAGGCGCTGAAGGAGCAGCCCATGGTGCCAGCCAACAGCCCGTTGCAGCTCGTGAGGCAGAAGGTGTGGTACTCCCAGGGAACCCTGGGGAGGAGAGTTCTGTAGGGCTTCTCTGGGTTTTCAGCATGGGGCTTTGAACTTGGAGGGAACCGAGCTTGTTCCTTCAGAGGTTGCTCTTGCCCTTTGTCCCTTGCAGGCTTTTCCAGTCAATCAGGAGAATCGTCCTGTTGCGAACCCGCTGGCATCACCAGTCTCTGGGGTTCAGAAGCAGGCAGATAGCCCTCTGCTGCTGGGCCAGAACTCGTACAGTAACGATGGCCCGAGGCCACAGGCTAATGTGCTCTTCACCCATCCAGCCCCACAGCAAGATGCCAACTTGCTGCCGGATGCCATGCCAGCCTGGCCAGCCAAACGTGGGGACAACCACGTGATCCGATTCACCCGGACCATGAACAGCCTCCCAAATGGGAACCCAGTAAGTTCTGCACACTCGCTGCTTGTTTGGTGTAGCCCTTGCTCTTGAAGCTCAGAACTATGATATTTGTACCGACGTGCATATTGTGTGCTCCACTTCCCTGATGGGGAAGCTGTCCCAGCCTCGGGTTTCAGACTCCTGTGCACTCTTGGAGTTTGTGGTGTAGTTGCTGGGCGCAGGTGAACGGGTTGGGGTTCTTATTCTGGATCCTGACAGACCTGCAAAGAGTAAATCATAAAAGCAGCTCTCCTGTCTCCTGGGGTGATTGGGATTGAGCTCATAGAAAGCAAACCTCTGAAAAAATGACAATAATTGCAGTGTGGTTAGATTATAATTACAGGAACTATTATAATGGCAATGGATGGGTTTTGGTTTCTTTTTTTAGAGGTGGCTGTGTTGTTCCTCTTTTTTTGGAGATTCACCTACTCAAGACAAGCTTGGGTCACATAGGATCCAAATTATTTCCTCATGGCTGTGTGGAAGGAGAAGGACGTCTTTTGCTGCAGGCTGGCTGGACAGGACTGTAGATTTGTTCTGGAGCACTTTTGAACCTGTTGTTCTTTGACAAAAGACTTTTCTGGCCCGTAAGCCTGCCCAAATGCAAGGGGGATCTGCAGGTGTCTGATAAGATGAGGAGCTTGTGTGTATTAAGTATGCATGCGTCTTCTCTGCAGGATCTAAAGATGGTGATGCGCATTCAGGTGCAAAGCAATGAGGAAAGCCAGGCTCCTGGATTGTCACTGCCTGATCCGAAACAACCCTCTGCAGCAGAAAAACCTCAGATGCCAGACAACCACCACCCTACAGGGAGCAAGCAGGTGCAAATGCAAAGGTCGGTGAAAGAAAACTCCCTTCTGCTCTTGATGGTCAGGCCGAAAAGTACCATGCAAGCTCGTCCCTGGTGTTTATTGTGGTTTCTGCTTGAAAGATGGTTGAAGAAAGTGTTAGTTATTGGTTCCACTGTCATCTAATTCTGCTGAATGTTGCTGCCAGGTCTCTATCTCAGCCGAAGCAGATTAGTTGTGTTCCAGGCAATGTTGTGTGATGGAATGCACAGCCTGCTGTGGGTGCTGTGCTGGCCAAAAGAAAAAAGACTCATGTTATTGGTGCGTGCTCTGTAGCTGCCTTCGTATCAGAACTGTTCAGTGAAGTGTTTGTGTGTGGAGGAGAGAAAGAGGAGGTACTGCTGAGTGAGATCGGCTCAGCAAGGATGTCCTGCTAGCGAGAGGAGAGGTGGGATGGGAGTCTGAACTGACTTCGAGCAGTCTCCTCCCTTTCAGCGATGGTGACTTAATATCGTGTTTTGTTTAGCAAATTGAAGAAATGCTGCATGATGGAAGCAACCCATCTGCAGCAGCAAGGTGGCTAAAAATGCCTTCGGTTTCTATAAATAAGAGGCATTAAGCTGTGTATTAGAGCTGCAACTTGCTCATTTTTCCACTAATTAATCAGTAATCTGCCAAGCTCTGCAGGAATGAGTAGACCTTGAAGATCTGAAAGCTTCTCATCCCCAAGGTTATACGGTAATCTAGAAGCAGCAGGCAACCAGCCCCAGTTAGGTACTAGAGTTTTTTCTGGTTTTGCTTCTAGGGCAAAGACAAATTCCCAAGCTCTGCATACTCTCTTCTGTGTTTCCTTTCCTCCCAGGGAATGGAGCTTGGGTTCCTGTTGCCAGTGCACTCCTGAGCTATGCTAGGGATTCTCCTTCACAGAGACTGATTAGAACGTGAAAAGTCAGACGAGTTGGAGACCTGTGATCCCAAAATTGAGTTTTATCCAGAATAGGGTAAAACAGTTTACAGCAATAGTTTATGCCAGAAATGAGGACACAACCAGAATCCACTGGACAGCCCAGGCTTCTGTCCTGTCTATTTTTCTGCATGCCTGCACTTCAAATAATGTAGTTTAAATCAACTGCAGCTTCATCTGGAGAAGTCAAACCAATTCAGCCATATCAATACAAGGATCAGGGTTTACGATAAAAGACTTGGAACTGAGCTTAGCTGAAACCTTGGTATTAAAATTCCCTGCAGCTTGGGACTGTTGCTTGTATCGGACATCCTCAGGGCAATGTGTTCTCCAGACCCGTTCTTGGGGTAAACGGGAGAGGAGAGCTCTGGGCAGCGGAGTCCATCGGAAAGGGCAGAGGTTCAGAGAACGGCATGAACCTACCCGTTCCGTGCAGGTAACAGAATGGATAATTCCTGCAGTATGTTACTTGTGTTGCTGTAGTACCTGGGAGTCTGGTCAGGGACCAGGATCCTGTTGTACTGGATGCTGTACAGGCACAGGAGAAACTGTTTACTGTCTCAGCAGCACTTGCAGAAGACTGGTCTGTTTTGCAAAAGGAAGAAAGTGTCTTTCTGAGGCTGCAATTCATCAAAGTCTGGCCATGATCCAAAAACTGACTGAAAATAGTGCTTCCTCATTTAACTTATTTATCCCTTGTTTGTGTCCAGGTCATAGCTGCTCAGTTTACTGTAGCAAACAAGATTCAATTTCTGTTTTATCTGTGGAGAAGAATTCTGGATTGCATTGTAAATTATCAGCCAGATCCTACTCGTTCTTCTGTGCCATTTTTGTTTGTTCACTTAACTTGTAATCTTCCCAGGTCAAAAATTGTCCTTTGCATATTTCTTTAAAGGGCAATATCCTTCCCGTACTGCTTAGATAACATCTGCGTGGACACACAGAGTAACAGCACAGAGGATATTCTGCCCTCTTACAGGGAGGGACTTGTGTGGGTGTGACTGAAGGTGAGAGTTGAAGTTGTGATGGCAGAATGCCCTTCCCTCAACTATGCAGAGCCTAGAGAGGTACTGTCACTGGTCTATGAAACAGAAAATGTGACTATTGGATTTGTTTGGGAAATGATTTCTGCAAGGACAGAGGTCATGGTATGTTTGGTGTGCTTTTCTTTTCCTGGATCTATCATCAAGAAATTACTGAGGAGCTGGAGGCTGTTATTAACACTGCGTGAGACTTGTGATAAGGAGCGCAGAAACCAACTTTAGCCGGAAGGTATCAATGCCAAGAACAATATCAAACCGCAGTGGAGTACAAAAGAGGCCATGCATCCAATGCCAAGAACTGCTGCGTTGGGTGGCTGAGACCAGCAGATTCCAGATGAGCTCTTGGTGGCAAATTTGCATTTTGATCGTTTTGTAATGGGGGAAATCTGAGCTGAAGGCTGGGTTATGATTTTTCTTACTGAAAGTTCTTTGTGGTGGTAGTATGCTGGCTTTAAAAAGCTGCTAAAGCTAAGGCCACTTGCCTTTCTCAGCAGTTAAAAACTTAGATGTGTTAAGTAGATTTCTAAATCTTAGCTGGCTCATGTAGCAGGACAGGCTAGACCAAGCAGTAATCCTGCTTGAAACTGATGGTAACATACTCCGGTTAAAAGTTTTAGTTCCAGTCACTTTTGAGACTCCTTATTATAGGGAACTCATCCCTTCCTTTACCCTTCTTCATTTCTGAAGGTGACTGAGTAAAGATACTTGGGAAGAAAACATTCCTTAAGAGACAGCCCTGCTTTCTGGGCTTCTCAGGGGCTCGCTCGGACAAATATGAAGATAATTCTGTTTCTTCTCTGAACTCCAGCTCATTTCCATGCAGTAGAGCAGTGTTATGCTACTCAGCACTCTGCTGCTGAGCCTCTGGCTGGGCATCCACGTGAGCTGTGCTATTGCTGCAGGCAGGGAGGCATTAAGGAAAAATGTGTTGCGTTTGGTGTATACCTTGGTATCAAGTCACTGTCCCTCTGAGGCACTTCTGCTAAGAAGGAAGCAGACGTAGATATTGATGTAGACATCAGGAGAAGTGTGTTTGAGGTGGAACCATTGCAGAGGAAGGAATTCCTGCCTATGGCTGCCTGAACTCTCATAAATAGAGCTGTGTATGAATAATTGATTTTGCAGGTCAGTAGATGGATAAAAACCTGTGGGGGGTAGTGGTAGGAAAAGGAGTAAATCATATTGGAACACGGCTTTCCTCACTGAATGAAGAAATAAAACACTTTTTCCCACGTTCACCTAAAAAAAAAAAATCAAAACAACGTGTGAATGTTTCCTTTCAGCTGGTTCTGTTTTCCTGTTTGGGTCTGTACAGGGGATAGGTGCATGCTGTGGAAGAGTTTTATACGCAGGTGCTGGTTAAAGTATCCATCCCACTTGCAAAGCTTCCTAGAGAGCTTGAAGCTTTAAAATAAATTTACCAGACAACAGAAACTGTCAACTGTGTATTGCAGCTTTCCTGTTTATTTTGAAAGGCTTTTACTCCTTATAGGCCAAAATCCTACAGTTTTACTTTATCTTAATTTTAAATGAAGTTGGAACAATAGAGAGGACTTATGTTTTTGATATTTTTTCAACAACTTAGATTTGTGTATTTGGGCATGTGAGGCATGAGTAAGTCTCTATTTAGAACTGGAATTTATTGCTATGTGGATATGTTGTTGTATCATATGAATGATATAAATCAGTTCTACAATAAACTGTGTTTATAAAGCATAGCTTATTTTGTACTTACGTGGCATATTAAATGTTCTGTTCCAAGCAGCTATCACAGTAACTAATGCAATCTGCTCGTTTTGCCATAAAGTTAAATTAGGACAAACTTCTACATGTTCTGGAGGCTTTTTCTCTGCTTGCCTTTATGAAATGGCATTATGAAATATCTCTTGATATACTGAGGGGAGGGTGTTCTGTTTTGTGTTGTACCTTTGTTGCAGCTGGAAGGACATAGTTCACAAAGTGAATGCCCAGATGGATGAAGAACAAGTGCACGGTCACCCAAAGAGCCTTCATTTTGATCCCAAACCTGGGCAGGAGGTGCTGAAAGGCAGCCCTCAGCCACCCAGTCAGAAGAGAGGGGCACAGCATGAAATAGCTGCACAGGAAGGCGAGAAGGAAAGGACAAATGATGAGGAACTTGAAATGGGTATCGTTTCCCTAATCCTATGCTATGCAGCACTAATTTAGTGCTAATCGGGGGGGGGGGGGGGGGGGGCGGGGGGGGGGAGGCTTTCTGCCTGTGTTAAAGGAAAACCTCACACATTTTGAAGGTAGTAGAGTCAAAATCTGTGTAAGTTAAGTCAATTCTTCTTTCTTTCCTATGGGAATGATGGGGAAAATGTCACTGCTTTTTGCAAGATTTGATATCAGTCTCTTATAGGAATTGATTTAATATTTTTTAGAAGTGGGTTTTCTAACTTGGGGCAGAAAATTTCCCAACCATCCGTAAGGAGCTAGAAGCAAATAAATTCAAGGGCAGCTAGCTGTATTTGTCAGTCAGCCAACAGAGCACCTACAGCTGTTGTAAAGTCCAGTAGGTAATTGCATTTGTGCAGTTGGAGGCCAGCTCTTAGAACATTGAGTTAGAATTCCTCGGTCTTCTGATCCAGATCTGTTCAGCCCCCTGTGCTTTGACTCACTTGGTTAATAACAGGAGGGGAGAAACGTTTTGAGTTGGTGTAAAGTTCGTCATCACACCATGAAACCAACTAATGAGTAATCCATTAGATTATGTATGTGAGGGCAGAATCTTTTCTTTGCCTCATTTTCCAGGTGAGGTTTATCAATGGGCCTGTAATGGTCATCACAAGTGAGTGGCAAAATGAGGGAACAATTAACCAGTTTTGTTGTGTGAAACAACAGAAAACAGCTGTAAAATGACTAGACCTTTTGGAAAACTGCAGTGGGTGGGCAGGGGGCTTGCAGCACTTGCATAGGTCCAGTAGCAAAGGGGAGGTTGACTTAATTGCAGCTGTATGTCTACGAGAGTAAGAGGGAAGCCACAGACTTGCTTTGGAAGCCAATAAAAAAGACATGGAAATAACCTGTAAGGTCTGCAAGTTAGCTAGTTACCTTTGTCAAAGAGACACTGAAATGTGGATATGACTAATGCTAATTCAATCTGTTGCTAGACTGAGGCAGAATGACTAAGTAGGTGGTTTTTCATGTAGCTAATTTTTTGCTGCGATCTCGAATGCAGTAAGGCAGGGAAGCTGGGAGCTGAGACTCCTGTGAGGGTCTCATTTGAAATACTGACTTGCGTCCTATTACGTATTACAAGAATGGTCTGAGCCTGGTTTCTTGACAGTAGATTTTGGCTCTGGATTTGGAATGGAGGAGGGATGTCATGGGGCAGAGATGAAAGTCAGTGGTTCTAACTGAATCTTGGATCAAAAGGCTGAAATCGCCCGAGATGGGTGATTTCCTCCCAGGCTACTGGCTCAGTTCCCTCTGTGCAGGTGAAGTCCTCCCTTCCAGAACAGCAACATTGGGTAACAGCTAACGTGCACACAGATGCCCGTTTGGAGAGGAGCTTTGGTATTCTTGTGCTTTCCCACAGCTCTGTTTAGCTGCTATTTCATGTTTTGCTGACCTGATTTGCAGCAAGTCCCCTGAGAGGAACTGAACTAATTGGTTCACATCAAAGGGAATTCTGCCCTGAAAAGGCCTCATGGCAGGTATAAGGGAGTGTGAGGACCAATAGCCCTTGACCTCTGTGTCCTAATTGGAATTAACAACCGAAGTAATGACTCGACTGCCCTGGCTGTGCTGCTGTCTGGGTGGGAACACTGCTGTCTCACAGGCTGCTTTAGTGTTTTGGGGGAAGCGCTGAGCCCGTGGTGATGGCAGTGGTGAGTGCCAGAGCCACATACAATTCAGGGTGAGGATTAAGCCTTTACTTAGTTGAAAGCAAAGGCTGTATTTCACTCTCCTCCTGCCCTGAATGTCCCCTTACCTGACACAAGAAGCCTGCCTTTTGTCCCCAGCTGCGTGCCAAGGAGGGGGGAAGGTGGCACTACCGTGCTGACCTGCCGTGCTCTCGTTCGGCTCGCAGCGATGCTCTGACTGGCTGCGTGGCTGGGTTGCTGCTATAGATACTGCCCAGACTTAGCAGTGGCATGAGAGAAAGGTGCATCTCGATATGGATTGGGGGCTGAATTCAGAGCTGGTTCTTGTCTTTGTGTCATATGTACTATTTGGTAAGTCAGGGGCGTGCTTCAACACATGCTTGTGCCCCAGCCTTGGGGACAACGCAGCAGTTTTGGCAGCTGTGGGAGCATGGTGCTGCTTTGCCCTGAACTCTTGCAAATGGCACGGAAGAAGCATTCCTCTGAAAACATACACAGAGCATTGTCTGCCTCAGCCTGCAGGCTGAGACAAATCCCTGCTTGGCACAGAGTTAATACAGCCGCTCCCCAACAGGGGGAATCTTAACTGGGGGCACTGACTTCTGAGAGAGTACACTGATAACTGTCCCCTTTCCTTGCAGATGCGGGAGTGATTGAGAGAGAGGAGAACTTGCATTCTGAGAAGGAGACTGTTGTCCAGGAGCCGATGGTAAGCAATGCTGTCATCTGGATGCAGCCCAGCTCTGAATAAGAATCCAGCTGTCCCGTTTAATTAGATGCTTTCCCACAAGTTTCTGTAACATGCAACTCCAAACTTCTCCTTGGTTCTGGAGGGATTCAGAGGGGTAACAAAGACTGGGTTTTTGGTTTTTCGAACCGCTAACGTGCATGAACAGAGGTGTGACTGAAGTGATACAAGCCAGCGCTTCCTGCTTGCTGGGGAAGGCAGGCTCACCTTGGCCTCTGTCTCCCAAGGGGATACCACGCCTGGTATTCATGTGAGGCTTTTCTTGTCCAGATGCCAGATGATGCTGCAGATCCTGCCCAGGATCCCAATAACCAAGGCGAGGATGAATTTGAGGAAGCTGAGCTGGAGAGACCTGACTTTGAAGAGAAAGTGGGAGGTTTGGAGAAGCTCAAGGAGCCCAGTGTGAAGGAAGAGTCTAAGGAGAAGCCACTGAAGGTGACTGACATGAGGGCAACCACCAGGGGCCAGGGAGAGATCCCCAGCTGTGAATGGGGGGAGGTAGAGAGCTTAAGGACTCAAAGGGAAACATTGCATTCTTGGATGGATCCGTAGTTCCACTGAAGGGGTATGGCAGGCAGGAGAAACATCTTTCTGAGAACCAGTGGGTCGGTCAGTTCCAGAACTTGTTCCGGCTCTGTCTTCTCTGCTTGTTGAAGTCAGCCCCGGCGTTTGCAGCACCTACGTGGCTGGAGAGACGTTGAATAGGAGATGTCTCACTCCACGGCTATTACTGCAGAGGTGCTGTATCTTTTCAAGCACTTGAGAGATCAAAACCAGAGACGATAAGAGTCTGTGCTCGGGGTCTGGTCAGTGCAGTCATTGCTGTTCCTGGGATGGGCATGCAGCAGGCTCTTGGCAGCAGTGACAACACGCGAGAACTCTGCCTCCTTGTTTGCCTGCTTGCAGATGGAATCCATTAGTTTTGCAGAGTGCTTCTTGCTATCTGAAGCCAGACTGCATCAGGGAAATGTTAGCTTGTTTTGACAAGCAGCTGAGTGTTGCCTGTTTTAAAAAGGAGTGTTTTATCTCTCAGGCTCTAAAATCATGATTAATAGTGAGGTTTAAAAAAAAAAGAAAGAAATCCAGGCCAATGAAATCAAACGAGAAAGAGATGCTGGCACCCACAGAGCAACACCTCCTTAAGATTAGTGAAAATGTGGAAAGTATTAGTGACATAAATGCCTGACTTTCAGACAGGGCTGGGCTGTGCTCCCTAAAGCTCTCCCCTAAATAACTTCTAGATTCCCTGCAGTCCTGGGACCTCATGAAAAGCCCTGGCCCTGGGACCTTCCTGCTGCAGGAGTGGCCTCTCCCTTCACAGTGGAAGGAGCTGGGTGGTTGCTGCCAGCAAGTGGGAAGAGACTGGGTGGAAAAATGATAGATGGAGTTTGGGTTGCCTTCTTGTCTCTCTGCTGCCCCTCATTCATGATCTGGAGCCCAGTCTTCCAGATCTGGGGCTCTAATGCGAGAGAGCTGTATCCTTGGCAGGGAATGGAAGTCGGTTGGGGCAGTGTCAGCAGCGTCTCACTTGCTGTATTTTTCAGGACGCTGGCAGACCTGCCAAGCCCAGGGAAGACCCAGTGGATGACTATCAAGAAGATCAGGAGCAAGAAATTGTACGACACCAAGGTTCTTCCTCTTTCCCTCTCTGGTGTGATTGTTACCTGGGTATGTTGGTAGCCAGGAGCTGAGGATGACCCAGCTGTTAGGAAACCAGATGTGTGCACTGCCTTCAGTTTTGTCTCTGCCTGCTCAGTGAGCTGGGTCTCCAGAACAAACCTGGAGCTCACTTACCTCTGCTCCCTTTTTCAGGTGGTCAGAGTACCCTTTATGCTCTGTCTCCCCATCTCCTTCCTTTCTGCATCAATCTGCAGCAGTTGAGCTGAGAGATGCTTACCAGCAGCAGCTGGGCTGAATTACAAGGCAAGATCAATATGTGTTTCTCCGAGCATCACCCTGGGTTTATTCCTGTGGTGAGGAATTCACTGGGAGCCCTGTAGTCTGCTGCTGCACAGGTCCTACTGGGCCTAGCTGGTGTCTATGGAAGAGCTGGGGAGAACTACACCTGTACTTTGAGAAGGGTCATTGGGTTACAGCCAACAAGTCTAACAGAAGTATGGGTGGCAGAAGAATAAGACATCCATCCCCAGAATGGGCAAGTGTGGGAGGTGGTGTGTTGGGCCACATTTGCCAGGAAGCAAATGTTCCTCCACTTGGCTGAAAACAGGTATTATTGCTGTGTCTCAGAGCCCCAGGACTACCGTAGTCGGTGACAAGTTGGCATTCTTCTAGGAGAAAGATTGGAGGGCACCAAAGATTAAGGGCATGAGTACTAGAGAGGATGACCCTAGGGCCTTGGGGCTCATGTAGATCGAAATGAGGGATCCTTTTCCAGTCTTGTTCATCCTCTCCTTGCCCTTTGTGAATGGCTGCTGCTGGCTTTCTCTGCAGTTTCAATGGGATTGATGAAGAATTGAGGGTTTGGGCTGCCTGCTGGGAATGCAGGGGATGGGGAAATAAGGGGTGGGCAGAGAAAAGTTCATGTCAGGAGCTAACCTTATCCCATGTGTAGAACCTGGCTTGTACACCAGATCATTGGACCTAAAAGTGCCCATGCAGACTGTGCTGGCTGCTGCACATTGTGGGTGGGATTTGTTACACAGTTTTAAATGTGGTGGATGTAGGGTATCTTCTGCTACTCGTGTAGCAGTGGCAACAGGCTGAGATGTTAAAATTGCATTGTAATGCCAGGATATTTTATGTGCTTAAAATGAATAGGCTGATCATGGCAACACAGGCTTCTTGCTTACTTCTGTGTCTTGGCTAAGTGGCTTGCCAATGGCACCTAATGGTCCCTGACAGAGATGGATTCTTCCCTGTTTTCCTGAGTTTCCCAGGCTGGGCTGGAATGGTAGAACAGCTGTACTCAGAAGCAGCATGATGCGCTGCTGGTTAGGGTCTCCTTTTCCAAGCCTTGCTGATTTTCTTTTTTTTTTTTTTTCCTTCCTGGCTGTTCCCTCTGCACCCAGGAGGATCATGGAGGTGAGGTGGATGACAATGATGACGTGGAACTTGTCCAAGACCAGAAGGACCATGCAGGCATACAGGGAGCTGATGGCAAGAAGGATGACTACTACTGAACGACGCTGAAGGAAAATGGAATGCACTAGGAATCAGGGGATGGGAACTCCTCCTGGGAACTGGCTCCTGTATTAAACACTGCCCAGAACAAAGGCAGGAGGAGGTAACTGTATTCGCAGGCACTGAGCAGGGCGATTGCTGATGTGCTAATTACATCTACGTGTGTGGGGCCGTTGCTGCCTCTCCGGTCAATAGCATGGAAGTGCTCTCAGACTGTAGGAATGATTTTATCCTGCTGCTTCTCTTAGAAGCACGTTTTGATTTATTGTGTTCTTCACCCTCTTGTTTTCCCTATCCCCTCCCAAGCTGGAGAGGTGTTTCTTACTTTTTTTAACCCCCTGAGCAGCAGAGGGGTGCCTGAACTGGTCCCTGGACTTACTCAACTGATTGCTAATACAAAGGAATCTGTCTTCATAAAATATTTTGCTCAGCGGTGTTTCTTTATAACATCCTTTGCTCCCCTCAGAGTAAAGTGGAGAGGAAGTTAGCCTGTTTGTCTGTAGCAATGCAAGGGTGATAGCTAACCATGAGCACCAACAGAAATGACCACGTGCCAGGCAGTGCTGTGTGTGCGTGTGTGTATATGAACAACTGGGTCCTCTTCCTGGGGCAGAGACCCTTCCCAGTGACTCGGAGTAGAACCCCTGTAGAGTTTTCTTTTCCTTGGCTTTGAGCTGTGACTGTCCTGCTGGGCTTGGAGCATCCCCATCTAATGCCGTGCATCTTATCTTGACATTGCTGCTGCACCACGGGTTCCTGGAGATGTGGGCTGCCCTGAGCTAAGACAGGCTCTTCTGGGATGGTGGCAGGGACTGCCACACAGAGAAACAACTGCAGCCCTGCAGTAACCTCTGCAGCTCACCGGCTGCAGTGAGGGAAGCACTTCATGGCACAGCTGCCAGTCCCTCTGATGGGATATTCTTTTTACCTGGTGTAGCATTTTGGTGGTGTGGGTGCCTGCAGTGGGACACGAACAGAGTCTGGGGAGGGCTAAGCTATCCACTGCTGCAAGTTTACAAATGCAAGCAGCAGGATGGGAGCAGATATCCATTTCTCTGGTGGCTTTGTTTGCTCAAACCTTACTATTCCTGATGCAGCTGCAGCATCCCAGCAGAGCTGTCTCTGCTCTGCCATCCTCGGGCTACCGGCAGAAGGTATCAGAGCTTAGCCCAGCCTGCATCTGCCTCTCAGGCCCATAACCTCCTCCCTCCCGGTCTTCCTGACACACAGCTTTTGGCACCTCCCTAGGTTGTGCAGGATTCCCAAGCAAGCATGAAAGGCTTGCTAAGGATGGTATCTGGTGCACAGGAGGGGTGGGGGGAAAGTAAGGAAGAGTATTTGTGATGGTAGATATGAAGGAATATTTGGAGCCTGACTAATGCAATTACATCCTGTTCAGCTTCTTTCCAGTCTCCCAATATTTGAGAGGGAGCTAAGATAAACTTTGCTCCTTCCAGACAGGTCTGGTTTTTAATCAGCAAGTTGGGTATTTATAGAGTTCTGTTGATTCAGTAGATTGAAATCTGTAGTGCTTTACTTAGGCAGGATGTGTTGTGGAGACTGACCTCAGATAGAAAGGAGGAATGAGTCAGCTGGAGTCCCTGCAATTTAAGATGGAGGCAGCTGAAAGGAAAATGGGCTTCATCATATCATCTCAAAGCCTGGTCAACTCATGGGAACAGGGCAGAGCTGTCACATCTCCTACCTTGTGCGAGACCCATGCACCTGAGCTGTCTTCTTCCTCATCACCATGTCAGAAGTCCTGGACTCTGGGACCTCACTCATCAAATGCAGCTTGTGGTTGAATGTTGTGACCTGATAAAAGATCAGAGGAGAGATCTTTGTTCCCTATTTGCATTACTTAAGCCTTTTCTAATCCCTTGTTTTGGGGCATATTTTGTATGCACCTTTAGACACTTGGAAAAACAATATTTATATCCCAATAAGCTTGGTTGTCTTCATTCAGACAGTATTGATTTTTTTCTTCCACTGATTCTAATGGAGCTTGAAATTAACATGTCACAGGACTTGCTGGTTCTTTGTTTTTATTCTGCTTGTCTTTCTTACCAGCACAATCGGCTGTGCAAGTCAGACCCTGGGGTGGATTGGAGCAGTTAATGTGGTTGGCTCTGCTTGCTTTGTGTGGAAGCAACAAGAGCTCTGCTTTTCCAGGTGCTGCCCTTTCTAGAGCTGCAGCATCAGGTCGGCTGGATGGTGCTGCTGGTTATTACAGAGTCCAGCACAATCACGTTGTTAGGACCTCGCAGACCTGATCTGCTGCTTGCTGAAATCGGGGAGGATGTACCTGTGCACTGAGACCATGAAGAGCCTCACTGCAACAGTTTTGAACTGTGTGTTCCAAAACCACGTGAGAATACAGAACTCCTCACGGGTGAATACAGATGACGGTAGCTTTTGGGAGGACATGAGTTGAGAGAGCTCCTGGCTACAGAGCTCCATCTGCAGCCATGCCTAGGCACCTTATCTCAGCTAAGTTAAGAAAGCCAAAGGCAGAGCACCCCAGCCACAGTCACTGTAGAGCTGTTGGCAGCAGCAGTTCAGCTGCAACCCACCACTTGAAGAGCTTTTTCAGGCCTGGAAAGGAGCATTCAGTCTGCAGAGCATTCTCTGTATACTGCTTTTCTTTTTCCCGGAGCTTTTTCCTGGATCAGAAATCCAGGAGTGGTTCAGCTCCTATTTAAATTAAGCTATTTCATTTGAGAGCTTCAGCAAAAACCCAATTTATAAATTGTTTTCTGATCTTTCGATTTTGTATCACTCCCTAGAACACCCTGCTTTAAGTGTAGAGGTATCCAGGCCTCAGTGTGCGCACAGATCTCCAGAGAAGACAAATGCTGTTCCAGGGGCTCTGTCCTCACCATACTCCTTGGTGTCTCTGTGGACAAGAATAAGCAAAGGTGCCAGATGCAGAACAGCATCCAGAGCCTGTTCCAGGGAGTCTGGGAAAAGGTCTATTAGCCAAGTGCCATAGATGGTCACGTAGCCTGCTGAGGAGCTCACTGCAAAACTATAATGGCGTGTAACGTATCCAGAATGACTTGAAATGGTTAATGCTGTATTAGTGCTTTGTATTACCAGCCTTGCTGTACGATGCAATACTTCTGTCTGCTATAAATAGCACGTTCAGAATAGATCAGCTGGAGTTGCAGTTAGTGGTTCAGATGCATCCTGATCAAAAATGTTCTTGGCTTGGCTGGTAAGATGTCATCATTTCACAGTTTAATGTAGGATCAATGGCCAATACAGCCTGGTTCAAACCTGCATGCCCAAGCTGCCCCAGTGAGGTATGTAGTACAGTTATCTGCTGAATTTCATTCACCCCTCTTCCATGCCTCTCTTAGCCTGTGACTGTCAGAGTCTATAGGTTCAGACCTTACTGGAAGCAAATCAAGTGCTGGAAATAGAACCCCAGTGGGGGTGAGACTGCGTGCTGGTTCAGAGAGACTGCAGCAGCTATCTAAATTAGGAGGCAAATTCTCTGCTTTCGCATGTCTAGGATGAGTAATCCTCAAAGTTATGACTTGGAGGGGACTGTAACAACTCAGCCCTAAATGTAAAGCTCCCTGCTAGGAGAATGCTTTAGCAACCATATGTCGCACGCTGCCCTCAGCTGAGAGCATCTCTGCCCTAGGGATTGTCTGCCCTGGCGGTATCCAGCACTAAAATTATCAGTGTTGCATAAATTGTTAGCTGTGGGTGGTTAGTGCTTCTGTGTCTGGCCTATAGCAAGTTGCCTCCATTTTAGTCCTAGCTCACTGTTCCCTCTGAAAGGAGATGAAACAGGAGACAATAAACCCAGTGGAGGAGAACCGGAAAAGCAGAAAACCTGTGGTGTTGGGTCTGTCTGAGGGCCTGTAAAGCAATATGGGATGTTGCCGATTTTGATATGCTGCCTGGGGGTTTGCTGCTTAAAGCAAATAGTGCTTTGCCTGAGTGGCAAACTGTTGAAGCAATACACGAGGAGTCCAGGCTGAGTTTTATTGCAGATTGGGACACAGAAGAAGGTCTTGGGAAACAGCTGGATTACTAAGAGAGCAAACAAGGAGACAAAGTATTCATGTGAAGCCAGTGCTGGCAGACTGGCCAAGCCAAAGCATGTGGTTTTGCTTGTCTCTTGCATAAATAATTGTGTTTTGCTTAGAGATGTAGTACAAGGCCAAATGACGCAGTGCAGGATAAAGTGTAGTTAACCTGTAGTGTTCTTAAAATTTTTTTTTTTGAAGTGTTGCTCTTTATTTTCCTTTGGACTCCAACACGATGACGTAGATTAATTTCTGTAAACAAATATATTTCCAGGGTATGCATGATGTTAAAGTATTAAGTGGTTTGGCCACACCTTTAACCAGATGATGAGAATTAATAGTACATCCTGTGCCCTTAAAATAAAGGCATGGATGAGGAAAACATATGCCTATTAGTTAAATCTCTGTTTAATGAAGCCTACTTCTGTGTCAATCCACTTCTAACTTGGAAACCTGTTAAGGATTATTAGGCTTGTTCATTTACATGGCATTTTTTAGGGGCTAAAATGTGACAATCTATTAGGAGTTTAATGAGAGTTTTCTCCAAGACATCTGAAATAGTTGGAGGGGAAAATGCCATAAACCCTTGCACACTGTAGGTGTGAACTGTCTGCACGTCCCCAAACCAAGAATGTCCTCTCATTTCTAATTATATATAAGACTTAAGCAGAACAGTTGTTTCTGAGGATGACTACTGTTCATATTCTGTATAGTTTGAGTGAGACTGGCTGTTGTAAAACTTGGGGATTAAATACAAATCTGACCTAGACTGATGGAGTATAGGCCTGCCAGGAAATGAACATCCTTCAGTGCTCCTTCCTTCTTTGCACCTTGCAGTGATGTATGTCTTCTCACCTCAACCCACATCTCTCTCGGTGCCATTTTACACTTGACCACCTCTCGAGGGAAGCCTGACAATTTTGCTGAACTCTGTGCTGCTTTAGTGTTAGAGAAGATCAATAACACATGGAAAAGGTAAGGTAGGAAATATCACTGATGGGGGTTGGGGTGTTCTATATCCTTACACTCGTGTGCCTGAAGAAAATCTGGAAATCGGAGGAATACGTGTTTATCCAGATGTCTTCTAAAGAAAGAAGACTGTGGGTCTCCAGTAAAGGGTACACGTATAAGCCAAAAGGTCTGAGGATGATGGTGATGGCACAAGGATATACTCAACAGGTTTCGTGATCGTTCAGGTCAGTTCACTGTTCTGTCCAACAACAAACCTGTTCCAGCCCATGATCACAGAACCAGTTATTCTGATCGTAGTACGTAAATGGCTGAATGGAAGACAGTGTGCAGGTATACTACTGCCTTGCACGAGTCAGAGGTTCAGGACTCGAATCCGAAGGGAAAAAGATGGTTATTTTTTCCAATTCCTGGTAATTCTGGCAGTCATTCTGGGAAAGACATTTGAGGAAGCTTCCACAGCTTTCCATGAAATGAAGTATCTTTTGTTAGCTTGTTTTTCCCCTCTTCTGAAACTTCAAAGACAAGTCTGGAATTAAGTCCAGAGCTAAGTGTTGTGGCACATGCAATCAGGTGTCTCCACTGCTGTGCCAGCCGCTTTCCTTTCCTGTACCAAATGCCAGCCCCTTCTGCTGGATCTCTCAACAGAAGAACTCAGTGTTTTGCAAATCATAAACAACATCAGAGGCTGGTGCTGTATCTCTTCCCTGATCATTGAAACAATGACAGCTCTGGAGTGCGATCTGCTATTAGTAGTGGTTAGAACTGCACAAAGTTTAAGGTGGCGAAACTTGGTCGGTTTGGCTCCAGCCACGTCCTGAACACCCACACATTTCTCAGGAAGGGCTGTCAGATCTTCAGTTTAGCATCCTAACTGGAACTTCAGCAGGTAAGTTTGCCTCAGCCACCAAGAAGTGCCTTCAGCAGCACAGCACCTCCTGTTCTGTGACCACCGAGGGTTTTGCAAGCAGAGCAGCCATTACTGCAACTTTGGCATCCTTTTCTATGCTGATCCTCTTTTATCATTGATTCCTACTGCTACCTCTTGGTTTCAAAAGAGATTTCTAGCAGCGTTCTATAAGCTAGCAGACACCCTCCCCCGCCAACATTAAATTTGGTTTAAAAACTAGCTGTGGAAATAACTTACAGTACTTTGCATTGTTAAATTATGTTTGAAGATTTCCTTAAGAAGCCATATGCTTTAAAAAGGCAAGTCTTTCAGACACAAAAACGTGTCCTGAGATGAGACCATAACATGTTGCTACAAATTACACTTTGTATATATTCAAGGAACACCTTCAATGAAGTCTAAGGTTTATGATTTGGGTTTGTTTTTTGTTTATGCTATGAAATGAAATAAGCTTCAGAATCTATTTTTGTTATATTTTAAACTTATATAAGACAATAAACACTTTTAAAGAAAACTTACATATTAATCTATAGATCTTCTATTTCCAAATGGGTAACACAGTGAAGAAAAACTACGCCTATGTTTTTAGGTACATATTTATCCATGTAACATTGTCATTTTTCTACTTCACAAGATAAATACAGACAAGTTCTTATGTTCTGCTGTAAAAACTGGAACAGGACACTGTGTAAAACCTGATCAAAGCACAAACCAAATGAATATAACCCATATTTTTTTGTGTGATATGAAATTTGCAACTTGGAAAAATGACTTAAAGCAGTTTTTACTAACTGACCTGTTCAAAGAATCTTCAAACATCGCTTTGGTGAAGTATATTTTTATTATTGTTTCATTAGAGATCTTTTGTTTCCCTATTTAGACAAGTCTGTACCTTAGTGTAAACCTTTCGAGGTGGCTCAGGAAGCATTACAGTGTAACGCTGGCGTGGAGCACTGCTCTCACTCCTGCAGTCCTCTTCTCTGCTACAGAATACACAGCTGGCTGTAGCTCAGAGGGACGGACCGTGGGCTGGTCCTGCTGCAGAGAGGGGAAGATGGAATTTGTTAGAAGACAGGAGCACGACGAGGACCTTTTTCCTTTGGTCTCACAGAACTGGTCTCTCATCTCTGCTGTCGGCGGTTCCGGGGGACTCGTGTCCTCCTCCCTGCGTTACCCCCTTGCCCAGTTTCTCAGAATTTCCAGTCCTAAGGGGTTAAAGCAGCCCTAGTCCCCAGGCACAGCCATCGAAACACTTAACCCTCTCCCCATTTCTTTGAGCAAGGTCTGCTGCAGCTGGCGGGAAGCGCCTAACTTCCCCGGGCCAGGTCCGCGGTGGCTGAGGGACCCTCCCGGCCCCTGATGCCCGGCGGTAGGGCCGCGCCCGCCTTCGCCTCCCCGGGACCGGCGGCGAGCAAAGCGCCGCGACCCCGGGAGGGGGGAGCGGGCCCTCCCCGGGGTGCGCAGCGCTCGGGCCCCCCGCGCCCCGCCCGCCGGGGGCCGCGGGCCCCCCCCGCAGGCCGGTCCGGAGCGGGTGCGCGCCGGGTGCTCCGCAGCCCAGCGAGAGTTAACGGCGGAGCCGCCTCTCCATTGGCGGCCGGCGGAGCGGCTGCCGAGCCCCGCGTTTATAACCGGCGCACGGGGCGCCGCAGCCCTCCGCCGGCACCGCGGCTCGGCCTCCATGCCGCGGCCGCCGGCATGCCCAGCCTGCTGCCGCCCCTCCTCGCCCTGCTCTGCCTCGGGGCGCCGGCGCCCGCCCTGAGGGAGCCTCCGGGGCCGCCCGCCGAGGAGCCGTGGTGCCCCTACAAGGTGCGGGCCGAGGGCGCGGCGGGCGGGCGCCTCTGCTTCCGCACCCCGGCCCGCGGCTTCCAGTGCGCGGCGCGGGCCTGCCGCGCCCACCGCTCCCCGGGCGGCGCGCTGGTGGCCAACGTGCTGCGGAACGGCAGCGTGCTGCTGCAGTGGGCGCCGCCGCGCCCCGCCGCCGGCCTGCGCGGCTTCGCGCTCAACTGCTCCTGGGACGGCACCTACACGCGCTTCCCCTGCGACAGCGTGGAGCTGGGCGCCGCCTGTCGCGACTACCTGCTGCCCGAGGCGCACGGCAGCGTGCGGTACCGCCTCTGCCTGCAGCCGCGCTACGCGCCGCCGCGCCCGGCGCCGCCCGCACAGTGCGTGGAGTTCCGCGTGGAGCCGGCCGCCATGCGGGACATCGTCGTCGCCATGACGGCCGTGGGGGGCTCCATCTGCGTCATGCTCGTCTTCATCTGCCTGCTGGTGGCCTACATCACCGAGAACCTCATGAGCCCGGCGCTGGGGGCCGCGGGGGCCGCCGCCACGCGTCGCGCGTAGCTGCTCTCCCGGTTCCCTGGCCGCGTGCAGCGGGCCCGGCGCCGGCTTGCTGGGCCTCTCAGGGGAAGGGGGAGAAGTTTTCCCAACTGTTCTCGGGGCGGTTTTGACCAGGGCCTCGTCTGAAGCGTCGGGTGGCGCGGGGTTTGCCTTTCGCAGGCTTGCGGGGTTTGGGTTTTCCTCAGTGTTCGGAGATCTTCTTTCCTCCTAGGGTGGCTTTTCAGCCTGAGCCGTACGTGGTTACTGAACTCGTGGGATCTCAGCGGATTAAAAAGTCCACAAGTGCCAGAGAAGTGTCAGTTTTTAAAAGCGAGCGGCAGATCTTGCAGAGGGCCTGTTTGAGAAGACGCTCCGGAGCACCCCGATTTTGAGCCTAAATCCCCTTGCTCTGAGGCGTGTGCTTGGATTTTTTTTCCCGAGGGAGAGTGTCCTTGAAAGCCTGTGGGAGAACAGACCGGTGGAACCACAAAACCCGTAGCCAAGTGTGCGTTTGATCCAAAGCCCACCTAAATCTTGTGACTTACGTGGGTTTTGTATCGTCCCTTACGGTGGCCGCAGATTCTGGGACCTGGGCTGGCCACTGTCCAAAACCACGGGGGTTTTCTGGTCGGCTGGAGTGACCGTCGGCATCCTACACCGGCTGAAGCCGCTTTTCTCCCTTCAGAACTGTCGTATTGGTAGTCTCCACAAAGAGCAACGGGACAAATTGAGCATGGAAATTCCATTTTGCTTTGCAAGTATGAACCGATCCCTGATGATAAAAGAAGTTTGGTGTAAATGAGCACCGTCACTGCCCTCTGAAACCCCATCTTTTAGGAAAGCCGTGTGCACCACGCTAGGGTAAAAGCGTCTCGAACACAGAACTTACTAATGTTGTAGCCGAGTGTTTTGAGCATAGGAACACTCCTTGTTAACCGCTCACTCGATGCTGTAGTAAGTTGAGGTTTTAGCCATATTCTAGTATTAATTCTATTGTGCCTTAGTGCTAAGAATTTGTCCCATTTATATTGGTATATCTGTTCTCGTAGTCTTCATAGACAACTGTATCTCCCCTCGCGTTTTTGTCTCTGGAACTGGTGGTTGTTGATTTGTTGGTTTGGTTGTTTGGTTTTTTAGGGAAAAAAACGAACTTAGGCTGATCATTACTTGAACTTTAATATACACACAAAATAGAGTTAGATTCTGTCTGAGAGGTATTTATTTAGTGAGCTAGTTTTTACTTAGTGTTGTTTGTCTGTAGTTGACTGCTGTAACAGAAAATGACTTTATATCACTTGAACCGAGCACCTAAAGCGAAAGCAGGGGAGCAGCTCTGCTGTAAAGGGGTATTGCTGTTAAAACACGTCCGTTCCATACGGCATCTGTTGGTGTAAATGTTTATCACTGATGAATGGCCCCATGCTTTTCTTTGTGAGAGTAGTTTGTGAAGTAGAAACTTGCTAGTAGAGGGTAAATGTAGAAAGTATATGGAATCCTTAATAAAATGCAGTATTTGTACTAATCGTAATCCCTTCAATAATTTGAGTGTGGCTGAGAAACTGAAGGTCTGTATTTCACCAGGCAGAAATACCTTCTATTTGTTTCTTATTCTTGCTTTGTTTTCTTTCTCACATGCAGCTGACTCTATATTTAAGTGTTCTCTTTATTAACTTGCCGACGTACTTGATTTAAGCAGCCTGACAATATCTAGCATTGCGGTAACAGAAAGATGGTGTCATTCATTGATATTGAAGGATGATGTAATAATTTTTCTTCTTTTATCCCTGAGGAGATTGACTGCTCAAAGAAAAGGAAATTAGTTTTTAAGAACATTAAGACAAATCAGTTTTTTAAGAACATTAAGAAAAGTTGTATCTAGTGGTTTAGTTCAGTGAATTTAAACACAAAGTAAATTTGGGTCAAAGTTCTTTTAAAGAAGTTTCAAGTCAGTCTTTCCTGTAGCCAGTTCTGCGCAGGACTGTTAGAGTGGCACCGATTTTGTCTATCTCCGTCAGCTTCTGTCAACCAGTGGTAACTGTTTTGTTCTTCATCTTGTCATGAATTGCCAGATGTGAAAATTAAATGTATAAATAAAGAGCCTTGTACCACCTTGGCATTGACCTTAATAAATTAAGACAATACTGAAAAGAAATGAAAATGTCACAAATACTTAATGGTTCAAGATCTTGTTTGACTCAAAGTGAGCACATCTGCCCAAAGACTGGACATAGTGACATTCCATTGCCTATTGCAAAATTACGACAACGTTAATGGGAAAATGAAAAGAGATTTATTCTCTGAATACTTGATTTTTGTTTACTAGAGGTTTAGACTATCAGATCACAGGGTAATTCAGGTTGGAAGGGGTGTCTGGAGGTCATCGTGTTCAGGCTCCTGTTCTGAGCAGGGTTGGCTGTGGGATCACACCGGGTTGCTCAGGGCTGTATCCCAGTGTTGCCTTGAAAACGGCTGGGGACAGAGACAGCACAGCCTCTCCAGGCAAGTTGTTCTGCTGCCTGAACTCCATCATCGTACTGTCTGTAATTGTAAAAAAAAGACTTGGGCTAGAGAGATCATCTGGCCCAGCCTAAAATACTCCTATCAAGCAGGAGGTGACAGCACCCGGTACGAGGAGCTCATGTGTCCAACGGCAGGGGAGGGGCAAAACAGGCGCAATACTCCTGCTAATCGCTCCAGTCTTTCAGATATAGGAAGGCAGATCTGGAATTTTATATGAAAACTCGCTGAGACAAAGCCATTAATTATGGTAGCCAGGTGTCTTTAGTTTTGAATATAAATGATCTGTATTTGACCTTTGAATGAGCCGCCCTTATCCCCTAAATGTGTTTACCAACTCAAGCTACTTCATTTTGTGTGCAGCCAGCACTGTTCATTGCGGTAACACTGATGTAAGTCTGAGGAAACTGAGCACCAAATCTAATTTACAGTTTTGTGTGTGACTGCCTTCAGTAAGGCACCTCTGCAGGCGTTGATAGGATGGTTACCTGTTAACCCAGCACCTAGTAGATACTATAGAGATGTTGTTTGTAGTCATCTCACATCTTCATGCATCTGTCTCTGTGGATTGCATTGCAACAGCATGCTGGGCAGAGGATAGACAAGCAAGAGCAAAATATGTCGAACAAGGATGTAAATCCTGATGGAGGAAATTCTGTAGTTCTCTGAAGGATTATTTTTATCAGTTTTTTCTTTCCCGTGCATTATAAATGGGATGTGGGAAACAATGTCTCATAGCTTCTCATTCATTTTCAGTGGATTAAGTTTTAACCGGATGCATCCTGGTGTCTGGAAAAGAAAATCAGAGTATTCCCTGTTTTATTTTATGATGTGACATTACGCAAAACATCAGCCGACCTGTTGATAACTGTGGGTTTTTCCTCCATTACAAGTATAGAAATTTCATCCGTCGTGAGTATAGGCATTACTTTTTGGCAATAATGGGGAAAATTACGTGTACATAGACTTGATATTGATTGGACTTCTACAAGCCTTTGTGCGACTGCACAGTTAAAGAAAGCTGTATCCAGTATTTGCAGCAATTCCTGAAACATGCAGAGTATGTTGTAGAGCTGCAATCAATCCTGGCCTGTCCAGGCAGCTATAAAGAAGTGGCAGTATGCTGATTTATGACTGCCAAGAAGCTGGCTGTTACGTACCTAATGCTTTAGGAAAAAGTGGAAATAGCTTCAAAGGCAACTACACATTCTCTGTATTACTATACGAGTACTTGGGTATTAAAAACCTGTATGGTATACTCTTAGGTGGTACATGGTCCTGCGTTTATCTGGGAATTTCTAGTACAAATATCAAGCCATATCCATTTCTGCAGGAGCTGAAATGGAGAGTGATATGCTTGTTAACAAGCTTTTTTTTCCTTGCCCTGTGCTAAATGTGAGGAAAACAGCTGCTTAAATGTAAGCAGCTTGAGCTCAGCCTGACCCCAACTTTGAATCTTCTGGAGGAAACAGTCTGTCCCTCAGGCAAAGAATCTCTCTTAATTCCATTATGATATTTTTTGTGGTACATGAAAGGCAAGGCTGCTTGGCTTTATTTGGAGGTGCAAGTGAAAGCTGGTATTTTGCTTCCATGGAGACCTGGAGTTGTAGTCTTCCAAGACTGCAAGCTGCTGCTGTATTTTGCCAGTATGTTCCAAAAGAAAGGCTAGAAAGAGTGGGCTGGAAGGAGAAAAAGTGGCAGATTGCAGTTAGCTGTGTCACATTCCTCTGCAAGGTTTAGGAATTACAGCAGTCATGCTTGGCTGGGGTCTTCTGCAGTTCTAGCCTGAACAAATACCCCCTGGGCTGGTATTGCTTCGTCACCAATCTGGTCACCACATCTCCTGTCTTTGTGCATTGTCTGGTCTCATCTGGGAAAAAATTGCCCAAACCCCTTGTTTTGTTTTCACCTGAAAGTGTGGTTTTTGATGCAGAAATGTTCATATCACAATGTCTGGCTCATCATTTAAAATTCACCGGCAGTATTTTCAGCCTGCTTTGCCGAGGTGTAAATGATGGCACGGTGCAGTACAGTATTTCCACAGCGTGCCAAGCAAACCCCTCAGAAGGGCTTTTGGTGAAGACTTCTCCAGAGGACACCTCTGGGCATTGACCCGTCGGCCCTTTGTGAAAGCAGACATACACATTCAGAGAATTCATTCGCTTACCAGGGATCCCAGACCTACCAGGCGATCTGCAGGGTGCCTTTGGGAATAAGCAGTAGCAGAGGAGCAGGCGCTGCAGCCAGCGGGGCGGGTTCCGCAGCAATGGCCGAGGGGAGAGCCAAGGCGGGAGGCCGACAGGTTTCAGTGGAGAGCGCAGCAGGGGAAACACGGCTGGGCTGTGCCGAAGAGCAGTGAAGAAAAAAGAAGGAAAAAAACATTTTGCTGGGAGGGAGGCAGGCGCTCAGGAAAGGAAGGAAAGGGGGAAAGGCTTTTGGCGGGAAGCGCTGAGGGGAGAGAGGGGACGCGTTCTGGCGGGAGACGCGGGGCTGCGTTGGCATGCAGCAGGGCAAGGTGAGGTGGGAAGGGCTGAGGAGAGAGGAGCGCGCTGCCATAACAGCGAAGGGGAGGGAAGGGTTTTGTGGGGAAAGTCGAGGGAATAGCGAGGAAAGGGTTTTTTAATGGGAAATGCAAGAGAAGAGGGGGAGAGGTTTTACCAGGAGGCGCAGTTGTGTGAGCTGGGGCTGAAAGGCGGGAAAAGGCGGGAAAAAGCTCGTCTGGAAGTGCTGAGGGGAGGGAGAGGGAAACGGTGTCGGGAAGCGCTGAATGCATGAGGGAGGAGAGGTTTTGTGGGGAAATGTCGAGGGACTAGCAGGGAAAGGCTTTCCGTGGAATGCGCTGGAGGGAAAAGGCTTTCGTGCAAAGCAGAAAGGGAGGGGGGGAAGAATTAGCTGGGAGGGACTGAAGAGAAAGAGGTGAAAGGCATTTGTGGGAAGTGCTCATGGGAGAGAAAGGAAAAGGTTTTCTTTGGAAGTGCTGAGGTGATAGCGGGGAAAGAATTTCTCAGAAAGCACAGAGGTGAGAAAAGTGTTAATGGGAGGGCGGAAAATATGTTTAGGAAGCACTGAGGAGAGCAGAAGCACCCGTTCCTGGGCAGGGAGAGTCCTGCCTCGCTAGACATCCACCTGGGCTGCGGAATAGAGTTGTTTCTTTGATGTCCTGATCTTGTCTCCTGTATTTCTCTTGCTCCTGCCATGCCAAAGTAAGCAAGAGGAGGAAGGCTTTGGAGAAACTGCAAGCAACGAGCGAGAAGAATCTGCAGGCTGGTTACGAGGGCAGTGATGGCAGTCGGAGGGGATGGCGGAGAGGGGCCCTGGGGAGCGGCTCTGCTCTGAAGGTAGGGCCTGGGACGCAGATCCGCGGTCCCGGTTGCTCCCGAGCCCTCTTGTTGCCCGGAGCGGCGAGGCGGTGGGCTGGATGTGGCGTTGTACCTCTCTCCCTTTGGGAGAACGGGAGGCATTAGTGTTTGGGACTGGCCAGAGCTGGTGCTGCAATGAGGTCTTTTTTCTCTTCTGAGAAGGCATTATTTTTTATTCTTGTGTCTAATGTCTCTTCTTGTATATTTATTTCCTAACTCCCTCTATAGATTGTATTTATGCTTTTCAGACATCAAAACCAATAGAATACTTTTTCACCAAGAATAATGTTTGTTTCCTGGTCTCTGCACCAGGGCTTTTTTTAAGATACTATTCTCCTTTTTGTCTCCTGCATGTTCCATTTTTGGTGTGGTTTTATCTGTCATTAGTATTTGTCTTATTTCCCATATCTCCTTTTATTCTATAATGTGGCTGCAAGATCTGCGTGAAAACATGCCTGTAGATGGTTTATCTTCTGGAGCACTAGTTGTGTATGAGAAAAATTCCTGATATATATTCAGCTGGTTATTTTGTCCTATGGCCTGTTATCTTCTCCTTCCTTCATTCATGCTGTCTCTGAATTTTCAGGTTATAAATTTTGTCATTTTTGCATTTCCCCACATAAGTGTGGAGGTATTTTGCCCACATATCCTTTGCTGGACCTTATTTCTGTAGGGATACTTTTTAAGAGCAAGCAGATGCATGTGAATGCTGGGACCAATGTATAATTATCTTGGGTCTTTGTGTCCCAGATTTCTGCTCTAGTGCAATAAAATTTTTCCTGGGATAAATGCAGCAGGAGATGGTTATTTTAGTTCTTGCTTTTGGAATATTTATGTCCTAAATTCTTCTGCCTTAGGTAATCTCACATTTGCAAGGTTTGTGTTTTGAGTTGTTAATTCCAGCATACAATAATATTAGAGGTACGTCTGGAGCTTTCATCTTTGGAGCGAGGTTTCTGGAAATGTTTTTAGAAATAATTGTGGGCATCTTAAGAAAAAGCTCATTTGTAAATGTCCTATCAGATATTCTTTTCTTATAAAGGTTTTTCATTTTTGTAGAAAAAGCAGGGATTTTTCCAATTTAATTTTTGCTCGTTAATCTTAGTCACTCAGTATTGTTAAGGAATTTGTGTTTTATTTGCAGGCAGTATTGCCTATAGTATAGTATGATCCTATCCATCTCATAACAATTCTTTATTGTCATTCTCTTTAGAGGCCTAAGTCCTGTGTTTTTACTTCAGCGCTCACTCTTCCGTTGCCTTCCTGAAACAGAGCTGGAGTCACATTCAGTTAAGCTTCCCAAGTACTTTCAGAGTTTCATCTCTCTGCTGACCACTTTCTAATGATGTATTTTACATAATAAAGCTTACAAGGGTAGGAGTCTCAGTTCTGTCTTAGACTGAATGAATGGTAAACTAATAAATACTGAAAAGAATTAGAATGAAAATTAAATAACTGTTAACTGTACTATCTTCTTTAATAGTCCTTGTATATAACGCTTCCATTATATTATAAATTTCCTGTCACAGGAATACATGGCAAATAGCTTGACCTGCTGCCTGCAGTCCTGATGGCAATTTGTTTGGCCTGCTAGAATCATGACACTGGTTTGGTAGAGTGTAACTATATTTGTTTCACTTGTCAGCAGCTCCATGTAATTGCTCCAGGCGGGACTGAGATGACACTTTTAAACTCAAAGGCTATGGCTGACACAGGAGTGGAAGAAGAGGGCTAATGCGTATGGTGCTCTGCCCGTAGGCAACCATAGCAGTAGACATACCATCTCTCTTAGGCTGCTTTTGGAATCTAATTTGGGTGATGATTCAGAAGATCACAGTGAGGTGCAAAAGTTTCATATAAAATGGTGGTCACAGGAAAGTTTTTTTTTGGGGGGGGGAGAATTCAGAATACCTGAAGTTAAGCATTTAACATGAGTATCCCCCTAAAGATGAAACTTACAGAATAATAAGAACTTTCCCTTCCTGATATTGTGCAGTGTCACAAAAAGGGTAACCCCAGAGGCCACACCAGCTGCAACCTGATATGGATGAATCTAAATTTTAATGCTGTCCCCACCCTGTGGACTGTGCATTCCTGATATGAATCGTCTCAAGCTAGAGCGAAACTGATCCAACTTCATGGCCAGAGCTCCTGGAGTTGCTGAGGTCGGTGTGGAGTGATGGCATAAGCAACTATCTTAAGAACAGGCTGGGGGTCTAAACGGCTGTTCCCACATGATAATAAAAAAGTTTTTAATTGCACCACTAGTTGTTTCATCTTGTATTCGGTCCAAGGTAGAAAGAAGATGAGGCCCCAGTCACCATTTTAATACAGTTCCAAATTTCATAAGTACTTTTTAAAACCTCATCCTGTAAAATATTCATTGTCCAACGGCTATATTGAATTCAGCAAGAATGTAAGATGCTTGTTCCCGTGGCAGGAAGCACTTAGCATCTTGATGGATCCATTTAACTTGCACTCATTTTAATATCAAATTGATTTTGTCACAGAGTTGCTCTCAGATCGCAGTTTGTAGTAGGCGGTTGATAAGAAATTCATTCTATCTGTCTGAGACCAGATAAATAGAGGTAGAGGGCTATGATAAAAAGTAATTTCCAAGAATTTGTCCTGCCTGTGATTCAGCTCAGGGCCAATGCAACCAAATCTGGCACAAAGTAACATCAATGGCAGATTTTTAGTAATGAGCATTCTTTTTATTTCGCTTTCAATGTTTTGGAATTGCCAGGAGCTGGGGACCAGGTGTCTGCTTAATGCAATCTCTCTTGTTACCACTATTCACTTTCCCCCAGGTATGTTAACCACAGTGGCACCAAACAGCTTCTCAGCTCCGCTCGCAGCCCTGGAACTGCCAGGGTAGGACCTGTGACGAGATGGACCAGACTTGTGCTTAGAGCATGTGGCTGTTCTCATGGTGTCAAATTTTAACAGACAAGTTTTGTGCTTGGACAAAACACACGCATGCACATTCCAACTGGAGTTGGTTTCCTTTGTGTTCTGCACCAGCAGCAGAAATAGCCTTGTAAACTCCAAGAGATAAGCTTCCACCTCACCAACCTGCTAATGTCCTCTCACTGCTCTAAAAGGACCTTTGCTGGAACGAAGGAGGAAACCGCTACGTCCTGCTGAAGCTTTGGTTTCTCATCTCTCCTTGCTGTCTCATTTCTCGAGCACTGGAGAGTATTGGAGTCTGCTGAAACAGTGCAAGTAAACCAAGGTGGAAAAGCACAATGATATGGAAAGGGGAAAAGATGACGAAAGCCTCGGAGAAAAATGGAATTGGTCTGGGCTGAGCAAGGAGTGCCATGATCATTTTGACCTGTAGGTGAGCAAAACAATTCTGAAATCAGTGCATTTTACCTGTCGGCAGGTACAGAAATAACACCTAGTTTGGGCCATTCTTATTTGAACAGTTTTTAGTAAAAGCATGAGAGTTTACTCCTAAAATGCAGAATTCCGCAATTAAACATAACAGAAAGCATACGTCTGCCTCATCTTCACTGCAGAGTCCTCAGCACAGAGTGTTCTGGGCACAGACACGGAGATGGGACTGGTCCAGGGTGTCAAACCCAGTTTATTTGTTTGTAGGGCTGTTTCAGCTCTCCATCCAAACGCCGCTTCCCAGGACCTTCCGTCCACGGCCCAGCTCCGTGGCCCCACTGCAACCTCTGGCTGCCACCTAGTGCTGAGAAGGCAAGTGGCCAGAACACCCTGCTTTTCGGGGAAAAAGCGATTGCCTGAACCACATCCTGCTGAAAACAGACTAATGGAGGATGTGGCTTACACTGCCAGGCACATGGGAATTATCTGGGTGTGAAATATGGCAATAGGGAAGAAGAAGGGGAAGCCCAAGACCTTACATTGTCAATTTGGAGTAATTTCTTTCTGGATGTTGGAAAATTTGCCTGGAAAAATGAGACAGGGCTGTTTAGCGGCTACGTTAGGAGACTTGGAGCTGCGGTTGATTAGAACGCATCGCCTGTTGTGGTCACAGCAAATTATTACATTTCTGTCTCTCTGTTTGGCACACGGAGGTGAAACCTAATGGTACGTGTGCCCGAGACTCTTCAGAACTACAGGAGTACCAAATAGAGACGCTGCTGGTGTCTGCTGGAATCTTGTAGCTGTTGCGTTCGACTCTGAAAGAGCCGCTTGCTTACGCGGTAGAAGCACAAGGCCGCGGTCAGCTGTGAAAGCGCTAACCCGGTCGGGTATGCCATCGGGGGTTTTCTACATCCCTACGTTATGCTTAATTTACGTGAGGATGTGAATGTTTATCCAGCAAAACGCTGTACGTGTGTCCTTGTTTACAGCAGAGTAGTACAAATCCACAGCATTTAATGGTGATTAATAGGAAAGCCGGACCTTTTCTCGCAGCTGCTCCCTGATTTGTGCTAGCCCTCGGCCGGTTTCCTTCAGGTGCCTTTCTGCGCCTCACGGTTGTCCCCGAAGCTGGACCTGCACTGGAGGAAGGCACCTGATGGCCGAGCAGTCGGTCAGGACAGCGTGCTACCATTCTGGGGCAGGAGGCTGCGTGCGAACGGCGGGCTGTCCGGGAGGATCAGCAGTGGGGCCAGCAGCAGACCTGTGTCCAGCCCCTTGCTCCGCTTAGAACACCGGGAAGCACGGCTGGATGGGAGGAAATAAACGGTGCCGTGACTCTTCTGGTGGCCTTTCCCTCCTGGCAAGCGGCTGGCGAGTTAGGCGGTGTTTGCAGTTTAAGCAGGCAGCAAGATTTGCCAATTCACACCAAGTGACCCGTTTTCCCTTCTAAACACCCGAGCCCTTGCGCAGCGGCTCTCGTTGAGAACAACACAGAATCACACAGAATCACAGAATGTTCGGGGCTGGCAGGGCCCTCTGTGGGTCACCCAGTCCAACCCCCTGCCCAAGCAGGGTCACCCAGAGCAGGCTGCACAGGACTGCGTCCAGGCGGGTCTGGAATACCTCCAGAGAAGGAGACTCCACAGCCTCCCTGGGCAGCCTGGGCCAGGGCTCCGTCACCCTCAGAGGGAAGAAGTTCTTCCTCATGTTCAGCTGGAGCTTCCTCTGCTTCAGTTTGTGCCCGTTGCCCCTTGTCCTGTCGCTGGGCACCACTGAACAGAGTCTGGCCCCGTCCTCCTGACACCCACCCTGCAGATATTTAGAGGCATTTCTAAGGTCCCCTCTCAGCCTTCTCTTCTCCAGGCTGAACAAGCCCAGCTCCCTCAGCCTCTCCTCGCAGGAGAGATGCTCCAGTCCCCTCACCATCCTCGTAGCCCTCCGCTGGACTCTCTCCGGTAGCTCCTCATCTTTCTTCAACTGGGGAGCCCAGCACTGGACACAGCACTGCAGACGGGGCCTCACTAGAGCAGAGCAGAGGGGGACGAGAACCTCCCTCGACAACCCGGGGCCTGTCGACCGCTGCCGGCCTGATACCGGAGGTCCTGCCCGCCGGTTCCGCGGCGCGGCAGAGCGGGCCAGTGCCGAGCGCAGGCGGGGGCCGCCCCCCGGCGCGGCCCCGCTCCCGCCCCGCCTCGCTCTCCGGGGTGGGCGGCGACCCCCGCCCCCTGACGCCGGCTCGGCGGTTGGCCGCGGCGGGGCGGCGCGGCCCTGGTGACACGTCCCGGCACCGCCCGCCGCCGCGCTCCCGCCGCCATTTTGTGCGCGTCGCGGCCGGGGCCGAGAGGGTTGGGGAGCCGCGGGGAGGGAGCCGGGCTCTTCCCTGCGCCGCCATGCCTTCCTCGCCGCTCCGCGTGGCCGTGGTGTGCTCCAGCAACCAGAACCGCAGCATGGAGGCGCACAACATCCTCAGGTAACCGGGGCCCGCCCGACCCCCTGCCTTCCTCCGGCCGCCGGGCCCCGCCGCTGCGGTCTCGGCCCTGGCGGCCGCCCGGCCTCCGGGCCGCAGCGGGGCCGCTTCCTCGGCCGCCCTAGCGCGGAGCCTGTCTGCCTTGCCTGCCCTGGCGCCGGGCTCGGGCGGGCTGTCAGGGCGGCGGGGCGGTCCGAGGCCGGGCTCGGGGCCCGCGCCTCACCCTGCTAGGCCCGCGGGCCTGGGAGCTGCGGCCTGCTCGCAGCCCGGCTCCTCCGCACCCTGCTCCGGGCGGGGCTCGCCGGGGCGGTGGGGCCTGCTCCCCCGTCCTGGCGGACCTCGGGATCCAGCGCTGCGAAACACGAGCTGGCGAGTTCGACCGGCGCAGAACAGCTCCCGTGCCTTGGCAGCGGAAAACTTAAACGCTCCTCTTCTCCCTCTGTTCTTGTTTGTTTTTTTTTTTTCTTTTTTTTGCACTTTAATGCCCCAGAAGACTGGAACTGCTCTATGCACTGAAAGGGAACCTTTTCCTGTTGCAGGAAAACTGGACCAAGTATTTGATTCGGAATGTTAAATGTCATTGAGATTATGAGGGTTCATCTATTTAGCACTGCAGGTTTTTTCAGCTTGGCTGAGTTCAGAAGGGGAGGTGGGAGACTGGGACGGACTGATGGACAGGAGAGACCGGATCTGCCTGAATTCATGTTCCTAAACCTCCCCTGTGCACTGCAGGAACATGATAAAGGGTTTTTTTTTTGTTGTTGTTATGCAAAGTAACATTCGCATTAAAATACACATATTCCTAGCACAGTAAGCTAAACAACTATGTGTAAATTGTGTGTCACATTTAAATAAAAACAACAGAC
This sequence comes from Opisthocomus hoazin, assembly GCF_030867145.1. Lineage (NCBI taxonomy): Eukaryota > Metazoa > Chordata > Aves > Opisthocomiformes > Opisthocomidae > Opisthocomus > Opisthocomus hoazin. Next base: position 19,394,727 of record NC_134429.1, on the reverse strand, counting down.
TTGAGTAAGTCATGGAAGCATCTGGTCTGGCAGCCATCTTACTGTGAGCAGCGTAGGATGTGCTGTTAGTGCTTAAACTTGGTATCAGATGTTACCTGTGACAGTTCTATGGAAACATGATGTTACCGGTAGCTGCTGGTGGGGGGAAGGGTGCTATTCTTTGTTTTTTTTCTGCTCATAGTACTGGAGCTGAGTTTTATTTGAAACCAGAGTACTAAGGACAAAGTTAAATTTACTTCTAAGGTCTAGCCTTTTTCTTCCTCACTGTTTTTGTAGAAGAAATAAATCACTTCCGGTGTGACTGATGTTATGCTGGCAGTCGTGGCAGGGAAATGTTTTTCACAAGTCTCTTCTCCCTTAAAATTTTAATTAAAAATTAACAAAATGTATGTATTTGGAAAATGTTTATTTTCAGCAACATCCTATGTAATTACGGCAAGAATAGCACAAGTGATAAAATAGAGATGAACTGCTGATGCTGTTCTGAAGAAATAACTAGCCCATGCAGTGAGGGTGTTCGTTTGCTGGTAAACTTCAGGAAAATGTCTGCATTGGCTCAAAGCCAGTCTGCTTTACCAGTTCAGAGTAGTGTCTTGCTGCATGTTGCACTACAGTTTGAAAGAACACATGATTAAAAGAGGAAGAAGAGTTGGGAAGAAGTTGAGGTATTATGAAACTTCAAGGTGTTTTGTTAAGGGATTGCAAGACTTTAAAGGATGCAAGTTCTACAGAACTGCGGGTGACTTTGAACACAAAGTCTGGAGTCCAGCCTTCAACGTTGAACATCTTAATGAACATTCATCAACAGTGCTTTGTAATGTGTAGCCTAAGATCTTGCATAAGTACTTCAGGCTTTTTTTTGAAAATATTTATGCTAGGAAACGTATTAAAATTTTTGTTCAAGTGTTTGTCTCCTATTTGATGAATCTTTAAGATTTTTGTAATGCTGCAAGTCGGGTTTCAGAGTTAACTTCTCTAGTCTGTGCAGTGCTGTAGTGGTTACGGGTTTTAGTTAAGCCAAATTTTTCATGTAGAATTTGTATCAGTAACTGTGCTTATTCCATTCTTCAACTTAGAGGAAAATATCTGTCAGACATAAAATAAGGCAAGCTTAATTTACTTTCCAAAAGTTAGGCCTACCTAGTGCCTGCTAAAACTTGATCTTAATTGTATGCTACTTCCTTTTAAAGCAAAAATAATCTTGCAGAAGTGTCTGAATTTTAACTTCTGATGCATTTGTAAAACATAATTTAGCCCTCTACATACAACATCTGGGTGAAATGTTCGATTTACCTGGTAGGCTTTTGTTGGAAGTATCTGCAGTCAGTCACTTCTTGTCTTTATGTTTCTTCTTGCTAGTTTATCCTTTTTAATGCGTGAAATTATGAAGTGGTTTAAACAGGCTTGATTTAACTTCATAATGTGCTTGCATTTTATAACATCATGGTGTTCTCTTTTGGACTCAGAAAACCGAAGGTTAATACATTCTTTCTTCCCACGCTTCAGCAGTTTGGGGGGTGGTGGTGTTTCTTGGCATTTGTTTTTCTTTCATTAAACTTAACATACTAGATAAGAAGAGTTACTTTCTTTTTTTTTTTGGCCTTTTTAGATTGCAGTGGTTCGTTCATTCCAAAAGGGTTTGCAATGAGTCTCACTCGCCAACCTGAATTTCATCCTTGCTGTACTTGATATCTCTGTGCAGCCACTTGCACCTCTGGAAAACAAATGTCTGCATTAGATGTTTTTTGTATCCGAATAATCAATCTATCAGTTTCTGCTGTTACCTTGGTTCAGTGATTTTCCATTTGCTTTGTAGTGTGCTTTCATATTTTCTGACTAAGGAGGTTTTAAACATTCTGTTCTAATCTTCCAGCAGAAGTCAGACTGAAGGTCTTTTGAAGTTTGTGAATAGAATAGTTACCATCCCTGCAGGGTTATGTTGAGACCTTAAAGCAAAGGGAAGAGAGGAAGAGGGGTAAGGACTATGCAGAAAGCCATAAACTGTCCTTAAAAGCTGTCAAACAGGATGTCCATCTGCAACCAGTCCCTAGGTCAAATCTTATCCTACATTTCTTGCTTTTACAAATATAATTTGTATGTAGGTCTTATTTTTTTGCCATAGAGTATGCAGACTTAGGCCATGGTTCTCCTTCAAACATAGAAGAGGAAGGTGGAAGGGTAACACTTCTCTTATTACCAAACTTTATTATTCAGCAACTTCACCATTTTCATTTGTGCACATTTATTTGGTAGTACACAGTAGCCTTTAAAAGGAAGTTACCGTTTCAGACTCTCGCAGTGTATAGGAGGTGCTCTGGTAACTCTGTATTTTCAGGCTCTTAAGGTGTAGATATCCTATCTCAGTCTTCTGAGTTCAGGGACTCTGTGTTACTACCGATAAGGAAAACTTCTAAGAAACTGATAGGTTCTGAAGCCACATATATGTCCTGTGTTTTAGGAAACTAAGTGTGTTAAAAAATTAGGAGTGTCAATATGAGATATCTTAGTGGCAGTAAACAGATTTAAATACTGAAACTCTGGTAGCTGAAACTTCAGTGTTGTATTGATGTTACGATTTGTAGGTCAGTGTTGACCATGTAAGAGAACTGAAGTTGCACCCTTCCAGTTAGCAGAAGTTGCTAGTCACAGCTTCTCTACTGGCATTATCTGTCAGCAGCTAAATGTGCTGAGTTATTGAGATTTATATTGCTCAATTGGAGAAATCTTAAATTGTATTAATAAACCCTCAAGAAGAAGGAAATATTTTAACATTTTTATATTAAAGCGCTTTCATTTGACAGCTTATCACTGATAATGCGAATTACAAAGTTGTTAATGTTTTAAAGATTTCATAACCAAAATTAGTTAGCAATGCTTGTGCTCCTGCTGTTTAACAGTGTGGCGTTTGGGGTGGGGTAGCATGTTTTGGGCTTGGCTTTTCTTTTTTTGGTGCCCATGGTGGGGTGATTGTTTTTTATGTTGGTTGAATGGCGTAAGACATTTTCAAAGTAGTCTCCTAAGAAGGCACTGGTGCTAATTATTTTCTGACTACATGTTGTGGAAGGGGATGTGTCAGAGTTAGTGACTGGTCCCCTGGAAATCTTCACCACTTCCAGCTGCAATGGTACTGCAGGATTTACTGCATTTGCTTTAATAAGTAGTGACACTTACTACTGGCCATTGTAAGAAGAGAAGCTGTACTATTACAGCTGTACAGTAAGCTGAAAATATCTTAATATAATAAGCATGTTGTGAGATCCCAAAATAACAAGGACATGGAAGAAATGTGTGGATAAAAGTTCATGTCTCGGTCTGCATGGATTGATGTTATTTCTCCTCTCAGTGCCTGAAACTGAGTGGTGACAACTCTGCCAAGTGTTAGTGCTTCGTTAGTGTAGTCCCGTGTTGATCTCTGCTTTCAGCAGCAGTTGGGTCCCAGATGAGAAGTAGTATTTGCAGTGAGCTCTGAGAGTCTTTGGAGGGAAATGCAATGGCTGTTTCAGGTTCTGCAGTTAAGTCTGCAAACTCATGGGCACATGAGTAGTGCATGTGATCTCGTTGTAACAAGCTTTGGAGTTCAACTGAGGTGAGTGCACTTGCTGAAAAAGAGGTTTCTATACTGGCTTATACTGGTATTTAGTATATTGATTGTTTATGCATATTGGTCTTAGTACTATTAATAGAAACAGCTTCCTGAAATTTCACAGTGTTTACAGGTCTACTAATGTTGAAGCTTCACATTTTCAGAAATCAGTGCTAGGATAGTTTATTAGTATATCTGACCCTTTACTGTTCATGGTAAAGGTGAAGTTCATTATTGTCCATCTTCCAGGTAGCTGTCTTGTAGAAAATGTTCATTGTTAAAGGGCTGTGCCCCAGTACAACAGATACTTGATGACTCACTAAACTAGGTTTGTCCAGCTGCTTAATAAAAGCAGGCTCTGTGGAATAATGGTTCTGCGCAGGCATTCTTCCCTCTCTCCCACCCCTCAGTTGTTCCAAGAAATGTGTTGAAACATTTTCAGAATATTTCATAATAGTACACCTGGCGCATAAATAGTGGTGTTCCTGCCTATGGCAGGGGGGTTGGAACTAGATGATTTTTAAGGTCCCTTCCGACCCAGATAATTCTATGATAAATAGTGTAAAAGCTGTACCCTGGCAACTGTTAGTGTCAAAGCATGAAACTCCATGTGCAAAATTAATATTCTGGCTATTCAGGAGAGTAATTTTCAATGGGTCATGTGCATTAGAGGCACAAATTTTTGATGTGTGGAACTTCAGTCATGCAAACTTCAAGGACATTTCCAACAGTTGGAGATGGGCTTCTGAATGTGTGATGCAAGCAGATGTATTGCAAAGAATAATATTAAAGGAAAAATCAGAAGTTAGGAGGAAAGCACAGAAGAAAATACTTTTCCATTGTAATGTTACCTCTTTGCAGTAATGTGGGAGAGAAAAAAAGAAGGCAGACAGTGCAAGGTGCCCAAGTCCATTATTTCTCAGTTAGCTGGTATTAAAATTCTTAGCAAAAATAGCTGAGACGGGTGAGACACCTGGAAAAAGGATGAATTTGAAACATCAATATTTTAGCACTGCAGTTTCTTCTGTACGTGTTGTGGCTCTTTTCATGTCTAGTAGAAGCAGTAGAATAAAAACTCGGGTCTGGAAGTATTGCAGGGAGAATAAACAAAATATAACTGGTGCAGTTATGGGTCACTGTTAATGTGGTGGAGGGCTGGGAGGGAGAAAGAATTGCACTTTTTTCTATGTGTATCAGTTTTCAGTCATTAGTCCTGCAGAAAGACAAATTCATCATGTATCCTGTCTGTTTACAATAATAGGAACCTGTAAATAGATGGTGGGAAAAAAGTGTAGTGAAGCAAGAAAAGAGAAAGGAGGGGCTGTGTTCCAGTAGGACAAATCAGAGGAAGTAACGCTTGATAGTTGCATGGCAGTGTTTGAGCTTGGGGCAAAGCTTGATCACAGTCTCTGTGTAGGAGCTTTTTTGGATCACTTTGAAGACACCGCTTGAAGGCAGACATACAGTTTGGTGTGCCTTCTACTGAATTTCCTTGCTATCTTGTACGTGAAGACCAAGGAGTCAAGGTGTGACTTGTCTGTTGCTCAGAATGCATACTTTGGACTCTCGCACTGGTTCCCAGACTCCTGTTTGCTCTTTTCGGAAGACTCTAAAACTTTTTTTGGGGAGGGTGAGAGGGGGTGCACTGGGTTTTTTGCTTGCTTTTTGTTTTCCCACTGTTCTCTCTTTGTGGTCCCTGATAAATGAACTTGAAAGGGTAGGTCCTTAAAGAAAAATGAGATGAAGCCGTCGTCTTGGCCTGTTTCAGAAGTTAGATTGTCATTATTAAGCCAAATATTACAGCATTCTGGACAGGAGTGACAGTATTTTACCATGTAACTTTGTCCATTAGACCACCAGAAAACAATCTCTCTTCGGTCTTGTTATTCGACAAACATATTGTAATGTTTCTTAGTACTACTGAAGGGCTTGTTGAGGTTCGAGTAGGTGTATTTAGGTTAATCAGAAAGAACATTTTGGCATTACCCCTGAAGACAAGCAGGTTCCTGCCTTTTTTTTTTTTTAATTATAATTATTAAACAAGTAGTTATTCATGAGAAAGGAATGAAACTATCCCTGGCTTACCGAAGAGTTTCAGGTAGCAGCCAGCAGAGTATCTGCCCCACTTCTGTAAAGGTAATTACACAGTATGCTTTTCAGTCCACTGGAGAAAAGTGCCAGGCACACAAATGTTTGTACTAGGCTAGCTAAATTGCACAAGAGGTAGTTTTGGCACCATAGTGAGGGGAATAATGTAGTTAGCCCAGCAACTTTAGAAGAATATTTAAGTATTGATCAGTTGGCATTGTTACTTTCTTTATTATATCAAGACAAAAATGTCTGTGCCTATACCGTGTTGTCCAAGAGTGAATACAGAACACATGCATGTTGCAGACCCCAGATGCCTGAAAGCACAAAAGATACACAAAGCTCTACGTACCATAATGCTAAGACCATTTCATATGAAATGTAGGCGCTCCTTTAGAAATGGTGTGTGAGTTTCGATTGTAACTGCGAGGAAATATGCACGTTGGCTGTGGTTGGCGATTTACTTGATAAGATTGCCCAACTGTTTGGTTGTGATTTGGCTGATTGCTAAGAGGTGTTTTTAAAATTCAGTATGTGTTCTTCAGCACTTTGGTGTTTAAAGTCCATCCAGTCTAATTGCCTTTTCCCCCTCCCCCTTCCCTTCTGTCTTTCAGCAAACGAGGATTCAGTGTCCGATCCTTTGGAACAGGGACTCATGTGAAACTGCCAGGACCAGCACCGGACAAGCCGAACGTTTATGATTTCAAAACAACATATGATCAGATGTACAATGATCTGCTTAGGAAAGACAAAGAACTGTATCCCTGTGGCATGGCCTTTTTAAAAAATCCAATATGGTTCATCCTTGAAAGGTGTAATTCTTTATTTGGCATTATGCATTAGGAATATATAGTTGCTTGAATGGCGAACTTAAAATGTTTTAAGTTTATAGGATTTTTTTACAATGGGCCTCTAATGCTCCCTTGTAAATTGCTATTGAGTTACAATGCACGCATTCAAAATGTTATTCTGTAGTGTGTTAACATGTTTAGCTCTTGAATGAAAGCACATTAATACTATCACAGATTGTCCATTACCACCACTGCACTGTGGGACATGCTTTCTCAGTGCAAACACTGTCCTGATAATGGATATGTGGAGAGCGGCCGCCTCAACATTAATGTTGTATTTAGCTCAAACGGACAGGTAAGGTTTACAGTATACTTTCTCTGGGAGAGAGGATACCTTTCATTAAAGAGTTCACCCTTCTCACTGAGAACTTCTCGAGACATGATTTGATCTGTGCACCGGGGGGTGAGGGGGTGGGCGGAGGAATAAAACCCTGTAGTATATGATAGAAAATGGACATAAGAGAGACCAGTAACATATTTAATCCTGGAGAGCAGAGGTGATCAAGGTTGTGCACACTACTTAAAACCATGACTAATGTCAAAATGCATGATTTTAGAACATCTGTATTTAAAGTTGATTTTTCATTTGTTTTTAAGAAAACCCACAAACCTACAAAATCAGGGCACTCATTCTAGATATTCTTTTCCTAACAAGGGATCTAATTTTTATTTTTTAATGTTAAATGTGAAAGAGAACACTTACCTTAAATGAGGGATTCAGTATTTGCTAAATTTCTACTTAAAAGATAGAGGACCCCGTAGAGTAAAGTATCGCAGAAATGAATCTTGATAATTTAATGGAGCAGTCTTTGCACTTTTTAGTGGAATAAGATTTTTTCCTAAAATCTTGGATATGGCCATCTGAAGATTCAACAGGAATGTTCACGTGGTTTGGATATCTTAATTGTACTCAAACAGCCCAGTTTTCTTGCATCTTTTTGAAAAAAATGGAATAAGACTAAACAGATTGTCAGAGACTAGAAAACATGGAACACAGTAGAAACTAGCTCAAGCTGTTACCCAAGGAGTCGGCAAACTCAATAACCTTTGGAAAGATAGCTCTACAGTTCTTTGGTAGCACAGATTATACTATGGCTTACTACTGCACAGCAAATTCTTTGTTGTATTTGCTGACCAGAAATAGTAAATTTGAGCTCCGAGACACCCAAAGAGTGGCAGCTTCTTTTGCATTGGGCTTTGAAAGACTTCTGCGAAGAAGGGCTGGGTTGTTTGATTAAAGCTATAGAGCACAGTGAGAACTGATTAAACACTGGAATACCTTTCTGCCTGGTGTTCCACACAAACTGTATCCTTTACAAGGATTCCTAATACCTAGTTAGAGGTCCTCTCTTTGGGGGGAGAAAAAAAATAAAAAAATATTCGAAGTGTAGGGTATAGTCTTGATGAATCACACGTGTGATGTGCTGGAGGTCTGCCTGTAGAGAAAAGGAAAATCTTGCAAACCCATCTTAACAAGGCATGCCATACCTGGATTACAAAAGAATTGCTTCAAAAGAAAATTACTTGGGAAATAATTTTAAGAAGCACTAACGACTTGCGATTTCCTTGTTGCATTCTTCATTGCTGCTGTACTGAATATGGCAGTGCTTTAACATAAAACCAACAGAAAGCCTACCTAGTCCCCCACATTCAGCATGTTTTGGAGTTACAATTTTGGTTCTGCTCCATGCTGGAGATGGTTGCTGTGTTACCCAAAAGTATTTGCAGTGTTAGTTAAACCTTTTCTCAAGATAAAAGAAAGCAAGTTTAAACAATAGCCATTGGAAGGGAAATAGGGCAAGAACAATTGCCTCTACATCTTTGCATTTTTGATTCTCAGGTATTACAAGTTAAGATTTTTGCAGTGAAGACAGTCAGTGCAGAAAACAACTCAATTTCCAGAAATAGGTTTTGATGGTAAAGGCTTATAGTAATCAAAAGCCCAGCCTACTCTTGTTGGAGTCATGGGTGCTTTTTTGTGAACCAGGGTCATGTGGACTCTCAGTTTTTTGGGGCGAGCATTGCTTCATAAAGAGGATGGACATGCAGACATTACCTGCTGAAGGATGGGAGGGCCTGCTCTGCTGATGGGCTTTGGGTGTAACCTCTATGGGAAAACAAAAGAAGGTGTGGTTCTTCATATGATTTAGCTGCTTGTTCAGTTCCTCAGCTTTGCTTTCATCAGGGAAGCAGAGATGACTGTCACCAGTAGCCTTTCCATGTGGTTTGGAATGGTGTGTCTTGGTGACAGCTGTCTGCTTGTTCCATATTCCAGTGATGGGACACCCGAAGCTTTTGAGCGCTCAGCATTCAGTACTGCCTGGCTTAGGAGTGATGTCCTTCCTCCAGTTCTGTATGCCAGCAGGGGTCCAGAGCGTTATGGACACAAGATACTCAGTGAAATTGTGGCTGTAAGGGACTTGGAATGTTCTCTGTTGGCCAGCCAAGTGAATGACGCCTCTTTCAGAAAGCAGTAGTCTCAGACAGAAATGAGCTGCTGCAGTGTCTGCACATCAGTCAGAGTAAGGTTAAAAGTAGGTTAGAGTGAAAAGAGCCATTGGAACTCTCATATTCACTTGTGGAAAGGAGGTATAAGTATCAAAAACCCACGCTGCAGAGACTAAAAGCACCTTCCTTGAGGTTAATTAGTGAAATACAGAGCACAAGCTCACATATCTTGAAGGCATGTGTTGAATTTCAGAAGCACATGAGTAAGGGATTAATGGAGCCAGGCATACAGATTCAGTTGAGTGGGTGGTTACAGTATATCTAAAATGGAAGTACTTCACGAAGATGTGGTAGTAAAACCTTATAGTTAACACAAGTATCCACATCTACTATTGCATTTTTAGAATATTGCATTTAAATTCCCCGAGTCCTAATAGAAGGCTGTGACAAAACTATTTAAAGGCTGTTCTGAATGTGGCTTTTGGTTGCATTTTAAAATACTACCCTATCATTCCTAGGAGAACAGTGGAGGAGCGTACTGCTAATCTGTAGGAGGCATGACCAATGTCTGTGATACCTCTGTGAGGCTATGCATGCGTAGTGTAGATACACTGCCTTGCTGTGTTTGCATGTGTAACGACCTCTCAAAGGTAGGCCACTGTGATTACTTGCCCCCTACAGCTGTGTGCAGGGGTTTAAGGACTTGGTTCCAATTATATGATGGTGACTGTAAAGATGAAACAAAAACAGCGGAAAACTGAGCCATGCCTTCAAGTGAACGCAAAAACTAGTCAAGGATGAAACTCTTTAAATGCCAATTTAAACCTACAACAGCAGTTGCTTTTATGCCCCAGGAAAATTTGACTGAAATTCTGCAGCTGTAGCTCCTGGGTCCTTCATCGATATTAACTGACTCCAGGACTGGATTGATTCTGTCTTTACCTTTCTCAGCACTGATGTATCTGTGACCCTCAGGTGGAAGATACCTGATGATTTCCATAGATAAGGGGTTTTTTACTACGATTTTGAGGCAGCCTGCCTCTACTTTGCAACCTTGGCCTACCACTCTGTTTCCTACTTATTTTTTTTTTCACTTCGTCTTTTAATTTGACCTGCTTTCTAGCTGTAGGTAGGATTCCACTTAAGCTCCGTAGTTACATGACAATACAAAAGGGGGGGGCAGGTAGCCAGAACACGTCCTCGAGAAGTTACTAAAGATATGATTCGGGTAGAGAGAAAAATGTTTTAGAAATGAAGAAGAAAAACGGGCTTGGTGCATCTCACTCAGATGTAAGGATTCTTTTCTGTCAAAAAAAAAAAAAATAGTAGGGATGATCTAGGTGGTTGGGATCTTTTTTTTTTTCCTCTGTGAACTTCATATTTAAGCTGGATGGCCATGTGGTACTTTTTGAGCTATTGCTGATGTGTGGTGGTTGTTGGGGTGGGTGTTTTTTTGTGTTTTGTGGTTTTGGTGGTTTTTTTTTTTTTTTTTAGTAGTACCCTTCACATTCAGAACAAGTGGAAACAGTGTCTTCTGCCTTATACAGACCATTTTGCCCGTAAATATTCATAGCATTATGGTCTCCCCATAGCTGACACTTAACCCTGGTTTATGTCCCATCTTCCATCTGCCTGCGTGCTATTAGCTGGTAGAATGCATTGTGGTAGAACATCAGTAGAGGAAAGTGTGGGTGCTTTGGAGTAAACATAGGCTTGAGGAACTATGTATAGTAGTTCTGGAGTTGAAGGGAAAGAAGTCGTCTGAAGAAGGTTCTGGCATGCGCAAGATCTTCACAGGGTCTAGATGAACGAAACTTTCCCTACAGAAGATGAGGAAGGCCAACAGCAGTATGTTGTTGAACTAAATTGGCTTCACTGTAGAACTGTGTAGGAGAAAAATTCTGTGCCTTTTCCAGAGCTTTTCAGTCCCACTTGAGACACCATCTCCTGTGCCTGTGAAGAGTAATTAACACAAAGGGGGTTTGGACTAGCTGAGAAGGGGGGGCATCCAGAAGCAGTGAGGCTATATTGAGGAATATTTTTTCTGTCTTTATATGGTGGTGATGAAGAAGGAGGATCCTTTAGTGCTGAAGTCTTAGACATCACTGCAGTTAGGCTTTTCTTGCAGAAAACCTGCATTTCCTGTCTTGGAGTCAAGCTTAGCTTCATGGGACAGTACAATTTGAGTATGAATAGTCATCTTTTCCTGAAGGTTTCCTCTGCTCTCCCTTAACACTAGTGCTGGAAGAAAGGAATCAGTTTCTTGTGCAGCGTCTCTCAACTGTAGTAGAAAGTTACTTGGGATCAGCCACAGAATTGATAAGCTAACTGCTGCAATACTTCATACCCGTTGTAGTACGAGTGTGTTGCTGGGTTCTGCTCAAGGCAAGAAATAGAATTAGTTGTAGGACCAAGGTCAGGCTGTCTTACAGGTCAGTAGGAGGTCAGTCTTTATTCAGTTTGAAGGGTGGAGTCAGTAAGAGATGAATATTTTTAAATTGGGGACTAAACCTGAAAAGGAATTGTGATAACACACCTCCTAATAAACTAGAATTCTGTAAGTATGCAGCTAGTCTGGGATTACACCTACCAGCTTTTCCCACTTAGGTTTAGCATATATTCTGAGGATAGTAGTGTCTGTTTGTTACAGCCTTGGTCTGAGTCATTTAGAATTGCTGGGTTTGTGTGGTTAGGTGCTCGAGAATTCTGATTGAACTGATCAGTTTGCTCTAATGTATCTTAACATTGGAGAAGACTGATGTGGAGAAGCCAGTTAGTAAGTAGTGGCTTTATTCTGTTTTCTTAGACTGGTAAGTAAGGGAACAGATAACCAGGACTTCAGTTTCTGATATAGTTCATCTAGAGTATAAACCAGATTTTTTTGTCTGTGCTTCAGATCTCTTACTTTTTTTGGTTATGCAGGACCTTCCTTCCATTGGGCTTGGACTTTGGTTTTCTTGAGAGGGGTGTAGTACTGAACAAGATCTTGGATCTTGCTGCTTAGTTGTGGTTTCCCACTTCCAGCATGTGGCATATGATACTGATACCCAAATGATTCATGGCCTCAGCTGGTGACTCTGCAGGCATTGATGGAGAAAAGCTGTTGGAAGAAAAGTTGACAGCGACAGGAATATCTTACTCTAAACCCCTTCCCCAGTTTCTTCTGAATACTGTTTGTTTGTTGCAGAAACTTCTGCCACCTGTAACAAAGCTGTAGGATCCGTAATACTTGAGTAGCAATTGCTCATGTTTGTGGATCGATGAACTAAGACATGGAGCATTCATGTTAGGCCACTTCACTGGAGGCTGGACAAAGCAGCCTTGAGTTGCTTAATGGGGACAGTCACCACTGCATGGGTGCACAGCAGGCCTAGTGAGATCCGCAGAGCATCGGCAGCCTCCTTTTTGGGCCATGTAGCTCCATCTTGAGGAGTAACAATTAAATTCCAATTCAGGTAAGCTCTTCACACATTTATTTATCTGAAGTTTTCATTTGGTTTTCTTCATGGAGTCTGAACTGATAAACAGTTGTCAGCTTCTGTTCTGAGCTGTCGTTCAGTGGTAAGGGGAGTAGTTTCTGTATCTCTCTAAACCACTTTAGAATGTTTTATTTTAGGTTTAGGAGTTTTGGGTTTTGTTGGGTTGGGGGTTTTTTGTTTTTTTGGCATTTTTTTGAAGCCTGACCTCAAAAGCTAAAAATAGTTGAAACCATGGCTTGCTGCTTGTCAGTGGCAAAGCTTTTGAATGCAGTGCAGCACAAGTCACATTTTCTTTCTTAACGTGTCTTTCAAAGTGCTTTATTATGCCTAGAATTCGAGGGAAGGGATGAGGATGGAAAGCAGTGTTTGAAGTAGATTTGAACAATCTTCTAAGAGGCACATTTCTGCAAATCTATATGCTTCTAGCCATAAGCTGCATTTCAATCCCTTTTTCTCCATGGAGGATCATAAGACTAAAACACTTCACAAAATTTCAGGCCTTTCAAAGGCAGCAGTTGTCAGTACTCTTTAGTTTGGCTTCTGATTAGACTGCCGTTAATCTTGGTTTAATTCACATTAAAAAGGAAATGTTTAAAATCATTAAAAAATATATGACGTATTATTTAAATATTTCCCCTGTCTTTGAACTTCTGTGACATGGTAGAAACTACAGACTCCAGTCTAATATTAAATGCTTTTCAGCATATATAACATCCTCTGCCATCCTGTCTGTCTTCTAGGTAGTCTTTGGAAGGTTTATTTCCTTAACCAAGGTGAGTCCTGAACAGGTGCTTTAAAGAATTCTGACTGAAGCATCCTGTCTTAGGCTGATAACTATTGTAAAATCCATTTTGAATTTGAGTGATTTCATTGACTGTTTGAGTCATAACGTATGAACTCTGAATGAAAGCACACGTTTGAATCTTTGCCTTTAAAAGGGTGTTCTTGGAAGTAAAGGTGACACTTGGACCTGAGACTTCACACATCTGGATGGATGTTAAAAATAAGGCTGCTGGACTGTGTAGCCAAAACATGTCCCTGCCATCTGCCGGCCTCCGGAATGTGCTGCGCGCAATTAGCGTGGCTGAAATATGTTTTGCTGCATTAGCAGGCCATAATGCATTGGCTGTGTTGCTTGCGATACAGCAGAGGAAGCTTTCACAAGTAGAGTTAGCCATAAACGCAGCAAGGCGTTCATGTTTGCTCTTTGCATAGCTAACTTCTTAGCGCGGGCTTTGTTTATAGACTGTCATCTTCGTAAGGGACTTTATGCAAGGGTAAGTAAAACTTTTTGCTGCTTCCACTGTTGGGCATTGCCTTAAATCCCACTCAGTCCTGTTGTGACCTGTGGTTGATAAAAGCAGTCTGCAGCATAAACAAGAGCGTAGGTATGTTTGGTCCCAGTTTGGCAATTTCGTCCCGGACTAGAAGGAGGGGAGAGAGGTGACAGTGGACTAGAGATTCTCGCCTTGAAGGTGTTACCTCACATTAACACAACTTCTTCAATGCCAGCGTAAGGGATACTTACGCATAGTTTTTCCATGTATTGATGTCAAAACAATTTCCATCTACAGGGTAGTTAGTGTAATTTCTTCAGCTAGCATTAGTTGCAAGACAGAAACATCTCTGTGCCTGACTTCTGGGATGTTTATGCCACTTTTTCTTGGATAGGCAGAACGATAGTGAAAACATTTAGTAGATGGACTGAAGGCATATTTCCACACAAAGTTTGCAAATACACATTTCCCCTTCTTGTTCTTCGCTCTTAGATTTGTAACTAAAGAGACGGATTGTTTTGCCAGAGTATTTTATCTTGCAGGATTTTCTGCGTAAACTTTGTGTATGGAGTATTAGTGCCATGTCTGCCACCTTTTCAAATGGTCCAGCTTTTGGGTATAAATCACATTTATGTCCATTTAGGCAAAATTAGCATTCCCTTGCTACCAGCGTTGCTTCTTACTAAAGCTCCAAGTTAAGCAGTTCTGATTGAATCTTGTGGGATCGTAGCTTCTACCTTTGCTAAAGCATCTAGAAACTTGTGGCAAAACCAACAGCATAAGTTATAGATAGTTTTGAAAAATACTACCATGAAGAAAGAAATTGTATTTCATTTGCTGAGAAGAATGAAATCATCATAGTTTTGGTAGTTAATTTTGATGCTTTCGACTCTAGAGTAATCAAGTTACGTTCATGTAAGGCAAACCTTTTAACACCTTGAAACCTTTTTTTGGGTATGGAAGAGCAAGGGAAAGTTTGATGCGTCATCATTTTTATTGACTCTGATCTTAAAAATTTCTCAATACTGCCAAAGGTACAAATCGTAGAAATTGTGAGCTGTGTCAGATTTTTCTGATAATCTACATCTGAGATGGATTATATGTTGCCCACTTCCATGAAGCGTTTTGAAAACTCACTTATATGTCGCTTTGCCCCATGTCCACGTAGTATGGCATAAAACATCTTTTACAGAGGGAGCATTTTGAAAACTTGTAACAGATAGAAATGAAAGATCATTTGGTAACTTTGGATGCATTTGGACACGTGATCAGTAACCCACTTCTTGATAGAAGGAAGATCAGAAAAATGTGAAAGGTAAGAGAAATCCGAGTAACATGTGGCCATCGTTACCATTTTCCACTGGTCATGCTCCTCGTGCTCAGCGTACACGGTAGCGTGGGCAGGCATGTGCTTTGAGCACTGGCAGAAGTAGTTGGATCACAGCACTTTGTGAAGGGTAGCATATATCCTGCTGTGTATTTCAAATCTAATTGTTCTGGCACTTGGGGATCCAGGTGCCAGATTTACTCAACCAGAGTAAATATAGCAAGGTTTCAGCAGCGGGCCAACATACAACGAAGTATTTAGCCGTGCAAATCAGACATCCAGCCTGGGAATGGCAGGAGAGGTGCCTGCCAGTTTCTTCCTTTCCATCTCAGTAGAAGGACGTTGGCTGACACAGCTGTCTGTAAAATCCCACTCAACACAGAGAGTAGTTGCTGGCAAGGAATTCTTGTTGGAAAGTCTTGTTTGTGTATGCTGCTAGTTAACATGCAAGAGGTGTCTGAAGGGCTTCATATCCCAGACAGAGCTCAGGCAGCCCTGAGAAATGCATACATATGAGAGTCCTTTTCCAAAAAATTCTGCAATAAACTAATGAGAGAAAGTCAGCAAAAGAAGGGAGTCTAATAGAAGTAGAAATAGGCATCTACATACTTACCTTTCCCAAATGTGATCCTGCTAGTTTATGGAATACTTATTTTTGACTGATTTGATACAAGGTAGTGAAAGTAGTGTTAATACTGGAAGTAGGCTTAATTACCGCAGTCTCTGTTTTCAGGATATATGACAGAAATTCAGACTGTTTTGCTGCCATATACCCCGAATTGGCATAGCACAGATACCATTTCAGTAAAAATACTGAAGCGGTTGAAGTACTATATTTTCAGAAGATAGTAGGTGGGGTGGGGGTGAGGGGGAGAAGGTGTTCCGGCTTTGTTACTGCCCAGTGACCGAATTGGCAGCCTGCAGGACCTTTAGGATTTAATGCAAGACAGAGAGGCACTAATGACCAGGGTGAGAAGGGCTGGTTGTGAGAAGTGTTTACCCAAGTTGTGTGTCCGTAAGCTTTGCAAAATGGGTTGTTAATCAGACTGCGGATGAACCCCATCGCTGTGCTCATCAGTGCGCTGTTTGTAGTGTTGCACTGAGCAGTGTTTGCTGCAGACCTCATTCAGCACGTTTCTTGCTCTGCATGCTGCTGTTTAAAAGTGGTCCTGCTGTGTTTATGAATGTGTTCTCGGGTTTCCCAAGTGTGTTAAATGAAATGGCTTAATTGATTTAAGTTTTGTAATGCTTGTGTTTTGCTTTATCTCAGTTACCCTATCCAGCTATAACTCTTATTTAGCCGAAAATTACCTTGGAGTTCTACAGTACAAAGCAATGACAACACCACAGACTGATTTGAAAATAGTTGTTGCAGACCCTGTTTCTCTGAGACATTAAATGGAATGACTGATGTTTTTGTCACAGACCTCTCCTCGGAGTACTTTCCCTTGCTCAGTCCTGTGACATTTGCTGCTCATCTGCTGAAATCTGATGCTTACTTCTAAACCTCAGAAGAGCATCCAAAAGTAACGTGTGATACATAGGAATCCTCTTATAATTCCCTCCTCCTTGCATACTGGTCCTGATAATGATTTCCATGTTCCTTAGTTACATGTCCACTACTTCACAGTAGTTTGAGCTGTCTTACCAAATGACCAAGACACTGCAGATTCCAGCAGTCAAAATTGAACTCCTCTTGAAGTACGCGCTTGGATGAAGTGCGTAGTCAGCTGATGGCACAGTCAAACATGCCGCCTCTTTGAAGTCATCTTGTATTGTCTCTGTTAGTCCCTGCAGTATGTCAGTGATAGCCCTTCTCCAGATCTTTGGCAGTGGACGTTGCCATCGCTGCCTTTCTTTTCCCCATTCGACAGTTTCTCTCTGTCCAGTTTCATTCTCCAATATAGTTTCGGCTGATCAGCGCTCACAAGTCATTGTCTGCCACCTGAGCTCTAGGCTAAAGTGAAGATTTTCCCTTCTTTTGGTGACATGTGGGTGTGTAGCCCTGAGCTTGAGGGCTCAGCCAGATTTGAGGCTAGCATGTTGTATTTGGACCAACTACTGTGAGCGTGCTCAGGTGGGTTTTATCTTGCTTGTACCTTAGAAGTGCTGTGTAGTTGCCCTTAGCAATGAAAAATAAGTGACACTTCAGTTCTTTGCAAGTCATCAGTGAAGGCACAAAAGTTACCAGAAATGTTATTTAACCCAAATTAGTATTTCTGTGATGTTTTGGGATGTCATATTCTCTGTGTTAAGACTGTAAGTTACACAGTGCCACAAAAGACTTGTGAACGAACTCTGGTTTGTACTAAAACCACACAATTTCAGTTCCAAATGGAAGTCAATTAGCACTCTGAATGTGGAATGTAGGCAGTTCTTGCAGTCATTATCACAGTTGCTTGGAAAGTAGAATTTGTAGTGCTGGTGCCCTTTTTAGCCTTTTATTCCCTGTAAAAGGGAGTGATTCTGAAGGTGGAAGGAGGTTGGGCAGTCTCACGCACCCTTCCCACCCCCCCTTCCTTTAAGGAAATGTCTAGTTCCTAGGCATTTTGCCCAGCAGGGCTCAAGACAATGTATCTTGTGTTAATAATACAGATACTAATAAACAAGATGATGTGGAAGAGAGACCTGCAAATGCCATTCGTACTAGCGTGAGAAGTATTTTGCTCTGCTGCTGGCTTTTCACAGCAAAGAACTGCAGTGTTTCAGTATGATGACAGCTGCACCAAAATGAATAATCAGCATGTCAGATTTGTCTGAAGATGTAGAAGATTCAGGTGCCAGCCATTACTTTAAAGAAGCTTTTTCCTAAAAAGTATGTATACATTTTAGCAAATGTAGTTTGCCCAACTATATTTAATAAATTGGTCTCTAGTATATTTTACAGGACTGTGTAATTAATTTATATACCCCAAAGCTTTCAGCTCAAGTCACTTGTGGATTTCATTTTCAGTTTTACCTGAGAGTTAAAATGAAACTTACTGAATACTTTGATCAAGTATCAAGAGATAGTTTTTATTTTATAATACAGGATTTTAACTTGAATAGGTCAATATCTTGGTATATAAATTGTATAAGGCAACATTTACCTCATCTAGGTTTAGTCATCTTGATGGGACGTGGTTTTTAGATTTTTTTTTTTTTTTTTGGGATGTCATGGAGGGTAGAAGAATTTAAACAGAGTAGCTAGGCTAGAGATAGGCCAGATTCTTTCTCACTGACTATGAAGGAAGACTTTCTACCGTGATGGCCAGATGTAGATGTTTACGTACAGCCTTCTAAACCTGCATGGTTGATTCATCTGAACGTCGTCTTAAGGTATGAAAAGTACTTCTGAAAGTAAATTCCCTATGTGCAATGATTGCTGTCACGAAAGTGCAGCTCTGTAAGCAGTAGTGGTAAGAAATGAAAACAAAGAAGCCTTTGTCTTAAAATGCAGCATTGTATGCTGAAACAGGGTAGTGTAAAGAAGTAGGCATGAAATTTAGTTTTGTTGCTTGCAGTTCTGACATGGTGCTTGGTATCCAGATGACATTTTACAAATTCAGAAATACACGTTCCTTTATAAACGTGCAACTTGGGTGGCCTGACATGATGGTCTTTTCTGTCTATCCGTTCCTGAATATCAAGCTCTGAGGTTGAATTGCTGTTGTAAACTCTGTGCTGAATTAAGAGAACATTCTGATTGCAGTTGGACGCTGAGCTCTGCAAAATGATAATTTAGCAGGAAACAGAACTCATTTGGCTATGTCCAACTGATTTTAGTCCATCCCGTTTTCCTGAATTTCTCATTCAGCATTTTGTGGTCATGTCTCAAAACAGATGGTAGGTGGAGGCCCCATCAGCCTAGTTACTGGGAAAAAAACCTCACCATTAACTAGATCTTTTCCCAATTAAGTTAATAGCTATTCTTGATTCCTGCTGCTTTGGGAAAAGAAGCAGTGGTCTTGTACTCTGACAGATTTGAGTGTGTCTGCTGTTGCGCAGTGTGCCTCTTTCGACCTTTAACTGTGGGATCTTGGGATTTATCAAAGCCTCCTGTGTTGTTTTTTCTTTGCTAATCTGTTACTTTTTGTCAACCTCAAGTACAGGTTCTCTAAACATAATCCGTCATCATTTCTGTGCAGACTAGTTCCTTTCTGTACCCTGTATCTTGCCATGTGCTTTGTGCCCTAACAAGAGTATCTGTTTTTATTTAACGCAAATAAAACTTGGTTTTCTTACGTAATTTTCTGTTAGCTTGTTTGGTGATAAAAATGATCAAGTTGCAGC
Source organism: Opisthocomus hoazin (assembly GCF_030867145.1). Lineage (NCBI taxonomy): Eukaryota > Metazoa > Chordata > Aves > Opisthocomiformes > Opisthocomidae > Opisthocomus > Opisthocomus hoazin. Next base: position 19,375,402 of record NC_134429.1, on the reverse strand, counting down.
CAGTACTTCATTGTAATCTTGTCTTCTGTTTCTGAGCTTGCTTTCTTCTTGCTGTTCTCTTGCACTTCTACTTGAGAAGTGTATTCCATGTAAAACCTTGATGTCTGGAAGTGATAGAAGGCCTAAGGCTGGGTTAGGTGTGACACATAGATAGCAATTCCTATTAGAGGGGAGGGGGCAGAATTGTTAATATTTAGTACTCTTCCAGGTGCTGGCAGTCCACTTTAATATTGATATATTGAGGGAATTAGTCTCAATGTGTAGTTCTTTAGACAATATGCTGTATTTTTATTCAGGAGCTATTTAAAAAAAAAAAGTACTGTCTTTCCCTGCAGAGGAACTCCCTGTTAATTTACTACGGGCTTCTGCTGTTTAGTGTGAAGAAGAGAATGCCTAGACTCCCTTTGATTCTTCGTAGACAGATTTACAAGTTGTTCTAAAGACCCTCTTTAGTTTGCTAAGAAGTTGGCTTCTGAGATAGGACTTGGAATAACTGCTCGTCTCGAATATGGCCAAATGGAGGAAGGAGTCTATTGTTCGCAGGTGTAGATGGGGAGATCGCGCTGACATTTGAGTCATTAAAAAAATTACAGCACAAGTTGTTTCTATATGACTGTATAAGCATATTCAATCCAGCTTTAACAATTAGAAACACACAGACCAGACCCTGGAGAACCTAATTAGGAGAGAGTGCAGTTACGCAAAAACATGTGATGGGGTTTGGCGTGTCCTCCCCGCATTGATTTTCCTAGTACCTGAATGGAATAACATGTGGTATCCATAGGAGAAATTTTTGTTGTCATCATTCTAAGTCTGCCTATCACTTCTTCTTAACATGTTTCCCTCAGCTGACCTCTGACAGAGGTAATCATCCTCCAATGTTAAGGGCTGATTGATATTTAAAAAGCTACATGCCATTGTCCCCCCCCCCCCCCGGGATTATTTTCTTAATGAATTTCCAACAATTGTTCTCATGAAATTATAGCCGGAAATATCTTTCAGGTTTGTAAGGATCCAATTTCCTAACATAATCGGCAATTTTATTAAATTCATAGTCTGTAACCACCAAATCTTTGCCACCCTGTTCAGCCGCACAAGAAGCACTGTCAGCAGAGCGGGCAGGTGGGCAGTTGTGGAAGCAGCGCGATTGTTAGGGACAGCTTTCAGTGTGGGAGTGATGTGTATGGGCATTGAAAAATAACATTCTGGGGTAGGGACAAATTTAAATTTTTTTACTTTAGTCTGGCAGGTTTTATGACATACAGTGCAGTTTTCGGGAGGTGAGAGCAAGGAATTACTCTAATCATAATGTGTGAAGAAAATAATGAGAATACATTGAACAAGAAAACACTTCTGCTTCTCGGGATTACCCGCATTGTGCTGTGGATGTTCTCCCATATGCCAGTTTCACTTCAGCAAAAGCTCCTGTTCACGGTTCCTGCCAAGACTTGCGTGTATTTTGCAAAGTGGACCCATTAAAGCATTACTTCAGTGCAGCAGTGGAAGATGGGCAAAACCAGCAAATAGACTTTTGGTTCTGTAAAACACCTGATGACTATTAGTGGTGTTTGGGGAGAATATTTTATACAGTGTCTTCAACTGAAATAGCTTTCGGCAGAGACTTTTGGGGAGGACTTGACAAACTCAAAAACATTAGTGACAGGACGAGGGGTAATGGTTTTAAACTAAAACGGGGTAGGTTTAGCCTGGATATAAGGAAGAAATTCTTTACAATGAGGGTGGTGAAACACTGGAACGGGTTGCCCAGAGAGGTAGTGGAGGCCCCATCCCTGGAAACATTCAAGGCCAGGTTGGACCAGGGCTCTGAGCAACCTGATCTAGTTAGCGGTGTCCCTGCTCGCTGCGGGGGGGTTGGACTAGATGACCTCTAGGGGTCCCTTCCAACCCAAAACTTTCTACGATTCTATGATTTTGGTATCTGAGAACTTCTAAACTGCCGGGGGTGGGGGTGGGGAAGGCATTTAGAGAGGCTATTGTGGATCATGGGCATTTTCTTTGTTATTGTCACATTGAATGACTACCTGTGCCCATCCTTTTGTCACATAATACTGGGCAGAGGGTTTGAAGTGCCCAGTTCAGAGCAAACACTTGCATGAAAGGACATGTGCAAAAGCAAACACTGTGTGAGAGATGAGAGGACGCGTCGGTATTACTTGCTGATGTTCCAGCAGTTGGTGGAGTTGCTTGTTCGTGCTTGGTCAGCGATCTGGGTTTCTGGTGTCTACGACAGGAATTTTAAATTTGGGTAGGAGAAGCTATGAAAGCTTTAGGGGTTTAATCTAAACACCCCCCTCCTTTTTTTTTAATTTATGTAGATCTTCAGCAGCACATCAGTATGGGTTATCCTTAAGTAAATGGAGCGAATGCACAGTCAGTAACAACAGAAATAGCTGGGTATAGTTATCTCCATGAGAGTGAACATCAATGCTGTGTGCGTTGGAAAAACCCAACTTGTATTGAAACATCTCTTTTTTTATATCAAGTCTTTCCATTACTGAGTTGTCATGCATAAATTTCATTATATTGTGGATCTGTTTAGCATAGTTATTCCAATAAAGGTGATATCTGAATTGGACTCACTGTAAAAATGTGATGGATTTACTATACCGATAGTGTGCCGTAGGTGAAGGCCTTTAGAGAAGCGTCTGCATGTTTTGTTGCATTTCTGAGCATGGTAGTCTTAAGAAGCTGCTATGGCCAGAAACCATAACAGCGCTGAAAGCTGGGTGAAAATCTTGTGAGTACCTTCTGAAGAAGTGACTGCTGAAAAGAAAGAGCGAGATGCATAGGATAGGGAGCATGGAGCTGAAATCTGTTGGGAAGAAAGCAAAGTCTGACTTGAATAATTCAACATCTGGCAGTATAGTGGCAACCATTAATAAGTTGTAATGTCTCTGCATTTGCCTGAGCTCATGAAGAGAAGGAAGCTGGGTTATGATTATGCATTGGAAAGAATCATGCAGATCACACCCCCCTCCTTGCTGAAAGGATGGTATGCCGCTTTTTTCCAGGTGAAAAAGACTTCAGACAACCAAATATGAAAGTGTCATGAATCTTAACTGCTTATTTCAGTCTCCTTTTATAGGCAGATGGACCCTTGGAAAAAAAAATCGCTGCAAGTTGGCAGCAGAAAGCTCGACTGTGTGAAGCAGAAAGCTTGACTGTGTGGGTTTTTTGAATATGCGTAATTCTGTCTCCAGGCTCAGTCAGGAAAGCTAGAGGACAGATGCCAGCAACATTTTATCCCAGAAAGGAAAAAGAACCCAAAAAAGTGAGTGGGATGTTGTGGATTTTTTCCCTTGCACTGCGTGATGTGGGAATGAGGACTGTAGAGCCCGGAACGGGCTTGCCTTCAAACTGAAGAAAGCAATGCAGCCAGATGTTTGCCAGCATTTTGGTAATGGCCGTTGCAGACATTTTCATGCTTTGCAAATAACCAGAGGTCTGAAATGGCTACACAGAAGTGGGTTTTTTCCAAGCATGACAAAACCAAGGAGAGTTTACAGGGGTGCTGTGAGGAAGCAGTGGGTGCTGGTGCACAAGAGCTGCTTGTGAGATAGCTTTGGGCTATAAATGACAATTCTTTAGTTATATAGGGAGAAAGCTTTTGGGGAAGAAGAGTGGTAAAAGGTGTGGGGGTGACCTGAAGAAAAGAAGTGCAGTAGAAGTCGATTGGCTGAGAGAGATTAAACACTTGAAAGACTTAAAAGTGTTGGAGGTCGTTAGCTTGAAAACTATTCAAGAACGCTTTGAAGCGTATAGATCAGCAGGTGTGGGTCTGGCTGCCTGGGGCAGCAGAACTTGAGATACCAGAGGGCAACTGCAGAAAGGTAGACAGAAAGTTGTTGGTCTCTTCTTAGAAAAGATGAGGACCGTTACCTGGAAAGAATGAAGGTACCTGCTAGGTACGTATATGACCTTTTCAACAAGGAAATAAGCCAAGACAACCTCTTACGTACTTGCTACTAATGGTGGAAACTTACACAGAATCCTTCTGTTACCTCAAGAAATTATAGACTGTTATCCTTACTGCTATTTTAATTTAAAAATATATGCTTAGATGACTAAAAATACTGCCACTTCAAAGCAAGGAAGAGCTGCATCAGTTTCTAGGCTTTCTTAATTCAGACGTTTCCTGGCATTCCTAATTTACACCTAGGAATTTGCCTTCAGAGGGAGGTTGGTTGTAGTTGAGTGAGCAGATTTATGTGACAGTCAACCCCAGTGTGCTCCTAATGCAACTGAATGTCCCAGAAGGCCAAGAAGACAGCAGGATGAGCAAATCCTGTCTGGAAGGGGGATACAGGATGTAAATTTGAGCCTCAAGGTTATAGTATCAGCATAAATATAGCTACCAAGCAGCGTAACAGATTCCTTTCACACAGTGGCTGAAGTTCTGACAGGCATAAAGTCGGTGTTTTTCTTCATTCCCATTCACGTATCTTGGGATATTTTTAAAGGATGATGCTTCTGTGAGTTATTTAATTTTCTTTGGAAGTTCAGTTGCGTAAACCGGAGGCCTGAGTGGGACTTCATGTGGCTGTGCAGTTGACGCTAGACACGCTGTATAATTGACTTTCAGGACGGAGGCCCCTGGGGTGAGGGGCAGTGACTTCAGTGAATGTAGGACATTGTGCTCACACAGACAGCTAGGTCTGTGTGTTCTAAGCATTGTGGATATAAAAATAGTTGCCCAAGAAAAATTGTCCTTCTGAGGAACTCGGCTCTTATGAGGGCCTTTTAAAGCTGGCTCTGCCATTGTACTAATGCCAGTGGCAGGTCTCTGCAAACCACAAGCTGCACAAATAACCCTGGTGGGGATCGTGCTGCCACCTTAGGAATCCATTTAGCTGTCACTGATCTTCATATCTGCAAACAAAGAATCTTATTTTAAAGATACAGTAATAATTGAACTTGTGCTCATCATTTGGTCAAAAACATGACTTTTCTTAAAGGTTCTTAACTCAAGCAACTTCAGATACACACAGAATGGGATCTTACACATGTTGGACAGAAATAAGAGAATCAAGCCACGACCAGAACGATTCCAGAACTGCAAAGATGTTTTTGATTTGATCCTAACGTGCGAAGAAAGAGTCTATGATCAAGTAGTAGAAGGTAAGGACCTTAAACTGATAAACCAAGTTAACTTTGAGTGCTTTTTTTTTCCCCCCCCTCCTCCCTGAAGTCCTTCACAAATCTGGAAATATCTTTGTCTACTCTGACTACTGCTGCTGGAACACCAGCAGGGACGAGAGCTTGCAGTCTGATGTAGGCTTCAGGTACCAGAGAAGTGATGGCTAAATACTTATTTCTAAAAGATGCTGGTGTTGGCAGCTACACAGAATGTGTATGTGTAGCAATTTTAAGGGCTGACATAAGGAAATAGCAAGCATTTGGAGAAACTCAAATACATGTTTGGTTTGAAAATGCTCATGGATCTAGAAAACAAGAAAGTTACATGTGATGAGTGTTTTTTCACCCTGGGTTGATGGAGAAACAAAGTTTAAGCTGTCTTCATATGCACCTTCCCTTCTCTTCTCTGTGGAAGATGCCCTGTGACCTGCCAAGCAGTTCATCCACAATAAATACCTCTGTAAAGGTGGAGAAACTGTTCTTGAGCGTGGTTAACACTCTGCAAACGTACTACAGCTTTGCCCTTACATGAGTCAGTGAGATGCGCCAGAAGAATCTCAGCTGGGGATTGGGTTCTGCATGAACACAGCGCAGCAAGCTTGATGTGAACTTGCTGGACCTCATGGGGTTTCAGCAATGACTCAGTTAGCTCCTGGGCCAAGAACCCTGCCTCTTGCTGGAAATGCTGGATACAGGCTTATGAGAGGTTTTAGGTGTTTCCTTTACCTTGAAAGACCAGCCAACTGAATTAGTATCACACACACAATTAACAAGGCTGTTGCCTTGCCTTTTCAGTCCTCAGTGGTCATGTCACGAGCGATACAGACCACAATACATTCGGGCTGCTGCAAGCTGAGCGATTCGTGTTCTGAATTTTTAGGTGAAGTGTTTGAAATGTATTAGTAAATTCTGAGAGCAGCTGCCCTGGTGCTCGAATGGATCTGCAGCAAGTTCAGCACGTCTCGCAGAGAAAGCAGCTTTCACTCAAATGATTTGGGTGAGCATCCTGAGGCAGGGAGGTGAGGAGCAACCGCTCGCTGATTGTCCGGTTGTGCATCGCTGACTTCGTGGTGATGCCCTGCGTGCTTGACCAATGAAAGGAAGAAGGCTTCAGTGCCACCAAATAGCTCCAGGTGTGGAAGCTGAAATTGTAGAATGGAGGCCTCAGCAGGTTTGCCAAGATGAAGTTGCAGAATGGGGTTAGGAGAGAACAGCTTGTAGCTTGAAACCAGTATGTGTAATGGGGAGGCTGTTAGAGGGGCATAACAATAGTATGTGGGTGGGTTAATAGGAGGAAGATGTTTTTTCCCCCTTCAGCCCTTGTTAATAAGTGGAACACATTAAAGCTAGGATTTTCTAATGTGTCCATCGGTGCTTAGCTTGGAGGAGTTCACCTTGCAGTTTAATTTTCAGAGTGTTGGATGTACACTGTTGGTTTTTTTTTTTTTAAATATCGGCAATTAAAACTCTCCAGGTGAGGAAGCCCAAAATCTTTCTTGACTTTTGAGGGTCTTGATGTTTCAAGACTGTCAGAGTAAGGTGAGCAGTAACTTTTCTTAACCAGGGCAAATAAACTGTCGTGACCCTTCCGCAAAACTGAATTCTTTCATTTCTGAAATCCATCTCTCATTTTTGAAATGAGAGGCTATTGTTTAAGACAATATTAAATAAGCAATTTTCTAAGAAACAAGTTTGGAGGAGGCAGAGGTGGGCAATGTCTATGTATTTTTAAAAGTCCTCGGAGTAGTCTGTGTAAAATATGATACCATTCCACCCAAAGCTTTTCCGTTACGTGTGTTTTGTTTTCAAATAGATTTAAATTCCAGAGAGCAGGAGACGTGTCAGCCGGTACATGTGATCAATGTGGACATTCAGGATAACCACGAGGAGGCGACGCTGGGTGCTTTCCTGATCTGTGAGCTCTGCCAGTGTGTAAGTAGAGAGGGCTGGTGGCCTGCGGGTTCCTTGGACCCAGCTGACGGCACGGCGCTTGGGGATTGCTTCACGCGCCTTTAAGGTGCTGCATATTGCAAAGGTTGTTGCAGTAAAATCCATGTCAAGAGACATAAGTTTCCAAATTCTTGTGGTTATTTTTGGAGCTGTTGTGCAAACAGGCGAATTGTAGCAGAGTTCATGGTTGCCAAAGTGGACTTTGTGTGTGTGCATTCAAAACCAACGTGTTGGTGGCTTATGTGCAAAGCACCGTCCATAACCGTGACGCATGTTGAGCCCATTCTCAAAACTATTTATGGCCAAAATGTCCGTTTCAAAAGCGGTTGTAATATGTGGGATTTAAACAGAGTTGGATTCGGAATCACGATGTATTTGAACAACATCCTGCGTAGGTGTATCTCATAGTACCACCCTGTTGTGTGTGTGATGTGGAAGAGAACACCAGTGCCTGCTGTCGTCCATGTTCAGGGGCCCTGGCCCTTGGGGTCAGACTGAAATAAGCTGCTCTGGAGGTAACTGGCCAGAGAACAGAGAAGGGATCTGCGTCCATTTACAGTGCGCAGGTTGATGAGTTCACCTGTTCCAGGCTGACAACAGGCGGTTTTTTCACTCCAGCTTGTGCGTTGTACTCTGGTCTTAAATCCTTTCCAGATTTAAAAAGCCGAAGAGGGTTCAAGGACTTGAAGTTCAGCCATCTGTTCGGCGTGCCTGTAGCTATTCTGAAGCTTCCATTTGTTACCTAGCGAGGACAGATAGATGGTGCCTACTCAACAAAGTGCTAGTGAAGTGCCAGTTCAGCGGGCTGGAGAAGGAAGGATATGCAGATAAACGCGATGCAGGATAGATGTACGTTTGGGAATGCTGGGAATGGCACCGAGGTGCCCGGCGCTGCGCTGTTCGGCGCAGCCTGCCGGTGTAGATTCCACAGGAAGCCAAAAGCATTGAATTACTGCAGCTTTCTACACTACCTTGTATTCTTGGAGTCTGGTTGCTTAGTATTTTTTCTTTTCTAGATACAGCACACAGAAGACATGGAAAATGAAATAGATGAGCTGTTACAGGAATTTGAAGAGAAAAGTGGAAGGACTTTTCTTCATACTGTCTGCTTTTATTAAAGCACATCTGTCTCTTAGGCCTTAACACAGAAGAGGGAAGCATGTGTTTAAAGTTCCGATTATACTGTATTTTCCTGGGAAATGAATATTGATTTTTTTTGTTTGTTTAAAACCTCCTTTTCAGTGTCTTTTTGTTTTGTTTCAGGTATTCTGTCACAGGTAGACAGATATACTGGTTGGGGTTGTACATATGAGATGATTAAAAGTATACACAAAGGCCACCTATTTAAAAATTAAAATCAAGATTTTCTTTAAATCCTACTTTAATTATTGCAAGTAGGTTTTTAATTATAAAGAGAATGTTTCTTGAATATAAGTTTATAATGTATTTTTCCAGCTTACAAATTTATTTTATTTCAGTTGTGCTTTTTTTTTTATTTTAATGTGACAGAATGGCTGAACTATGTGAGGATATGAATGGAGCAGTGAAAAATGAGTATCTGTACATTATTAGATATAAAGTTGGAAGCATCCAATAAAAATGAAAAACCTGTAAGTCTGTCTGTTTTGAAAATAGAAGCTAAGTGAGTGTGACCACTCTGAGGTAAAGCACAAAGCGTCTGAAGCAGCACAGGAGTGCTCCATCATCCCGAGTGTTCTGAAGAGGGTGGCGACAGCAAGAGGAGCTTGACAGGAACCAAACGCCCTGGACTGTCCCTCCTTCAGAGAGGCTGTGTGTCGGGGCAGCTCCTGATGATTTTTTGATCCTGTGTTGAACTGACCTGCCTTCTTGGCGTGAGTTAGGGCACTACCAGGAAATCTTTTGGGGTCTTGATTGCTTTTGTATTACCATGTGTGAGATGAAGACGACCGTGAGGCTGTAACTGTAGCAGTCGGGGCCAATTGTATGTGTGTCTTCTGCGAGGAAGATGGGGACAAATGACACGCTGTACTGACAGTGGAAATAGTTTAAAGCTTTTTTTTAACTGACATAAATCGTTTGAATAGAAGGCTGCTCCTCCATACAGCAATAATAAACATGCTCGTCATGGCTCAAAATCCAGAAACTGAGTATTTGTGTACAGACAGAGCAAAAGCGCAGACTGCTGTTTGTTTAAACTGACAAAAGTGAAAACAAACCGAATTATTAGGCGTGCAGAATGTGAATGGTAAAGTGTTGCTGCTTATGGGCAGGAGAATGTCTTAGAAGTTGTTTTGTTTGAGGAACCTGTAAACGGTTTGGAGCAAATTGGGTCTGTGTGCAGCTTGGTGCTTGGATGTGTGAGGACGGATTCCTAAACATCGTGCTAGAAGGGAAGCAGCGTGAGACGGGTTTGAGCTCCTGGCTTCTCTCGCTCGTTCTGTGACTGACCTCTGACAGCTCGCAGGAATCACCGAATTTTCCTAAACTGTCATCGTTTTGCACGTGCAGGAAGATGGCACCAAGTACTCTCTCCTGAGGTAGCGCAGTGTTACCCATCTACGCGGACGGCTTCGGCGGTGCGTGTGGTAAGTCCTACGGCAACGCTGCTTCGCCTCTTCCAGTCAACACACTCACCTGGCATCTACTCCACACCTGAAAACTGCAGTCCGTGTCTGAAATTGCTTCTTTGCAGTTGCACGCCCTGGTGTCTGTCGGTTCAGGCCCCCAAAGAAACCTTGCACCCTTCTCTGCTCCTGGGATCTGGGGGCTGGCTGTGGCTTCGGCTGCCTTGTGGGACAGCTCAGACCTCTGCCAGCTCAGTCTGTGCCCTGGATGGTGTCCAAATGGGTCACTGCATCGTACTCGGGGCCCAGGAATGTTTAATATCCCTCAATTACCTGTGCTGTTTTTCTTGCCCGTTAAAAATACTTCAAGCAAAAATTGGATGGAGAGTGAATGAATAGCTCAGAACGATGAGGGGCTGGGGAGTTCGGGCAGCAGTTGTGGTAGGGTTTGCAGAGTGTTCTGTTTTCTAGTTGGCTTGTCCTGTCCCATTTTGTTTCTGGAGAACTCTGTGTCTGAAGGATTTCGTTCAGCCTCCTCTGCTTCTGCTCATCTGTCTGATGCCATCGCTGGTTACCATGGGGATTTTTACAGCCAAAGGAAGAAGATGGTTCTGTAAGGACTGAGCTGCTTTAGCTGATCTAAAAAGACGTTTCAAGCAAGCACAGCACTGAGTATTTTGAGCCGTTTTCTTTCCCTGTACCGTGTCAGCACTGAAGTCCGCTCTGTGGCGAGGTGAAACTTGGAGAGTGTTTGAAAATGTTTTCCACCTTGGAGTTAGTTCATCCCAAACAGTGCTCTCTGTTGCTATTTTGCAGAAAGGCAGTCAAAACCCAAGCAGGATGTTTTAACCCGTGTTTTGTGTGTGTGTGGAGGTCTACAGAAGTGTCCATTTTATTACATAAAGATTATACTTTCCATGTGCATAATTGGCAGAGAGTTCTGGTTGCTGTAGTGGTAAGTAGGGATGAATTAGCAGAACTTCAGTTCACTGCATCTCTTCAACTGAAATGACAAGCCTAGGGCTAAATCCGCGATACGCTGTGCAGGGTGCTACAGAACTGTTCTTTCCATCCGAAGGGTTCTGTTCGTGAGCAAAAGCAACTCTGGGAGCTGGGCATCTGCCGCGTGTTCATTTACCAGCGTGCGGAGGGATGGGACGGGTGGCTGACCTGGATGGACAGGGGAGTGTTCAGATCCACCGTCCCCTTCCAAGTATTTCAGATTTATGTGAGCAAAACTTGTTCTTCAGTGAAAACTGTTCTTACTCTGAGGCGTCGCTTCTCGTTTAGCTTACAGGTTAGTGAAAAATGTGTGCATTTGTGTAGTTCCTTTGTCTCCATGCGCTTCATTTGTGTCGAGATCGGCAGTGAAGCTCCGTTTATACAGGAATTTGATGGGGTCCTCATCTTGCTTGAGAGGCACGTACATTTATACACGCACACACGAGTATACGTGTAGGTATAAAATAAACTCTGGCTGAACACAGGGTCAGAGCTATTTTCTGTGTCCAAAAGAAATTTCAGGAGGAACCTTGGTTTACAGGAAATGTGGAAAGTAACATGTTTGTCCTTTTTCACGGGTGGGGTGGCACACGTGTGGCGGTGCTGTGCTCTTCCCTGCCATGTAGAAATGTGCATGCCCCGGTCGATGAGCGTCAGCGCTGGAAGATGGGCCGTTTCTGCTGGAGCCCTGTGGTTGGCACCCTTCCTGCCAGCGAAGGTGCGCAATGAAGGGTGAACACCTTGTGTGGCCGTGATGGGAAACTCCTGCTGTAACGAGAGTTTTCCGCTCTGCAGGCGGTTCTGCCAGCTCCCGTAAGGCCAGCAGAGGTGACAGATTCCTCCCAGAGGTTTCCCCCTCCCTTTCGAGCTGTGGTGACTCAGGTTTGTCAGCAGTTCTCTCACTTTTTGGACTTTCTTTGCAAGGCCATGCTGATGGAAGGACAGTATCTATGGAAGTGCGTTTGTAAGATCTCGCTCTCTTGCTGCCACGAAGCTGATGCTGCCTCCTGAGTGGGCAGATCTTTGCCAAGAACTTCTCGAGGTTTCCGTCTCCCACATCGCAGCCCGCTGCAGATCCTGTCCGTAAGGCACGGAGCAGCAGAACCCTGATCACTTCTAGTTCGCAGGCTGTTTTTCCTTCACACAAGTCACTTTGGATTTTGTGTCTGTTTTCTGTTTCTTGTCTTGCTTCGGACCTGCGTGACACTCGTGAGCATTCTTCTTTCTGTCGGAGATGTCAGCACGTCTTCTGAGTAGGTTTCTGTGAGTAAAAGCTGGTGATCGAAGAGCAATTCCTTTCCTCCCTTTGGCACTGCTGGTGTCCGAGCCCTGAAGCTCTCTTGCTTGTTGGCCTCCTTCGCGTGCCGGTGAGGCTCGGTGCACAAAGTCACGCAGATAACGCGGTCCCGCTGCGTGGGGTGGGAAGGAGCACCCTGCCCTTGGTTCCAGCATTCTGGGTCTGCCTGGGTGAAGACCGATGATCCTGGCTCATTTCCCCCATCTGGCAGCCCAGTGAGTTTGTTGCTAGGAGGATTATCCAGCTTCAACTTTTTTTTCCTCATACGTGTAGGAGCTCAGGAGAAGGTATCAACCAAGACGAACACAAGCGCTTGTAGCAGCACAGGGACTGTGGAAAGAGCAGGGGGATGAAGAACTGTCAGGGGAGCGTCGGGAGGGTGTAGGGCTGCTGAGAGGGCTCTTACAGAAGAGAAGCTGAAAAAGGGGAGAAACACTAGCTCTAGTTGTTGTTGTTAGACTCTTCCATAAATTCTGACTTGTGTGAGCACCGCAGGATGCCAGCGAAGGTCTGTGCTCCCTGCAGAAGGAAAGCAGAGGGAGTCGGTTCTTGTGAAAAACTCAGGATGAGTCTGTACCACGGCTCGGGAGCAAACCTTGGCATGGTGGGGTCGGGAGGGTGGGACAAGATGAGCTTTACAGGGTCCAGCCAAGCCTGGAGATGTTGAAAATGGGCCCGCAAGAACACGGAGGAAACCCGTTTGCCCGGCAGGCTGCGGGGAAGGCAGCGTGTGCTGCGCCTGGCTGCGGAGCGGGAGATGTCACCGGGGGCTCCTGCTGGGGGAGGATGGAGCGGAGAGAGGAGAAGGAATTTCGGATACAATCCGGTGCCATGTGGACTCGAACGTTCTGCGTGGCGCCTGGGTTTAACGAAGATTGATAATTTGATGGCTGCTACCCGCACTTGCAGCCCTGCCAGCCCGTTGGGTTGAGTCAATCCTGCGCAGCGGGTGCCGGGAAGGAGCCCTGCCCTGCGCTGTGCCCTGGCCCCGCTCTGCCCGGAGCCACCCGGGGCTTTGCTGCCGGTCGGGGCGGCTGCATGGCCCTGGAGCGGGAGGTGAAGGGCGCGAGGAGCGACCTGGGCTGCGGCGTACGGTGAGCAGAGCAGTGGTGTGTGGAACCCCCATCGGCCAGGACTTCTGCTCCAAGAGGATGATGAAGAAAGATGGCTCCTCCAGAGCAGGGCTGAGAAGCCCGGTTTGTACCTGAGCTGGTGACAAAACCTTTCCCCAGTGCCTCGAGCCCAGCTGGGAGCTGACCCTGCCTCGTCTGTGGGTGCGCTGGTTTCAGCGGGGACGGAGTTGATTTTCCTCCTGGTAGCTGGTGCAGCGCTGCGTCTTGGATTTGAAAATAATGTTGGTATTTTAGTTGTTGCCAGGCAGTCGAGGAGCTTTCAGCTTCTCACGCAGCCCTGGCCTGCCCGGTGCGCGGGAAGCTGGGGGGGACACAGCCGGGACGAGCCTGTCTGACCCGAGGGATATCCCACACCACGGGACGCCGTGCTCGGTGTGTGAAGTGGGGGGCGGAGGGAGGAAGGGGGGGGGATGTTCGGAGCGATGGCGTTTGCCTTCCCCAGTCACCGTTCTGCCTGATGGAGCCCGGCTGGACACCCGCCGGCCGAGGGCGAGGAGCGTGGGAACCCGTTGCTTTGCTTTTGTGCGTGGCTTTTGCTTTCCCAGCCCCGGAGTTTTCTCACTTTTACCCCTCTGATTCCTTCCCCCATCCCAGCGGCGGGAGCGAGCGAGCGGCTGCGTGGTGCTGAGCCGCCGGCGGGGGTCAAACCGCGACAGCGGGGATGGCTGGGAGACCGGGGACGCTGGCTGACGGCCAGGCAAGGCTTCCATGACACAGAATTCCTCGGGACTTGCCTTCAGACTGCTCTCTCCTGCGATTTTATTTGGCTGCCGCTTTAAAAACGCGTGCGTTTGCTACATCTAGCAGAGTACGCGGCTGCGTTGTCTCTGCGTGACTTGGAGGGCTGCGTGGAGGTGGTGGAAGCCACCTCCGAGCCCAGCGGGAAGGGACCGCAGCTCAGGGCAGAGGGCTGGGGAGGAGGGAGCCCGGAGGGGTCGGGCAGGGCTGCGGCGAGAGGTGCTGCCCTGGCCTTGCTGCCCTTTGGCACCAAGTGCCTGGCTTTCAGGTGTGCGGTTTAATTTAAAAAAAAAAATTAAAAAATCTGCGCTGCAATCTGTGCTCTAATTTGAGGACACCATTTAGTGATGTTAATTGTGTGCCGGTATTTTGGTATTTTCGATACCCAGCAGTAGGTTAATGACTGTTCCTTGAAGAATGGAGTTTATATAACCCGAGCCGTTGCATAAGGAGGGTGGTTGTGGCCTGAGGAACAGCGGGAACGCAAACGTGCGGGAACGCAAAACCCGGCCCGAGCGAACTCCCCGCGCTGGCCCCGAGGAGCCTCAGGGATGAGCCACACGCGGGTTCCGGCAAGGTGACCGTAACCTTGAGGACGGCTGAGGACCCGGAGGTGACAGCACCGCGCGCCGCGCCGTGACGCCCTGTGCCACCACGCGTTCCCCACGCGGCGGCCGGGGTCTGCTCTCGTCGCCCACGTGGGTCAGCGGGGAGGACGACGGACGGACGGACGGACGGACAACCGGGCACAGAAGTTGTCTCTCCCCGAAGCTCCCGAGCCGGACGCACCGAGCAGCGCGGGGAAACCAAACCATGGGGGAACGCGGAGCGCGAGCGGCCGCTCGGACCTTGGACCTCAGGTTTGAGCGACGGGGCGAGGCGGGACGGGGGGGGGATTTTATTTCTGCCGCAGGAGCGAGCGGGTCTCCGGTGCCCGCATCACCCCGGCTTCCCTCAGGGTGCCGAGCCCCGGGGGGAACCCACCCGAGGGGCGAATCGCCCCCCGCTCCGCCACCAGCACCCCGCGAAGGGCTGGGGACCCTTCGGGCACCCTCTCCGGGGTGGGGGTGAGGGGGGTCTCGGGCCTGGGGGGACCCAAGGGCTGGCGGGGGGAGCGGAGCTCGGGGCTCCGGTATCCCGGGGGGTCCGGGCCGTGCCCGGGCGCGGGATGGGGCCGGCTCGGGGGAAGGTGCGGCTGCGGGGCGGAGGGGGGGGGGAGCCCCGCAAAGGCAGGTCCGCAGCGCTGCCGCTCGCCATGAGCCGCTCCCGGAGCAGCATCTCCCCGCGTAGGTAAACGCTGCCCGGGCGGGGGGGGGGGCGGCTCCGCCTGGGCGCATCTCCCCGCTGCCCCCCGCATCCCTCCCCGCCGCGCCCCGCATCCCTCCCCCGGTGCGGGCCGGGGGCTGCCAGCAGCGGGGACGCGCAGCCCCGAGCCGGGGGGGGCCGCTTATTTTTTCCTTGGGGGTTGCGGGGGGGATGTGCGTGCGGGTTTGGGGTATTTTTTTCCTGGCACCGCTCTGGGGGGGGGGTTTTGGGGAGGGTCGGGGAAGAGGGTGGCGATGAGGCTCCCCCGGACTGGGTGATTTTTGCAGCTTGCCTCCTCCCCCCCCCCCCAACCCCCCCGTTTTTGGCTGGCTTTCCAGTTGCTGCATGCAGGGCTGTGCTGGTGGCGGTGAGTGCCGGGGGGGGGGGGGGACACACCAGGGGGAAGGGGACAGCGACCGATTTTTTTTTTTTTTTTTGGAATCTTATTTTTTTATTTATTATTTTGACCTGTCACGTTTGTCCTAGAAAAATAAAAAAATAAGGCGGTCAGGGCGCGGGAGCCCGCGGCCCCCCCGGCACGGGGGGAGCGGGGGGGGGTGCGTGCGGGGGGCCCCCCGCCGCCCCCCGCCGCCCCGAGCTCTGCGGAATCGCGCGGCTGGGGGCGGACGGACCCGACCGCTGGCAATTCCCCATTGATGTCCATGAATGCAAACACCATGATTTTCATGATCCTGGGCGCCTCTATCGTTATGGTAAGAGATTTTTTTGTTGGCTTCTCTCCCTCCCCTCCATTCCCCCCCCCACCCCCCCACTGCCCCTTCGCCCGCGCCGCTGTGTGTCTGCGTGCGTGGCGCAGGCGTGTGTGGCCCCATCCAACGCCGACGATGCTTTTCTTGATGCCCGCTTCCGTCTCTGGCAATCGAACTAGGGTCAGTGTTTTATTCCACCATCCAGAGTTGACCAGATGCCTTGGTTGTGGGCTCTTACAGGCAATAGCTTGCTTGATGGACATGAACGCCTTGCTGGACAGATTTCACAATTACATCTTACCGCATCTGCGAGGGGAAGACCGAGTCTGCCACTGCAACTGCGGGAGGTAAGTCACCCGGATCGCACCCCTCTCGCCTGCCGACCCCCACCCCGAGCCCCTTCCCACCCCACCTCGCTGGCAGGGCACGGGGAGGCGGGTGCCAGGGCTACCATGTTTGCATTCTGCCTGTGTCTCACCTTCCTCAGCAGCCCCTGCGCGAACACAAGGGGGGTTTTGGTGGGGTTTTTTTTTCTGGAAGAACAGTTTTCCGTGGGCCTGGAAGTCCGTTTTCCTTTGTGTGCATGCTTGTGTAGGTGCATCTGCGAGCCCCGGGAGAGTGAGTAACTTTGATTTACACACTTGTCATTCCGGCTGCGCTGTCACCGGGCCGTGCTGTTTCTCGGGGTGTTCGTGGTCCGGGCGTTGCAGCGGTTGGTGGTTGTGTGGCTTGAGCGGAGCGGGCTCCGGAGCACCCGGAGGAGCTGTGTCCAAGAGGGACTTTGAGGCTTGGTGATCTTGGATCAGCTTTTAATTCCCGGTGGCCTTTCTCCCGGGAGCTGCACGCGGAGGCAGCTGGTCCGCGCTTTCACGGAGCGCTCGGCGCGCGGAGGGCGTCGGGGTGCGTTCCGCGGAGTGACGCCTTGGCTGGGTCCGAGTTCAGGACTGGGCAATCACCTGCATCTCTCCAGGGCTGGCTGGCCCTGCTGAATTCTCCCAAGCAACGCAGCGTTGTCTGTGTCGCCTGTGATCGCCGAGGAGCCTGGCGTGTGGCTGGGCTGTGGCCGCTCTGCGTGTCAGAGCCGGGGGAGCGAGTTTCGGGGAGGTGGATTTCTTGCTTCTCCGTGGGATTGGTGTCAGGGATCCTCATCCCACGCTCCTGGAGACCGCGCTGCCCGCGGGCGAATGGCTTGTCTCTGGGGGAGGAAAGCTGTGCCAGCTGAAGGCCGTGCTGGGGGAGCCCTCCCCGGCCACGTCCAACATCTGGACTGAGCTCTGCTCTTCTCCGAGCCACCTCGGAACCGACCGCGTCCCGTCCCCAGGCGTCACATCCCCAGGGGTCCCTGGAGCGGAAGCTAAGCTGAAGTGGGACGCGCGTAGCTTGACGAAGCGAAGCGGCTCTGTCCTTCCGCTCTGCTTCGTTCCCCCAAGGTGATCGTTACCTTTCTCCCCGGTTCCTCCTCAGACTCCCGTGGCAGAACAGCAGAGCAGGTACAAGCAGCGTCTCCAGGGCCAAACGCGGCCAGGTCCAGTGCGAGCTCGCGAGCGGACGCGCAGTGCCCGGCTCCTCGGGCACCACTGCCCTCAGGCTGGGGACAAGCAACGGCCACAGCATCTTGGAGCCTTTCTGGCAAGGATTGGCTTTTTCTGATGTAGTTTTTGGGAGTCTTCTTGATGTTTCTCACTACTTTAAGGGTTTTCTTCTACCTCTTCAAGCTGTTTTTATTTTTACTGGTCATATCTGTGTTCAGGGCTGGTGCAAACTGGCTGCCAGTAATAGACTTTAGCATCGTCTGGAGCAGCTGAGTGGTGTTGGGTCTCAGTGGTGGTGCTGGTGGGGTGTCCCTTCTGCCCAAGGCTACGAAGGTGGCAGGGCCACTGCGCTCTCCTCTAACTCCATGTCTGCAGAGAGGCCGTTGGGGCAGATAAATTCACCATGGTGCTCTCCCCAGACACAGTTAGGTCATTTCTTGGAAGCTGTTTTGGGCACTTTCTAAATTGTCACGCGTGGATCTGAGAGGAGGCAGAGAGCAGAAGTTTACCAGCTGCCTTCGGTGCGTTGAAGCAATGGCTCTTGCCAGCAGAAAGAGCGCACCGGTCTCCGCTCCCGGGCACGGGCTGTGGTTGTGGCGAGTGCCGGATTCGGCGTGTTCGTGCTCTGGTGTAGGAGGTGCTGGCAGGAAGCATGGCTGCGCCGCGGGACGTTGCGTGGCCTCCTGCTGAGGTTGGGTCTGGGAGCTCCAACCTGCTGCCCGTGGTCCGGCGGCTCTGACTGAGTGGGTGGGTGATGCTGGATGTGCCGTGTCCTTCTTGCCCGCTGCCCAAGCGCTCGGAGGGCAGGCCGTTAGCGCACGCGGCGGGACAGCCGTGGGCAGCTCCACCTCACGCTGGGCAAGGACGTGTCCGGGAGTGTGCCATGAGTGGTGGTACCAGGGGCTGATGGAGGACTCTCAGTTTGCCAATAACCAAAGGGCGTCCTTGGAGGAGGGAACCCAGGGGCTGATGGGTTACAAACTGAAGCACAGGAAGTTCCGTCTGAATATGAGGAAGAACTTCTTCCCTCTGAGGGTGACGGAGCCCTGGCCCAGGCTGCCCAGGGATGTTGTGGAGTCTCCTTCTCTGGAGATATTCCAGACCCGCCTGGACAAGGTCCTGTGCAGCCTGCTCTGGGTGACCCTGCTTCGGCAGGGGGGTTGGACTGGGTGACCCACAGAGGTGCCTTCCAACCCCGACCATTCTGTGATTCTGTGATGGAGGACTCTCAATTTGCCAATAACTAAAGGGTGTCCTTGGAGGAGGGAACCGGCATGTTGCAGGGAGGAATGGGGAAAATGAGTAAATACTGCAGAAATGGAAGGGGAGTAAGAGCAGGAATAAATGAAGACTGAGGTGCAACAGGCTGAGCTTTGCTGTTTTTCCCTCCTGCCCTAGCCTAAGTTGTAGTGTCAGTCACACCAACTAATTAATTGAGAAATGTTTTCCTTCCACGCTCCTGTCCTGGCTGTATCCTTCCTCGGGGTATCCAAGTGGACCCCTTCCCCAGGAAGACAAGGTCTACCATGTCGCAGCACCCCGGGCTGGGCTGTGAGTTCCTGGCCTTGGGCATCCAGCGTACAGCAGGATGCGCTCGCTGGAAGGAATCGGAATCTGCATCGAGCTTGTGTCCCTGTGAAGGGCTGGAAACCACTGCCTGGCTGGTGGTGGCCGTGGACAGAGATGTTGCTCAGGGAGGTTGTGGAGTCTCCCTCTCTGGAGATATTCAAGACCCGCCTGGATGCAGTCCTGTGCAGCTTGCTCTGGGTGACCCTGCTTGGGCAGGGGGTTGGGCTGGGTGACCCACAGAGGTCCCTTCCAACCTCCACCATGCTGGGATCCTGTGGTTTTGTGACTGTGGCCAGGCAATCTGGGGCTCTGAGCTGTGCCTCTCCCTGGCCTCTGTGTCCCACCTCATCACGGTGGGACACCCCACCTCACGCAAGGCCCCAGGGAGAAAGCCCAGCCTTCAGCCCTTGGCTATGCTGGAGCACCCTTCCCAGCTGGAGAACCGTGGGCAGCCCGGGGCCTTTGGCTCTGGCTCAGTGCGCAGCAGGCGGGGGGGGGCCCAAAGGCAGATGGGTGCCATCAGGGCATCCACAGCCCGGGTCTCCACTCCTGTGGCAGCGGGGAGGGGGCTGCCTGTGTTCCCAGCTCCCTCTCCTCCCTGGTTTCTGTCCACACCTCCCGCTCCCTGGGGAGGGCGGCCGGGCACGGGGAGGCTTCCTCTGGTGGGAGGCTGGTGGGCACCAGCATGAGCCCTATCTGAGGTGGGCTCTGCCCACGTTCTGGTGGCTCTGGGCTCATCGGAGTGTCCTGGGCGCGTGGCCAGCAGGGCAGATGTTCTGGCTGTCTCCTTGAAGGGCTCTTCAGGGTGTGTGGAGGCTGGGGCTGGGGTCCCTCCGCATGGGCAGGACTCTGCCTCTTCTCTCCATGGGGGACTGGGGCTAGCAAGAAGGGTCCCAGGACAAGTGAAAGGGAGTGCCAGCTTAGGGCACCCTGCCCGCTTCTTCCCGAGACGCCCTCTGCCAACCCTTGCCTCGCAGAGAGGGCCTCACTCCCCGCACCTGGGGACCATACTTTGGGTTTTTTCCCCATGTCCCAAAGCACTTGATGCGTTAGCAGTGACTGGGGTTAAGACACGTGGGGAAGAAAACCAGCCCCATCTCCAGGGGCTGCTGGATGCTTGGTCCCCACCCTCGCCATGCACATCCCTGCGCGTCAGGGTCCGCGGGGCTGTTTGAGGCTGGAGATGTTGAGCCTGATGAGATGCCAGAAGCAAGGCAGCAATTCGCTGGGGCAAGAGGGACCTCGCTACGTGGGCCCTGGCGGGTGCTCCTGGGGGTCCGTGGTGTTGGAGGGGAGTCGTGGGTGCGGGAAGGTGCTGGTGAAGGCTGCGCTGTGCAGTTTGCGGTGGCTGCAGGGATGGTCCCGCAGCTGGCTGTGCAGTGCCAGGAGGTGATGCTGCCTGGAGCTGCTCCTGGAAGCTGCCCTTCCCTCCCACCCAGTGGGAAGAAGCAAGTGATGAAGGCTGATGTGTGTGTGCGATCTGTTGAGTGGCACCATCCACCGAGCCACTCTTCAGCTGGAAGTTGGGTGGGCCGGGCAGTGCCTTTGCCACGGGAGTGGTCCTGCCTGGGGCTGGGCGGGTGGTCCAGGGGGTCGGTGGGAGCAGATGGACCCGTCTGTGCAGGTGGGGTCTCGCTGCTAGGCTGGACTGGGGCTTCCCACTTGGCTAAAGCCACGGAGGACAAAGTTGCTGGAACTCCTGAGGCCACAGTGGGCAACCAGCCCTGCCACGTGCTTGGGAGAGGAATCACAGAATCACAGAATGGTAGGGGTTGGAAGGGACCTCTGTGGGTCATCTAGTCCAGCCCTCCTGCCGAAGCAGGGTCACCTACAGTAGGTTGTAGAGGACCTTGTCCAGGTGGGTCTTGAATATCTCCAGAGAAGGAGACTCCACAGCCTCCCTGGGCAGCCTGGGCCAGGGCTCCGTCACCCTCAGAGGGAAGAAGTTCTTCCTCATGTTCAGCTGGAGCTTCCTCTGCTTCAGTTTGTGCCCATTGCCCCTTGTCCTGTCACTGGGCACCACTGAAAAGAGATTGGAGGAGGCTGGTGTAGAGCTCGTGTAGAGCTGGTGTAGAGCTGGTGCAGGGAGCCAGACCCTCAGCAGCGAGACAGGGCTGGCCCTGGCACCTGGTGCTGATGCCAAGCCAGGTGTGACAGGACTGTTCCTCTCCTGACGTCGGCCTCCTTGCTGGAGGAGGAAGGGGTGACGGCCACGTTTACGCTCCTGCCGGCTCCCGCCGATGCCGTGATGTTGCTGGAGCAGATCCCTGGGGGAGCTTGGTGCTCTCTGTCCTCAGCGAGCGGAGATGCTCAGGCTGCCCAGACCCCTGTGCTGGTGCCTGCTCGCGTGCTGGTCCTGGCTCCTTGGGATGTGCCCGTCCCCAGGAGGGAGCCGGGCGGTGGAGGACTGCGGAGGTGTAGCGTTGTCCCAGTCCCGACGTCTCTGTCCCAGCCAGCAAAGGGTCCTCTCTGGAAGCGGAGAGCTGGCAGCGGATCAGGAGCTGGGTGATGTCATGCAAAGGAAAAACACCAAAGGGCGTCGGTGGAGGCAGGGTGAGTTGGAGAGGACAGATGACACCTGCACGGCGCAGGGACCCGTCGACACAGCCGGGGGGGCTTGGGAATGCGCTGTCTGGGAAAGGACAGGGACCTCGGGAGCTCTGGCGTGACTTCTCCTTGCCACTGACCTTCTGAGTGACCTTGGGCGAGTCTTTCCCTCCCAGGCAGAGTCTCTCCCCGCGAGCGGGGTTGGAGAGGGCTGCGAGGAGCGTCAGCCTTTCCCCAGTGCCAGCACCCTGCAGCAGAGCCGGGGGCCCGGCCAACCCTCAAGTCAGCGCTTGAAGTCCCAGGGATGCTTCAGCCCTGCTCTCCCCAGGCTCCGGTCCAGGAGGGAGAGTCCCAGGGCAAGGCTGTGCCCAGGTCTGGTGGGCACGGGGAGCCTGCCGTGCCGTGGGCTGCTCCCGGGAGGGACAGGCCAGCAGCACTGCGGCCGGGAGATGCACAGAGAATATATTTTTACTCCCTTTCCTCTTTTTTCAGTCATTAAGCCTCCCACTGTGCAGGTGCTGGGCAGCTGGGCGTGCTCACTGCCCAGCGCTGGAGACCACCGGGCTTTCTTGGGCTCCTGGTAGCTGCTACAGCGCGCAGGGTGCCGGGGAGATGTTGTCACCCGCGCAAAGGTGCTGTCCGTGCGGGTCTGGCTTCAGTGGTGACGGCTCTGAGAGGCTCTGGGCTGTCTGGGGAGAGGCTGCAAGGTCAGCAGGGATGCAGGAGAGCATCCAGCTCCGCTTGCCTGCGCCGGGGGGGGGCCAGGGTAAGCCGCCTTCCCCAGACCCTGCTGCAGCCCAGCCAGGTTGTCACAGCTGCGCCGAGAGCCCGAGCGATGTGACACGTCTGCCGCCGGCCCCGGAGCCGGAGGGAGCCGAGCTGAGCCGGAGCACCAGCGGGGCCGGCAGCCCCGGCGTTGGGGGAAGCGTGGAGGCAGCGACGGGTTCTTGGCATCTCAAACGACGGCTCCGCGGCGCTTTTCGAAAGGCTCCCGTGCTGTGCCCCGGCTGCAGCAGCCAGCACGCGCGCAAGGTCACTGGAAGGGACAACAGCGCTCTGGGCAGCAGCGAGGCTTCCCAGCCACGCTGGCCAAGGCTCTGCTCCAGCCCGCTGCACCCCAGGAGGACAGGAGGTCTCCCCGCTGTGTCACAAAGGCTGCGGAAGGGGACGGGGACGCTGCAGCTCAAGCACGCGTGCACAGGCACAAACGCTCTGCTCCCTTGGTCCCTTCAGCGTCTCACCAGAGCCGGGTGCTGCCTAGCTGGGGACAGCTCAGCAAACCCAGCCTCTCACTTGCTCCAGGAGAGAAGCTGCTGGCCATCTCCCGCTTTCCAGGGTGTTTCTGGCCTGAAGTATCATCACGTTGCTTTTTGACCTCTGCTTCCGGTGGAAGCTCCACCACCCCAGGGGTGGGCACGGCTCCTGGGGGTGGCTGGAAGCACATGGCACATGGTTAACCCAGCAGGAATCATTTGACCTGGATCTGCCGTGACAACCAAGACCAGCTTGAGCTGCTCAGGAACTGGCCCTCGGGTTATTTGGCACAACTTTTTCTTGTAAAGGAACAGGGGCAGGACGTGGGTTTACCTGCTGAGGACCACGTGTATTTCGTGACAGCTCTCACAGCTGAAAGGTGCTGTGAACCCCAGAGTGAGACCTCACGCTCGCGCCGGTCGCCTGACTCAGGTGATGCAAGGCTGAAGGAGATTTTCATCTCTGCCCAAAGGTCTTCGGTTGGTGAAGCAGGCGCTGGCTGGAGGGTTACGCCAGCCCCTGGATGGCCACGTTTCTGAAAAAGTTTGGCCAAAAACGTTGTGTTTGACCTGGGCTGCAGGGATTTTTGTGCTTTCTTTTGGCTCGACAGGATTGAGGGGTGCCACTGAGAGGGGGAGGAAAACAGGGACAGACCCCCAGAAGTTTCCTGCTGCAGCTCAAGTCCTTGGGGATGTTACAGGTGACACTGGCACATCAGCACGTTATTAACAGTGCACAAAGGTCACAGAGTCACAGAATGGTCAGGGTTGGAAGGGCCCTCTGTGGGTCACCCAGTGCCACCCCCTGCCCAAGCAGGGTCACCCAGAGCAGGCTGCACAGCACCGCGTCCAGGTGGGTCTGGAATATCTCCAGAGAAGGAGACTCCACAGCCTCCCTGGGCAGCCTGGGCCAGGGCTCCGTCACCCTCAGAGGGAAGAAGTTCTTCCTCGGGTTCAGCTGGAGCTTCCTCTGCTTCAGTTTGTGCCCGTTGCCCCTTGTCCTGTCACTGGGCACCACTGAAAAGAGTCTGGCCCCGTCCTCCTGACACCCACCCTGCAGACATTTATAAGCATTTATAAGGTCCCCTCTCAGCCTTCTCTTCTCCAGGCTGAACAAGCCCAGCTCCCTCAGCCTCTCCTCGTAGGAGAGATGCTCCAGTTCCCTCATCATCCTCGTAGCCCTGCGCTGGACTCTCTCCAGTAGCTCCTCATCTTTCTTGAACTGGGGAGCCCAGCACTGGACACAGCACTGCAGATGGGGCCTCACCAGGGCAGAGCAGAGGCGAAGGAGAACCTCCCTCGACCTGCGGGCCACACTCCTCCTAATGCACCCCAGGATGCCATTGGCCTTCTTGGCAGCCAGGGCACACTGCTGGCTCATGGTTAACCTGTCGTCTACCAGGACACCCAGGTCCCTCTCCACAGAGCTGCTCTCCAGCAGGTCCGCCCCAAGCCTGTACTGGTGCCTGGGGTTGTTCCTCCCCAGGTGTAGGACCCTGCACTTGCTCTTGTTGAACCTCATCAAGTTCCTCCCTGCCCAACTTTCCAGTTGGCAGAGCTTTTCCAAAGCAGGGTGTGTGGTACAGAAAACCCCTGGGGAAGCACACGAGGAGGGTGCCATGTCCCGCGCCGCTGCCGCGCTGCCCGTCTGTGCGTGCACGTCCGTGAGTCGCGTCCCGGCTCGGAGTACCGGGAGAGCCTTGGCAGGGGGAGGACTGCGCTCCGGGACCCTCTTCTGGCGCAGGGCTGTGACCCCACGTGAAAACGACCACGAGTGTGGGGAGAGGTCTGCACGCCCTTCCCAGGGGTGGGTTGTGCCTGGGCAGGTTCGCTGCTCTCAGCCCCGGAGGCAGCTGCGCGTCGGGGATGCTGGGCGTGGGGGGGCTGGCGGTCGCCCCATGGGCTGTGGGACAGAATCACAGAATGGTAGGGGTTGGAAGGGACCTCTGTGGGTCACCCAGTCCAACCCTCCTGCCCAAGCAGGGTCACCTACAGCAGGCTGTAGAGGACCTTGTCCAGGCGGAGCTTGGATACCAGCGATGCGAGGGGGTAGGTACCAGCGCCTGCTGGGCCACTCGGCTGCTTCATCATTTGGAGGAGTCTAGGGGTGCGGAGGGGTTTGTGGACTCAGCCCTCGGGCTCTTTCTGTACAGCAAGAAGCAAAATCCCCGGCAGTGACCGGGGAAAATGGCACGCAGGAGGTGTGCGTGAGGCTTCCTTCTCCCCTCCTGTAAAGCTGCTGGGCTGTGCTCGTCAAATTAATGGGAGCCCTCCCATTCGTGAAGGAGAGCTCCCTTTTTGGGGGCCCTCACCCACCCTCTGCTCCCTAGGTTTTCCCTGGCCAAATGAGGGGAAAAAAAATCTCTGGTTACAAACCAACCAGCAAGAGGAGGTGTGAGCAGGGCCTGCCCTTAGCCGCTGCGATCACCTTGAGCTGCCATCAGAGCTGGCCTGGATGCATCTTCCTGCTGCTGCTGCCCCAGTCTGGTCCCCAGTACTGGGACCTTGGCCTAAAGCAGCTGGAGAGCAGTGCTGGGCAGCAGGAGCGTGGCTGGACGGGCTGCCCATCCACACCACCTGTTCCTGCTCCTGAGGGAGCTGGGCTTGTTCAGCCTGGAGAAGAGAAGGCTGCGAGGGGACCTAATAAATGCTTACAAATATCTGCAGGGTGGGTGTCAGGAGGATGGGGCCAAGCTCTTTCCAGTGGTGCCCAGCGACAGGACAAGGGGCAACGGGCACAAACTGAAGCAGAGGAAGCTCCAGCTGAACCCGAGGAAGAACTTCTTCCCTCTGAGGGTGACGGAGCCCTGGCCCAGGCTGCCCAGGGAGGCTGTGGAGTCTCCTTCTCTGGAGATATTCCAGCCCCGCCTGGACACGGTGCTGTGCAGCCTGCTGTGGGTGACCCTGCTTGGGCAGGGGGTTGGGCTGGGTGACCCCCAGAGGTCCCTTCCAACCCCCACCATTCTGTGATTCTGTGATTCCATCCCCTACGTGCCGTGACACCAGGTTGTACACCAGCCCTGCGAGCTGTGATCTGCTGGGAGCCGGTGCCTCTGGTGCAGGTGGCCTCCATTAAGTCATTGCTGAGATTAGGGCTGTTTTCAGCAGGTTCCTTGGAGTGGAGGTTTGTTTGTGTAAATATTTGGACGTTTCTCAGGCGTGATTATTGAGCAACCTGCACCTCATCCATATTCAGAGGCTTCCAGCGATTGCCTCCTCTCCCGTGCGTGGGAGCAGGGCTGGGTCGGTGGCTGCGGGAGGGACGTGAGCGGAGGTGATGCTGGTGGGGGTGGCAGTGGACGATGCTGGGGAGATCCCATGCAGCCGTGCCCTGGCCTTGAGCTGGGAGCCCTGGGGACGCGCCTGTGCTGCAGCGGCAGGACCGATGTGGACCGATGTGGACTGATATGGACTGATGTGGACTGATGTGTGCAACCTCAGCAGCACTGGCAGGCACGTGGGGCTGCTGAGCACACCTCGCTGTGGCCGGCTGGCCGCTCCTGGGCTCCCTGGCAGCGGGGACAACGTCTGCCCGAGCCGTGGCTGCCTCTGCGTTGGGCAGTGGGAGGAGGCGGGATGGCCAAGCACAGAGCCTGGGCAGTCTCACGGCTCCTGGTTGCTCTCAGGGAAGGTGAAGAGCTGTGTGAAGCAGATGCAGAGGCTCCAGAGCAGCTTGCTTCCAGTGTTGCTCGGCATCGTGTGTCCCCTGTCACAGAATCACAGCATGGTCGGGGTTGGAAGGGACCTCTGGGGACCCAGCCCAACCCCCTGCCCAAGCAGGGTCACCCAGAGCAGGCTGCACAGCACCGCGGCCAGGCGGGTCTGGAATATCTCCAGAGAAGGAGACTCCACAGCCTCCCTGGGCAGCCTGGGCCAGGGCTCCGTCACCCTCAGAGTGAAGAAGTTCTTCCTTCATGTCACCTGGGATCCTCCCGTCCCACATGCTCAGCTCACCAGTCACAGCGGGTCCCCTCCCCGCCAGCCCCCACAGACCTGCTACGACTCCCTCACTCCATCCTTGCTGTCTCCCTGCCTTTCTCAAGTTAAGCAGGGTCTTTCAGGCAGTTCGGCGTCATCCCAAGTTTGGTCTCCACCACCTCATTGCACAAATAAACCCAGCCGCCCTTCTGGCACAAGGCATGGGGCCAGCCTCTCCAGAACCCTTAGAGATGTCGGTCTCTGCAGGCTCCAGAGCCTGTGCTCTCCCTCGCAGGAGCTGGTGGCTTTTTTTGGAGACTGGCGACGATGCAGGGTCAGGCCAGGCATCTGGCCGTGTCCCCAGCCAGTGCTGGCCGGTGGGGTGGGGTGGGAGGAAGGCTGCAGAGCCTGCACCCAGCAAAGCCGGGCTGGGAGACCTTCCCGAGCCAGGGTGCTGTGGAAGGGAGCTGCCAGGTTCAGCTGCAGCGGCCATCCACCCCGGGCACTAAGGGGAGGCTCGCTGGTGGCTGGGGAGGTTTAGACTGGATAGTAGGAAAAATTTCTTTACTGGGAGAGTTGTAAAGCATTGGACCAGGCTGCCCAGGGCAGTGGTGGAGTCACCAGCCCTGGAGGTGCTCAGAAAACTTGTAGACGTGGCCGTTCAGGACATGGTTTAGCAGGCACGGTGAGGATGCGTTGACGGTTGGACTTGATGATCTCAGAGGTCTTTTCCAGCCTGGATGATTCTGTGATTCTATGCTGTGCTGAGGAAGACCTCTTGCTACCTGTTCCAGGCGGTCATTGCTGCCGGTTCCTTCAGGACGGTGAGGGAGACCCCGCATCCCAAACCACCCCAGTCGCGCAGTGAGACAACCTGAGGCGGTTTCAGAGCTTGCATGACTTCTCCAGGAGCGGTACGCTGCGGGGTCTCTGCCGTCTGCTGCCCGCGGACGAATTCACGGCGTGCTTTCAAGCCCTTCCTCCATGGCTGCAGACACGCTCTGCTCTCATACGGGAAAGATGTGATTCTCACCTTACCCCGAGAGAAGGGACACGGAGCGGAACAGCACCCGCCTGGAGAAGGGCCATGGAGCTGCCGGCGCTGGCAGCACTGCCGAGCAGAGGGCCCTTCCGACCCCCATGACTGCGCTTGCAGGAGCACAGCCTGATTGACCTCTGCCCGTGAACATCAACGCAGCAGGGCCCTTTGCGGCCCCGGGGAGGTGACCACCCCAACCTCATGCTGTCCTGAATATTTTCTTCCATTTTACAGATTGCAAGCTTAGGCACAGAGAGCCTGTGTCAGGAATGCAACACAAAGTCCAGGCATGGGTTCAGGTTTCTGGCTGAGGGAGCTGGGCTTGTTCAGCCTGGAGAAGAGAAGGCTGAGAGGGGACCTAATATACACTTACAAATATCTGCAGGGTGGGTGTCAGGAGGATGGGGCCAAGCTCTTTCCAGTGGTGCCCAGCGACAGGACAAGGGGCAACGGGCACAAACTGAAGCAGAGGAAGCTCCAGCTGCACATGAGGAAGAACTTCTTCCCTCTGAGGGTGACGGAGCCCTGGCCCAGGCTGCCCAGGGAGGCTGTGGAGTCTCCTTCTCTGGAGATATTCAGGACCCGCCTGGACAAGGTCCTCTACAGCCTGCTGTAGGTGACCCTGCTTTGGCAGGAGGGCTGGACTAGATGACCCACAGAGGTGCCTTCCAGCCCCTACCATTCTGTGATTCTACCTCGCTCTCTGCCAATTCCTCTGCTGACATAAGCACAAAAAGCCAAGACAGCGCTTCTGCTCCCGGAAATGTTGGTGGAAACTCAAAGGAACGGTGTTAAACCAGTCCCTGGTCCCAAGGGCAGGCGCTGGGTGGAAATGGCACTCTGCTCTGCTCCGCTGATGCTTTTCCCTCTTTCTGTTCCCTGCAACAGGCATCATGTCCACTACGTCATTCCGTATGACGGGGATCAGTCGGTGGTGGACTCCTCGGAGAATTACTTTGTGACTGACAATGTAACCAAGCAAGAGATCGACCTGATGCTGGGACTTTTGCTGGGCTTTTGTATAAGCTGGTTTCTGGTGTGGATGGACGGGGTTCTCCATTACGCAGTGCGAGCCTGGAGAACCAGCCGACGGTATGGTAAGTGCAGCCTCCCGGGCTCCCTTCGCTCCCCGCAGCCCCTCGCCCCGTCCCCCGAGGCTGGTGGAGAGGGAGGAGGCCAGCGGCCTCGCAGCCTTTGTGCCGTGGGGATTCGGCACAGCCCGCTTGCCGCGAGCGGGACCGTTGGCGTGGCCACATCCAGCCAAGGAGCCCAGCCTGGCGGGCTGCGCTTCGGAAAGCGCGGAGTTGGTGCCAAGGGCTGGATGATGGAGAAGCAGCCCGTTGGCCCCTAGGCAGGCTGGCAGGTGCTGGTGCTGTGTCTGCACACGTGGGCAGGGTATTTTCAGGCCAGACAAAACTTCCCTGCAATCTGGATTTTTCTGTGCATTGCAGCCGGGCACGTGCTTGCGGAGCGCAGCCTCTTGCTGTCTGTATGAACTCGTGACAACGTGGTGATGATGGCAGATGTCTCTGTGCTGTCCCAGGGACGCACCAGCCGAGGTTTCCCCATCCTCACTGCTGTTCCAGATGTGTCAGTTTTTCTTTTCCTGTAGTGACATCAGCCCCAGATGGAGAAGCATCCAGCAGAGTTACTCTGTGGACCAGTTAGCTTAGCGTCCTGAGAGCGGCCAACAGACGCCCCTCCCGAGGCCCTCTCTGCCACTCTTTGCTCTCTCGGCACGGACATCTCATGAACTTTAACTGTTGGAGGGGGAAAAAAGACAGAAAATCTATCGAAACAGTGAATGACTTGAAATCCCACAACAGCTGCCCTGCAAATCTCAGTCTCTCTAACTCTGACTGATGGTGTCTGTTAAATTACATCCCAGAGAAAAAACGAGAGTGAGCAAGAGAAAGATTTATCTGCAAACCTGCGAGAAATTCTAATTAGAGAAGTGGACTGTCTCTTTCTAAAAACTCAGCAAAATGATATTAATTTCTCATTAGTCTTCCCAAACCCCCGGCAGCCTGCTCGAGCGCTTGCTGAATCGAGACCCTCTCGGGGCGGTGTGGCTGTCGTCTCCCGAGCAGAAGGGCGATTCTCGGCGTCTCCAGTGAGCTCTGGGGTACCCAGCCAACCCCGAGGCCGTGACACCCAGTTTTGATCAGCCCTCTGGGGCTGCGGTCGCGTCGGCGCTCGTGATGTCGGCGGGGCTGGCAGGAGCCGTCCTGGGGCGGGACGCTGCGGCGCGTGCGGCGCGGGAGAGCTCTTGCCCTCTGTGACGCAGCTGCGAGCGACAGCCGTGGCGTCGCTGTCTTGTGAATCCATACTGCACAGATTTTTATTTTTTTGTAATTAAGGATAATGCTAGGAGTTAATTTAGTATTTAAACCAAACGAGCTTTTTCCTTTCTTTTTTTTTCCCCCTCCCTGCGTATGCATATTCTAAACCTTTAAGAAGGGGTTGCCATCTACCGTGCAGACACATCTCAGAAAATGAATGCAGCGTTACTCTGCACCCAGCTTTTGCTCCCCTGAGCGACCCCTTTGGCAGTGCCCCTTTCCCCTCGGGGAAGGCTGACAGCCCTCTGGCCTGAGACGTTGTCCCTGCGTGCCGGCTTTGAGGTGTTGCACCAGTGACACGGGACCAGCCTGCTCTGAAACCAGGCTGGTTGCTCCACAGCTGCGTGCTCGCACGGTCCCGGCTCTGTCGACCGCCCCGTGTCCTCACAGGGTGGGAGAGCCTGGAAGCCCCCCTCACCGAATCCGTAAGCGGGGTTTCCAGTGTATACCGGGCAATGGGACGTGAGGTCTCTTTCCAGTAAAGGTTTTTACGTGCCTTGAGGCGTTCTGGCCGAAGAGCAAGCAGTGGTGTGCTGTGCTGGGTGCCCTTCGCTGACGACAGGCTGAAAGATCGCGGGGGAATCTGAAACCAAATCGTGAACGTTGAGCTTTTAGGTATTTCCTACTCATTCAAGTCAACTATGCAAATCTAGTCATTGTAAAGGCAATAAGCAGAAAGGATGCCTATTTCTTTGAGGAATGACTGCCTAAGCTAGAATTTCCTTCTGAAGAAAGAGATGGTGCCTGTGACTCTGAGAGCTGGGGTAGGGGTACCACAAACTGCTGTGCTGGTAGAGAGCATGGAGCCCTCCCCGAAAGGCAGGAGCACCTCTGAGCAATGACTCAATGTCACGTTGCGTCCTGATCAGCTTAAATTTTGGTCTATTAGAATAACCTATAGCTCCTTCCTGATGGAAGAGATTTCTCAAAATAGAAAATATTCTGTAGACACTCAGCCATCAGACCGCGCTTCACGGTCGCTGCAGTCAGAGCAGTCTCGTACCACCTCACCCTAGCTGCAATGGTTCAACTTTATACAACCTGCCGTGCTCTGGGACTGTCAGACTCTCCTTGGTGGGGCTGGGCTATGGGTATTGCTGGCTGGAATGACCCAAAGCTCTCGTGAAACTGAGTGGCAGCCAAAACATTGCGACAGGGAAAGGTCCATGGGCTGAAAGCTGAAACGCTGGATAAAAAAATGATGCTGCTCAGCCTGCACTGGCTGCGGGGCAGAAAGTGGCTTGTGCTGATGTTGGGAGAAGTTGGCCAATGTTTCAGAAGACAGAAGAAGAGCACGGTGTGTGTGGCAGCAGCGTGCTGCTCTTTCCCCGGCAGCTTGGTCCCCGGAGCAGCTCCCTGCCAGCTACAGAGACCAGCAGAGCTCAGCCTGGTGCGGCCTGCGCTGAGCCGTGCCCGCACTGTTGGCCCGGCATTCGGAGCGCGAGGAGGGCTGGAGGGCTCCGACCAAGAGCAGAAAGCTGGAGTTGGCCTCTTCTACCTCCCAGCTCGGCTGTCGTGATGGGCCAGTGCAGCTGCTCCGTGACAAGTCTGGGAGAGGACAGGCAGTGCTGTGGCTGCAGCCAAGGCTGAAGCCTGGCTGGGGAGCAAGGGTGGTCTGAAGGGACGCCCCGAGGGTGGCCTTCTCAAGGCCTTAACTAGTGCCTGATATCTGGAGAACATGGGTCTCACCATTCCTGTAATATCTCACCTTCCTTCTCCTTTCTGCTTTCCAGACAATTCCTGGTCTTGGATTCCAAAGTTTTGTAACTTTAAGGAGTTCAGAAAACGTCACCACAGGCAGTACGAGGAGGCGACTGGGAACATGGTGCACATCAAACAGAAGCTGTACCATAACGGGCACCCTAGCCCGCGGCACCTCTGAGGAATGCCTTCCCCTCCAGAGACTGCAGCCAGGTTTTAAACAGGACTTTGCTCTTCTTCCAGGGGAACAGCTACTACTTTACCCCTCTGTGGAAGCCAGCCGAGGACACAATTTTACTTCCCCATCCTGTGTGTCCCTGTGGCACACCACGATGCACAACTAAGCCAGTCCTGGATGCTACGCAGCCAAGACATTGCACTGTGTTCCACGTTTTATTGTCGGACTCGTGTATATATGTAAAAAGCAGACAAACAAAAACAAACGAAAAAAGAGAAAAGAGATTTGCATTCTACTTTCAACCCCCTTTTCCTGGCATTCACGGCTGTCCTGCACATCCAGCTGCCCTCCGGGGAAGGTTGGCCAAGGGTACGGAGGTGGGACGACGTGAAGAAGATGCCGAGTTTCTCATCCAAGAGCTCACGCCCCCCATTTCTTTGGTCCTTTGGCTTGGTTTCGCTCTGCTCTGTTCCTTCCGTTGCTAGAATGGCTTGGCTGGTCGCAGGGTTGGGTGGGGTTGAAGTCTCCCTTTTGCTTTGGGTCACGGTTTTGGGAGTCGCTGCGGGGGAAGGAAGTCCTGGGAACGTAGAACCGATGTGTTCTTTGCGTTGCTGGACCCTGAAACCTGCCCTGAGCAAGCCGAGAGGTCTCAGCACCGGGGGAGCAGGGCTGCGGGGCGTCAGTCCCTTGAGCAGGGTGGGTGCCGGCTGGTTTGCAGCACGGTGGGACCCTGCTGCTGTCAGTGCTGTTCTTCTTCACTGATGCCAGCGAGGAGTCGGTCCTGATGTCTGGGGAGAAGGGTATGGAGCTGAATGATGTTAGATCTGACTTGCTGTACCCTGCTGCCATCAGTGCTGTTCTTCTTCACTGATGCCAGCGAGGAGTTGGTCCTGATGTCTGGGGAGAAGGGTACGGAGCTGAATGATGTTAGATCTGACCTGCACCCTGATCGCACCCCTGTGCTGCATCACCACCACCCTCCCCTTGCCTTGAGGGACCAGGTGAGCCCGCGGCCCTGGTTAACCCCCCCCGAAACGCTGGTGATGCAGTGAGGGGGTCCCGTCGACGGTCCCGCTCCCCTTCCACGTCAGCAGCCGCTCATCTGCTTGTGTGGCTGCTCCGAGCTGGAGCAGCACCTCAGCAGCGGGCTGGGTTGGCTTGAGGAGCACGGAGAGCTGTGGGGCTGGAGCCAACCTCACCTACCGAACCAAACGTCTCGGTGATGAGCGGAATCAAAGTACGAGGATGCTCTAACGTGGTTTTGCCTTTGCTTCCCCCGGTCGCAGCGTAGACGTGGGTTTCAGGGTCGCTGCCAAGTGGCTGAAAGCAACCTCCATGTCCAGAGAGCTCCGTCACTTCCCGCCGGAGGTGCCGGAAGGAGCATTGCTGGGTAAAAGCCCTCTGCTCCCAGGCAGCGCGGTGGTTTCTGGTTCCTGCAGCAGCCACGTTCTGCTGGGGGAGAGCAATAAATGCGCCCAGCCAGTGTTGCTTTTGCAGATGCGGGGCAGCCGTAGCCCTGTTGGCTGCGGTGGGAAGAGATTTTTATTGAGAGGAATAAGGGAGGGAGACACCAGCCCCAAGAATTTAAGGTGGTAGCCCTGAACCCCGGTCGTTTCCCCTTCATTCATGATCCGAAACTGCTGTTTCCTTCTACAGATTCCTTGACTCTGTCAGTGGCCTCCTGTTGTTTGATTGCAAGGGGTGTGAAGGGAAAAGGACACCATGGCTGCCTGCTGTGGCTTTCATGTCTTGGGTTTTGGTTTTTTTCCATATTTTCCTATGCCCAGGATCAGTTCTGTTACTTACAAGCCCCAAAACTGGCCAAGAGCCAAACATCTCTGTTTCTTTGCCATTCCTACCTTTGCTATTCCCTGGTGCCTCTTGCCTTGGAGCCCCAGTTTCTATCTGGGCCGAAAGAATTGCCCCGTCTCTACTTCTGCCTGTCCGCTTGACTGTCCGTTGGTCAGGACTCCCATGGCTGTAATGTCTGCAGGCACCTGTTAGTATCTGCAGCACGACCTTTCCTCCAGCAGCTCCTCTCCACGACACACGGCTTTGCCCATGTGTTCGACCACATGGGCTCATCCCCAGGTGGCCTCGACGCTCGCTTCAGCGGCCGTTCCTGGCGCTGGGCCGGGCGGGAGCTGAGCAAAGAGCCGTTCTGTTGGCCGGCGTGTGACGGCAGCGCAGGATAGGTGCCGTGCTATAAACCGGGTACGTGTCATGGACACGTCTTCAGACGGGGCAGCGGTTTGCAGGGGAGAAAATCCCATCGTGATAGGGACAAAGCTCTGGAACTAGTTAAGGGGGGAAAAAAAGCACTTTAAATAATCTTTGCCCTGAACTTGGGCTGAATTGAGAGTCTGGTTCTGCCCTGCTCTAGCGACTGAGCTTAGCTGAAATATAAATGTACAGCTGGAAAGAGTGAAGTGATGGCTCACGCTGCTGGAGTCTGAACCATGGCAGAATTTCCGAAGAAGATGAGGCTGTGGAAGAGGGGTAAAGAAATCCCACGTGGTGCATATCCCCATTGTAGAAGAACAGATGTTCTTTTTAATCTGCTGTGGCTGCAGCTATTACCCTGTGAGCCTATCTCTTGTTTACACTTAGTCAAACAATAAAACAAAAAATACTTTCAGTGCAATTAAATTTACTGGGAGTAACTGGCTTCAAACTGAAAGAGGGTAGATTTAAATTAGATAGAAGGAAGAAAGCCTTTACTCTGAGGGTGGTGAGGCACTGGCAGAGGTTGCCCAGAGGAGCTGGGGATGCCCCTTCCCTGGCAGGGTCCAAGGCCAGGTTGGATGGAGCTCTGAGCACCCCGGGCTGGGGGAAGGGGACCCTGCCCATGGCAGGGGGGTTGGAACTGGATGATCTGTAAGGTCCCTTCCAACCCAACCCAACCCAAACCAGTCTATGATTCTATGATAAGTCACTGCTCTTAAATCCAAGGAAACCAGAAGTACCCTCACAGAGTGAGGTTTGTCCCAGCACACACTAAACCAGCGGGATTCATCCTGAGGAACAGTCTAGACCGTTGATCCTCACCCTCAACAAATAAGGGGCAAAGCTCCTTCCCATGCAGTAAGGCCAGGTCCTGTTCTTGGTGCGTCTGCTGTGCAGGGGGGATTTCCAGCCACCAGCTGAACAGAGAGACGCGGTCAGGTTCCTGGTGCGAGGGGCCTTTTTCCTCCGAGTCCAGGAAGCTGCTGTCCTTCTGACCCTGCGTCGCAGAGCTCAGAACGTGCCGGTGGCTGGGCCTGGCCAGCCTCACCCACCCGGGAGGGCTGCAGTGGTGGGGGTGCCCTGCCCAGGTCCCATGTGCCATTCCACACGGGGGGCTCTGCCGAAGAGGACGTGTTCCCAACAGCCAAGGGTCTGCAGGGTCTCCTCTTTGGGGAGCGAGACGACGAGCCCTCCCCAGAAGCAGAAGGTCAAGGAGGCAGCTGTGGTTGAGTCCTGCAGAACCCAGCACCAGCGCTGCATTGCCCCACGCAGCACCCGCTCTCTCTCTGCTTGGCGTCAGCACTCTCGTCCCTATCCCACCCCTCAGCTGCCTCTGCTCGAGGTGTGAGCCCTGCCAACAGTCTCTGGCTTTGTGGTCTCTTGTGCCTCTGTCCAAGTGAGGTTGCTACCGTCGCTCGCAGCTCCGTTGTCCATAAAGTCTGCCGTTGCGCTGTCTTCTTCTCCTGTGCCTGTGTTCGTTTTGCTTTTGTCTGGTTGTGGGGGTGTTTTCTCCTTGTTTAATTGTCTGAGACATACTAGTGTTGACTTCTTTGTTGTTCTCTTGCCTCTGATCCAGTCTTCACACACACAAAAAAACCAAACAAAAAAAAACCACAGATGGAAACAACAACAAAACCCAAACCCAGCCACAACCCCAAAGAGAAAGGGTTCAGCTGGGAGAAAGTGACTTTGGCATCAGGGAGTTGACACAACAAGGTCAGGGCTAGGCAAGGTGCTGGGCAGAACCTGGGGAAGAGAGAAGACGGGGTTGCAAAGCTGGCAGGGGTGTCTGCGATGGCAGCTCCGCAGGGACGGAGGAGTGGGACGGGAGCCCCGTGCCTTAGCGCTCGCCCGGCAGATGCTTCGAGGGAGGCTTCTGCAGAATTTGATGGTGGGGGGAATCTTGTGCTGCCTCAGGAGGGGCTATTTTTAGAGCAGAGACAGAGCTTAAGACTGCATGTGCCAGTTCTCCCGAGCTGGGACTGCCGCTGGCAGCATTCTCCTGTGTTCTTGGTGTGAGGAGCCCAGGTCCGGCTGCCCGCACACCACATGGGTGTGTGCTGGTGGTTGGGATCTGCTGCGAAGGAGAGGTGGGGAAAGAGGTGGAGGAAAGCAGAGGCTTGTGAAATCCATCCCATCAACCAGTAGCTCCCTTTTAAATCCAAGCAGCCACTTACCAGCACCGCCGAATAAACCCCTCGCCCCTCAGTGAGTTCCCTGAAGGCGGCAGAAAGCTCAGCCCATTCTGTGCCAACCTTCTCCCCCTTCTTACCACCTTCTTTCTTCTCAGGAGAGCCACGCCTCAAAGAGCGGGCACCTCAAGTTGGTTGTCTCCTCCGCTTTGCTCCCTATCTGGCATCTGTCCTTCCACCACATTCTGTGGCTCACACCAGCGTGGCCGTGGGGAAGGACGAAGTGCCAGGAGGCCAGAGGTGTAAGAAGCGCCGTGCCAGGGAGGGGCTAGCAGAGCTGCACATCGCAGCAGGACTGAGAGGAAAGGAAGAGCCCAAAGCCACCACAGATGGGATTTGGGGTGTAGCCCAGAGCAGACCCAGGTACTATGCATGCCTTCTTCAGCCTGCTGCTCTGATGCAACGAGAAGGACCCTGCCCCTTTGAGGAACAGTTTGGGAAGGTGTCTGCTGTGATGCCAGCCAGCCACCGTGCCCTCTGCTCAGCCAGTCCTTGAGCCGGGCAGGGACACAGCAGCTGGCCCACCCTGGCTGAAGTATCTGGCAGCACCTACCAACAAACAGCAAAAGACCAGAAGAGAGCCCAGAATGCACGTCCCAGGCATTCACAGCGCGGCGGGGTGGCTTTAGTTACTCTCACTGCTACTCTCTACCTCATTTTCCAGTTGCACTCAGCTGGGAGAAGAGAATCCCTGATAAAAAGGGGTACTAAAAGGAGCCGCTAAGATGATTAAGGGCCTGGAGCATCTCTCCTTCGAGGAAAGGCTGACAGAGCTGGGACTATTCAGCCTAGAGAAGAGAGAGCTCAGGGAGATCAATGCATATAAATACCTGAAGGAAGGGTGCAACGAAGATGGAGCCAGGCTCCACACAGTGGTGCCCAGAGACAGGACCAGAGGCAATGTGCACAAGCCGAAACACAGAAGGTTTTGCTTGAACATCAGGAAACACTTTTTTTTACTGTGAGGGTGACCAAGCACTGGGACAGGTTGCCAGAAAAGTTGTGGAGTCTCCATCCTTGGAGACAGTCAAAAGCCAACTGGACATCGTCTTGGGCAGCCTGCTCTAGGTGGCCTTGCTTGAGCAGGGAATTGGACCAGCTGAACTCCAGAGGCCCCTTCCAACCTCAACCATTCTGTGACGAAAAAAAAAAAGAAAAAAGAAAAAAATTGCCATGCAAGTGGTGTCAGGTGAGCTGAAGCCCACTGGCTTTGCAAGAGACCAAGAGTTGATGCTTCAAGACTGCAGCAGGCAGTGCAAACACAACCACCGATAGCCTTTGCTTACCTGGGGTAAGGTCTAGGCAAGCCCAGGCAGGAGAAAGCCCTGGGGGAACCAGCGAGGGAGGTCCTGATCCGAGCTCATTCCCCAGCTCGGGAGGAATCACACTGTGGAGGAGACATCTCGCGTGTCTTGGCTTCCCTGGAAAAGGGAGGGCAGTGCCCACCCTGCCCTTTCCCTTGTCCGAAGGCTCATTTCACGTTTCAGCTGGCGACAGCTTCCCGGCAGCGGTTTGACATTCAGCGTGGCATTGATGAAGAGAGCGTGTGCGGGTGAACACGGAGGTGATGGAGACCTCTTCTGCATTCAGGGGGCTTTGAAGCAGCCACCAGGAGCTCCCAGAGCACCTCTGAATGCAAACCAACGGCAGTAGGTCTGTTACTAGAGCGTGTGGTGCAAACAGAGACTGGGATCAAACGCTTTGCAGCCTGGATGCGCTGGTGAGGCAGCCGCGTGTTCCAGTGACAGGCGACAGGATGCAGAGTAGGGGACGGACAGGATTGTCCGTGAGGCAGGGACAGGGGGCTGCTGGTTCTGCCTTAGGATGGAGTGAAGGTGAGGTGTCCTCTCAGGCCAGCCTGGCTCGCTGAGGTGCCCAAAGAAGCAAGTAGACTTATGGAAGGCAAGAAGTCAAAGCGATGCCCGGCCTGCAGCCTCCACGCGCGTGGGCTGTTGGGGCAAAGGAGAAGGCAGCAGAGGAGTATGGGGTCAAACTCTGTTCAGTGGTGCCCAGCGACAGGACAAGGGGCAACAGGCACAAACTGAAGCAGAGGAAGCTCCAGCTGAACATGAGGAAGAACTTCTTCCCTCTGAGGGTGATGGAGCCCTGGCCCAGGCTGCCCAGGGAGGCTGTGGAGTCTCCTTCTCTGGAGATATTCCAGCCCCGCCTGGCCGCGGTGCTGTGCCCCCTGCTCTGGGTGACCCTGCTTGGGCAGGGGGTTGGGCTGGGTGACCCACAGAGGTCCCTGCCAACCCTGAACATTCTGTGGGTAGGAGAAGGTGGGCCGGTGGGAGGAGGAGCGAGTCTGGCTGCCAGCTTGTTGCA
The DNA here is from genome assembly GCF_030867145.1 of Opisthocomus hoazin. Taxonomy (NCBI): domain Eukaryota; kingdom Metazoa; phylum Chordata; class Aves; order Opisthocomiformes; family Opisthocomidae; genus Opisthocomus; species Opisthocomus hoazin. The sequence goes on along the minus strand of NC_134429.1, from coordinate 19,336,742 downwards.
CCCTGGTGAGGTTCTCCGGAGAACGTCCCAGTTTTGCGTGTCCGCGTCAGCGCACGTCTGCGTGTTCTGTCTCTGTGTCCCATCACACGCTCACTGCATGAAGCCTGCTCCTCTCCCCCCATCCATTTGTACCCATTTCTTTTCCAGGGGGGTCGCTGATTTTTGTCCCCTCTTCGAGCTGAGCCCCGGGCTTTCCCCTGAGGGGTGGCAGCAGGAGGTGGCTCTGTCCTGCGCGGGGCCAAGCACCAAGGCAGGGGAAACCCTCGCAGGACAGAGCACACCCTTTAGGAAGGTTTTTTCAAGAGTGCTTTGCAGTGAGGATACAAGAACAAAACTCCGAGTGCTGTTTTCCCTGATTGTTAATCCTTCTTTTCCTTTTTCCACACTCAAACCAATTTTGCATCAGAGAGGCAGAGGTACAACACGCCTTGATACTAACACTGAGAGGGAGATTACACTCTGCTCCGAGTCTAATCACAGAATAATCTCTACTGTGGTTGAAAAGCAATAATGGCTAATTTTTTTTATTAAATACACTCGCCCAGGCAAACATCACCCGCAGGCTGTGTTCTCCCGCGGCCGTGCTGGGAGTGGCGAGGGTGCTGTGCCGAAGCGAAGGGGAGCAGCTGAGGGCTGCAGAGAGCTTGGGGGTCGGGCAGGCAATAGAAAAAGCACACTGTGATTTTATTTGGGTCAATGAGTGAGTGTATTTCAGCCATTCCTTCCCTTTCAACAATATGTTTGTATAATAGGTAACCAGTTCAGCTCCTGAGACTAAGCCCGTCCTTTGCTGTTTGTCAGTAAAATAGTTTTTTGCATGTTTTGCATCTGAGTGTTTTTTCCAACCCTTGGCACCGAGTGCTCCTCCTGGGGCGGGAGGCTGGAGGCCCGGAACGAGCAGGTCGCCAGCTCCAGGGCAGGGATCTGACGGGAGGAGGTGCGAGCGGGGCAAAGAAGCCGTGCCCAGCCTTGGTCCGTGAAGAAGGGCCGTGCAATGGCCCCTGGATTCTGTGACACCACAGGACGCGGTCCCAGATTGCAGCCTGCTTGTCCCCCACTCACTGGGAACACAGGGAAGCTCTAAAGTCCAAAACTGATTTAAAAAGAAGATAAATAATTTACTGTTCAAACCAAATTCTGGGTGTAAGCCACCTCCAGTGAGGAGCATGGGGCTCTCTTGCCTGATGCCTGCAAGGGCAAGCAAGGAAGGCAGGGACCAGGAAACCCAGGGCAAGGAGACCCGTACTCATTTCCCCTTCCAGCTGTACTGGTCTGCCACCGTGACCCAGTCCTTCACCATTCTGCCCTTCTCTCTCCTGGAACAGGACCACACACACACAAACAGAGCAAGTCTGACCCTGAGTGGGACTGCAGTCCTCATGGGCAGAGATGCTGGTGTACGAGTTGTTCTACAAATCTGGGCACATCTTACTCGGACTTGGTGGAGACACTACTTGAAAGCAGAGCAGCAATAAAAAAAAGCCCAAGAGCCAAGCAAAGAAATCCCCACAAGAATAAAACCCACAGCAGCGGGAGAGAGAGGAAAAAACCCGCCCAGGCAGCAAGGCAGGGAGCTGTTGCCGTGGAACCGACTGATAGTTGCAGGTACCGGCATCTCAAATTATGTCTCGAGGTAAAAAATGGCCAGGAACAGACAGATGCTCTGACTTCTGTTGAGGTGAGAACAATTAGAGATCGGGCAAGAGCCGGAGGACTGCCTGGGGACTTCTCTGAGCTACCCATGTGCTGCTCCCCTTGGCACACCTTGCACAAGTCATAACGTCACGTAGCCTGGTAATGCTGCTAGAGCTTCATTCCAGGAGGTGCTGTATCTCAGAAGATACCACCAAGGCTTGGTAAAGCCTCAAGGGATCAGGGTGAAGAGAAGGAAAACCAGCCAGCAAGGATACACTGTCCCAGGTCATCTGAAGCAAGACTGGATCCATACCTGTCCTTCACCATGCACCTGATCTCTGCTGTCAGTGCTTGATAGGAAGAGATGATGAGTAAAGGAGCCTGGTGGCACCCACTGAGTATCCAGCTGATTGAAGTCCTTTGGCTCCTCTTTTACTGCAGCTCAGACGGGCAAACTTTTGCCTTACCCCAGTACCTGGGTGGTTGATGTCTGTAGGAAAGACGCTGGCAGAATCACAAGGTCCAGCACAGTACTGGCAGTCTGTGAAAGCACTGGCTCAGGGATGCACATCACGCATGGCCTGGAGGTTGCAAGAGGAGCAGGGTGGAGAGGTAACCATCAGAGAAAGGCTTTTCTATTGTCATTTTTGGCTTGTGGAATGCTTGTGGGACAGCTGAGCCCTCAGACTGGATCCTAGCTCCGTGCTCCAAGTGATGCATTTACACAGACTGCAGGACGAGGAGAAGCCCTGGCAGGGCCAGCGCAGACCTGGTGGGCTGCACACCAGCTGAGCAGAGACAAGTCACCCCCGGGAGGCATGTTGTTGTCAGGACCCCTCCAGTAGATCCCCATTACTTACAGCCCCGTGCCAACAGCTCCCCATCACTGGCCGCAGAAGATGGGCTGCCTTCCATGAGCAAAGAAACTCGGGAAGAAAAAGGGCTGGAACCCCTCTGCTGGGAGGACAGGCTGGGAGAGCTGGGGCTGTTCAGCCGGGAGAGGAGAAGGCTGCGGGGAGACCTCGGAGCAGCTGCCAGTGCCTGGAGGGCTTGTAAGAAAGATGGGGACAGACTTTTTAGCAGGGCCTGTTACAACAGGGCAAGGAGTAATGGTTTTAAACTAAAAGAGGGTAGATTTAGACTGGGTATAACACATTTTTGACAATGAGGGTGGTGAAGCCCTGGCACAGGTTGCCCAGAGAAGCTGTGGATGGCCTGCTCCCTGGAACGGCCAGGTTGGACGGGGCTCTGAGCAGCCTGATCTGGCTGAAGATGTCCCTGCTCACTGCAGGGGGGTCGGACTGGGTGGCCTTTAAAGGTTCCTTCCAACCCAAACCATTCTGTGATTCTATGAACCTGCTGGAGCAGCAAGGCTTCCCAGGGCAGGCCAGTGACTTGCATTACAGGCTGGGCAAACTGATCAGATCTGCCACTTTGTTTAAAAAAAAAACATATAGGGAAAATAATACTGGTGCAATAAAATGGAAAGAGCCACAGACAATGGATTATAAAAGAATCTAAACGTTCCTTCTCCATTCGAAACACCAACACAGGCTGGCAGAGAAATACCTCCCGTCTGCCCTGCGTCCTGCAGCACAGGACACGCACTGGTGAGAACGCGCGCGGTGCTCCCATCCTTGCGCACTGGAACTTTCCTCCCTGTGTAGCACATTCAAAAGAAAACACTTTAATGGATGGCAGCTGAGACGAGATAGATGACCACGTTATAAATCTGTCTCCCAGTTGCAACGCCGAAGCACAGAGAAGGCGTTTCGGCTGGCAGCGGCAAAGACAGGGAGTGATGGATTGCTTGCTAATCCATCTGCTCTTAGATTTGCTCTCCAATATAAAATACTATTTTAATAAAGTGCTATTAGCTCATAACTCACTCAGTGTCACAGAGAGGAGATAACCTCAGCCCGAGGTTGCCATCCCAGATCCCTGCACGGAGCGTTAACAGACAGCTAGCTGGGTGCCACCTCCCCAGGGACATCACTCACCCGGCGAGCTGACAGCAAACCAAACTCACTGACGAGGCTGGCAGGGGTGACGGAGACCCCGCATTTAAATCTTTGATGAGGCAGGAGCTGAACGAGGACAGTGACAGGAGGCCTTTTTTCTCCTCCCCTGTTGCATTCCACACGAGCAGCAGCGGCGACAGCAACCGGCGCAGCCGCTCAGCGGGCAGCAAGGCGTGAAGTCACCCAGCCGCCGGCTCAGAGCGACGCGCGCAGCGAGAGGGACAAGGAGGCTTGTTTCAAGGGCAGGATTTAGGGAGCTGGTAGCAACAGTGCCTGGGGCAGATCGAGAGAGGCTTCACCAGTCCAACAGCCCACGGCACATGACGTGAAGGAAGGATGAGTGGTGTGCAAGTGTGCAAGAATGGATGGAGAACTCTATTTCCCGCGGAAATACAAAATGAGATGCCAACGCTGAGAAAAGCGGCGCCTTCAAGCCTGGCAGCTTCTGTCGATCCAGGCTGCGCCAAGACTGAGCAGGCGCAGAGCTGCAGAGCGCATCAGCTACCCGCGTTCCCACGCCACTAACCAGATGCTGAGCCCAAACAGTGGGACAATTTGGCTGGAACCTGCCCCACCAGCTCCCAAAACACTGTTGGGGAAGAACAAATGGCATCAGCTCTTACAAGTGGCAACCCACGCTGCTCTTTCAATGTAGTGGGAAGAGGTGAAAACAACTATGTCAGAAGACTGGACCCAAGCAAAAGAAGATTGGACCCAAGCAAAAGAAGTTGTCCACACCACCTCTGCCACCCCTTACCTGACAGATGTGGCACCCCAAGCCTCCTCAACCCTTCTAAATCAGGCTCATCTCTGGCTTTTCTGCTCCATCTCCTCCGTTTTTCCCAGCCTGGGGGCCACCTCCCTCTCTTCTTCGCAGGTGGGAAGACAAACGTCCATCTTCCAGCAGGAGGCTGATAAATGATGCACCCATACTGCTGGCTGGGCGCAGACAGCCCTTCTCCTGCCGCCAAGGGCAGAAGTGATCGTGGACTTTCAGGCATTGTATCAACAGGGATCTCTCAGAAGGGGACTGGGGGATGTGCCTGCCCTGCCCAGCTTCTCTGGAAAGGAGGAGGAGAATCCTCTGCGAGTTTCAGACACACAGATGCCGTCACGACCTACCAGGCAGGGGCTGTGGAGGGGGACTGGGGACAGAGAGAAGAAAACAAGTGAGCCCTGAAGCGCTCCGCTCCTGGGACTTCAACGAGCACCAGGGTCACGCAAGAGCCTGCAACCCATTGCTAGCAAAGCATGAAGAGCACAGACGTGCGAAGCTCTGACCAGCGGATTGCTTGAGGACATCCGAGGTGGAGGGAGGCGGAGACACACAGGAGAAGTTCTGTGTATTAAAGAGCCCTCTTCCTAGGAGTAAGTTCCTGGAATAAAGCATAGAAATGGCCCTACTTACCCCTCTCCCACTTTTTCAAGGAAAATAAACTAAAGAAAGCAGAGCATCATCTTCTGGGCTGCGCAAGAAGAGGAAGAACTTCACCCCTGGGGGTACAGGCAGCACCAGCGAGTGAGCCACACCAGAGCCACTGTCTCTGTACTCACCAGAGCCCCCAAGGCATCCACGCCTTCTCAAGAGCACCCATGTGCCTGTCTTCACGACAATCAGCCCTTTCCATCCTCGTGAAGCCTACGCAGGGAAGGACTAGGGGCACCCATCATTAAAAGCCCTTAAAAACTCACCGGGAAGTATTTCCGTACCCAGGCAAACCTGAGAACCCCTTGGGTCAGCCCTATGCTTCTTGCTGCCTTCCCTGCCACAGCAAGAGCCCACTTCCAGCTAATCATCCTCCCAAAGCTGCAATTAGTCACTGCTGCACGGCAGAAGCACGGACCGTAGCTGCACGACAAGCTCTGCTTCCACGCAGGGGCCTGATGCAATCTGCAGGAGGAATCGCGCGGAACAGCTGAGACAGCAACCACGGTGCCTCTCGCCCAGCTTTACAGCAGGATTCTCGTCCCAGCCACCAGCAACAGCGCGGTCAGACAGCGGAAGGACAAGCCAGAGCACCTTCTCCTCCCCCCAGCAACTTTTGTGCTTCACGGGGATCACTATAAAGAGAGGAAAAGTGTTGCAGGTGCATTTTGCAATTAACCACACAGTGCACAGGCTGCTCCCTCACATCACTCATTAGCAAGGGCTTTTTAGCAGAGAGTGGCTCTGCTTAGCTCCCTTCCCTCTCTTAGGGCTTAACAGAAACATAATTCTAGTAAAACCTTAACAGGAAGGGGAAAGCCTAGCATAGCTAATCCTCCAGTAAGTCGGTGGACTAAAGGACAACTAGACCTAGGCTGAAGGGGAGGAACAAAGGAGCAGCTTCTAAAATGCAGCTTCAAATTCTCCCTTGGCATCCAGGGGAAAATATCAGCAAACTATTCCGAGAGAAGATGGCAGCCCAGCTGCAAGCAGGGGAGGACTGCAGCCTCTAGAACTATTTCTCTCCTGTCCCAGAAGGTTGCCTGCTCCGAGGACCCCGGTGCCCAGCCCTGTTCCGCTCGCATGCTCACACGCTCTTGTCAGCGCGCATCTCTCCAAGCTCAGAAACAACCAGCAGCGAAACAGGCAAAGCGGCGATCGCTGTCAGGTCCTGTCGGAGGAGAACATCTCAGCAAGGTACTCAAGGGCACAGATTTAGGTCAGGCAAACGTGCTCGCACAGTGTAGTTACAGAAGGGGACTCAGAGCAGAGCACAGAGTTCAAATCCAGATCGAACTCAAAAAAAAACCCAACCCAAACAAAACACCCAAGAGGTTTTCTGACCTGTTTCATACACACACAAACAGAACAGATGTCATCTGATCGAGACAGGCTTGTGCTCATGACTTCACCACGGCACATTTCTCAGTCGTTCCAGAAATGCAGCAGAAGACTGGCGTAGCACGAGCAGCTCGATGGCAGCAGCCAGCAGCACACGAGCCCCTCTCCTCTCTCTCTTCAGTCCATGCTGGACACCCGTGTGCCAGACAGACTGACTGAGCCTTGCCTACTCGCCTCCTTAGGTGGACAGCTGATGTACTTCGGGGAGAAAATATCTAGGGCTGCTCTCAGACTAGCTCCAGCAGCAAGCACCCGGCTGGAGAAAGCACCCAAAGCACTGTGGGCCGCAGAGTCAGAGCGGACACTTCGGCAGCTGGGAAGCAGCGGTTCCTGCCGCAGCTCGGCAGTGTCCGAAGGGCCACCTCGCATCCCGACGGTGCCGGCTGCTCCACTGCAGTCCAGATAACCTTCTGGGATCCAGGGAGCGTCTGCTCTTACTCTACAGGGCTACAGTGGAGGGGGAGAAAAGCTCTCAGGGGCTCGGATCACGTAGCATTTCAGCACTGAGTCATCATGCTCCAGAGCTTGTAGTCCCTTGCAGTGTGCAGCTGCAGGCTGGCTCGATGGCCACCCTCCAGCCGAGCCGAGCAGAGAGGAGGCAAGGCAGGGGCAGCCACATCACAAGGCAAGTCCCAGTGCTCACCAGCCAAGCCACTGCGGAGCTGTAGCTTCTCCTAAGCGTTGACTCCAACCAGGGGCAGCTGTGAACTGCACCTAATACACCTTTTGTAACAGTCTGCCCTGAGCCTGTGAAGGGGTGACAAGAAAGCAAGGAGAGATGCCACGCAGAGACATGAGCAAGGACGTACGTCATGGGCAGGATCTGTGGGGAAAAAAAAGGTGAGAAATACCTCTGCTGGAGCACAAACCCTACAAAGTTCAATATATGGGAGCAGGAGGCTTGGACAGGCCCTGGGTTCCCACAGGTCCGGGTCACTGGAGCACTCCAGAACAGTGTCAAATGGCTGAAGAGGATCTGGAGTTTGGGCCTCTCCAGCAGGACAGGCCAGACAGACTGACACAGCCAACAGTATTTCAGCAAGGGGGTCCTTTAATACAGTTGCTTCTGCCTTAAACAATGTTTTTCTTCTGGTGCAATTTAAAAACATGAAATCGAAGGCAGACTGAGGCAGTACCCCCTCCCTTGCACCAACGGACACACATCTCAACACACGATTCCACCAAACATCCGCCCAAAAGACCCTCGCAGCTTCCTCCCGTGCCCACTTCCCCACACGCGCTGGTCTGAAGCCTGCAGACTTCTCACACTGGCGTTCCTTTGGGGAAAGGCAGGAGTGGGCTGCTGCCAGCCCCTTTGCTCGCTTCAGCACCCTCCGTTTGCAGCCACTCCATCTTCTGTTTGTGCTGCTGCACAGCGTCGGCGACCCGGGCATCGATCATGGCCTCTGTAAGAACACCATCCTCTGACGCATAAGCTGCAGCCTGGAAAGGCAAAGGCAGAAGAGACAGAAGTTAGCGCTGGCAATTCCTGGGACCAGGATCCCAAGGTCCCCAAGATCTGAGGCTGGTCCCTCTCTTCTGTTTACTTCTCCACGCGTGTTTGCTCCCACACTACCCAGCACAACATCCAGCCTTGTCCCAAGCCAGTGGTGGCACCCAGAGCAACCTGGCGCACCACCGGAAAGGTCTTCCTCGGTGCAGCTGTACCAGGGACTGAAACACATCAGCTGCCCAAGCGCAGAGCAACACTCATGGCTACGCTGAAGTCTTCGTCTCTGAGCCACTAACAAGCACCTCTGCCCGCCCGCCCCGGGATCTTCTGGGGGGTGCAGCAGAGACAAGGCCATAGGTTCCTAACGCTGAACACAGCCGGTGCGCTCAGGCTGCAGTCACACCTGGCTTGTTTACATGCCCTCTCCTGCTTTAAAAGCACTGCATGTTGAAGGTGAAGAGTAACAGGTGCACATGGTGATTGAGTGACTCCAGCCAAGACAACAGAAAACGTTTTAAACACTTCACAGGAGAACTAACATCAGTGCTGGGGTGAATATGGGCAACTGGGCAACTCTGAAATGATGCCTAATGTGCACTACCTTGCTTTCCTCATGCGTTTTGCTAGGAATCTCCCCTGCACCACTGCTGTGCTGTGTCAGCTCCCCTCCACACTCATCTGCCTGTGGGATCTTCCCTTTTCTCCCCACTCCATTCACTTCCCAGCTCCTGGCTCTCCAATTCTGCTCGGTACATTAACACTTGGTCCTGTGGCTACTTTGATAGGCAGTACAAATCTGATTATAGTTCCTTGCAGAAAGGGCTTGAAAACTACCGATATGCTTGCCAAACAGACCATAATATTTCCAGTGGCAGCTTCGGGGGAACAGGACTGCGTGCCATTCCTCTTCAGCTGCCGCAGAAGGATCCTCGCTGTTGCCCAAGCAGGCAGGACAGGCAGGACTCTGCCCACGGACGCTTTGCAGGTGACAACGCAAGCAGCCGTGCCCTCCAAGGAAGGGCAGGAGGCTTCTGCTGCTCGCTGTACAGCCCATCTCCAAGGCAACAAAGCAACCCCAAGCTACAGATTTCTAAATCTGGTTACTCCCCATGCAGGTGCTCCTGCAAGCAGCTCAGCACTGTGGCTCCTTGTTGTGCAGCTGTGCTAACGAGAGAGCTTGACTCTAATCAGGATGGGACTCCCTCCAGCTTCTCGCATCCACGCTGCCTGCCCCAAACAGCCCCAAACTTCCATCCACGTCTCTCTCCCTCCACAGAGCTATCTCGCCATGGATTGTCACATGCCAACCCTTCTGCCTGCAGGGCATTACCCAGGCTAGGAATATAACCTTTGGCTTTCACGACAGGCTGAAGTGTGCTGCTGAGGTATTACATACAAGCTCCATAAATCATTAACAGTGCAGAACATCAAGAACAAGGTTTACTGCAAAAGCATCACGGGAAGAAATTATAGTGTAATGATTTTAAGCACTCACTGTCTGATGATGGCAACGGGAGAGAAGACAACCCCCAGAGCAAGCTGCTGCCCTGTCCATATCACCACAGCACTGACTAGCCCAGTACAGTAGTTATACTTGCCTATTAGATTACTGCTACCTCGCTGCAGGAGGAATAATTATCTCAAAAAATGGACAAAAGGTTACCCAAGTCATTTTTCAGCCTCCTCTAGCCCACTCTCCAGCCCTTACCTGGTGCCCTGTTTGGGGAACTGGCTAGATCACAAGTCCCTCTGTGCAACCCACACATAACCAGAGAGCTGGCAGGCGCTGGCTGTCACTGCAAGCAGGAAAACCGATCCTTCCCTCTGCAGAACCTTGGTAATCCTTCCTTAGGGCAGAAGTGGCCAGTAGGCTAATCACAGAATCCCAGCATGGTAGGGGTTGGAAGGGACCTCTGTGGGTCACCCAGCCCAGCCCCCTGCCCAAGCAGGGTCACCCAGAGCAGGCTGCACAGCACCGCGTCCAGGCGGGTCTGGAATATCTCCAGAGAAGGAGACTCCACAGCCTCCCTGGGCAGCCTGGGCCAGGGCTCGGTCACCCTCAGAGGGAAGAAGTTCTTCCTCGTGTTCAGCTGGAACTTCCTCTGCTTCAGTTTGTGCCCGTTGCCTCTTGTCCTGTCACTGGGCACCACTGAACAGAGTCTGGCCCCGTCCTCCTGACCCCCACCCTGCAGATATTTGTAAGCATTTATTAGGTCCCCTCGCAGCCTTCTCTTCTCCAGGCTGAACAAGCCCAGCTCCCTCAGCCTCTCCTCGTAGCAGAGATGCTCCAGTCCCCTCCTCATCCTCGTAGCCCTGCGCTGGACTCTCTCCTGTAGCTCACACATCCTGTTTGGGGTAGACACTGCCTGCAGGGAAGGCGTGCACAGCAACCGCAGGTCTGCAAACCGAGAACTCGCTGTGCAGAGAGGCTCTGTCCTCCGTGTTCAGCGGCAGAGCAGGAGGTATCCAGAGCGGCGAGGCGGTTACGTCCCACGAACACCAGCGGAGCACCGGTTCCACCACCTGCCTGCTGCCACACACGGTCCTGCAGCACGTACCACAGCACGACCTGTCTTCTCTCACCGCTGTAAAAGGGGCATGGTGGAAAGGTGCTGGTCAGCTGAAGCATCCTCTCCGACTCACTCCCACAACCCACCCAGCCCCCTTTTTATTTCTATGTTTTTTTTTTTGTTTGCAGGACATTACTGGGGACTTGAAGCTAAAAGAAGTCAGCACCCTTTTGCCAGTGCAGCCCCTCCAGCGAGGAGGATCTGGGTTTTTAAAATGGAGTAAGCGCTTGCCTGGGATGTGCGCTAGCGGAGAGGATGCCTTCCCTCCCTCCCTGCCACCGCACAGACCATAAATTCAACTGTGGAAACTCCTGCAAAGCTGTGCAGTTCACGCTCTGTTGATTTTCTCAATGACTTTCTATTTATAGAAAGCCTCAGGCCCTAGCTGTCAAGAAAGCAAATGGGAGAAGCAGCTGTCCCTTCTGGGAGTAGCTTGCACACACGGAAATGGTACTGCGCCTCATTTGTATTCATACCTCTGCCTTCTACATGGACACACTTTAATCCAGACCACTATGGAAACATTAAATTCTTCCACAACTTGGTCAGGCAGATGATTTTTTTTTTTCAATTTAAATAAAAACAAGGTTCAGGGAGCAAAAAGGCCCTTCTGTCAGTGGCACAAAAGGCAAGGAAACGCCAGGAAGCTCACCTCCATCATTAACACTGGGACATAAAACTCCTGGGAATTCTCTTGAAGTGTTGCCAAAACAATCTGAGAGAGAGATTACAGCTTGGAACAGTGAAAGGTCGCTTTTCTGACATTTTATCTAAAGCATGTCAATGGGTTTAAGTACAGGGTGCAGACCTAGAAAGTCTGCACATTACTATAAACAGATCTGAAGGGAATTTTTAGGTGTGTAAATGCATCTAATCCATGCTACATTCATAAAGGATTAGATATGGGGAATGGAAAAGCACAAGGACAAAAGCAAATGCTCAGTCTCCTGCAGAAGAGATTAAAATGGGTTTCTAGCATGCAGACTATTAGCTGTGCCAGACAGCAATATTTTTCCCCAGCGCTAGAGGTTACACTCTGCTCTTCTGCATTTTTTTCTGTTTGGTAAATTCAGCCCAAATTGAGCCAGACTGAAACCACAGTGAACTAGAACTTCATGTAAGTGACAGCCAACCCATTTCAAGCCCATCTTACAGTGGAATGAAGCCCAGGAAAGCTGCAGCTCTTGCTCAGGCTTCCAGTTTAACTCGGATGTTTTTGTTAAAAGCCATCTTGGCAGAGCACTCCAAAAACATCTTCATGGGAAATGACCGTGAGGTCACAGGACAGACTGCCCACATGCTGCCATTCTAGGTTACTCTGGGTAAGCAACAACAGCTACGATGGTTTCTCTTCCACTGCTTCAGAACTTCACTCTTCCCCAAACCATCTCTGAGCTTCAGTTCTGGCCACGAGAGACAACCTCAGGCAAGCTAAGTAGAGCTGATGAGGATCCTCGCATCTCCAAACTCTATCACATCCACGATGGATACCTCCCTGCACGCCCTGTCCATTTCCTCCAGCACTTCTCCAGGTTTCAGGAATGGAAGCAGGAGCAGCAATGCAGATTCCTCGCTGCCCTTCCTAGTACTACCTGTGCTTCACGGGTGCTTTGATTAGGTTTCATCCCATAGACGTTAGGACTAGAATCGCAAGCCACAAGGCTTCAGTCAGCTGGAGGCAGCAGGACAGACCCTGTGCAACAAAGCAACACTTCACCACAGACCAAGCCTGCCATGCTGCTCCCTCTGCATCCATCTCTGTCTTCCAGACACTCATTGAGGTTTTGTTCCAAGACATGTCTACAGAAGTATAACGCATACGGACAGAAACACTACAAATGGCTGATGGAGGAACACACTAATTAAGAAAATATACATACAAAGCTGAGATGAATTAAGTGACAGGCATGTTGCAATTAAGCCTCCACTTTGAGGATTAGCTCCAAGTCACATCAGGGCACTATGCAGAACTGCTGATGACAAAAGGCCAACAAAATGCTCCCATCCAGCTCTGTGCTCCAGCATTCACAACCAGCAGTTTTCACCAGAGTGAAATGTGTGATAGTCCCCAGAATGAGTCGATAGAATTTATTTATTAAACAGAGACCTTAGGCATATCACATTTCAACAGCTGTTGTGACAAGCCTATCTACAAAAGTGACGGAAGCTTAAATGTCTCGAGACACAGTTGTTTCAAGTCTGCTTTGAGGACTTCTGAAGAGCCCTATGCTCACGACATCTGCTGCTTACCAGCTCTGTAAGGCGCTACTAAGATCAGAAACAGAACCGTTGAGAGATACCTTGCTTCTCCCTTTTCTTGGCTCTTCCTGCCTTTCATCTTCTCAACTTGTACATCATCTCAAACTCTTCCTACCTGTGTTGTTAACTTGACATTATGCTTTGGGTGGAGAGAGGAGAAAAAAAAGCAGCTGCAAGTAGTGAACCAAGCGGGAAGTCCAGACATTCACCTTAACTAGGGTCACAGAGGAAGCTCCCTAAATCCTCAGGTTAATCCCTTTTGTAGCTTCCTGATAGCTCCGCACATCCAAGGTGGACAACATTGTAGCTTGCAAACTGATTAACATTCAAGCATGAGTTCACAGAGGTGCTGCTCACATCAGGTAGGTTATTTCCCACATCAGCCATCTTCGGCACGCAGCGTCCCGACTCAAAAAGTTCAGTCATACAGGAGTTTAAAGACCGACAGTTCAAGAGTTACCTGTCCTCTCACATAACCACCTTACAGCTGTTGCATCCAGCTGAGGAAAGTCTGATCAGCATTTCCTTGAGCCAGTTATGCTGGTTCCTACAGCCCCTACCTACCCTGATCTGCCCCCTCAGATGTGCCACGACAACAGCGTAGCTACGCAGTTAACGTGCCTTGCCAAGCTATTTTTAATTCCAACGAGCTCCCTGACCCAGTTCACACTACAGCTACCCAAAGAGATGCACCAGCACAACGGAAAGGACAGCAGAAAGGCCAGAATACGAGGCAGGACTAACACTGCCAGAAAGGACTGTCAAACTGCAGCCTTACTCCTTCCCTGACAGCAGAGAGCACCACCAGCTACAAAGCCACCTATAAAAAGCTACTTGTCAGTGCTGACCCAAGCCCCAATATACCAATACCATTCCAGAGACCAACTTGGGTTAAGAGTACTTAAAAACCTGCTTAAAGAGGCTTTTAACAGCAGCTGCTGAAGGGCCATACCCTTAACACTTTCCACAGGCCAAAACCAAGGCAGGTGTTCGCAGGCAGAAGTCAGTGGGCAAAACCTGGCATAAGCACAGCCCTCTGCAAAGCTCTAGGCAAGCTCCAGTCATGGCTCCAAATTCCTTGACCCAATGACTGAAAAAGAAGCCTACGGTAGCACTTGTGACCAACAGCTCTGGCAGGCAGCTCCCAGGGCAGTGCTCAACAGAAATCTTTCCCCTTTTCAGGTGCCCTCACAAAGCCGCCAGCAGAGCGTGCCCACCCAGCCACCTCCTCAGGAAAGCAGTCCGTGTGTCTGGCCACTAGCTGCAAAAAGCCTGTGCCATGTTAACTGACCCATGGCATATCACACCTCCTCTCTTCATCAACCAGGGGTAAGATATGAAGTCCTTGTTCCAGAACACCAACAACTTTAATTTTGACACAGATTAAGCTTCTTGCAGCTTCTTGATAATTATCATCTTTATGCCCACCCTCTCCTGCATTTTTTTTAAAGCCCTTTGAACGTTTTATGACAGCAGAGCAACAAAACCTCCTGCTCCAATTTGACACAGAACCTTGTTAAAAGTTCTGGTGCTATAAGGTACATTTTAAAGTGATCAGGACAACAACACTAAGAAATTAGTCACCCCCACCCTTCCCTTCCTTCAAGATCACTTAAAGGATAAGTGATAAAAGCAGAGGTCATTCCCGGGGAGTAATGACAAGCTAGGAGATAAGGGGTGATAAAAAGCAAAGCTGATAAAAAGCAAAGGATCATTTATCACAACTTTTTATTACAGGAAATGCCTGGCAGCAAAGCTTTCACATACACCAGTAAGGGGGTTCTCTTACTAAATGAAGAGAAATCAAGAAATTTGACAACAATCAGTGGTCTGCTTTCTCTCCCACATGACTGTCACTCAGAGAAACACCCTAAGTCTTTACCCTGAGTTTCAAAACCAGAAGCCCACAAAAATCACAACTGTACTTGGAAGAAGTAAAGCCATGATCTACCGGCTCTGCGAAGGGCAGAACGGCCCAAATCCTGCTCTTTCCTTCCTTCAGCCCGCCAGCTCTCCAGAAAGGTGCCTGACACGCTAACGGGACACCGTGGCAGTCCCCCTCACAGCCACTAACATGCACTGCCTCCCTCAGTCCCAAATGCCTGCCAAGCATCTTGCTAAGCTGGTAACAATACTGATCTGGTACGTCTTCAGGCAGTTAGAGAATAGAAACAAATTTAAACCAAATAAAGCATTATATACATTCTCAGATGACAGCACACATTTTGAAATATGTTTCATTAATACAGAGTTCACATGGTAAAATTAACCAGCTGTGTGCTAAAGTACAAAGAATAAAATAAGGACTAACAGCACTCAGGCAGCTGCTTCAGACCTCAGCTCACGACTACTGCAGTTCAATGGATTAGCAAGGATAAATACTTTCTGTACCTCAAAAGGTGGAAAACCAGTAGGAGGAGGAATGAAAAGCACAGGTTTTGTAAAATGTTTGTAAATTGCTAAACTAAATTGAAAAACCAAACAACTTTGTTTTTACAGTACCTGAAAGGAAGCTGACATTAGTAAGTGACCTGATGTACAATTTGGAGCATATTGCTTAAACTGATATTACTAGATTAGTTTATAAAAATATATAATCCAGTAACAAACTGGCAGCTGTCACAAAACAAAGTGAAAGCCTGATTAAAAAAAAGTGCTTAAAGTTGTTGAGCATGTGAACATTTGCATTCAAAGTGATTGCATTGCTTATTTCTATATAGGTACCATGCATGTAGAAGTACCTGGTCTTCTCAGCTCCATTTTCCAGTCCATTTTGTTCCTTCAAATACTCAAGTTGCACTAAAAATGTGTTTAGAATAAAGTAGGGCAGAAGGATGATGATTTAGTGTCCTAATGCTGACCTATCTATGGGCAACAACATTAGACATCTCTTCTACTGAGCTTCTTGAGCTGGAACGTGAGCAATGGCCAGCATGATTTGCCCAAACCCATTCCTAACCCGCTTGCTTTTCTTAAATTCAGTAAGGGATTTCCCATTAGTGATTACAAAAACTGCTCCCATTTCTGAGATGAGGAATCCTGCTGACATTCTGACACCCACCCCAGAGCCAGCAGCATTCTAGTAGTACCGTATGGACACAGTGACACTTCCCAAGTCAGACAAGGTCTGAGACTCCAACGTTAAACATTCATATCCTCCAGGAAGGGGAAACGAACCAAGCAGCCCAGTGACAAAAGCCCCACTTACCTGCCATGCCACAGCAAGCTGCGAGATCTCTCGGCCAGACATGCCCTCTGTCAGCCTGGCAATCTCCGAGCACTTTTTCCCATAGTCAAACTGGGCCAGCTTCAAACGTCTGGAAAGCAGAAGAACAAGGATTAGTTTCTGTGCAGCCACGTGACAGGACAGGAGGGTGAGGGACTCAGAGGTAGGCTTTGTAAAGAGCAACACCTACAATGAAATCAAAGATTGGATCAATCTCTGTAGAAAGATCCAGCCCAAGTACAGAAGTTGTTCTCCTGGACCCAGAAAGCCCGATTTTGTGGCACAAAGAAGTGTGCATACCTGGATTAAGACCAAAACAGTGCAAGACTGCACAGCGCACAAGAAAACGAGTCACTTGGTCTGATTTGTCTCTGTTAACCTAAGCAAAGACAAGTGCTTGGGTATGAGGAGTTCCAACAGTGTTCCTGCTTGCATTATTGCCTCCAGTGCAGTAACTGGTCTCCTAAATTTTAAGGGCACAGCAAACGAGGGCGTGAACTTCTAGGGTGGCACCTCATCCCATAAATAGGATAGCAAGAGGCATCTCTCCAACTCTTCTCTGTACTACTTGTTTAAAGTGGGTTTATAGATAGTGTGACAGAGTACACAGAAAAGGAGATGATGAAAAACTGTAAAAGAGAGAACCCTGTCGGGTGGGGGAGTTCTGCAGGGATACTCACTGTTTACCCTCTGTGGCTGGCTTCAGGACATGCCTATCAAAATACATTCTCACCAGCCGCTCCCGTTCTTCTAGCTGGGGCAGATCAAAGTTCACCATTTCATCTATTCGGTCGTTGATAGCCCAATCAAATTGCTCAGGCTGGTTGCTTGCTAAAACAAGCATAAACCTGGAAGTATGAAACAAGAGAGGAAAGAGTGGAAAACCCATAACAATAAAAATCAGTGAACCAGTCTGAACACTGGGAACGGTCATGGCCAGTATCAAAGACATTTCAGCACCCAACTTGTCTGAAGATTCCTCAGAAACAGCTCTGTAACAGCATCTCAAATGACACACTCAAGTACAGTGCAGTTTAAGCTATTTAGAACCAAAAGGCATTTAACTTTGTACTTAGCCTTCCAGTATCAGCCTTCCCCAGCCTCTCCTTGCTACAGAAACATAATTTATCACTTTACCCACAATCTCCCTCAAGTTAGGAATATCACAAACATTTAGCATGGGTGCAACCTCCCAGAGACCTCTAAGTCTGAAACATTGGAACAAGGCTGGACATCATCTGGCACATATGTACCTCCAGTTTAAATCCCAGTTTGGGGAACTGACTTCAAGCTCCCAACAGCACAGCACCCTTGAATCATGAGGGGCTGTCTCAGTCCTGCTCCGAAGGCATGAATGGCTGCCAAACTGAAAGCCAACAGCTTACTGAAACCTCAGCCAGCTCAATGAGCTGCAGCGCATTCAACGGACTCATCCTGGCCGAAGAACAAGGGGAGCATAGCGCTGCTGGGTCTGCATAGGGGAAGGTCATTCTTCAGGTAGAACTGGACTTGTTTTCCTTCAAGCAAGTCTGACCACACACTCCTGCTACCAAGTGGAATGTGTGCAGAAAGAGAGGTGTCCACAACGGGTATCACAACCCACAGGTCCTTTGTTTCACCGAGCTTTGCTCCACGGCACTGACGTGCCAGCTTCCAGGTCCTGCTCTCTCCCGCTGCATTTTGAAGCCAGAAGCCCTTTCTTTTGCTGTGTAACGACACTTCTTCCCAATGCCAATTCTACTTCAATGCTTTAGTTGATGTTACCAGCTTAATAGTGCATTACAATTTGAAATGGGCTTTTAACCACAGCTATTGGAATATTGACCTTCCTGCAGCCTATTTAAATCCTAGTCTACAGGGAGCTGTGTTCTTTGCTGTCATTTCTGAAGATCTCTTTGCCAACCCAAGAGCCACCCAGGCATGAAACGGTTCCTTTTTACCAACAAGGACTTTCCCCAAATCCCCACAGGAACGCAGCTTAGACAAAGGATTGACGTGCAACGTGATATTCAGGCCTTACTCATTTCTATCGTGAAAATCATACAAAAGAGCAAGAGATGCAGGCACAGTCACGCAGCAAGAAGATGCAGAAAGTTCTCTGGGGAAGTTTAAGCCAGCAATTCACAATACTTAGTTACACTGGTGACAATTCACTGGTAAAGTAACAGCACTCCTCAGGGTCTCACCAAAACGGCTAGATTTACACGCACTATTAGACTTATGCAAGTGAGCTCCCGTTCACAGATACAGGGCTCCCTGTTGCCCAGAGCAGCAATAAGCCTGCTCAGAAGCAAGAAGCAGTGCATGATTCACCAGGACACGTTCAGGCTCCCAGCATGGCTCACAGCTCAACATCTGACAAAATGACAGCCCAACTGCTGTGAGCGGACGCATAGCACCCACAGCACCAAAGCAAGCATGCCCAGAGCTCTGCCGAGGCAATTTCACATCAGGGGAAAGAGCCGTTCCCTTACCACCCCCTGCCAGTCAGTGGCTTCCAGTGCCATTATAAATCTGGTCAAAACAGGTAACTTTGCTAGTTCTACAGCAATTACACATTACAAGTCTGAAAAGGACTATTTCCTAGAATAGGGGGAACTATCTAAAGCTGAAACACACACTCTGTTATTCTTAGAAGTTCTGCAGTTCCATCTAAACATCTTTATCATCTTTGCAGGTACAGAGCAAAAGACATTTCTAGAGATCACCCAGGAGCTCAGGATATCTGCAGTTCTCACCTCGGAAAACTGTATTTCTGTCTTAAGGACCATTTGTGCTGGGTCCTGCAGAACTTATGTATTTTGCCAATATACTTATTTATTCTTGCAAACAGCAAGTACAACATTGTTTACTAATAATTATACTCCACTCAGCATTTATAGAGGAGTTCTATATGTAATTTCAGAAGAGACTCACTATCGTCCCAAAGAGAAAACCGAGGATCTCGCAAGGTTCTTGCAGGATCAACACCTTGCGTTCTAACAATCTGCTCCTTTTGGAAAGGCACCTCGCTGCGACACAGAAGGGTACAGAGAAGCTGCACACAAACAACTCTCAGTGAGAGCTGCACTGGTTTTAGTAAGTTTAAGAGAGACCCCAAGGACAGAAAATGCCCTGCTGTTGTCCTGAAACAATGATCTTCCAGAAAGTTTATGTCACAAGGCATTGCTCCACAACCTTACTACGGGAGCAGCTCATCGCTGAGAAACTCCCCCGCCCACATACAGAGACAACTTTTCCTGCTGGCTCAGCTTCTTCACAAAAAGAGAAGTTTAACAGCTAGGTAAAGTTCACAAACACACACAAAATAATAAAATCAAAGATTATTTGAAAAAGGTCGAGGAAAGGTCGCCTCTCCTTATTATGACAGCCAGGAAACGGCTCTTGTTAAACGAAGCAGTGCTCTGCAGGCATCAACATTAATGCGACCAAGCAAGCATGGATGGACTGGCAATGAAGTTCAGACACGTGCACACATCTGGCAAGCGTGTGATTGGCCCTGCAATCATCTGCGTTTTGCAAATCTATCAGCAGCCATGAAGGAAAGGGCTCTGGGATTGCTACGTTTCTGTGCAGCGCTGCACACGATCAGACAGCTCATGCAAAAGCAATGGGGTCAGATTTAAACTTATTTTCCTCAAAGCTTCAAACCCTCTCCCACTGCACACATGCACAGCATGGAAGGAGGCCACCAGGGCACTGGAAAGGAACAGGAGCTCAAAAAAGCACCAGCTGGAGCATTTTTTAAGATATTATGAAACCTTCAGCCAGCATCAACCCTGCACTCTCTTTTATGATACTGATTTTCACGGGCCCAATACATTCCTTGTTTAAACAACAGTAACTGATCAAGAAAGAGAACCTACTCGTTAAAGACAATGTTCAAACAGCACCCGTTTCAGGAAAGAATTTCCCTGCAGTGCCAGAAGGGAGCCACACACAGCAGGAATGACATACGAAAGGGAACTGCTCACCACCACATACCAAATGCCCAGGAACTGTTGTCCTGAAAGGCAGTTGAAGAGCCCTTTTGCACCTCTGCTAACGTGGGCCAAAAACGAACACCCTTCTTCCAGATCTAATTAGATCTTACTGATCTAATTTCAGTTTTAATTTCCTTTCAGTTCTAATTTCCAGGTCCCAGGAAAAGATAAAAGAGGAACTGAAAAGGGGATATTCTACACAGATTTTTGTAAGTCCTTACTAGCACAGATCACACGTTTCCAACTTTCATCTGCACCCCACAGACCCTTTACACGCTTTCCTCGATTCAGGGAAATATCAACTACTGCAAGGGCTGAAACCGGATACTTACTTGTTGCTGTGCTGCCCTGTTCTGTGCAGGAATGCATTTAAAGTTGCTCTGAGATCTTCACTGATTTTCTCCTGCAAAGATGAAACCCAAAAGGAAGCTCAGCTGCTTGGGGACCTAAGACAGGCCACAGCTTTAAGCAGCATTACTGACAAAGTGAGTTCTGTTATTGTCAAGCATTTGCACCACAGCAGAATCCAAAGCACTGTAATACCTTGAAAAAAAGGATGAATTTATATACCCAGGAAAAAGGTTAGGAATTCAAGCTTCCAGCAGAGAGACTATTTACCCACAGTCTTTCAGTGATTCTCTTGGTTTCAAACCCAAGGCTCTACCCATTGGCCCAGGTGGCTTTCCCCACTGAACATTATTTCAGCTGGGAAATCCAGTAAGGTATTTACAGGAAAATAAGCCACAGCAGAGAATTCACACACTGAAAGTAACCTTCGAGGGACAGCTCTTTAAAAAGACCATCGGCGTTCAAGAAGCAGGTCCAAATTCAATGTGCAATATGGTGACTTACTTTGAAAACATAAATCATTTGTATGGAGGGAAGATGCTAGTGTAGCTTTGACAATGTAGTGAGAAGCAGTTCTGTTACAAAAACCTCCTAAAATAAATCTCTGTTGGGACAAAAACCAAACCCTGCCGGGTACCAGTGCTGCAGTGTGAACAATCTTCTCTTGTTTTCAAGATACGCCTCTTTCTTTCCTACTGCCCGATCACCTGCAAAACCTCCAAAAAGATGTTGTCCCCCACCATTTGCAGGGAGGAATTAACCAGTCAGCCTTGAGATGCTCGCTCCACTCAGCCTCAAGACACGAATTTCTTGTCTCTGCATCACTTAATTAGGTGAGTGGTAGGACACCTGCCAGTTTTAATCTTTCGCCTGTTGAAGCCTGCTGATCAGGCTAAACAAGAAAGCTGTTTGCTGACTAACCCTGCAGCATGCACGGACAACAGAGAGAAGGTACTTACCGTTGCCCTCTTCCGCAGAAACGCATCTGCTTCATCCACAAATAGCAGAAGGCTGTAAAAGGAAAGCACTAGACAGTAATAGGAGACAGGTAAGTAGGCTCAAAGGGCTCGAGGATTCTCCTGCCCCGCTACCAGGCACCCACAACTGTGGCCAGCCGTAAGCCCGAAGGATTACACAAGCAAAGTCATTTCTTAAGGCAACATTTCTCAGCTAAGCTACAGCGAGGTTTCCATTGCATGCGCTTTGCCCGTCCCAAGAGTTCAGAAAGAGACATTAGCTCAAGACACCTCAGGCCATAAATCTGACCCCAGGCCTCCAGAGTTTTGTTTCCTGCTCTTCAGAAGCAGACTGAACAGAAGCAATCCTAGGGCACACAACCTTAAGCTCCTCCAGATTTTTAAATACAGACGGGAGTTTTCACGGGCACGGTTTGGCAATGGGCTTGTATCTAGCAATGCTGGTATGCTACTGCCAAGTTGGAGCAGATCTTTGAAATTCAGACCTGCTCCCCAAGCATGTGTCAGACTGCTTATTTTAGCGTTCCCTCCTCTGCAGGGAGATGTGTGTAAGGGTACAAGACAGGTACAGAAGCATACAAGAAATCTTAGTTCCAACGGCATCTTCCTGCTATTTTTCTTCCTGCTGAACCGTTCTGAAAAACTGAAACCAGAGTCCTCGCCTGCAATTTGCTTTGTTATTTTGTTGGGCTTTTCCTTTCCAAACCACACTAGCAATAATATAATGGTTTTACTACCTGTGGAGAAGTGAATTAATAAAGTCAATGAATAATTCACAAAAATAAATTCACTTATAACCCAAGGGTAGTGCTCTTCTCAAGAGACAAAGCCTATAAAGATGTTTATCAATAACAGAACCAAGTTGCTTATAAAACTGTCACAACTTGTATTACCTTCTTGCCTAGCTTCAAAACCAGATTTCTTTCAAGGGATTAGGGCCTATTAACATCTTTTACTCAACTTCAGTTTTTCTGAAAATATTCTCAGCTACAGTCTCTGCAGAGAGGCGTCTCCTGTCACAAAGACTTTCAGCTAATAAAGGCAACACAGTACTAACAGCTAACATTGCGGGATATCCAGAATAAAATCTGTTTAAATACTTGAATATGTTACTGGAGGTTAGAATATTGATGTATATGGACACATGTAACCCTTGATCACAGCTTTTGTAAGATGAAGTATATGAAGTTCAAACGCACAGAAGATTTTATGAAGACAGAGAATAAAATTCAGACCCAGGCAGTGCTGAGAAAAGGGATTCTTTAGTGGAAGCATCCAGCAGCCTTCATCTAGTTGAGTATCCTCATATTTCTTCCAACACCTTTTTCTAAGCTCACTTAAATTTTTACACCTCTCATTCTGCAGTTCCTGGGGCAGAAGAAGCTTAAAGAGTTTAAATCCTTAGGACATTTACTCTGCAAGTTTTAGGTTTTTTTAAAGGGGAAACAGAAACATTTAGATGAATGCAGCAAGGATTAAAACAGACACTGCAAGATAATGTCCATCTAAAGCAATCTGAGAACACATAAATCACCAGTTAGCCACATTTACAGAAGACCTGCAACCAAAACAGCACAAAAAACCCAAACTGACACCCACTGCAAGTTCCCTATTGAATTTTAATATCCTGGCTGGACAAGTAACTTCTTAGCTACCTCTGGACTGCACAAATCCATTTACACTAGTACAAACAATTAATCTACACACTCTTACAAACAGGGAGTCAAGATCTAGCCTTATCACGAATGCTTTTCTGCAGATAAATTTTGGTTTTAAAGGTGACTGAAAAAGCACAGCAGCTTGCGACTTTTACACCTATCTAATGTCAATGCCTTTAGCATCTCTCCCCCTTATCCTCTTTTATTTCTTATAATTCATTACTTCTGCTTGAGACCCAAAAGTAAACAAGAAGCCAGATCCAAGCACTCTCAGAGTCTAAAATCTGTGCAATCGCAACAGGGTATGCAATATCCAGAGACTGTAAACACCTGGTTGCACCTCCATTTGTGCTAACTCTTCTAACTACCATCAGAAAACTAGTCACTCCAAAAGAAACGTGTCCCAGCCTTCAAGTGGGCAGTATCTCTCCACCTGCCTGGTGAGATCAGCGGAGAGTCAAGGTATGACTGATCTGTGAAATCTGAAGTAAACAAGCAGGGTTTGAGGGAGCAGAAGAGCAAAAGCTGTCAGCCTTTTAAATGTTACTAAGCAGCAAGAATTCACCCATTCTAGGAAAACTTTAGGAGATGTTACACCTGGTCAGCGTTACCTCATTTGCGCAAGAGCATCATTCAATAACAAACAGAGATTAGGGGTACAAACTTCGTCGTTGCAGTGAGCAAGAACCCAAATTCTGGATTCAGAGGAACCTCTACTTACCCTCTCCTACTGGTGTTTGCCCAGTCGAAGAGTTTGTGCATGGCAGTAACTCCCTCCCGCCCCATAGGGGCCACGTCGCCACCCGTCATGATGGCATAATCCATGCCCGAGTGCACGGCTAATTTCTGGAAGGAAACAAAAACCAGGGAGTTAAGCTCTCTCCCTCACTGCAAGTCCACGGAAGAGGACAGGGGAAATCAAAGCAGTTTAGTACTGTGAGCATGCTTATCTGCAGAGCGTAAGTATGCTCTTAGAGAAGAGAATTCTTTAGTCACTCAGGGGGAGCTGTTAGTGTTGCTCTGAATGGGAATGAAAGAATAGTCTTCTGGCAATGCACGGAATTTTAATGCTAGAAGGCACTGCTGAGAGTGCTTAGACCTTTAACTCATGCCTTGTTTATTTCTTCCACTGTTTTATTCATGGTCCAATCTATAATTTCCCTCCTCTGTGCAGCAGAACAGCATTCTATTCTCTATTAGAAGCTTAACCAAGACAACTCAAATAAAATTTTATTTGTTTAAAAAAATTTAACAGCCTGGAATTAAATGGTCAGTGAACCCAATGAGTAGTCAGACAAAATAACAGAATTTTCCCTTTGTGTTTTAAAGCCTGTCACAACTCAATGGCCTGGTGGATACTAAGCAAAGGGTTTTGATGAAGCTCCTGGGGCACGCTGGAAATATCTCCCTTAAGCCTGCAGGTAAAAGATAAGGAAAAAATCCTCTACTATTTTTTGCTAGGACAGAAAATGCAAGTCTATTCATAAAGCAAGTTTGGGAGGATGTAGCCTCAAGGATCAATCACATCAGAAGAGCCTATGGCTTGCACTGACCAAAATTTGCTTAGGCTGCCATGTCACTGCAGGGCAGAATTATGTCCTGGGCAAAGCCTCCCACTACTCCAGCCCAAACAGGTCTACCAAGAGCTATGGAACACCGTAATTAACCTCCCAGCTTAAACCTGCTCTTCGTCTCACCGCAGCATCTCAGTGGCGAATCAGTCCGCAAGCGCCTGTACCTGACACAACAGACTTCGCTGGGGTTCGAAGCCATCACATGGGAAGATCTCCCTCTCCTCCATTTCCAAAAGCAGCTCACAAAGCAGCCACCAACTGAGCCCTGCCATGGTGACAGACCGCAGGCTGAGTTAACAGGCCATTAGCTGCCCCAGACCTGGCTATCCAGTTCTGCTGAGTAAAGGAAAGTCATCCAAAGGTTAAAATGAACAAGTTAACCCAGGCAGATCAGCAACAGCCCCAGCAAAACTTGCTTAGCTGAACCCAACCAATTATCTGCTGTGCAGCAGGAGGCTGGAAAGAAAGCTTTGCTCTGGCCACTAAAACCACGCAGTTCCTGCTACTAATCTTCAGTGTTTTTTATCAGTTCAAAGCTGGAAGCTTTGCCAGTTGCATCCAAGTGTGTTTCCATCTGTCTCAAGAATCCTGTCATACAGCATTACTACTTACCACCACTGACTGACTCACGTCTTTGCCCTGCAGGAGTCAGAGAAGACCACCACGCTATGACACATTGCCTTTCTGCAACAGCAGTAACAGCAAACTGTATTGCCACTGCCATTAACCCAAGTACAAAAGTCACAGCTCAGAAAATAGTCAGCGTCCCAGTGCAGTGTTCCCTCCTCTCTAGAGCATACAGGTCTCACTCTTACGTCCATCCTCCTTCCAACCCGCTCCAATCTTTTGCAGCTATCACCAACGTCCCCATCAAGTTTCTACACTATTTGGGAAAAGGGTTAAGAGATAACTTCTGGACTGCTTAATAAACTTCTCCTTCAGCCACTGCCAATCACTTGTCTCAGCTCTTACAGTTCTCCTCCTCCTTACGCTGCTGCTGCCATTTCCTAGACCTGTGTAGGCCTCTACTGGCTTTAGAAATCCCAGCTAGGTGGCATACTGTCAGAGCAGGCAGCAAAAAACCATTGAGATATGGGTTTAACATATTGATGGGGAAAAAACCTCACCTTGCATTAGCACATCAAATCTGCCACTGTTAAACAAGTATACGAAAGCCCAGATCTAAGGGACAAGCACTGAAGAGTGAGTAAAAAAAAATCAAATCCTGACCCAAATCCATGCAAAAACCATCCTGGTACCGCATATACACAACGAAGCCATACCTGTCTCGTCTCTGCTCTGGGATTAGTAAGCGACAGCAGGAAAGCCCCTATTTAGACAAGTGCATAAAATTAAGAGGGGTGCACATGAGACAGCACAGTGGCATTGCTATTTCACAAGTCACGGCTGTCAAGCACCTTTTCCAGCATGGAACGGCTCTTCTGCCTACGCTCAGCACTAGAATCCAAGTGATTGCACTAATCATTTAGAGTTGAAAGAGGCTGGATGCCCTTTCCTCCCTTCCCAACAGAGACACTAGAACACAAAGTTTATGCAATAGTACAGCAATAGATTTCAGACTAGAGAAGCTGCTTAAGACCCTGAAGTTTTCAGAGCACCCTGCAACGTGCAGGTTGTCAGAATCTTGGCAGGGTTTTACCTTGGCAAAGAGTGTCTTTCCAGTGCCAGGGGGACCGTACATAAGAATATTCCTGTACAGGCTTTTGTTCTTTTTTGTATTTCTTGTTGCTATGGCAATGTCTCTCACACGTGCTTCTAACTGTGGCTGCAAGAAAAGGGTTAAACTTAAGGAACAGAAAGCACCAACAGCCTTGCATCTATTAGCTTCACAGAACAGTACCAGCGAGAAGCAGGCACCACTCCTACAGTCTCAAGCTTTTAAGCCTTAACTTCAGCTGCTTATTCTTTCAGACCAGGGTCGTTTCCCCTTCTATGCCAGGATTTGCTCAATTTAAAGTTCTGTCCACTTGGCTACAATTCTTTTGTAAGAAAAAGCAGCAGTGCAGGAAGCGGTGCAGTAACTACTATCAGAACTGGCAACATTTGAATACTCACTTCCTATCGGATGCCCTGGGAGGGATCTGTCAAAACATAAGCAACTCTTTGCAGTATTAATTCTTTCATATAAGTCATAAGCATTCATATTCATATTTATTACTGCATTTTTAGAGATACTGGGAGAAAGCTATTCCTGCAGAAGCGTTTTCTCTCAGCAGCCTCAAGAAGCACTTAAGTTTGCCTGATATGCAGGAATCAAATTCAGAGGCAAATACACAGAAGCAGCTCTAATGGTTCTCTCAACTCTAGCAAGTTAAGAACCGTTCACAAGATGGGCAAATGCATATGCTTCTTCAGCTCCTTGGCCTACAAGCAGATCTAGGTTCGGTAATCCTGCTCAGATTAGATGAGACAAGCGGAACTCTGTATATCAGCGTGCTGACTACAGAGACAAACTGCGGCAGGGCAGGGACTGAACTAAGACTTCCAACTGCTTTGCACAGAGGAAAAAAGGTTAACAAAGTGCTTAATGCATGTCACACCGAACACAGGAGCTTATTTACTGTCTCAGTGCCCCAAGGACACAGAATTACTGGAATTACAGCTCTTGAAGTGAGTGTAAGGAAACAGCCTTTCTTATTTAGATTCCAAAGTCATTCTTCACAGATGAAAACAGCAAAATAGAGTACTCACACTGAGAACAACTCCTTCAAGGGCATCTTGGGCCTTGCTGGTAAGACGCTTACCAACCTAGAGAGGACAAATTCAGATGTAGAAATCAACCACAGTTTTGACAAATCACCTGGACAAAAAGGTCAAATAAAACGGCTCAGCCCACCTGTGCTATCTCTTAATGGTACATATATTCACAGACCCACGGACAACTCCCTGCCCGACACACGAGCTGCAAAAGGAGTTTTGCATCCTCATGGCTGAGCGCAACACAAAACCAAAGCTAGACTTTACCTTGATAGGATGCTTCAGTGCCTCCAGCACAGTAATGCGCGAGGTTTCTCTCACCAGGGAAGGTTTGCCCAAACGTGCTTCTATGTATCGCCCTGCTACTGCTGTGGCATTCTTGGCAGAGTAAATGCCCACTGCCAGCAGGGTTAGGCCTGCCACCTGCAAAGAAAATGGGGAAGGATTAGGAAAAACACTTGGCAAGACCCTGCTATTGTGTGTAGCATGCCCTGTGGTGGGGAAATAAGCTCCAGGACAAATGCTGACCAACTGGGGTTTATTTTTGGTAAGATGTTTTATCCCTATTCAGACAGTCAAGCTCTCACACTCCCTATTCCTAGGGCGCTTAGCACTCTCCCACCTTGCAGCGTGAAAGGCAGAGGAAGCACAGTAAAAGGCGTATGGTCAGCTATCCAGCAGTATGCACTCCCTGCTCAAAATGTGTGTGGCTTTTCAGACCTTTATCTAAGTAGAGTATGTATTAAGACAGATAGCCATCAGGCTTTGCTGCAAAACAGAGGTATAAGCCTCCTATGAGAAAACAGTATTTCCCGTAACGCTGAAGCTTTCGCTTCCAGTGTTATGAACAAAAACACACTGGGAAAGCAGTGTGGTTTGTTTGGGTTTTTTTCTCCAGGTATTCTGTGCAGGCAGTTAAGAATAAGCCCACATCAACCTGGTGCTGTCTGCCAGACTATCCCTCACCATACAAGAGAACGAAAGCTGAATTAAAGATGCCAAGACAGGAATCTGAATTGTGCCTGCCACCAAGGCAGTACACAAGAGGGAATAACAAGGACTAGCCAGGGTACACCTGCTGAAAGCAGTCATGCCAGACCCAACACAACAGGAAAACAGCTACTCAAGAGGAGCTTCAACGCCAAAACCACCACGGGAATTACCACCACCGCATTAGAGACTGTTCCTCCAGAAACCGCAGAACGTGAGACATTCCCACCAATTTGCCAGTGAAGCAGAAAGACTCTGGACTTCTCTGTGGTTTATGACTGCTGCTCAGTTCATCACTACATTGGCTCATATTAAACCAAGAGTCCTGCAGGCAGCTTTTTCCACCGTAGCTAGGACAACAAGGATGGCATCGTCCAGTAAACCATGAGACACCATCTGTTCAGTTTCTCTCCCCTTCAGTGTGTGACATCACCTTTGCTTTGGGTGGAAAGGTGAATGGTTCAGAACTGCAAGTTCTAAGATGCAGGAATAAGACGACCTCCACCCCTGGTTCATCTGAGTTTACAGGGACTTTAGAACACAAAAGAGACTCCACCTTTTGAGCAGCCTCTCTCTAAAAACAAAGTACCACGACAAACGATCTCTCACGCGCTCTTACACCAGCTGCTTTAGCAACACCCAGAACAAAGCAAAGTTACAGGCTGATAACATCAGCTCCAGCCAGGCAGAGATAAGTATGTCAGACTTTTTGACCTCGCTGATGTTCATGTTACAAGACACAGAAACATACAGCTTCAATACTGACAGCTGTGTATCAAATCAGGAAAATTACTCGACTCTCCCATTCACAGAACCACCTAATTGCTATGCCAAGTCCACAAATCAGTCTGATTAGAGTGCCTGTCTGTTTATCATGAAGTGTCTAGCAAAGGAACAACTCTCTGACTGATAAGAAAAGCCAATTCCACTAAAAAACCCAACAAACCCAAAGAACTTTGAGCAGAACTTTTGGGGTTGCATGGGTGGGAAGAGGTAGGAAAAGAACAGCACTTATATAAGGCAGGAAGAGATGAAAATCCAGGGATAATTTAGAGGACCCCTAAAATAACTGGCTAGTTCGTACCTTACAGGCATTTTTCAAAGCCACAGAAAATACAAGTTCCAGCTGTGTTATCTCCTTTCCAAAAATATATGTACCTTTTTTTTTTTTTTAAGCTAAATGTCCCAAATTCACAAGATATGAGCTTGTCAGGAGCAAAAATGATCATAATGCAGGAAACTGGTATCTGGGTCAAGAGAATATGCAGCTAAAAGCACCAAGCACTAATCTGCAAAAGGCTCTGAAGACCGCACGCATTCCAGGCACAGCCTCCAGATTACAAAAGGATCCACTAAAAGCACATCTTGCTCTCCACAGTGCACTCAGGCAAAGCGTCTTTTGTATCAGCCTCTGTGTATAAAACCAGAGGGTGGGGCAGATGGTGACAACTGACTTAAAGCAAAATGTCCATTTTAACAAGCCATGCTACTAAAAATGTGTTTTCACTGTAAAGTTTTGTTGCAAGTAGTACACTGAGAAACAACTTGATGTCCAAAAGAAGTCACTGCCTTGCTCTTTTGCCCTGTCAAAAAACGCTGGTCCAGCTTTTAATCAACTTCTTTAGCACACATAATGGTTCTTTCAGTGCTCTCTAGGCCACATCAAAATCAGCCAAAAAGTTGTGAGATAAGCAGCAAAGCGAGTTTTAGATCATGTCCTGCAAGGTCTAGAAGTGCTGGAGACCAGGAGTGCTCCTTTATAGATGAAAACGGTACCCTCAGATTCCCTGATGACGGAGAGCTGACAGTCTGCTACCCACCTGCGATGAGAGTAGCGGGCAGCTAACCTGGTGGGAAGAAACTGCAGCTCAGAGAGAGAATGCATGCAAAAGGGGAACACTGCAGAATTTCTGTGGCCTTAAAAATCACGTACCTTAATATTATAATTTAAAAACAAAACTAACCAAACGCATGATGCATCTCTTACTATTTTCTGGGGGAGCGTTCTCACAAATTTTTTACTGTACATGATCCAAAATTTTTTGAGACCAGACTGGTTTACAGGGAAGAAACCCTTTTGTGTCCACCAGGTCAACCATTACACATCTCCAATATACTTCTCCTAATATCCCTAAAAAGACACTTCCAGTTTATAGTTTAACTGCAAACATACAAAAGACCGCGAGCGGAGGGAAACAGGGATTAGATCTCTGTTCCCAAAAGCCACTGGCAAAGAAGTCCTGTAACAGCAGCGTTAAACATTTGATAATGCTCTGTTTACCTACAAACATCTACTGATGTTCATGCAGGCTGAAAGTACAATGAACATCAATCATTAAAAAGCTGAATGAAAACTTGTCAGCTCAGAGCCTAGTCAAACACAAAAATTGCATTCAAAATCTCCAAGAAAAAATCTAAAGTTCTCTCTAACTGGCTATTAGATAAAATCCCTCCTCCCCTACACACATACACGAGACAGCCAATTCTACAATCTGTAGGGAAAAAACTCAGCATGTGACTCGTCTACTTTTTTCACAGAATCTGCACCTATTACTTATAACAGCTGGCACACTTTCAGGCAACATGTTTGTAAAGGTGACGGTGCCTCCAAAGACAAGACAGTTAAATGCTGTTGACCAAAGCCAGAACATCTACGTGACCAATGAGAAACAAATTATCTATACAGAGAAGATGAGAATTAGTTTGAATAAAAATCTGAAGCGCAGCATCTCCTTAAATGAGGACTGCACATTGCACTGAGCGAGCAGCAAACCCCACCACGGTTTACTCTGCATAAAGTTTATAAACATATCAGAACAAGGAGTTAGTTTAACACACACTTATAGACAGACTTTTCTGGAAGCTATCGACACGTCACAATCTTACCGTGGCTGTAACTTTATCCCAGTCTGTTACAAAAGCACGGAATCCTTCCCCAAAGAGCGTCCCAGCTGTCCTGTGGTAAGCAAACAGCAAGGCAAGCAGGAGAAGAGAAAGGAATTTCAAAGACTGAATTGAAACAATTTACAAGACAACTTTGCAATGACCATCTTCAGAACCAGCCAAAACTGAGGGCTCACCTGGGAACTCAAACATGAACAAGCATGGCAAATACATGTACAGTCATCTGATGTCTACATCTGATCTGGGATTAAATCCAGAAAAGCATTTGGCATTAACATAAACTTCTGTAATGAAAGGTATTTATATCTAAAGCTTTTTTTATTCAAAAGCTCAATTAACAAATTACAAATCTAAATGCCCCCCCTTTGGAGACAGACTGCTTTATACCTTTCTGGCATATGTCCAGAAACTGAAAGAACTCAGAGTTTTCAGAGTAATTGAGTCTCAATCTTCGTGAATAAGGCTTGAAGGGTTAGAAAGTGAGGGTTCTCTTAATATAATTCCTATTGTTCAGAGTACAAGAGTGTACAAACTAACTTTTAATACTCCCCAGAGCTTGGAGGAATAAACAGCAAGGTTTCCTACACGATGGGAGAAATCTGCACCAGCAGCAAGGCAACCCGTGCCCTTCTCCCGGCCTGCACGTACTTGAGGGACTCCAATACTGTTTGGCGATGTTCTGCAGCTTTTAAGCGGATCTGCTCCCGGATGATGTCTGCGTTCTCCCGCTCAGCCTTGGCACGGGCTCTTGCTTCTGCCTCCACACGCAGCATTTCATTCTTATGCCGCAGCTCCATCTCTCGCTCTACAGTAGCTTAAAAAGGAAAAGGACAGAAGAGGACAATCTTTTGGGCTGGCTTAATCCCAGGTAGCAGGCGGTTAAATGAGATGCATTGCTTCATTCTGGCTTCACAACAGCTGTGTGTGGTCCCACAGCAGCAGACTCCAGGATCTTAATTCCCTCCCATCAGCTGCGATATCAGGAGATGCTGATAGCTCACGGGGAAATCCACGTACCACAGGGCAGACATTTAGGAGTGCAGCCACTTATAAAACTTGGAAGCAACTGGTAGTTCTAGCACAACTGGGATTTACCCATTACTTGCCAGTATGACATTAACTCATCACTCTAATGGAGCATCAAACAATGCAGACAAGGAGTCAAAGATCTTTCCAGAGAACTCATCTGCCCACCCACGCCGACACAGCTAAAGAAAAATGACCAGCTTACCACGCCTCATGGCTTCCTGCTTCTGTACAGATTCTTCCTGCTTCCGCAGATTCTCTTCGTTAGCAAGTTGCTACAGGCAGAGATGACAGCAGAAGACGGGTTAAAGTTGTAAGAACTTGGTCAAGTGAGTATTTGTGCAAGCTTAAGTACTACGAATGTTCTCAAGAAACCAGTGCTTAGGTTGAAGCGCCCTCTTCCTCTCCCCATCTCCCAGATTCACACCCTCAACCCCATGCTCCTAGCGCTTTGTCCTAATTCCCGACCTTCGATTTGCCCGGCCAGCGCTGTCGATGCCAAGCAAATAATGCAGGTGAGAGCAGCAGTGCCTGGCATCAGCCATCTGGCCAGCGGGAGAGGGCACCGCTCCAGATCATCGCTTTGACTTAAGAAAGCTACTACACAGCTCCCAGCTGGGTTAGAGAAGGAAGCCGTCTTACCTGCTGCCGCATCTGTTCCTCGTAGCGCTGCCTTGCCAATTTGTCTTGGTATTGGGCTCGCTTCAGGGGAAAAAAATAAAATAGTATTC
Source organism: Opisthocomus hoazin (assembly GCF_030867145.1). Classification (NCBI taxonomy): domain Eukaryota; kingdom Metazoa; phylum Chordata; class Aves; order Opisthocomiformes; family Opisthocomidae; genus Opisthocomus; species Opisthocomus hoazin. The sequence goes on along the minus strand of NC_134429.1, from coordinate 19,303,842 downwards.
AGAATATAAAGATTAGGTTAAGAGAGAACCTAGTCCTGAGGGCAAATGCAGGGAGGAAAAAACAAACCAAAGCCCACACAAAAACAAAAAAACTACACCAGTTTTGAACACAAACAGGGCAAAGTCTGGGGTAAAACATCCTCAGCCGGCACCAAGAACTTCTCTGTGCTAAGAAATCTACATAACCTGACTTCATTTTAAGGTATCGCAGATATAAAAACAAAGAACAAGTGTTCCTTTGCCCAGAAAAGGAGACTCACTGTACTGGGAAACCATGGTTTTAACCACACTATCTGGACTGGTGATTGCAAGCAGCAGAACTCTCAAGATACGCTGCCTGTCAGACGAGCTCCTTTCTGATTTTCTTGTTTCTCATTATTTCCTCTCATTGCTTTTCCTCTGCAACTGGCAAATAAGGCTATGTCATCTACACTCAACTGAAAGTGGTCTGAGGGCCCATATCCACCAGCAAGGACTCTGCACAAGGGATGAGGTTATTCTCTATTCCAAATCCACAGACAGCAGAACAGCTTGCAAGTTATCACCTCAGCAACTGTAAGGCATGGCACTTCAGAAGCAAATCATGATCAAGTTTGCGTTGACTTCAAATGATGCCCTGTGAACTGCAAGAGTTCAAGAACCACCTCATGAACAGAGCAGATGGCTGGAAACTTTCTGAGCCAGCCCCGTTCAAAGCCCAAACTCTGATGGGATAAAAAGCAACAAGTGCCAAACTGGCAGTTTCAGCTATCTTCCCAGGCTAGATATCAATTAGAATTAATCAATCCCTTAATTTCCCGTGCTCTCAAAGTAAGAAATCACCATATGTGAGCCGTGAGCCTAAAAGCTAGCTTACATTTCCCCGGTTTCTGTACTATTGCCACTCCAGTAACGAATGCTACAACATACTGGAAAGCACCACCATTGCTCACAACACAGCCTCTGGTAACTCAGATTTGCACCACTTCTCCTCTTAGGGTATTTTTTTCCTGTCTAGAAGATCAAGCTTTGAAGAAATAGAGTTGCAGACTACTTAAGACTGAAATCCAGATAACTCAAGAGACATTTCATTGCCCAGGCTAACACTAACACTTGATAAGCCATCAGTTTTCAACCTTTCACGCCACCAGCTGTTAGACACACACAAGCGTACCTCAGCGTGTTCAACAGCATTTCCCTCAGAGTTCCTTTAGAAAAACACCAAAGAGCACACAATCTGCATAACTGCTGCTACCGGTCCCTTTGGATGTACCAGAATTTGGTAACAGAAGTTTGAGGTGACAAAGCTGCACGTAACTCCAAACCCAGTTCCACGTTACAAAGCCAGGGCAGAAGATGAGCTCGGTCTGTGAACTGCCTCACATCTCAGGCCGCCCATGAGCCCCTCTCCCCCGCCGCAAACGGGGCAAGTAATGCACTGTTCTTGTTCCATAAAGGAGGACACAAACAAGGTCTCCAACCACTCGGCTTCCCCCTCATTCCCTTACTGCTTGATGCTGTTTTGTTTCTTCACTGAGTGTTTTCCGTCTCTCTTCTGCTTGTACCCGTATCTGCTCATTCTTCAGTTGTTCTATGGCAGCCTCGTACTCCTATTAAGATAAAAAGATAATCATCACAAATGAGCTCAATATACAGCACCCTACAGAGAAATGCTAGTGACAATTATGTTCCAAGAAATCCATCTGTAATCAGTGGTACCCTGCAAAGCTGACCAATGACACAGGAAAGCTAAAATACCATCAGAAAATATGATTGTAAGAAGTCTCATGATTGGCCGTTTCAGGATTCAATACAACTTATTTAGAAAAAAAACGCCTACAAACCAACACTCAAAAAATCCCCAAATTCCTTCATAAAAGGAACAGAAGTCTGTTCTCCACCCAACTGCTTTACAGCTGCTTGCACAAAACCCTTGTCATTCCCTAAAAAAGGTGGCGATATTCTCAGATTTACAAAATCACTCAGGACATGCAAGGCAAGTTGGAAACAAAGCCATAAAATATGGCTGAGAAGAGACAAAATCACCTGCACTTCACTTCCCAGACTTACTTTTTTAAAAAAGAAGACAAGTAACTATGATGAGCTGAACAGCAACAAGAAAAATTTCACCCCCTCTGCAGACTGCCAGAAAATGAGACTTCGACTCACGCCCCCCACGCACCCGGTAGTTCCCCGAGGTGGGCTGGCTGGCTCTACGACGAGTTCCAACGTACCTTAAGCTTCGTTTGCTGCTCCAGCTGCAAGGTCTGCTCTTGCATCTGCGCGAGACTGAGGGCATCCTTCGCGTGGCCTGAAGTTGACAGCGGGAAGAGGTTACTGCCAGTACAAAGCTCTTATCTCAAGTAGAAAACACCCTCAGTCTATTCAGTCTGACCCGGCACTGGCTGAGGCTGCCCGGTGCCCAGCTCTGGGGCCGCACATTCCACCCTGCCTGCGCAAGAGGCTTGGAATAGCATCTCTCCTGCGAGGAGAGGCTGAGGGAGCTGGGCTTGTTCAGCCTGGAGAAGAGAAGGCTGCGAGGGGACCTTCTAAATATCTGCAGGGTGGGTGACACAAGGACGGGGCCAGACTCTGTTCAGTGGTGCCCAGTGACAGGACAAGGGGCAATGGGCACAAACCGAAGCAGGGGAAGCTCCAGCTGAACCCGAGGAAGAACTTCTTCCCTCTGAGGGTGACGGAGCCCTGGCCCAGGCTGCCCAGCGAGGCTGTGGAGTCTCCTTCTCTGGAGATATTCCAGACCCGTCCGGACGCGGTGCTGTGCAGCCTGCTCTGGGTGACCCTGCTTGGGCAGGGGGTTGGGCTGGGGGACCCACAGAGGGCCCTTCCGACCCCAGCACACGCTCCCAGCACAGCCCTGCTCCGCAGCCACCAGGTCTACCCCAGCCGAGAGGCCGCCCCAGCGCCTTCCCCTCCCTCCTCCTCCTCCTCAGCCAGCGACCCGCAGCCCGCCGGTCCCCTGGCCGGCGCCCGGGGCGACCCGCAGGCTCCGGGCCCCGACAGGACGCGAGGCACCGACCGCCAGTCCCGGCCCCTGACTCACGCGACGCGTCCAGCTCCCGCGCGGCCTTGGCCGCCCGCTCCAGGCCCGTGGGGTCGAAGTTGCTCCATTTGTCCTTGGGTGGTTGGCGCTCGCCGCCCCCGCCGCTCCCCGCCGCGCCGCCGCCGCCGCCTGGTGCCGGCGGGAGGGAGAGCCCGGCCCCGGCCGCGCCCGACCCCGCGTCCCCGCCGCCCGCGCCGCGGTTCAGCCCGAACAGCCACGACATGGCCCCGCCGGCACGCGCACCGCGCCGCTCCCCGCGCGCCTGCGCGGCGGCCTCCCATTGGCCCGGCAGCGGTCGCACCGCAGCGCGTCACCGGGTCGGAGTGACGCGAGGGAGAGCGGGAATCCGATTGGCTCGTGGAGGAGGCGGGTGGGCGGGACTTCCGAGCTGGGGACGGAGAGCGGAGAGGGACAAGCGCGGGCGGGCGGCGCCGCCATGGCAACGCTGGGGGTGCGGCGTTGCTGGGGGAACGCAGGGAAAAATGGCGGCGGTGCCAAGACACGGCCCCTCACCGAAGGGCGGGCGGCGGGGGAGAAGGGGGGGGCAAGCGGCCGCGAAAGTCAAAGCCGCCCCAGAACCCTGCGCCCTGCGCGGAGCCCAGCCCCGTCGGCCGCCGTTTTTTTAATTTCTTTAAAAGTTCGATTTTTTTCCCAAACGCCCGCCCGAGCCTCTCAGACCCTTCCGCTCCGGCTCCTCTCTTTTTTTCTTCTACTTCTTTTTCTTTTTTTTCCTTGTTCTTTAGCTGCCGGTGACCCCGCGGATTCGTGAAGAATCGGCGTTGGCGCCGCGTGTCGTGGAGAACCAAGATGGGGGCGAAGGAGTTAGCGCCCGTCACGGGGTAACACCCCACGCAGACATTCATATCAATGAATATAACGTTCAGATGTTCCTCAGAATAACGAGCCATATTTTATCTGCAGCTTTCTGATTTACACTTTTAATTTTCCATCTTGGGTCAAAATGCTCCGTGACGCCGTGGCTGCCGCGCTGCGCTCAGGACAGAGACCAGCCCGACGCCGGTCGCTGCGCTCGCGGGCGGTTTGCTGAGCGCATTTGGCTGCCCAGAACAGGGGCTCCCCGCTCCGCACCCATTTTACGAGGGGACTGGAACATCTGCCCTACGAGGAGAGGCTGAGGGAGCTGGGCTTGTTCAGCCTGGAGAAGAGAAGGCTGCGAGGGGACCTTAGAAATGCCTACAAATATCTGCAGGGTGGGGGTCAGGAGGACGGGGCCAGACTCTGTTCAGTGGTGCCCAGCGACAGGACAAGGGGGAACGGGCACAAACTGAAGCAGAGGAAGCTCCAGCTGAACCCGAGGAAGAACTTCTTCCCTCTGAGGGTGACGGAGCCCTGGCCCAGGCTGCCCAGGGAGGCTGTGGAGTCTCCTTCTCTAGAGATATTCCAGACCCGCCTGGACAAGGTGCTCTACAGCCTGCTCTGGGTGACCCTGCTTGGGCAGGAGGGTCGGACTGGGTGACCCACAGAGGTCCCTGCCAACCCCTACTATTCTGTGATTCTGTGATTCTGTGATTCTGTGATTCTGTGATTCTGTGAATCTTCTCCTCCATCTCGGCAGCGGCAGAAGCCTTCCCCGCGCTGCGGCTGCGAGCTGTGCGCTGGCTCCTGTTCCCTCGTGCAGCTGGCAGAGTTAAGCCTGTGAATTCACGGCCTCGACGCCGGTGAATTCAACGCCCTTCTGGCTGACCGCCGCCACGCGCAGCTATAACCTCCGTATTGCTGTGAGTAATTAGCTAGTGCGTGCTAATTATGGCTGTGCTTCGACACCTCGGTGAGCCCGGGATTACACAGGGGAAGGCTGCAAGCAGCATGCGCTTCAGAGCAAGTTTCTTCCGAGCAAACACGAACACTCTGGCGAAGTCCTGGAGCTGGGGAAGTACGCGGTTTCCCTGCAGAAGCCCAGGAGGTGTCTATCCAGATAGCAGATCAGCCGAGCGGGATAACCGCTCCGCTTCCCGACGGATCGGCACCTTCCGGGGAGGCTGCGTGCGGCAAACCCGCGGTGCCTTCACGCAGGGTAGCAGGCGGCCATGAGGAAGATGGGAACTCAGCAAATCACACCAGCGACTGCCAAGTTAAATCTTTACTAATAGCCTACACCACGTGCATCAGAAGGTGCAAGGACCCCAACGAAAACCCAGAACAGCTCATCTACAAATGAAATCCTTCTAGTCCCCCCACCCCCCTGAACTCCCTCCTGGGAGCCCTGATGGCTTGTGCTCTCACCCTGCGATGGGTGCGTGGGTGTCATACCCGTTGTATCAGTGCAGATGAGATGCTTCAATAGCCCTAGAAACCATTAGGCTCTAGTTAAATTGAACCAAATTTAGTTTAACTTACCTGTCCAACATACAGTTTTCACATTCGTGAGTCCTACCAGTTCTGCCAAGATTTAAGGGACGTTTACTCCTTGTAAAACAATTCTTACTGAAGTTGAGACATATTGAGACCAACATATTTCTATTTATGTATTTCTGACACTTTTTTTTTTTGGGGGGGGGGGTTGGGAGTGTGTATAAAGTTCCACATAAACTGCGAAGGCATGGGTGGAATGCTTACTTTTCAGTCATTTAATATTGTGATGAATACCAGCTTTCCAACCCATAACTCTCATTAGAACAAAAGCTACACTTAACAGATTTGCATTTACTGCCATCAGGAATGAAATAATCATTCAAGAGCACTTGTATATTTAATTGTCTTCAGAAGGCTGCATTACAACTGGGGGGATGACATGTTAATGTATTAGTAAACTACGCAGGGAGTTGTGCAAAATTAATTTCTGTCCTACAGCAAGAATGAACAGGATTATCTTATTGCATGAGAGATTCCAGAGGCTTTATCTTCTCCTGAGCACAGAGTCTCCCTTAAGATTAATCAGTCACAAATGCACATTCCAAAGGAGAACACAAATCATACAAAATCTTCTTATCGAGTTAATGAATGACTCGTCTCCCTCCTGTCCCTTCCTCCTGCACGAGAAGACAGCCCGAGGCAAACGCTCCATGAACCTAGAGGTGATGAATTCAGCGCTCGGGAGGCAAGGTCAGTGGCAAAGTTCCTCTCGGCTCCGAAAGGAGCTGCTGCGAGAAGTCCATCAGCAGGGCTGACGGAGGGTCTGCAGGATGGAGCGACACCGTGTAGGGGCTCTCCAACGCTCCACGTGTAGGACAAGGAAGCAACAAGTTTAAAACAGAGCAAGCGTTGCTGAGGGAAGGTGTTCCCACTGATGCTGGGTTTCGTTACCGCAGATGTACATACATTTCTTTACAGCCCGAAGCTCTGAATTTTGGAACCACGCTGCTCCAACGGCTTTGTCACTAGGTGGTGTCTTTTTTTTTCTTCCAGCTCCCCTGTCCAAAGAGTAGCTTAGTGACAGCAAATTCAAGCCTGGGGCCAAAGGGAAAGAATCAGATTTACTCTTTCTCCCCTAAAAACCTGATTTTTAAGTGTAGCTCAAGCTTAGTGCTGGGTGGAAGCCCAGGACAAGACACTGAAGATGTGCTGGGGTGTTTTCAAAGCGCAGAGGACAGAGCCTGGAATGATAGTGCTGGAGACTCACTGTCCGCAATTAGTGACAGAACAGGCTAATTGGTCTCCATATAGCGGCTCTGACAGCAGGACTCGCGCCAGTTTGGTGCGACCGATTAAGGGATGCCGCGGGAATTCAGTGGTTGTGATCCAGGCAGCACTGCACTGGTGTTGGGAGGTGTGGAGCTGAGTGGGAAACAAAAAGAACTGCTCTAGATGGTCTTGCTGTCTGGCTTTTCTTGGCTCACTGCTGCTCCTCGGAGCTCCGGAGTAGAGTAACCTGCTGGGGAAGCAAATTCCCAAGTTTTTGAGTTTCCCACTCCCCCAGCCCGATACCAAATCCCAAGGGCAATGACCTGGGGGAACGGAACCCTTCGAAGCCCAGCTGGGATCTGTATGGCATTGCAGCAGACGGATTTGACACCAGTGCCAGAGGGAGAGGGGAACAGTGTTAAGGAGGCTGAAGCAGTCAGCGGGCAGGCAGCGAGCAAACGTCCCTGCCAGAGCACCCCGACAGCGCTCAGCAGCCCGCGCCTGGCACGGCCCTGTCGTTCTGTTTCTCAGCGTTCACCGACCAAGCTCTCCCGTAAACCAAAGACCAGCTGGGAACACTAAACTGCCCTTGCACTTTATCAAAGGCAGGATGTCTTTCGTCAAGCGTCTCCGTGCCCTGGCCAAAGGCCAACCTCTTGTCTTCCTCTTCTCAGAAATCCTGGTGGCTTTGACCCAATCTCCTCTGCATCCTGTACGTTTTTGTATTGTGTTGTTCTTCTTTCTCGCAACGCTTTTTCCTTCCATCCCCGAGATGCTACACTTTTGGGATGCCTAATTTGAGCTACCTGCTGAGTACGCTGGATGAGTTGGAGGAAAGCTGCTCTCAGTTTCAGCAGGAATGGATCTGGCCACTTGTGATCTTTCTCTGGTGCCGGTGCCCAGAAGGAAAGGCCAGGCCAGTAAACAGCCAAGTCCTGAACGTGCTCGTAAGCTGCAAAAATAAAACTGTATCGACATTTAATAAATAGAGAACAGGCAGTAAGCAAGCAATAGTGAGGATTCATCTCTTTGCCTTTTGTTTGTTATTTGTCAGGCATATTTATATAAAAGAGGGTATAGATTTGGGATCTATTAGTCGGATTGGCTGTTCCATCCAGCCAAGCCAAACCTTCAAGCTTTGGGAGAACTTGGCTGAGGACAGCCTTTAGGCTTGACCACCAGGACACCTCAACGGACCGTGCAGGCTGGGAGATGATCTGTGAGCTCTCTGGTTTCCTCCCCTGACCCCTCCTTTTTGTCCAAGTCTTTGTCCACGCGAGATTCCTTGCTCTGCGGGGAATTGGTTCACTCCAGAGTCTGTCATGCTCTCTGTCTGTGCTTGTATCCTTGGGCCTCTGTACCTGGGAAGAACACAAAAGGTACAATGTCAGCTTTATCCACCCCTTCTCCAGGTTTGACTGAGTCAAGAGATCTCAGCCCTGTGGTCATCTCCACTATCGCTCTTGCTGGGAAGAAGGCTGTGCTTCTGCACTGCCACACAGCTGCTTTTTAGCTCTTCCTGCACTTCAGCCTGTCAAGAATCCCGTTGTGTTTCATGACAGTAAGTGGGTTTTGGGTAGTGAAAGGAGGAGAGCAGACGTGTTGTGCCTTAGTAGCTGCGTTTAATAGTTGGGTTGTGCCTGCCACGTTGAAAAGCAAAGGGTAGCCAAGATTTCAAAATGACTTTTAAACAGCTCTTCCAATGCCCATGCCAGCTTTTAGTTCCCGGACTGTCCCCACCCTACACTTTTTCTCCTGCCTGCAAACACAACGCCACAAGGAGGAGCATTGCTCTTAAAAATGGGGGGAAAAGCCAGTTTTGGACAGTATGTCTCGGGCTGGTAGCTGCGATGAAGCCCAGTTGGCAAGCTAGCTGATGCGCACCGAGTATTTCGGCCGTGAGGGCTCCTCCGGGCTGGATCTCCAGCACCTCAGTGCCCTTCAGGACACTCTCCCCTGGCTGAAGTGCCCCAGGATGCTGCCGTGCACCCCAGCTCACCTGGCTGCATGTGCACCATGCGGCACAGCCCCTTGCCCGCCTGGTTCTTGTACATGGGCTTCACACACACTTTGTTGGTGGTGCCCGCAGCCAGGTCGGTGAGGAGCACGCTGTGGATCTGCGGCGAAACGCTGAGGACGGACGAAGGGCCAGTTTGCCGCCGGCATCGGACTCTGTAACCGAGGACTTTCCCATCGGCGGAGTCCCAGGAGGCCTTCAGGGTGTTGGGGCCCATGTCTTCAAAGCGAAGGTGCCTCACTTTGGAGCCCTCTAAAGAAAGAAGAGTTGTGTTACTGCGGGCCATTTGTACGGAGTGGGCCTTACCTAGCTCCTTGTTCCTCCCGAGGGGATTGCCGAGAAGGGGTTGTCATCCAGCCTGGTCGCCCTCTCTTGCAGAGACGCAATAGCCTGTCACTCTACATCTCCGCCCTGGAGGAGCTCAGCCTAATTAGTCCTTAACTTTGTCCTGGTACCAGCGCAAAATACTTTTGTTGACGCTGTTAGGCACTGGCTTGCCAGCTCCCACACCCCCAGCTGCCGTCATTCTCCGAGCTCCTCACCCCTGAGTCCTGCTAACAGCTAGACTTTGTCTCCTGCAGTGTCTTTTACAGGTCCTTCTTCAGAGCAGAAGCTTCTGCTGATGAAATTGCCACTTCTCACCTTCCCACTGAGGAGACAGGGGGGAAAGGCAGTTTTCTTTCTTCTTTAGGGAGATTCAGGAATCTCCAAGTCCGTTCTGCCTGTGACTGCACCAGCAGCTTGGCGGTGCACTCCATGTGACAGCAGTCATAGTGTGTGCACCCCATTTTCTTTCAGTCCTATGCCTTACACTTCTGCTACATCCGAACGGTGTATCACGTCCTGCGCATCAGAAGCTGCAGCCTTCCCCTTCTCCCATCCCTCCCCAGTACTCCAGTAACTGGGCTGGGTTCTCTGGCCTCGCCTAGAGGCAGATAACCCATGCAAAGAAGCACCCGCACCTCTGAGACTCCTTGTGCCCTACAGCTTGCCGTCAGCAGAACGCCGCTCGCTCACCTTCCTGAGTGCACGCTTTAGCTGACAGGGATTTCTCCTTGCCCGACCTGTAGACTGCAGTCACCGTCACCAAGTAGGTTGTGTTGGGTGCCAGATTCTCCACCACAGTGCTGTTGTGCTTGCCGTCCACCTCCAGCAGCTTCACCGAGTTCCCAGGGAGCGGGCCGTACAGGATCTGGTAGCCGACCACGCTGTCCAGCATAGGAGCCCAACTAACGTGGAAGCTGTGTGGCCCAGACTCCGAGATGAGAACCTGAACTGGGCTTATTTCCTCTGAAAGCAATGTAAAAAAAAACCACAAATGAGTGTGTAATTCAAGGCTGTCAGAGGAGCATAACTGACCTGCACCGTATCTGGCTTCCAGGAGGTGGAAGAAAATCCATCCAGCAAGTGGATGTTGATAGTTATCCAAGTCAGCACGGCCCAGCTCAGCCCTAAGAAAATGGTTTCTCTACCCGTGCAGCCTGGAGTAGGCAAAACTACTCAGCCAAAACTGTTCTTGCCTGCAGAAAATTAATACTAGATACAAATTCATCTTGACTTTGTCACGCCTGCTCAGATTTTCGGTGTGCCACTTTTTTGCATGTTGCTATCCAGCATGAATCCGAGTTGTTCTTCTGGCTGAAATGCCTAAGTCTGCACAGAGGGGCTGGCTGCTGCTCCGAGTGCTCCCCTGCTCCGAGTGCTCCCCTTCTCCGAGTGCTCCCCTGCTCCTCCCTCTTACCCCGTGAGTCCCCAGCAGTGGATACACCTGCCCCGAGCAGCAGCGCGTACCTGCATCAAAACTGTGATTCTCCCCTCGCTGCACCCGCAGCCTCGGGTAGCAGACAGGGATCTCCTTGTTGCCGTAGCAGCTCCTGAAGCTACGAAGGTCAAAATCCCCCTTTGGCAGTAACCCACAGCAGGCAGCGCTGCTTCTGCCTGACCATCACGCTGGGATGGCGAGCAAGGACAGGCAGCAGCCTGTGCTTGATCCCCAGCGGGCTCTACACCTCTGTTAAGTATTTGTTAAATACTTAACAAATAAGTAAATAAAGGCTACAGCTCCTGCTGCCTTCTCCCAGGGCAGCAGGCTCTGCTTTCCTCCAGATTCATAGGTTTGTAATGTTGGAAGGGTGTCTTACGACGACCAGACCTGATTCCTTGTTCTGGACAGTCCAGAACATCTCTCTACGGAAAGATCTGCCAGCTGAGTGCCAGCATCAAGAAGCCATCTCCTCATTATATTCTGTCCTGACCACAGCCATCTGCAGCCTCCCATCAGACCATGAGGCTATGGGATGGATGCAGACCAAGGGCTGTCCTGGTTGCTTTATATACGTGAGGCTCAGCAGAGCAGAGAATTCCCCCTTGGTCACAACTGTGCACATTTACCTGCCAGTGTAGTAACCCTTGTCGCCTGGGGAGGGAAGTAGTGGACGTTGGATTCAGGAATGAGTGCCACCTCGTAAGTGGTTTCTGGTGCAAGGTCGCTTAGCACGAGGCTACTGTGATCCCCAGACACTTGCTTTGTCCTCTTCCTTGCTAGATCATCCGTCGGGGCATACTCTAGGGTGTAGTAGCCAGTTTCTTGGGAGAGGAGTTTGGGCCACATCAGGCGGAAGCTGCTTGAGGTGATATCTACTGCATGGAGCCGGTTTGCTTGGATAACATCTGGAAGAGAAACAGTAGCAAGAAATCACTGCTGACCTGAAGACACAGCGCATGGTACATCTGAAACAGAGGCCCTTCTGGAGGGGAGATGTAGCCTACAGCAACGCTGGATGATGGCTGAAGTCACCTACGTTCAGCCGAGCCCCTTCACAGCAGTTCAGGGAACCAGACCCTCTTTGAGAGGTTCAGGAACCCAAACCTGAACCCTTGAAGTCCACGTTTCAACTGAAGCAGCCATGTTTGGGTTTTCACACCACTCGTACCTCTCAGACAAGACCCTTTCACCGAACAGAGCTCACAAAGGAGATGCCCATGTCCCAGCTGCCGTGAGGTGGCATTTTGGCTAAAGCAGGTGCTCAGGTGTGTCTGCACAACAGGCTTCAGCCCACAGATACTACTGTGCCCTGCCTCCTAGGCATCTCCAGCCTCCAGCCAGCTTGTCAAGAGCCTCCAGGTTGCTCTACAAAGCTCCAGCTTCCCCTCTCCATTCTCTCTACCTTGTCCTCTGCGCCAAGGCCAAACGGTGCTGTGATCTGTTGTGACAGCGAGGTCCGGCACAGCAGGAACCATGACCCTGCCCAAGCCTGCCTTGTGCCACCAGGGATTAACCTGGAGTGGTCCAGCAAGTTCTGGGTGGCTGCTCCTGCCCGACAGATGTGTGGGAGCTACTGTGCCTGGCCAAACAGGCAGCTTTCCATGCTCAGCGAGACATCACCACGTACCCAACATGGTAAGCAGCACTGGCACTGCCTGGGACAAAGCTGGAGACACAATTTGGGCATCCAGGTTCCGAAACTCCTGCGGCCAGCTCATCCCGAGCTCCCTGTGGGAATCGCCTACCAGTGAAACCAAACCACTGCATTCTGTCGTGCCCGTGAAGCAGCCGATGGCGTGAAGAAATACACTTCTCCCTGCTCTCTGCCCGTACCCAGTGGCCAGGAGGAAGGAGCGGCCACTGGGGACCGTCCAGCCTTTGCCGAGCCGGCCGCGTTCATCCCAGCTGGAGTCACTCCCTGCTCTGTTTCACAGAGCTCCACTGTGTTGTGGCATTCAGCGTTCAGAGTCGCTCTTGTGCTATCTTGCCTCTCTCCCCCCCTGCGCAGAGGCTTCTCCTCAAGGCTCATGCCACCTTTGAATCCCAGACCCCAAAAGCCAGACACGAATACCTCTTCTGACGCTCCGCAGCTACCCCAGCTTCCTCTGCTACTTGACCCTTCCGACACGCGTGGTCGCTGAGCCCATCTTGGGCTGAATTCCACTGTTCTCTGGTCTTCCAGAGGGGCAGAAACACACAGGACTTTGTTTCCAGCTCCAGCGAAGTGGCATACAAAGACATAAAGATGCTCTTTTTTTTTTTTCTCCTTTAAAAGGATTTTTAAAAGCACCCTGAGCCTTAAAGAAGTGCATTTTCTCTGCACAGTATGACTCCTGAAACATGATGATAGCCCCCTCCAGCTCAAGATTAAATACTTCAGAGTACTGTAAGTAGCTCTCGCTGGCTGCCCATTACAGAGAGGTAAAGGGAGGCACAAAAGTCTGCCCAGACCTGCGAGGGAATGGGGAGTAGCCGAACACTCTCAGACTTGTCCTTTAACGGGGAGAAGACCAGCTCTCCTCCTCCGAGCCGCTCCGAGCCCCTGCCAACTCTGCCATACCAAATAAAGCAGCCTCAGTTTTTCCTCTGAGCTGTTCCTTGGCTCTCCCGGGTGGGCAGGGACGTTTCCCGTCCCCACGTCATGCCCGCTCGGAGCGGGCAGAGGGTGGGAGGCAGCATCAGGGCTCTGCACCCTTCTGTGAGCCCCGCAACCACCAGTGGCCAAGCCACAAAGGAACAGGGAACGGGGGAAAGGCTTCAGTGCCAAAACCCCTGCCAAAAAGCTCAGGGAATGGAAAGAAGGGAGCTTGGAGGCAGGGGGCCAGGGACACTGTGAATAAATGGGGCAGATTAAAGCGTCGGGGTGCAACACCTGAGGAGCATGCTGCAGAAAGCCCACAGCAAACGGTTCTGTCCCTCGCTGCCAGATTACTGATGCCTTGAGGATATGAAGAAGGCAATAAGCCCCAGAAAATAGATGCCCATGGTATGCTTCACAGCCCCTCCTTGTTCCCAGGGGGAAGCCACAAGTTAATCTGTTCTATTAGACCCAGGCAGTGCCTTCCTAGGGACACTCAGAGACAGCTTGTGACACATTTGCCTTCCACCTCCTGCCTCTTCGCGACTTCAAACACTGCTTTGCAGCCACAAGTTTGCTGGCATCCCATGAACGCTGGCAAGGTCAAGATCAGAGTCGCAGAAAAGCTGCTGCTCTCATGATGTGTGTAAGGAACGCAGCCAGGCAGCAGATGAGCCTGCCCTAGCCCTGGGTGCATGATCCCCTCTCTGCAGAAGCTGCAGCTAGGACTTGGGACAAATCACTTCTGCTTCGTGGCTCTATTTCCCTGCTTTCATGCGTCTGGGAGGAGGGTCCTGGTTCTAGGAGGGGGCAACACTCTTTGTCATTATCAGGGTGGACATTCAAGGTCCAGAATTGCTCCCTCTGGTCACCCACTTGTATTCAGTGCTAAGTGGGAACGTCAGAGAACTCTAGGCTCGAAGCCTTCATTGCAGCAGGAGCCATCCAGGACCTTGTTTCAGATCAGGAATGCGTTGCCCTGACTATAGCTGGGAAGTGGCTGATGTCTTGTGACTGCTGGGCAGGTGGGCTCCTGCAGAACTTGGCTCAGAAGACGGTGCCAAAGGATGAAACAAGTCAGCAGTTGTCAGTTCAACTGGCTGAGTGGAGAGCAAGTGGATGCTAGCACAGAACCTGATGTCATCTCAAAAGAACGCCTTGGTTTCACAATATTTGAAGGTCCTTCCCCAGAAGGAGAGCACCAAAAGCCATATATTGAGTACATAATATACAAGATGCACTGGAAGAAGCCTGAGCTCGAGTGCCTTGTCCTTCACACCAGGAAAGACAGAGGTATTTGCCAGGAGCCAGCTGTGGTTGTGGCCACAGCCAGGCTGGCTGGGAGCTGGGTAGAAATGTAGTCTGGAAGAGTAAGGCGCCTTCCTTTTGTCTCCCTGTGGAAGTAGTGGCTGTCTCTACGAGGAGAGGTTGAGGGAACTGGGCTTGTTCAGCCTGAAGAAGAGAAGGCTGAGAGGGGACCTTATAAATGCCTACAAATATCTGAAGGGTGGGTGTCAGGAGGATGGGGCCAAGCTCTTTTCAGTGGTGCCCAGTGACAGGACAAGGGGCAACGGGCACAAACTGAGGCACAGGAAGTTCCGTCTGAACATGAGGAGGAACTTCTTCCCTCCGAGGGTGACGGAGCCCTGGAACAGGCTGCCCAGGGAGGTTGTGGAGTCTCCTTCTCTGGAGATATTCCAGCCCCGCCTGGACGGGGTCCTGTGCAGCCTGCTGTAGGTGACCCTGCTTCGGCAGGGGGGTTGGACTAGATGACCCACAGAGGTCCCTTCCAACCCCTACTATTCTGTGATTCTGTGATTCTGTGATTCTGTCTCACTGTCTAGGACAAAACCCCTTGCTGTGAAGTCCAGACTCAGCCCTGACAGTTCCTTGTATTATTTGTCTGCTCAGATCTCTGATGGCAAAGAAAATGCTTCTTAGCTGAGCAACCCCCACATGAAGGTGTCTACCTTTGCAGAGTGAGGGGCAGCTGCGGAGACTGAGCTGTTCCACGGAGGGTTCTCAGCCTGCTGGAGACAACAGCAACTTGTTGGAGTATCTATGGAGCAGGCACGAAACACCCCGTTCCTGGATGGAGGCGGAGGGAAGACAGCAACTCTCGACAAAGCTCGTTTGTGCCTCTACAAAAGGCTTTTAAAAAACAGTAGCGAGAGATGAAATAAGATAGCAGCGATAATAAAACCAGTCTGGGCCGTTCCAGAGTTGGAAAGGCCCAATTTCTGCCTGCCAAGGATCCCGTCTGTCCCTGCTATCCCAGGGCCAGAAGCAGGAAGGGTGGTGATGAGGGCTGCCTCCTCCAGGCAGGGAAGAGCGGACATGTGTGGCTTTATTAAGGCTAACTCAGGTGGTTTTACCCATGTCTGGTGTTCTGCTTAAAGCACCAGCCCCTGGATTCACGTGGGAACCTCACCTTCCATTAAAATCCCAGACTAGGAGCTTTTAGATGTGGTGGATGCACAGAATACTGCCCTCAGGCGCAGCAGAGCTTTTAGTACCTTTGCGGATCTTGCGATCTCCAAGACAACCTTGTGCTGCAAGGATAGGCAGGTGATTTCTCATTTTGGGATGCTATTTTATACCATCTGGATTCAGGATGCACTAGAAGCTGAAACAGCCACTTGAAACGAAACATCTGGGGGTCTGTGCGCCTGGTGCGGTGGAAGGACTGCTGGTGCTGCCCCTACTCGTACAGGAGAGAGGTGGGTGACTGGAAGAGAACTCCTACGAGGAGAGGCTGAGGGAGCTGGGCTTGTTCAGCCTGAAGAAGAGAAGGCTGCGAGGGGACCTAATAAATGCTTATATCTGCAGGGTGGGTGTCAGGAGGATGGGGCCAGACTCTGTTCAGTGGTGCCCAGTGACAGGACAAGGGGCAACGGGCACAAACTGAAGCAGAGGAAGCTCCAGCTGAACCCGAGGAAGAACTTCTTCCCTCTGAGGGTGACGGAGCCCTGGCCCAGGCTGCCCAGGGAGGCTGTGGAGTCTCCTTCTCTGGAGATATTCCAGACCCACCTGGACAAGGTCCTCTACAGCCTACTGTAGGTGACCCTGCTTGGGCAGGGGGTTGGACTGGGTGACCCACAGAGGTCCCTTCCAACCCCTACCGTTCTGTGATTCTGTGATAGTCCCTGTGGGCGATGTGTTAAATGGGTGGAAACAGAAAGGAGTTGCTGCATACGGAGGATTCTGTGGAAAGGGTTACTTGGACACTCCAAAGCCAGCTCTAACCAACTCGCGCAGCGGAAGCCAAATGAGGAATTAAAACAGGATTTGCAATGGGGAGAGAGAACCTCCAGAAAATGAATGGAAAGTCTGCAAAGTCATGGTAACTCACTCAGCTTTCCAAACAAATCCGGAGGCATCTGGGAGGCTGAGGCAGAGCCCCTGCTTTGCAGTCACAGGCACTCCCGCCGAGATGGCCTTCAAGAGCTGGAAAAAGAGCGTGCATTGCTCGGTGCAGCCTGCAGATCAGCATGAGATATTCCTCCTGGCTTCCAAACGCCTGTCTTCTGGCCCACATTACGGCTTTGGGTCTCCTCAGACCCTTTCCTGGATGCTTGAGGAAACCAAGACTGATGAAAAATCCAATCTGCTGTCTGCTCGTGCTCTCTGCGCAGCAACCGCCGCGGCCATGCCAGCAACGAGGAGGCAGCAGTCGGCCTGCTGAGCCTAACAAGTGAGGGCTGGGATTTTCTTCCAAGGGCTGTGCTAGCCAAGTCGGGCTATAGATCTGGCGGATGTGGAACACGTTACAACAGGGGATTTGTGGAACAAAAACATTCCTCTCCTACAGTCTGAATGCTGATAGCAAGCACCATCTTTAATTGCTTTTTGTAACCGAACAGCAACTGCCAGCCACTTGTAGGCAGGAGTTCGATGCCTTGGTGTGTGCCAGCTGCTGTGCCTGCACACGATGGTACGTGTAGAAGTCAGATCTGCCCTAGACAAGGGTTTGAGGGAGCTGACAGGACCAAATCCTTCCCAGGCATACACATCCCATTTTGCGTATGCGATGTGCTCAACGCATTTCTGTCCTCTGCCTCCATCAGGTAGCACATAGCCAGACAGCATTTTAGAGAAAAAAATATCACACTGAATGTGAAAATCAAGTTCAAGGGGCTTAGGCGCCTTGCTCCCACAGTCAGCAGCCTCTTGCTGTAGTCAAACCATCGGCTGCTCAGGAAGCCTTTGGTTAACAACTAACCTGTGCGGGTGGGGGCATTTTCATGCTATGCTTCAGTTGCATGGATGTCTGCGACCTGCATGAGTCATTTCCAAGGCTTGCGGATTTCTAAGGGATCCAGACAATATGCTGCCTGAGCCTCCTTCCTTCATTAGCAACCGAACAGCTCGTTACAAACACAGGTTCATCTCCTCAGGTCTGCAGAAGGGAATTTGTCCCTGTCAGTCATGGGACCTTCCAAGCGAAATAGAGATATTTGTCCCAGACCTCCTAAAAGCCTTGGTTTATGCTTGGACCTGTAGCATTGTGGACAACGCACCGCAGTTTGCAAGGGCAGTGGCTGTGGGTCAGGAGGACTCTTAGTTTTAGGGGATTCTCACACTGCGGGCCCGGGCATTAACTCACACTCAGCCCTGTTGGAAACTCCCAGTGACCACAGCCCAACCCCACTGTACCTAGGATGGCATCTCGAAGCTCCTTTGTGATGATGGGTAGGTCATCAACATCCACAAAATGCAGGTGCTTCTCGGGAGGCTGGCTGGCAGCAGCGGAGAGTTCCAGGTAATTCCCCCGTCCAGTGCTGACGATGAAGACTGTCACTCCCATGTCCTTCAGGAGCTGCATGGGTTCAGAGATGTCATCAGTGGAGAAACCGTCTGTCACCCAAACCAACACCTTGGGCACATCTGGCCGGGCACCAGCTTCGTCGCTGAAGAACTTCTCCTTGGCATAGGAGAGCGCTTTGCCTGTGTTGGTGTCACCCATGAGCTGCTGAGTGTCCCGGATGGCTTGTTGCAGAGTCCCACTGGACAGGTACCGGTCAAACGGGAACTCCATGGTGGGCGTAGTGCTGATGTGGATGATGCTGGCCTGGACATCTTTGGGGCCAAAGGTGAAAGGTTGCACAAGGTCCCACATGAATTCCTTGACCTTGGAAAACTCATAGTAGGAGACGCTGCCAGAGCTGTCCAGCAAGAAGAGGAGATCCCCCTCCGAATTGGAAATCGGTGGCTGGGGACCTAGCAGGGGAAGAGAGAGGGAGACATGTTAGTGGAGTGATGGGAACCCGTACCTGCATGGGCATCTGCTAGGAAATCTTGGTTATCTTGGGCCAAATCCCAGAATTCAGTCAGAATTTTGCAGGGTAGAGACCTCGGGATTTGCCCCTTTTTTTTATTATTATTATTTGCATCTAGTGCGAGGGCTCCTGGGCTTTATTCTCAGTCCTGCTGTCAACTGTCCAGGAACTTCTCACCCCATCTCCCTAGCACCCCGTCTTCCCTCATTAGACAGCTTAGACTGATCTCTGATCCCAACGGCTCTCTGCGAGCTCTCTGAGGCGCCGACACCGCAGTGTCAGCCAGAGGTCTGCACCCCTGACTGTTTACAAACCCAGCTCTTGTAGCATCTTTTGTTTTAAAGTAGCTTGCCAAAAAAAGCTGTTTCTGTTGTGAATGGAAAAGGGGTTCCCAAGTCCTCTGAGGTCCAAGAACCTGAACTGATGATTACAGAATCACAAAGAGCAAGAGGAAAAAAGTTCATGAGACCCCCCTCCCACCCCCAGTCACTCAATAGCAGGGTTGTGACCTGTGCTGGACTATTTGTGTCTCCCAGAGGGAAAAGGCCGGTCACGGAAAAGGAGAGGCAGGCCAAAAGAGTGAAAAACTGGGATGAAATATGCCTGGATTCAGCCTAGAGCCTGACTCCTGAGAAAATGCAGCTCCTCGTGGAATGATGGACGCCTGATATTCCTCTGGTCCAAATTCAGTCAAGACACAAAACAGGTGGGAGCA
This sequence comes from Opisthocomus hoazin, assembly GCF_030867145.1. NCBI lineage: Eukaryota > Metazoa > Chordata > Aves > Opisthocomiformes > Opisthocomidae > Opisthocomus > Opisthocomus hoazin. Next base: position 19,284,866 of record NC_134429.1, on the reverse strand, counting down.
GAAAACACCGCTGCAGCAGCGAAGGGAGGCGATTTCCCAGGACACTGATCTCACCTCCTCCTCCTCCTCCGGTCCTGCACAAGGTCAGGGGGCTGGAGCAGCGCAGGGAGCCAGCACGGGCGGGCTGGGGGAGATGCCCTGGACCCAACGGCGCAGGAGCAGCGGGAGCTCCGGCTCCCGAGCACACCCAGCGCTCCCACCCTACGCTCACGCGGGGTCTGCAGCACCGCACAGGCTCACGAAACCTCACGACAGGCGCCGGCTATTCACCCACTACAGAACCACTGGAAGGCCGGGGCAGTGGGAAGGGGCTGGAGGCACAGGAATCAGGGTAGAGCCAAAAGCACAACCCGCAGGTCCCGGATCCTGCTCTCACGGCTGCAGAAGAAAACCCCCGCGAGCTGCACCAGCTTGCCCTGACGCCTCTTGTTACACAACACCAGGCTGATCCCCAGCGCTTTCTGCTCCAAGCTGGAGGTGGACACGTTCCAGGAGCTGGGAACATTCCTCACCAGCCCGAGCCAGCAAGTCGGTCCTGCCCCGTGCCAGGGAGCAGCCTCTGCCACCCAGAGCTGCTGCTCCGGGCGAAGGCGCAGCCGTCCCCGAGGAAGCAGCAAACCGCCGATCACAGGACCGCGAGCCGCTGCCAAGGTCAGGAGCAACTTCTGGGCTGAAACCAACGCACAGGTTTATCCCATCTTATGACAATGGCAGCGCCTGGAAGAAAAATGAGCTGCATTTGGAAAACAAAGGAATGATAAAGAAACCTGATGAGGAAAACTGCTGGCTGTGCTGTCCCAGGAGAGGTGGCCGATTCTCAGAACGGGCTGCCTCTCGGTTCAAAGGCTACGGTCCACGCAAGGCTGGCAGAAAGCTCCCTGATTTATACCACTGCTGGCAGGAAAGCCTGGAGTGGAGGGACTCCTCCCTAGATCACTCTTAAAAAGCCAGGCTAGTCTGACGTTTTCTTGTTCTTCTGAACACACACTGACCTCCTTTCCCAGACAGTCTTGGGAGCAGCACCTCAAGGCAGCTCTGGGACATGATGTCTGGGGAAGGGCTGCACAGACACATCGGTGCAGAAGAATGCCAGACGTGAGGAAGGACACGCTCCTGTGCGGGTGTGGGCTGGAGCCCCGCTCCATTTGACCCATTTTCATACAACGTCCATTGAACTGCTGTGTGGGAAGCACAAGCGCATAGGGGACCCCTCCTTCTACCACTCTTAGAGCTTGGGAGATTTACAATAGCTGGAATATCACTAACGAGTTTGGAATTCTTTTAACCCCCACCCTGCTTTCTGGCAGCTTTTGAGGTGCAAGAGGAGGGGAAAAAGCCTTGGGCAAGAGGTTCCTGCCTGCCCATTTGGGCTCCTCTGTCAGTGAGGGATCAGCATTGCGGGGCGACCAAGCAAGGTGGGCTCTGGAGCACAGAGGGCCTTGGCGCAGCACACAGTGGGCGAACGCCGGAGCCAAAACCACAAGGCAGCAGACGGCTGAAGGGAAAGGCTGCTGTAAAATTAATTGCTCCAAGGAGACAGCTCATGCAAACCGTTCTCTCCCTGCAGAAAGCTGCGTCAAGGCAGGCCCGGAGACAGCAACGAGCCTGGCAGAGATGAGCAGGTTGCTAAGCCCTGACTGGGACGCTGCTTCAAGAGGCAAATATGAGATGGCAAAATCAAGAGGAGGGAAAGGACCAGGGCAGGGGAACGGTGAGTGGGTACAAGGGGTCTACTACATGTCCTGACAGCGAAACCTAATGACCTGGGCACAGAAAAGATCATGAACCAGCAAAAGCACAGCCATTCAGGGTACAACACAAGGGGCTCATGGGGGAAAATACAAGGTGGAGAAGTGGCTCGAGTCTTCATCTGGACAGTCTTTACCCCGCTATTTATTTCCCTCACTGGTTCAGATGCCTCGCCTGTGCAACCAGGGCATCAGTGCCTGGGTCTGTCCCGTGGCGGGAGCGTTCACGTCTGCGTGCTCAGGAATGGCAGGAGGGGTACGTGGGAGAAAGGGACAGGTGAATGTCCACAGGACGGGGGACAGAAGTGACACGTGTGGGTCAGGACCACACATTGCATGTGTTACAATGTCGGTGTGCACCGGAAGAGAGCCGGAGATCTTACATACATGGTCTGTAAACGTGCTGCCACAGAGACCAGGGCAGCACAGGAACCACTCTGCCGTAGTGGGTGCTGACTGGGAGGGCAGAGACATGCCAGATTCGTGATGAAACGACAGAAGAAATCAGATGGAGCCTTCAGAAATGGCAAACATCAAAATTACTTGGAGGTGATGAAGCAAGAGGTGCCAGGAGGCAGCAGGAGTGGGACCTGCGATCTACGTGGATTACAACCAGTTCTGCGTGACCCAGCACGACTCAGCCCTGGGCTGCAGGCACACACACCCAGCAGCTTGGCATTCAGAGCTGAGCAGAAAATAAAAGTGAAGTCCAGTAAGCTTTCCTGCGTGCCCACAGCAACGTGGAATTTCATCACCACGTCACACAGCGGAGCTGAACCTGTTGGCCTACGGGTCTCTGCCACCGGTTCCTAGAGCTCCCTACCTCCTGATGGCATTCCAGCAGGGCAGAGCAACAAGGGCTTTGTTGAGAGCGTCTGGCTGCAGGAAGCACGTCAAACACACGTAGCCACAGCTCTGTACTTTCCCCTCCACTGGAAGACGTACAAGCCACTTACTTGGCTGGCAAGCCACAGCAAGAGATCTTGGCAACAGGATTGCCTCCTCCCAGGAGGAAATAATTGTTTCTCCTTCTCCCCTCTGCTGCTAACCAGTTTGAGCAGCATCCCTTATTTCCCAAATGTTACAACAAACAGCTGTGAAAGCTTCTCACCCTGGCCAGGCAGGGATCAATGGCCAGAGGACGTTGCTCAGAAATGGTAAACAATATCCCGTACGCTCACACTTTACGAGGGGAATTCAGCACACAGCACGAGTGAGTGGGTGCAAGCAAAATCCCACTGCTGCTGGAGCTACCTGCGTGGGGGAACACGTGGGTGAAACCCAATGTGGGACACCTGCTCAGAAGAGAAGAACATCAAAGGACAGCCACGAGCCATGCCCCTGTCAGATGCCCTCCTGATCGTACCCTGCAGCTCTGGGGCAGCGAGAGGGCTGGGCATAACCTGAACATCCTTTAAACACTGGTTTGACCCATCAGAGGTCGCTGGATTAATTAGGAGGCTCTGGATGAAGAGCTACAGCTTGACACCACAATGTTCTGCCTGGAGGGTAGAAGATGTTGGCTGATAACAACTGGTTAACAGAAGCAACAGTGACACTGGCGGGCAGGTATTTTGGAGCTAAAGGGGTTGTCTGTGAGGGGAGCAGAAGGCTAATCCTTTATACAGACAAATACCATCATGGTTGCCTCTACTTCACAGTCAGCCCTGCATAAGACAAACAAACTCCTCCCATTCAGATTTTGTCAGCAGAAAGGATCCATTAAAAAAAATCTAGACAAAGGATCTCACTACGCCAGGAGCGTGGCAACGCTTACAAAGCAACTGGACACTCCGTCGTCCTTCCCTCCGGGATTAGCTTTTCAATTCCCTCATCTTTCTTCCTGGTCTTTGTCCCTCATCCAACATCAACACGCCGTCTGCGCCAGAGGTGGGGCTGCGGAGGTTCGGTTCGTTACCAGTAAATCCCTGCGTTACGCAAGCAGCTGCTGTTTTCAAGCGGTTTCCTCGCTTTATGGCAAAAGCCCATGGGCTGTTTGGCAGGGTGCCAGCTGGAGATTTCTCACTCCCAGCGGGATTCTGAGAGAAGGGGAATCCATTAGCACCTCCCTGCCTCCTGAACTTGTCAGGCTTTTGCTTCTGAAGAGCTGAGGAATAACTCCGCAGACTTCATACCCTTGCGGCTCCGGTGCTCTCCTCAAGCCTAGGGAACAGCGGAGAGCACGCGGCAGCGTCGTGGCGGCACGCGGGGTCAGCAGACACCGACCAGTCACGCAAAGAAGCGTTTCGAAGGGATCGATACGGGAGCAAAACGTCACCGTGGAGTCACAGTGCTCTCCGTCTGAACGCCTGGCTTTTCCAGGAGAAAAACAGCTGGTGAGACTTCCCTGTCTTACCCCGAGATGCTGGCAGCAGACATCTGCTTTGAGAGCTCCCTGGGACCTGAACACACCCCCCATGCCTGATTTACATGAGGCTGGTAACTTGTAGGGCACAAAGGATTTAAGAGCCAAAAAAGATCGTGTCCTGTCTTGGTTAACTGCGTTTGAAATTCCATGTTTCTCTTCCTTGCTCATTGCTTGGCCATGGAAGGAAGGGAGTTCTGCTATGAGCAGAGCCAAGTTTGGAGGCTGAAGAACGCAGCCGGTGCTTCCCTGCGGCCCCGCGGGATCACGGTGAGAGGCAGGAGGAGAGGCATCCCACCGACCCAGGCAGGAGCTGTTTTACACTTAAAACCACGTCAGAGAGAAGGCTGTGCCGTGGCAGATGGCTAGATCACCCACCCGTTTAAGGAGCTGAACCCCACCAAGAAAATAGGCTCGTGCGACTAAAAGCCCAGACTGTGCGGGTTCCAGCTCGTCCACGCCACAGATTACAGGCTGTGGGTTGAGAAATGGCCCTTCAGACAAACTCCTCCAGCAGGAAGGAAGCTGGGCTGCCATCTCTCACGATCTTTTCAGGAGCTTCACTATCTCTGCTGTTTTACTGAGAGCCTCAGGAGCCTTGAAACCATGGAATCAGGCCAGGCACTGAGCTGTGTTTCAGAGATCGTTAAGGGTAGGGCCTTCTACAAAGTGTGGATGGATGGGCCATGTCTTTACTTCTCACTTGCTGCACCCACCGGGATGGCAACATCCCCATCGTTGTCTGCTGGTGCTAGTCCAGAGTAAGCAGGTAAGTTTCATTTATCAAATCCCAAACTATCAGATGGCCATACTTTATTCATGGTAGTGCAAGAGCTCTGAATCTGGACCCAAAGAGGACAGTGGTGGAACTGGTCATGCGATGCTCTGTCTCGACTTTGTGCACTAAGTCAATGGCCATTGCCCTGGAAAAGCTAATCACGCCCGAGCACGTAGAAGCACCACTGGCCACCCAGTAGCTTCTTCACCTTGTCCACCGCAGCTGAGAATAAAGCCACAATCATTCACGATCAGTCAAGGCCCTAGGAAACAGAGTTACGAACCTACACCCCGACCTCTCAAACAGTTCCTCTTGGTGGGTGACCGTGGCACACCACCACAGCACCTCCAGACAAGAGCTCGCCCTGCCCAGGAGCCCTGCCAGGCTGGCTGTTTGCTCAGGGTTGCTTTGGGGAGCACCTGGGAGGAGCCTCAGAGACCTCCACATCAAAGCTGCTGCGGAGCAGGCACCTTGCCCACCAGCAAGTTCACCTCCTCTCAGGGTGCTGGGCAGCGTGCAAGCCGCCATCGGCACGGCGATAACACAACGTGCACGCCTTCGCCTCCGGAGCAAGGCACAACCCATCTGGAGAGCCACAGCTTGCTTCTTCCCATCCTCTGAAGGCGTGAGCATTGTTTTCAGCCTGGTCTGGGGAACTGCCACACACGCTCCCGTGGCAGCAGAAACGGTTGACAGCAGGAATAACTGCTGCCTGTGTGGACATCGAGCACTGTGACAACACCAGAGGCAGCAGGACCGTTCCCAAAACAGCCTGTGTCACTGAGGGACAGAATCCAGCACCCTGTAAGGGGACCCGAGCAATAAACACAGTCAGCTCTGTGTACCAGGAGCAGAATCAGACCCTGGCAGTCTGGGCTGCTGTCGGAGTCTGAGGACCTCCTGTCCAGACAGACAAGAGGTTCGCTGCTCCGTTCACGCTGGGTTACATTTCCCAGGTGCAGTGAAAACCAGACACAGCCAGCAGCAGCCCTTTCTGCAGAGAACAGAACCCTTTTCTACGCGTGAACACAAGGCAGAACAAAAGTAATTGCATCAGCTTCGCCCTCCCGACGGGGGCTGAGCCTTCGACCCAGCACTAGGAACCAGAATCGAGACATCCATCTCCTCCGCGTCCCTTTCCCCGCCGCCAGTTCTGCCAGGCTGACCCTCAATCCTTTTCCCTGAACAGCATCCAAGAAAAGGTGTTTTAAAGAGGAAATACAACGGCTGAATTACCGAGATTAGCACGAGAACAAGACAGGTACAGTATCAACCACTGGTTTTACTCCTCTTAGTCGATGTGCCTCAGCACCTAGGTAACAGCGAGGACTCAGGACTTTTTCCATCCGATTGCACTAAACTCTGCAAGTTTCTGAAACAGTTTCCTTTCTGCTACTGGAAAAAAAGCAAGACAGGGTTTTTTTTTCTATTATGGCAATTTTAGAAAGGTTTTTTGTTTGTCTTGTCCTTGTGCCAGCAGAGTAACACACAAGCAGAGCAATACACCTAAAGCAGCAATAGGACTTCAGCTTTTATTCTGAAAAGCTTTTGGGGGAAGCTGTGGGGCCGGGGAGGTATGAGATGGGGGAAGGCGGTAAGGGAACGCCTCGCCTTTGCAGGCACTCACCTCTCTCAGGTGCGCTCTGTCCCGCAGCAAACCGCAGCCACAGACCAAGAGAAAGCACCGTCTTGGCCAACATAGCAAAGCCTGGTCCCGGGCAAACTACCTTAAATCCAAAAGCTCGGCTCTGTGAAGGCAGATGAAAGGCTTCAGATCAGTCATATTACGTGCAAGGATCCACCAGATCCCAGGGTGCCGCTTCGACGCTGCTCATGCCTTGAGATCCGACCGCTTCTTTACGTGTGTTTTGCTGGGCTGTGGTGGAAGCTCTGGCTCCCGTAGGCAATTTTCCTTCCCCCCCCCCTTCCCACTCCTTTTAAAGTCATAAATCCATCTTGACAGGAATAGCTGGAGGAGAGGCACAAACAGCACCCCTGCTGCTGTTCCTCTCCCGCCTTCAACTTGCCCCAGGAGCGCGGACTGAACTGCAGGCAGCCTGCACGCAGCTGGGCTGGTTTGAAAAATACAACCCTATCGATAAAACTTTGGCCCCGCAAGACGCCGGGCAGCAGGCCAGCTACCGGGGGAAAAAAATAAAAAAAAGAAAAGAAGAAAGCTCCCAGAAATCCAAAGCTGCTCTGCTCTGGAATGAACTAGAAGGAGGAAAAACACGTATATAGAGGAAAGAAAAAGTAGAAGGGCTGGGGAGCGTGCCCTGCCCAGGGAATATTGGCTAATCTTCTGGGAGGAGGCAGGCTGAGCGTTCCCCCAGGTCCTAGCGCTGCCTGGGCTGCGTCCCTTCCCCAGGCTGCCCCACGGCCAGACACGAGGGGACAAACCCATGCCATGCTTCACCCCGGAGAAGAGCTGGTGCAGAAGTCACCAAGAAAGGCAGAGCCTGCGAGGTGGGGAGCGTCGGCCGCGTCGCAAAGGGCACGGAGCAATATTTCCCGGGGAGGTGGTACCTGTGCCAGCCTGCTGCCTGCCCGCCGGTCACCCATCTCCCTTCGGCGGGGCGTTAAATACATTCTCGGGTCTGGGACTTCTGAGTCAAAGCAGACTCACACGCCTGAAGATAACCCCGTGACACACATCTTACCGGACGGAGGGGCAGAAGAGTTTGGCAGAGAGCGTACACTGGATCCCGCAGGTTCAGCCTTCACTGGCTTGCAGCTTCTCCATTTCCCCTGCCTGCAGGAGGCTTCTGGCAGAACACAAGCCAGACCAAACCTCGTTTCCTTCTCGTGGCTGTCCTGATGTCCTCGTATCTGCTCTTGCCTCCTACTCATCAGGTAGAGGTGGTGATAGCCCCATTCCCTTTTTTCACTTCAAGTTTTAACATGTGCTGTTCTGGGCAGATCCAAGGCGTTACGAGTGGAGAGAAGCTGGAAAGTTACACCTAATTATGAAGAGACCAATCAGTCGTCATCGTCCTTAACATGGGGAGTGACCAACAAGACAGGCTAAAAAGTAGCCAAGGAGGAATGCTTAGAAGCCTGTGGGATTTCTGAAACTGGTGAGCAATATTTCCTCCTGTTTGATTCGCTCTCTCCTGGGAACTATAAAAAAAAATTAAATGAATGGGAGTTAGGAGCCAAGGAGCTGTGCAGGGTGGAAAAAACGTTGTATTCGAACTCATCGACCACATGGAAAGTCAGAACAGGCTCAAGAAATCAGATGCAATTGAGAAGTCACGGATTCAGTCAGCTAGTTAAGCCTCCTGGGCACTTGTGCGTGCTCCCCCTCCCAGTTTGGTACCCAGCTGCATCGCAGAGGAGCTTCGCAATGGGAGGTTGTACGATACCTCAGTCCCACGGAGCATAGCCCTGTATGAGCGACAGCCTCACCCGCCGATTCACACAGGCTGGAATAAGCATTATCCCAGGTACTCAAGAGACTCGGACACCCCTGCTCTCATACTGAGAGCACGTAACTTGTGAGCTCCCCTCGAAGATGGCATCTGGATCCTGGTGCAATGGCTGTGGGGACCGAGTGCTGTTGCTGGCCGGTTTCCCTGACACGTAGAGCAGGGTTTCTTAATGTTACAGCCACTGAAATAAGTGCGGACATCAGATGCTGAGTTATGTCTGACCAGAGGCACAGTGGGCTTGATTGTTGCCCCTTGATATCAAGGGCAGACTTTTTTCTCTCTGACTCAGAGCAGTTTGGGCCTCTCCCCGTCAGAGCTGTCCCGATTTAACAGCGTTGGTGGTGCAGCCCGTAGGAGGTGCAGGGACCCGAGCAGCAAAGCTGTCCGGCTGCAGCCTCATTCAGCAAGCAAGCTTCCAGGGAGACATTACACATCAGAGCAAATCACACCGTGGTCTAATTCATTGATCTGAGCAAATCCATCAATTCTCACTGTGCAGGTCCACATTCAGTTCAGCTGCTGATGTATTGGCCGTGGTGGCAGCTAAGGCAGCTAAAGGCTTTCCAAACCACTGTTGAGCGAAGCACTTGTTCAGTCGCACCCTTCTCTGCTGGTGAGCGTGTCCTACCTGCTGTTCTCACACTGGTTGTATTCTGGACCTGGGACAGGGAAGGGATGGGCTGGAGGGAGCAAGTGTTGCCCCAGTGCAAGCCCTCTGCTTCTCACCCGCTAACCCAGCCATCCGTCCGCATCCCGACCTGCTCAGAGCGGGCGACTGCAGAGACAGCGGGCGAGAGACGCTACGGCTCTGCTTCCAGGCTCACGGCTGCGTGTGCAGAGCCCCTTGACTAGGGCCGGTGGGCATATGGAGACAATTTCCTTCGTTACTCACTTCCCAAGGAAGTCTTTGCACGGAAGCATTGCTCATCTTAGAATAATTCCCCTTTTTGTCGGTTTATCCATGTAAACGCCATTCAGTCTCACACCCTGGAGTGATTTCAGCCTTTATCTCCCTGCGAGTCCTGCTGGGACAGGTGGAAGCAGGAAAAGACAGCCTGGAAAATAATTAGATCTCAGACAATTTTGCTTTATTTTTAAACTTTACTGTAATTGGCAGATCCTGTTTCCAGTAAGGCTGGTGCATGCGCACGCGGATTCTTTCCTGGTCGCATCCTGCGCTCTGAAGCCAGCAGTATCGCTCCAGATTTGCTCCTGTTTAAACATGACCAGAATCTGGCTGCAGAGCTCAGCTTTGGCTCGGCTCCCTGTGACTGCTAAGCTCTCCTTCTCCCCCTGTCATCGACCTGACTGAAATTCACTCCGGATGATCATCATCTTACCACGCCAAGCTACGGAACAGCTCAGGAACAGTTAACAGTTCTTTGTAAAAAGAAAAACGAATTTAAAAAGAAACAAACACAAGTGAAAGCCACCAATACACCGTATTTTGATTGCGATATTGCTAAGACTGAGACATATCTGCACATATAGTGTGCAGCACAAACCCTGGGCACTGCATTCTGTGCATGCGAAGGCTTCGGTGTGAGCTGCAGCTGCCGGGACAGCCTGGGGACGTAAACAATAAGCAATTTCTGAAGAGATGCAATATCCTCTCTGAGACAAATTACCACAGCTGGAACAAAGAGGCTTTTGGGAACACAGCTTTTTTCAGCTCCACATAACAGTTTTTGTTTGGAGGGGCCATCTATATATGGAAATTTGGAAATTCCCCACTTGGAAAGGAAGCAAAGCAGCTCTGCGGCGCTGGAAGAAGGACGCGGGTGAAAGCTCCCCCTCGAGCTCCAGGCAAGGCTCGAGCAGCATGGCAGGCAGATACCCAAGGTGCCAGTAATCCCACCAGACTGTGTGCCCCAGGGTGCCAGGCTGGGAGACCAGTGCTCTGCCAGCTCACGCCGACACAGCAGCTCGGTCCGGACGCCGAGGCTGCGGACCGCAGCTGAATCACCGCCGTTCAGAGCTGGCTCCAAACACCGGCCACGCACGGCTCCCCTGACTGCCCCACCGTGTCACACCGCACTTCTAAACAGCCACAGGCTGCACGGCTGGGGACGTGAACTCCACCGACTCCAGAAATGCCATTGGGACTTACAGCAGAGAGGATCAGGCCCTGCCTTGCCAGTTCTCAGTTACCAGTGTGTCATGCAGTCTCCAGCCTCCAGTCAGCTCTTATTTTTGTTTGACTTGGAAGACAAACTACAAAAATAGACATGTTTACTCCCTGCATTCAGCAGTTTTGTTTTTCTCAAAAGTTGCCCAGGGACTAGGAATGACTCCGCAGTGAGGTAAGGTCTAGCTTATAGATGATCTCCTTCACCCCAAAGCATCCTGAAAAGACACCCAGCACAAAAATACAGCCACTTCTGGGGGGAAGTGCAGTAGCTTTTCAGCTATTTGTATTACACTAAAGTTTAGGATACATAAAAAAAAAAAATTGTAGAACAGATCTACTCCGGAAGAATGCAACCACCCAAATCAGAGCAGTGTCAGGATACTGGGAAAGGCTGCTTCCCATCCTCATATTGAGGAGCTGGCTGCAGAGTTATCCAGACCCTCTTAAAAATAGCCTGGTAATGTCCAGCAATAAGAAAATTCCGCTTCAGAAACAGTACCATGGCTGGGCACTCTTGCTATGTCCCCTCCAACACAGGGTCATGCCAGGACACAGCATCCTGGTTTTCTCTCTTATATACATTTGCAGCAGCCTATTTCAAAATGAAGGAATTTATGGAAATAACACACAGGTCGACACAAGCATGGCAGGTGTCTAATGCACAGAGAGGAATGAGGTTCTCTAAGCAATTGCCTGCTCATGCCAGGGGCTTCAGTTCCCTCTGGCTCCCAGGCAGCATACAATTTGCTCCTCAGGTTTTATGAAACCTGGACAACGTGCACGTGGGTGAGCTCTGAAGGAGTCAGCTCATCACAAAGCATCAGCCCTCAGCCACCAGTGTGACTTACAGCCCCCAGGATCCTTCTGAGCTGGGATGGGATGGACCATCAGCCTCAGTTCCTCTCTGGCTCCACATCCTGGGCATCTCGCAGTCTCTCCACACAAGTCTGCCTTGAGGAATTCCAGGCAGTATCAGCACTAGAGAAAGGGCAGTGGGAGCTGGACACCTGCCCAGAAAGCAAGAGAACCTCGTCCTTCTGACAGGCCAGGAGACAGCCTTCAGCTCCTCGGAGCTGCAGCTTCCCAAAGGAGTTCCCGGAGCCTCAGCCCAGTGCCTCCATACCTCCCGTCTCTTGTGATTTCAAACCTGCATTGAATCCATGGGTGATTTTATTGCAGAGATAAGATCAGAGCAAAAGGAAATGTGAATAAATGCTGTCGCCAGTTTATCCTGAGAACTAGCACCAGTTAGATAAACTAGGTGGGGAGGCAGCCGTGTGCCGAGCAGGATGCTGGAGCCAGAGTCCAAGTCCTGGGGACAGATCCAAGGCAAACAGTGTCTCCTCGCTGCAGCTTGTTAGCGCCAGGTTCCACCAGCCGTGCACTTGGCATCTCCCTCGGGACCGAGTCCCATTTGTCTGCTCCCTTTTTACTTTTCTTGTGTGCATTTTCATCTGTGGTTTGGTTCTACTAATACTCTAGACAACTGTAGCAGCCCGCTAATTCTTTGCGCTGGCATTTAGAAAGAGCATCACAGAGGGACTGAAAGGCCACGTTCGTTTGAGTCATAGCACAGCACTTTGGGAGCGGAGGAACATTTATCAGTGAAAGGCCTTTTCATTTATAAAGGGCCATTTTTTCCACTTTTCAGCGAGATGATGGCTGTCAGTGCTGGAACATGTGAGCAAGCTGCTGAAGGACATCTTGATGAAAAGAGCATCTTGATTGCAAGCAATTTTTATAGCTAGATGTGAGGGGGCTGACCCCAGCCAGCAGCTAAGCATCCACCAGCAGCAAGAAACTCATGGGTGAAGGTAAGGACAGTTTAAGGAGTGAAGCAAAGCCACATGCACAAGCAAAGCAAAAGGAACTTCTCCAGTGCTTTCCATCAGCCAAGAGATGGTTAGGCACTGGCTCGAGAGCAGGGCCTCGCCACACATAAAAGTTACTTGGGAAGGCAAATGCTGTCACTCCAGAAGTCCCCACTTCCCCATAGCTTTTATTGCCAAGCACATCATATTTCAAGGAATATCCCTGTTGCCAATTCAGGCCAGCTGTCCCAGCTGCATCCCTCCCAACTTCTTGTAAACTCCCAGCTTACTCAGTGGAGGGGTAGTAGGCATAGAGAGGGGGGAAAAAGCCTCATCACTGTGCAAGCACAGCTCAACAAGAGCCAAAACATTGATGCATTTATCAGTGCTGTTTAAATGACAGATCCAAAACACAGCACGATACAGGCTGCTGTGGAGAAAATGAACTCCACTGCAGCCAGCCCCAGCAGGCCAGGCAAATCAAGAGGCTGCCAAGTGCAATAAAGAGCCTGCACAGGATGGTGAAGTGATGGAAGACAACACCTCTGCACCCTTCTCACAGCACTCAGGAGCTGGGGTGGATTCCAGGGTGTCAGGCAAGAAGAGCAGGACTTCAGGTCCTATAATAGAGAAGTGGTTCAGCAAGAAGACTGAACTTCAAAGCAAATCTGGTGTCCAGAGGGACAGGGAAAGCACAGGGCTTGGCCCTCCTCTCCTCATCCAGTCCTCTGTCTGGGACCAGAATATTCCAAGTGCTCTAGCTGCCTCAGAAATGGGCTTATGACAGCACTGGCAAGGCAGTCCCCAAAGGCAGGTCATAAACATATAGCCAGCAGCATTCTTGTTTGATCGCATTTAGTGGATATGAGCAAGAAGCAGAGGGAACAGAGTAGGACAAGAAGTAGGAGATGGGGCCAGCTTCAGCTGGTGGGTCTGGGTGCTGCTGCAGAGCTGCTGCAGAGTTGTGACTCTGCAGACTCCAGCACCCGTTGAGATTGTCCCAGCAAAGCCACTGATACCCAGCCAGCTTATCCGCAATCCAGTTCCCATCACCAGTCAGTAAAACTGTCCCCGGCCTGAGAAAGTGTGCCCTAAATGAGGAGGCTGCCCCAAAATTTAGCTGCATCCAATGTAACCCATACATCATGGCAAGAGATCACATCATTATACTGCGGAGCATACAGGAACCATGTTTTAATGACATAATGCTCCTATTGTCTGCGGGACAACTGGCCCAGAGCTAACAGCAGCTGCTGCTTTCACATTTGTAAAGGCATTTGCAGTCCTCTAAGCATGGACTGGAATGGGGCTTTGCCTTGTTATTCCAGAGCCAGCCGTAAAACCAGACATAACTGTTGTTAAGAGCTAAGACATACAGTTTCATCATGGCCTGAAAAGGGTGATATCAGGAAAACCAGACCTCTGTCTGCAGCAGCACTTGGAGTCAGATGTGCTTGACGTCGCTGTGCAGCAGCCTGACTTGGAGCTGCAGCTGGGCCAGTTTTGTTTATGAGCTCACAAAGTCGCACGGAGTTCAACCAGCTTCTTGGTTTCACCTTGGCTCTGGGATTGAAAGGGTTTTAAATGTGCAGGAACAAGTGAGATCATTGCAGGGTTCCAGGAGCAGCCTGATAGAGAGGGGGAGAGGCAGCAGGGCTGGGTGCCAGCAGGGCTGGAGCACTCGAGTCTGCCACAGCCCAGGCTCACTTACCCATCTCGGCTCAGGGTACCTCAGGCCCAGAGATTTCATTTTCTCCTGCCTGGAACTGCTGTAATTCCTTCGACCGATCATAACTGCGCACAGCTAGGGCAGGCTACCCCACAGAGCTATGTAGTAGTGAAGGAGTAAACCAGGAGAAACAGCAAGTAGCCCCCTGCTCATTCAGAGGTTTCTGGATTTCTTCTTTTGTCAGGTGGGTCAGAAATAGCTCACATCTCCGGCCCTGTCTCTCCCAGTTACTGCAGAGGCCCCTCTTGCGTGCAGCAGGCTGAATTCATAACTGTCAGGTTGTCATAACACATCCTCATCCTCCACCCCCTGCCAGAGATGCTAGTGGCCATCCACACGCATCAGCTTCCCTGCCAAGGGAGAGCCGACAGCGAGCGCTCTTTGCTTCCCTGTGTCAGCCCTGTGCTTTCCGCTCAGCCCAGGACTGGGAAGAAGAGCAGGATAGGAAACACCAACCCTCCAAATCAATAGGCAGGACACAGGCTCAGCCATCCTCGCGTGTACAAAAGCCGCAGACTGCCCCAAAGTACGCACCGTCTACGCAGTGATCACAACCCCAACATCGATGCTAGGGCAGGAGGGCACGGATGTGCCAACCCAACTGACTTCTGGAGTCAGAGTCTTGACAGGAGCTGTGTTCTCAATCCCTGCTTTGCAGCCACCGTGTTCCATAACGGAGTGGGTCGAAGTTACGTGTGAGGAGCTATCTCCAGTGCCAAGAACCACAGAGGAGGGAGGGTACAAACCTGGGGGGGCTGATGACAGTCCCTAGCAGGACCCGCTGGGTCCTTAGGGCCAGAATCTTTCCAAAGACCAGAAAAACTTGTGTTATAAGCTCCAGAGCTGCCCAGTCACACAGAGGACTTACGGGAAGAGTGGCTGATTCCAAGCACAGAGATTCCTACATCCTTCCCAAACCAGCTTCTCCATGCAGCTCATACTACATCCTCAGACTTTGCTGGGCACGTGAGCTTAACAGCTCTGACGAGGGGGACAATCCGTGATCTTTATCCCTGAGAAACCACAGGCATTTACAAACAAGAAGGGGCAAACTGCTGGGAGAGAAGTCACTGTATTCCTTCCCTGAGCTGCAGAGTCTGGCAGGAAGGTGCCACGTCAGCCTGACACCAGGGCTGAGAGCAACAGCCATGCTATAGCTTCACCCGGACACTGCACTGCGGCGGACACCAATCCCACTGCAGGCCTGGCTCCAGAGCACTCCCATCACCTGGCTTCAGCAAGGAGCAGAACACCAAAGGGTTTCCCCTGGAGATACCTTCATTCCAGATCTGGCGTGTTCAGTAAGTTGTCCCTGGAGACTACAGCACCCTTCATTTTAATGTGAAATGTGTTCTTTCCCCAAAGCCGGGCTGCACTGCAGCCCTTGGGTCAAACCCAGAGGAGCATCCTGGCTGATGGGACACAGCGGGCAGAGCTGTCGGCAGGCAGGACCCGTCGCTGGGCGTGCAGGACTTGTACCAGCGCACCAGGTCAGGCTCTGCTTTGTGTGTGGAACCAGAACCTGGCAGTCTCTAGCAGAGCTTCTCCAAGACTTCAGATTCCTGCCTCATTCCCTTCACAAAAAGAGGATTTCACTGCATTTTCCCAGCTGGACCCAGACTGTAGTCTCACTTTGCTCACCAGGAACCAGAGTAGTTCTGAAATTGGACCCACTTCTAAGCAGCACAGATAAGGGCTGGAGGCAGCGGTCAATTTTTAACCAAAGGCTATTCTTTGGAGTGGATCATTTTCCTTATTGCTTGACTTTTGTCCCCAATCTCTATCCTGTTAGGAGAGACCAGACAATTGGTAAAAGCCAAATTTAAGAGAACATCCGGAGAACCAGGCTTCCTGAGGAACTTCCAGCTACACAATAAGCCACGATTTCCCCTTCCCAGCCTTGAGGACTCTCAGCCTCTCCACAACTGCAGTCTCTTCGCCTGAGAGAGAAGACAATTCGGAACAGCCTGCAGGCACACACGCACACGCGAGCGAGACACGCCAGGAAGAGCCTTCCACACGCGTGCGAAGGAGACTCACGCGCTCAGACAGCCTTCCCAGGCTGGTTTGTCCGCAGGGTGTCTGAGGGAGGAGCTGGTAAAGAATCACCTGAGCCAAAGGATCTCAGCCTCTCTTCCCCAGGAGACTGGGTCGCTGTCTATTTTACTCATTTCAGCTTCTGTACCCAATTTCTTCAAATTGCACCGGTAATCGTTAAGACAGCAGTACAGTCTAAACCCCCATGCAGCTCTGCAGGTTCCAACAGACCGTTGTGTGTTTTTTGAAGATCTGAATTAACTCTATCAGGACTTAGAGCGGCTTACTTGGATAAGAGCACTGTTCCACCCGCCTCTGGCTCACGTTTCAAACAGCAGCAAGCAGTGGTTGCTTCAGGAGATGCCACCAGGGCAGCAGCCCTTCCCTCACAAGCTCATGCCCTGGTGCAGCAACCCGCCCATGGCAGGGAACAGAGCAAGCCAGCAGCACAGGGGAGCTTCTGTTCCTACCAAAGTGGCTGCATTTCAGGTGTGCTTTCTTTTTAGAGGCTTGTCTAGATCTTGCCAGGCTCTGCTGAGTTTTTAGGTTGGCGGCTGGGGAGAACATGGGGTGGTCGTCTGAACATGAGGAAGAACTTCTTCCCTCTGAGGGTGACGGAGCCCTGGCCCAGGCTGCGGAGTCTCCTTCTCTGGAGATATTCAAGACCCGCCTGGACAAGGTCCTGTGCAGCCTGCTCTGGGTGACCCTGCTTGGGCAGGGGGTTGGGCTGGGTGACCCACAGAAGTCCCTTCCAACCCCTACCATTCTGTTTAGAACTGGGCTGTGTCTAAGGCAGGCTTTGCTTTCATTCGAAGCTTTTTCACCCCCTCTCAGTAATGAGACAAAAACATCTGAGCAGGAACAATGTTTCCAGCACAAAAAACAATCACCCTTTTTGTCCGAACCCAGCAGGGTGGCTGGGAGGGAGTGGGAGGAGAGGGAATGACTCCCTGCACCATCGGCAGGGCTCCTCCAGCCCAGCTGGCCTTGGCCAGCTCACTCTGCGCTCCCGCAATGCTCAGAAACTTGTCCCCCCGTGCTGGGTAGCATCAGAGTGGGGATTTTCTCTCCAGCCTCCACACCAGCCAGAAAAGCCCTTGGTTTGTGGCCGTTCTCCTCACAGATGCCCTGCCTCTCCTTTTCACAGGGCACACCACAGGATGAGCTCAGAGCCAGATCGGCATTTCTCCTTCAAGGCACTTATTCTTCATTTTCCACACGTTCAGCGAGTTCTAAAGATGTCGATGCCTGGTGGATCCAGGCTTTGGTGTGTACAAGCCACAGACAATCAACATGCAGCCCCACACAGCAAATGCTGGGGAAAGGCACAGCTTTCTGTCACGCTGAGGCCAACTCCAGACGGAGAAGGTGGACATCAGCAGCGTCAAGCATAAAGCCACACAGTAGGCTACTGCCTTCCCCTACCCCGTCACCACCTCTCACTGCCTTTCTGTGGGAGTCTGGCTTTTCTGGCACAAAAGAGCAGAACCAGTCTGGCTTCTGGAGTGGAGGAGGACACTCTCACGCTCGGGGGGAAAGCATGCAGAGCAGCACACGCTGTCCCTGGGCAAGGCTGCCGCTCCCCTCAAAAGCCAACACTCAGGAGCTGGCAAGAGTCTCCCATGTCTTTTTTTGCCACCACAGACTCAGTTTGAGGCCAGACATTTTATAAATGAAAAGGGTGGAGGAGGGCTGCACGGTAAGCTTCCTTCTGCAGGCTGAAGGTGAGCTTGCTGCTGGAGTCAGGGACCAGTTCCACCACGGGCTGCCTGATGTGGGCAGGAGCCTTGCTGTGCCTGATGCCACGTGGCACTCGGCGTCTGGGTGGCCTATAGGGGACATTGGCCCTGTATTAGTCAGCTTGAACTCATTAATGGAAAGAGCCCTGCTAAGATCTGAAAGAGGAGGACAAACTTGCTGGAATCTAAAAGTAATGGGGGCAGGGAGGACTTCCTGGAGTGCAAAGCAGGCAGGTGGGACATGGATTCCTGGATTAGAAATCCCGTTGCATGAAGAAGCTTGCAGGAAGCAGACGGTCCGGCTGGGCAGGGCTGTGGCTGGCAGCTCTCCTTCCCTCACTGCAAGGCCTGCCAGCCTCACACTCCTCCCACGTCAGACGAGGGAAATAGTTGCAATTCCAGCCGTCCATAAAGAAAGAGGTGACTTGACGCACGCAAAGCAATCAAAACAATTCCCGTCTATTTTGGGGATAAGAGACTTTTGTCCTAGAGCTTGGGGCTGTAATGCCCGACCCAGCGATGAAAGAACAATGAGAGCAAAAATGTTCCCCCGCAAATAAGTGGTACTGTTAGATGGAAATACCCACTCTGCTCCCCACCCTTCCGTGGGGGCACAGGCTCCCTCTGCACAGCTTCAATTTGTTTTCTCAGTCTAGGAAGAAGAGACAGGTGATGGGAACGCAGAGTCCCACGCAGCCACCCACCAGCGGAAGCATCTTATGCTTTCTCTCTCTGTAAATATTTAACCAAAGCTCGCCTTGCTTAGCAGGAAGGCTCTAGCCGTAGAGTTCAGGTCTCACGCCCAGACCTGCTCCCAGCTTCCCACAGCAAAGAGGGTCAGCAGAGGGCTGCACCCTGGGCTGCTCAGCAATACCCTCCGTACGCCACCCGTCATGTACATAGTCTATGCATGCTTAATTTAAGGGCAGGGGATAATTGTCACTGCTCATAAGAAAACTGGTGACTCTGGGAAGCTTGTAAACACTTGGGCATATATTATGCAAACATTTGGACATTAAAGGTATCTTGAGAAACAGAACCAGGACTGCAATCCGTGGCAGTGGAGTACCGCTCCAGGCTGGCTGCAATCAGTTAGCAAAGCTAGGAATTTATTTACATTTTCATGGCTTTTTAGTTTTTCATATTGGTAGGATTATCCAGCCCTGGTCGCACCCCTTATATCTATAATTAGATCTTGCATACAGTCAACTTCAACAGCAAGTGGCCCGAAGCTCTGCCACTGGATAACACTGTCTCCCACTCCTTGAAATTGCGACATGGAGAACTAGAGAAACGCTGCAGATACTTGCTGACTAATCTAGTGAGAACTATATTATCAGAGCCACTCCAAATTACCCTGAAATAAGTGTACTTATCTTCACAATCTCCCTGGGCAAGCACTGACTCGCTCCCTGAGCCTTTTCAAATAAACACACCTTGCCTCCTACCCCATCATCTGCTCAAGTTACCCGAGGACCACCACAGTCAGCCTTCTCGACAAGGTAGTTCTTACCCACATCCATTTCCACTGGTGCACAAAACAACATCAAGGAGCATCAAGTAACAGATTTATGCTGACATCCGGATCTGTGACTACGCTCCTCACTTACAGGAGAGGAAACAGGAATCAAATAAGAAGCGTTTCTCAGGGTGGAAAGGAATTGAAATACACTGTGGGGTTTCTAAACAGGTTAGCCTTGGGGAAATGTCCATTGCAACAGATTCCTGGAGAATGATCCTAGAAACCCCCCAGAAAGCTGACAGGTCACTGGGAATGCTGCTAAGCATTCAGAGAAAGAGCTTGTCAGAAACAGCAACAGAGAAACAGCTAAACACACACTGCACCTCTACCCACAGTCACCCACAAACCCTGGGCTCTGCTGCAAAGGTGACAAATCACCCTCCCAGCCACCCCTCCCGTCCCAGCTTGCAGAACCAAGCAACACTCACCACTTCCACAGCCACCTTCACCCCTAGTTCTCAGAAGATGAGGCCAGCCAAAGCTGCTTATATGCAGCCGGGATGGCGAGCAGCGGGGCGGGAGGGAGCAATCCCCCTGGGCACGTTCAGCTGGTTCCTGCAGGTGCTGCTGGGCTGCTCAGCAGAACCGGCCGGGCAGCCTGGTTCAAACTGGGCTGCTGTAAGTGGGGGCCTGCCCTGATCATGCGGAGAGAGCCCGACAGATCCTGTTTAGCTGAGTTCTCCCACACATTGGGCTTTTTCTGCCTCTGCTGCGCTTCCTGGCACCTGTCAGGGATGTTGCTGCTCTGATGCTTTCCCTGTGAACGGCTCTCGGCAGCCAGTTAGAGCTGCTCTTTTCACAGAATCACAGAATCACAGACTCACAGACTGGTGGGGGTTGGCAGGGCCCTCTGTGGGTCACCCAGCCCAACCCCCTGCCCAAGCAGGGTCACCCAGAGCAGGCTGCACAGCACCGCGGCCAGGCGGGGCTGGAATATCTCCAGAGAAGGAGACTCCACAGCCTCCCTGGGCAGCCTGGGCCAGGGCTCCGTCACCCTCAGAGGGAAGAAGTTCTTCCTCATCTTCAGCTGGAACTTCCTCTGCTTCAGTTTGTGTCCGTTGCCCCTTGTCCTGTCACTGGGCACCACTGAACAGAGTCTGGCCCCGTCCTCCTGACACCCACCCTGCAGATATTTATAAGCATTTATTAGGTCCCCTCTTTTCACGTGCTCTGCCTCTTTCCTCCTCTCTGTGACCAACCAGCTCTTGCGAGGCCATCGCAAGCTTGTCAGGAAGGAAGATGATGCATGAAACGTGATGGAGAGGTGTCACAGCGGGGTAAACAAGAAAAACAGATGCAGAACAGAACTGTGGAACTGAAAAAAAGGGCCTTTTCTTCGCAGTCTTCCCCCGAGGCTGTTTCTGTTACTGCTTACATCACCTTGTGTACAGGTTACCAGACCTTCTCTTCTTGCGCAGAATTTGCTGCAAATCTCCAAAGCAGTGAAGTTCTGGGAGTTCTGCACTCTTCTCTCCTGGGCCTTCAGACTAGTCTGTGGCTAGGTATGAGGAGACACCCAGTTTTCATCAGCCTTTGCCAGCTGGAGAACCCAGAAAAATGCAGTCTTTTCCCCCCTGTATGTCAGACCTCTAACCCTAACCAGAATCAAACATTTTCCAGGATTTTAGATGAAAAAGCAGATACTCAGTTTCAGTGCAGTCATTCCTGGACTCCTTCTTGTTACAGTTGTTCATTAATCAGTGATGACAAGACTCTCCTGTGTAGCAGTTTTGGAAGGAGCATGAAAGCTGGAGACTGACCCTGTGTCACGTACGCTGCAGCAAGCATCCCAAAGCCTCCTGTAGCAGACATAACCATGCTAAAGAGGATGCCAGCAGGAATGCAAAGACAGATATGTCCTACATCCATGGCAAGGCACCCTGCACACAGGGGGTCTCGAGCCCAAAGAGAAAGTTTTTTCATTTCTGGTTGTGAATGATCTAGACGGTGGGAGGAACTCCAACAGTGACCTCATGAAATTGTCTTGTGCCAGAGAAACACTTGGCCAGGCTTTGGAGAGAATTTTTTTGTGTCTCCAGAATGCTCACGGGGTTTTTCCGCACAGCCGTATCCGGCGGGATGGACAGTGAGACGGTGCGTCTGTTCCGCACGCCGCTGCCCTGCGGCGCAGGTGCTTACACGGGAGATCAACCTCTCTCCTCTGCGTCAGCCTCAGCCCAGACTGCTGTCTTGTGTCCTTCTGGTCGTGCTCGGGACAAGAAAGGGGACTTGCTGGTCTCTTGGTTTTCTTTCTAACCATCGTTAGTGGGAGCTACGGTGAAACACTATTGCTCCATAGCACAAAGGAGAAGCGTTTCCTTCTTCTGGGGACGGAGTCATTCTGCACATGGTAGCAGCCGCTGAAGTGGCAGCATCCACCCCAGCATCTTTCCCAGTTCACATTCAAAATGGCAAGAGAACCTGCTGCTGTGGCACTCAGGATTTTTGGCTGATTTCAGCGAAATACTGAGTGCTGATTCCAGACAAGGTTGCAGTGTACTGTATCCTTCTGCTACCAACACCCGCAGCCGAGAAACAGAGGCAGTTGGGGGCACCAATATTGTTGCCTTGGGATTTGACCTTTATTTAAGCCCACAAATCCAATGTAAATAATCCCCTTTTAGCACCAAACCCCTGCATTTAAAGCTGGCAGCGATGCTGGAATGAGGGTTAACTTTCCGTCACCGAAAACCATGACCCAAAGTACCTTTGCTGATGGAAATGAGGGAATTCTGCTCCGACAACGTTTGTACTCCAAGAAAACCCAAACAGTATTTTTCCAGCTCACATGTGATAACACACTCTGGTCTCAGTCACTGCTATCTTGATGAGACAACCCCAAAGGTGCGTCACACGCTTTGGCCACCACACTTGTGGGGCTGAAATTATGGCAAGGAGCAACAAGAAGTTAACCGATGAAGGCAAGCTCCAAAAAGGCCCATCAACAAAAGATCAGAGAAACCGAGCGGTTGAGGTGAGTTCCACCCACAGTACCTCTGCAAATCTCACAGAAACCTGATTTGCCAGGTGCTAACAGGACTGGTCCAGCCCACGGAGACAGGCAGGCGCAGAGCCGTGCCTAGCTGCTGAGAACAAACTAGAAAAACATCAGTCATCCACACCCTTACTCAACTGCATGACACCCTTAATTCCAGCACGGCAGAAGGGTTTTCATTCTTAGCCCTGCTCGCTCTGTGTATGTAGGACATGGAGAACTGCATTATTGAGAGGGTCAGAAGACTGAATGAACTCTTTCCCTGTAACCTGAACTAAAATCCTCTTGTGGTCTGAAGAAGTCCGACTCATTGATTTCCTCTCTTAGGCTTTTTTTAATGGCTGCACCCAGCAGCAGCATGCGGGGCAGCTGGAGCCTGCAAGAGAAGTGGTCTTTGTTCAAGCATCTGTCCCCCAAAGCTGATACAATTCCACCCTCCCTGTCCATGGGTCAAGACCTCATGAGGGCGAAGGCGGTGTGAGAAAGGAAAGCCGTCTCCGAGAAGGAATAAGAGGTCTCCAAAAGCAGTTTGCAGAAAGCTGGTTGGATCTCTCCCCCCCTCCCCGTGCAGCACTGCGGTAAAGCCTGCGTCTCTGGCAGGAGAGCCAGTCCCTGAACGCGCCGCGTGGCTGAGCTCCTTGCGAGAGATAAGGACGTTTATTTTCCAGCTGGAGGCAGCTCACACTTGGTCCTTTGAAACCGTGAGTGCTGTGCGAGGGGAGGGACTGTGTTTACGTCTCAGCAGCAGACATAGCTTTTGCAGATGACTTAGGAAGGTTAAGAGGTCCAGGTCCAAAAGACATAGCTTTTGCAGTCGACTTCAGAAGGTGAAGGGGTCTGGGATGGCTGAAAAGGTGGGACTCTGAACGTCAGGGCTGGTAGCCAACACGGGACCACGCTCACCGCAGCTGAAACAGCAACCAAACAGCCAAACTCCCCCTGCTACCGCTGACCACAAGGACAGGCTGGGTCACCGCAGCCCGAGGGCTTCCTAACGCGGTTGGTGTGGAGGGGATGAGCTAGGCCTCCATGTCCTTTATCACGGCAAGCATTTCTCCATGTTCACCAGCACTGCCTGTAAGCTCAGCCACTGAGCATCTGCAGCGGCCTCGAGGAAGGCTCCTCCGGGCCCTCCGTGACGCAGAGCTCTTACAGTCCTCTGCTCCTCACATGTGCAGTGAAATACTATTGCAGACCAGGCACTGTATTTTTTACCAATAAACAAATGGGTCATATCATAATCTCATCCAGAAGAGTCAGTCATGCTGCTTGAACATCTCTCGGTCCGTGTACCTCCACTCAGAGATCCACGTGCAGCAGGGGTGAGATAGCAGCCTCAGAGGAGCCCTGTTTGGTGCTCGTGCGTGTGGCACCAGCTTTGTAGATATGGACGGTGTCTTTCGACCTGGACCACAAACACTTCTGTAACTCTGCTAACGTCTGCTGGAACACTGCCTCAGCAGCTCCTTCCGCAATGTGCTGAGCAGACCCCCAGCCTCAGCATCACGACTGGTGCTGAAACAGCCTGGGTCAGCGAGCAGAAGCTGCTGAGGGACTCGGGAGGACTTTTCAGGAACCAAGCAGATATTTTTGGCTTTCAGCAACGAGAGGTTTATGTCTGGGAGGAAGTCTGCTCCCCTGGTTTCTATTTTTACTTCTGCTCATCTGTTTAGGGTCTAGGGCTTGGTTTCCTTAGCTCTATACTGCGTACTTGGGAAACAATGAAAGCAGGCAGGAGTGAAGGGGGCGGCATCTGAAAGCAGAGAAGCAAACCAGACAGCCCCACTGTTTTCCTGACGGGTTTGTTTGGGGTTTTTTTTTTTTGCCTTGCTCTTTATCTCTCCCTGAGGTTCCCACAAACCATTGAACACCAGGGCCAGCCCTGCACATCCTGTCTGCTTTGTACCTGCTGGACGGTTGCCCACCGGGTCTCGGGGGACAGGAGAACCTCGGCATCTTCTGGTTTGACCCAGCAGTCCTTCCTGGTATGGTCTGCTTGACCTTTATAACGCTGAGCCCGTCAGTCGTGCCGACAGTGGAACCGACTGCTTCGTGCAGAGATGTCCCGCCTGACTAAGTAGCCCCAGAGACAGGATGTCAAAACAACTTCCAGCACCTAAAAGGGCTGGGAGTGGCTTCTCGGCTCCCCACCAAATAGCCAGTGAGACAACTTGTGCCAGTAGATCTGGTCAAAGACCCTGACAAGTATATGCTGAAACACCACAGGAAAAGAAAAAGGGCAACGCTGTTTCCCCTCCCTCCTCCCTAAATGTCTGTCCCCAGAAGTTCCCTTCAGTGGTACTAAAGCAGGGCCACGGCTGGGAAACCCTCCACGGCCTTGGGCTGTGTCCTGCTCAGTCTCGCTCCCTGGAGATGCCAGGGATTTGCTGAGCAGCTCGCTAGCAGCGAGGA
Organism: Opisthocomus hoazin; assembly: GCF_030867145.1. Lineage (NCBI taxonomy): Eukaryota > Metazoa > Chordata > Aves > Opisthocomiformes > Opisthocomidae > Opisthocomus > Opisthocomus hoazin. Next base: position 19,260,168 of record NC_134429.1, on the reverse strand, counting down.
TTCCCTGAACCTCCGATCCCAAGCGCAGATCGCTCTCCTGGTGACACCCACGAGAGCCAACTGCATTCCTGTGCTGTCTTCTGCAGACAAGGGACTCCGAGCCAGCTCCCTTCACTCTCTTGGCCACCCGCCCTTTCAGTCCCCAAGCTGGGCCAGTCACCTTCTCTTTGCAGTCACCCCTGTGTTATCTAAACCCATCCTTAGGCAGGTTCTCACTCCTTTACGCTCGCGGGAGAGACACAAAATGGGTGCAGGGGCTGGGAAGTTGTGATTGTCCCCTTGCACTGATGATCACCTTAGCTGCCAGCCTGCAGCAGAGCAGTCATAAAGTTATTCATAAAGGCTTTAACATACTTCAGCAGCCTCCACCTTGGTGCCGTGCAGATAAAAAAGTGTTGATGAAAGAGTAATTTCAGCACGTTGGTTTATCAGCCCTGCTGCTGAAGAGCAGGAGCAGAACAGTGCCTTCGGGTGAGCAGGAGGAAGGAACCTGCCCCGTTCAGCGCCGCATCCCGGCTGCCACGGGGTTACAGACAGAGCCAGCACCGTGGTGGAACAACTCCTGAAGTGCTCACCAGCTGGTGTGGCTCCACAGACAGCTCAAAGTTTGGATGCTCCTTAAGGGCCAGTGCCCCTTCCAGTAGCGCTCCGTAGTCTTACTGAACGCAGGGAGCACCCTGAGCAAGCCGCCTTCCGCTCCTCCTTGCTGCTGGCTCAGCAAAGAGGAGCACTGAGCATCCAGTGTGGACAATTCACAGCTCTCCTCATGAAAAGCAGCTCTTTTGTTGGTCCGATAAATGTCCCTATTTTTCCCTCTGAGAGTGGGACCCTGCCAGGGCCTGGAGAATGCGGTGGAGACCTCTCGCTTGGGTGGAGACCCTTTGCTTGGGTTGCCACCGCACAGCCCAGGAGCGTTGCCCAGCCTGCCTCCGCAGCGTTCTTTCACATGGGAGTGATGGCAGCCCCTAACGATCTTGCTGCCACAGACAGGCAGAGGGATTATTCCCATGGGCAGCTCAGCTCTGCGGGAGCTGGGTTCGTTTCCAGCTGCGGGAAGCAGTTGGGCTGAGGTCTAAAGGCAAAGCAACGGTGACTGGCTTGGGAGGCGATCCACAAATGTGGGTGTTGTGCCAGGACACACTGGTCCCCTTGGGTTTTCTGACATGAAATGACACCAGTTTCCAGCAATGGATCACAGGATCACACCATAGAATCATAGAGTAGAATCACAGAATGGTTTGGGTGGGAAGGGACCTTTCAAGGCCATCCAGTCCAACCCCCCTGCAACCAGCAGGGACATCTTCAGCCAGATCAGGCTGCTCAGAGCCCCATCCAACCTGGCCATGAGTGTTTCCAGGGATGGGGCACTGACCACTTCTCTGGGCAACCTCTGCCAGGGCTTCACCACCCTCAGCATAAGAAATGTCATCCTTATATTCAGTCTAAATCTACCCTCTTTTAAAACCATTCCCCCTTGTCCTATCCCAACAGGATATACCAGCTTATACTCCCTCCCCAGTGGCATTTTTCAGCCCTCACCAGCTAAAGATGACCAGATCTGACCAGAACTCCAGTGATGGGTGCTGCTAACCAGAAACGGCCTTGCCTGGTCAGAAGGGCTTCAACCCAGAATCAACGCCCGGCTGCGTGGTTGGAAGGAGAGAGCCTGCAGGATGGTAACGCTGAGCCAAGGCTACAACTGAAGCACCGATCCAGCCTGCGTGCTCCATGCCACTCCCACCCAGCCCCAGGGCTTTGTGGGTTCTTATTCTGGATATAAAACACCGCGGACCCAACTGCGTGTCGCCTTCCCATCATCCGTGGTGCTGTCTGTGGTCCAGGACCACATCGCAAGGTCTCGCTCCGGTCTGGATGCACCAACGCGCGCTCTCGTGTCCCAGGCTCGGCCCCGCAGCACCATCTTGAGGCCTGGGCACACAAGAGAACAGCTGCTCCTCCAGGCATGCAACAAGCTACATCACGCATTTGCAAGCAATATATGAAATTAGGGGAAATTCCATCCTGGAAGATGACAGACGGCTAAAGGGGGACCAAAAAACCAGAGGCCAGTCCAGCTATGCACTTCCAGATGTGAACCCAAGGAACACCACGGTCCTGACTGGCCCAACCCTGTCTCCTGACCCTGCTCCTGGTGCAGAAGCTCACAGAACCACGGCTCACGCTCCTCTGGAGCATCGCTGCACGCGTTCAGCAGAAAGTGTTGTGGCATAGAACGGAGGAGCTGATCTGAAGCTGCTAGGCAAAGTGTCCTTTAGGAAGTCCCAGACAACACCTAACAGTGCACAATCTCTCCATTCAGGATAGCTATATAAGCTGATGAACAGACATAAACCTGATTTCCTTGGAAAAAATTCCCCTTCCTCCTCCTTCACAAAGTGATTTTTCCCCCTTGAAATTCCATATAAGGAGCAAACATACCACGAGGACTCAAACGGGTGACACCTTCGAGAGCGTGGAGGTGCCACCAACATCCCAGCACATGGCAGAGACCTCCAGCATCCTTGGCGTTGGCCAGGCCTGGGGAGCCTGGCCATTAACACTGCTTCTCTAACAGGGAAACAAAGGCACTGAGTTACTTGGGGCAATATTTGCTTGCGCTTAATTCCCTGAAGGAAAGTTTTGCTTTTCAGAAACATGTGTTGGTGGTGGCCAGGTACTTCTCTTTCTCTAGTCTGGCAGTTTTAAAGTGAAATCTTGATTTCTGGTCATCATAGACTCCAACAGCTTCTTTTTTCTACTTCATTTCTAGTTTGTGTTTTTAAGATGCAGACCTCTGAACAGAGATGAGTCATGGTAATAGCTGGGGTCTAAACTGCAGTCTCTAGGTCTCAGAGAGACCTGGGAAGTGCTGTCTACACCGCCTAGCAGATGTACCCTTCCAGACTTTGTGTTACTATTGATTTTTCTTTTATAAAGTTCAGTTATTTTCACATTCCTCCGCAGCTCATAAGCAACAAGCCCTTTGGCAATGTGTGCTTGACTGCTGGCTTCAGAGTGGTATTAGCATTTTAACAAAGCTACACAACACACTTGAAAACAGTTTCTCCATTTCCTTCTGCCATTCAGAACTTCCCAGGCAGGGAGAACCTGTGGGCATTTTTGCTGTGAGGGACTAGTTTGATGTAGGTGGAGGCACTGCTGTCCCAGTTTAAATTGCCACTTTCATTCCCACCTCTGTGCCTCTCCTTCCCACCAGCAGCTCTCCCAGGTAGCGCTCCAGTGAAGTCCCCGGGGAGTCTTCCCAGGACCAGGCTGTAGCCTGTGACCCATTCTGCAGCCACTTGTGTGCTAGAAGCTAAGCTGGCAGTGAAGGAGCCCATGGCAGGCACTCTGATTATTCTTTCTTTAATCGCTTTCATTCATTCTAACCAGACTCTCCAGCAGAGCTGGAAGCGGTCACCACGACTGGTCAGCTCAGTGAGCGAGCCGGGAGGGAAGGAGGACAATGGAAATTTCCCCAAAGACTTTCGAGTTACAACGAAGCAGTTAGCAACACAAATGTAGAGAGCAAAAGAAATTGTCCAGCACATATGTCATTGGAATTATATTACCAAGCAGATCCCTGCCAAATTAGCCTAGAGAGTTATTCACAGAAAATTAGACACATGGAGTACTAAACAGCCTGTGCTTACTCCTAAGAGCACTTTGCAAGAGGGTAGTAACTCTTAAGAAGATCCAGAACCCCTCCAGGTGCGAGTCCTTGGAATTTGCATTGAATTTGGCTCCTTCTAACGCACCTTGCGGTGCCCTGGGTGGTGGAGGAACCATCCCAAGAAGAAACCCAGGTCCCCAGTCCCTTCTGTTTGCTATGTGCTGCGTGGCTATAGCTGGGGTCATTCACACAACCAGCCTTACCCCCTGCCCCGCTCCCAGTGCCCACAGCACCCATGGGAGCAGGGAGGATGCTCAGGTTTCGGTCTGACCCCGTCACAGCCTTACCCTTGGATCCCACAGTCCGCATTTGACTTCCTCTCGTGCGACGTGCTGCAGGTTCCAGCTTCCCTTCCGCTAGCCTCCCTCAGAGGAGGAATTTAGCATCCTTCCAATAAATGCTATGTTGTCCTTGGCTCTAAAAGAAGATTGTCCTGATTTCAGTTCAGCTTGACAGATGGTTCTTATTTGCGCTGCCCCCAGCTGAGGGCTCCAATAACTGAAGGCATCAGAGGACCAATACCAAGCTGAAAGCACTGAGAAATGGCTTAAACATTTCAGCTAGATTATTTTCTGGACGCAGAGGCTTCAGCTGGCAAATACGGGAAGGCAGGGAATTGGTTATTCAGTTCCCTGTTTCCACCAGCTTAGAATTTCTGTGTTTGATCGAGGTTCTGCCTTCCCTTGGGCAGAAGCGTGCTCTCATTTACCCTGCTGCAAACCTAGAGTGCCTCCACCGATTGCAATAACGCCAGGCCAGCTCTGTTCTTGCGTGAGAGAAGAATTTGTTCTTCAGGAGCGCCTGGGATTATTCATCACTGGCTCTTACACACAGTACAAATCGGAGAAATTCCTCAATAGGCCTGTTGCCACTTGTGGAAACCTGTTAGTGTTCAATTCTGTAATATTAAATCCATATATTATCTGTATATAAAGTTTCCATGAACATTTATCCACAGTGATGCTGGTCCTTGGGTGCTCTAGCTGACTGTGCAGCAAAGCCACTTAGGAGCAGCGTGAGCAGTTGATAACAAACTAAGAAAAAAGGGATAAAAAATGAAATACTATATATTGGGAACCAAGAATACCTTTCTGTGTTGGAGAAGCCACCTGGAAGGGTGACAAGGAGGCACATGACCAGCACCAAGAGTGCTAATGAACCCCTCAGCCACATTATTAACAAGCAACAGGGCAAAGCCTGTGAAAAGCCTCCCATTTTGCTCAGCTGGGTGATCCCCCCTTGTGTACACTCCTGCGTGTGGATTTCGGAGTCCAGCTCTGCACCAGCACCTCATCCACCACCTGCAGGCATTTAGCAGGCATGGTGGTGTTGGGTGGATGGTTGGACTTGATGATCTTAAAGGTCTTTTCCAACTGATGATTCTATGTTCCTAGGCATGACATAGAAGCAGTCATGCAATTGTCTTTTGCATTTTCCCCTTTGCCAGAACAGCTGCTTCCAGCCCTGGTGCAAAGGACTACATCATGATGAAACACCCACTGAGACATGGCATCTTTCTAGTGATTTCATCAGCTTTGGATCTGGCCATTCCCGGATGACAGAGGGGCAGGGAAGCACAAATAAACACTGTACTTGACCAAAGCCCTGCAGTGGAGAAACATATTTTTGTGTCTTCTGAACTACATCAGTACCAGGTTAGTGCCGTGGCTTTGAATCACAGAGATGTCATCACAGGGACATTAAATCCATACATAGCTGGACTTCAAAAAAAAAACCAGTTAAAATACTGTCCTCCTTCAGCACCTTGCCAAGCAGAGGGATGCTCCGAGCTCTGCGCTGGGAGCTCACAGAACAAAGCCCCCTCAGAGTTTCAGAGGCAGGCATGGCTTGGGAGCACCCTTTCCCCCCCACCATCTGCGGGCGCAGCCCCTGCCTGGCACATCAGCCAGCAGAAGGCAGGCTGGCACAGCTGCCCTCGGGCTTTGATCCAAGGCAGAGGATATTAAGGATGACTCTGTACTCTCTCTGGGAAATTTAGGATTGAAGCAGCCTCACATCAGAGCTGCGGCGCTGCGCGCGATGCATTGCTGTGCTCTCTGCCCGTGCCAGGACACCCCAGAGGTACAGCCTGAACTGCCTGACCTGAGGGCAGCTCTGCTAGAGAGAGGACATGTGCTTTCAGCCAGATTCATTTCCCCTGGGTTATTAAAACTCTCTGTAAGGTGAAATACCCAACTAAATCAATTTTTCTTTTATTAGGAAGGCTCTTGCTAGTAACTCCTAACTTCTTCTGCAGAGGCAGCAATGGGAATGGTTCACCACAATCCTTGCACCATAGCTGGTTTAAGAACACTTCCCTTGTCAAAGCAGTTGGATTAAATGCCAGGTGAGCAAAAGGAAGGCAGCTCATACCAAATATCCATACTCAGTCAGCAAACATTGCCTGCAGGCAAAGCCTTATTACCTTGTAGCATGATATCTCCTTCTCACGAAACGGAATTTTCTTCTGGTTTTCCACAGTTCTGCCAGAAGCTTAGGACTATTTCTCTCCTAACTCTGCAAGAGGAGAGAGACTGACAGCAGAGGTGTAGGGTGGAAACAGAAGGCCACACCAGAAGGGAACACAGCTGGCAGAATGATCGACTGCAATTATTTTTTTCTGATGGATGTTTCACTTATTGGCTGAGGCACAACATGAGATGACCATGTGCTCCTGACTCTAAGCTGGCTCTTTTAATAAAGGAACTAGTTGAAGGACTGCTTTATTGGCCCCGTGGAGCCAGACCAGCTTGCTGATGCCTTCTCCACATTTTTTTCTCCTGCATTTCTTTCCCACCACTCTCCAAGCATGACAAAGGGGGAGTACAGCTGTCCCCCAGGATTTTGTCACCGTACAGATGCAAATGCACTGTGACCTGCTGTCAGAGCATGACTTCAAGCAAACCCACTCCTGTCCCCCCAGGGGGGCAACCACAGAAGAAGGTGGTCCCTGGCAGACAAGGGCACATCTGTCAGATGAGCTGCAGGACATGGGAAAGCCAGCAAGGTTTATCTGAGAATGGATCTTTAGTTTTAGTGAAGGACAAGCCCAAAATAGAAAATTTTGTTTTGGGGACCTTTTAGAGGGTGGTATTTGTAAACACTGTACACAATATTCCACAAGATTCTCAAGGAAGCCGCATAGAGGCATGTGTCACCCTCACCTTGTTCTATGTTGATTTTCTAGGAGACAATCAGCCAATCCACTGCTATCTGTGTCCCACAGTGAAGCGAGAATGTAGAATTACCACCTTTGCCATCCACTTAATCTGTCAGCTTCAGAGTATTTACAGAAAAATTTTTCTTCTTACCGCTTCAAAGCATCCAAAGACATAACAGCGATCATTAAAGCCTGGAGCTTCAGAATAGACACCCTTTTATGGAAGGACAGAAGCCCAGACCAATTCCTTGCTGCACTTTCGTTTTCCTTTTCAAGTCAAGCAGTCCATTACGCCCATATAACGGGCCTGAGCAAATGCTAATGCATTCTTGCTCTCTGAAAGGCATCAGAACAATTTAGCCAGCACTTCCACTCTGCAAAATCCTAGAGCAATGGTAAACATTAAAATACAAACTCTACGTTCATTCAGCCACTCGGGTTCTAGGGTGGAGCAATCTTGCTCGTTCCTCTTTGGTACATCGAAACATTAAGCAACAGCTAGAGCTGCAAATAGAAAATGTCCGAGCAGTTGCACCTGAAGTATTGTGCAGGTGGTTTGCTGAGGCTTTGCTTTAATCCAGCTGCCAGGATGGGATAAATAGCAAGGAAGGCTGCCCAAAGACACCGCTGAACACGCACACGGAGCCAGCAAAGTGGATTATTGCACTGCTGCCCATCTGCTCACAGCAGATTGCTGTGGAGAGCTGCCTGCTTGCTGGAGTCCTACGCTAAGGCTGTGACCACCACAGGGTATGTGATGGCCAAAGCCCAAACCAGTGGCTCCAGTCTCTCAAAACAAGGGGTCCAGCAACAGTGCCACGCTTACCTCCAGCTACCCTGGGCTGTTCTTGTCTGCCTTGGTGGCTGGACTGAGTGTCCCACTGTCCAAGCACGCCGTGTTTCTTGCCAGTTCAATTCACTGTCACCTGCAGCCACGATGGGTTATTTCTCTGGGTAGGACTAGAGCTCTACAGGCTACATAGACTGGAAAAAGTCAATCCTCAAAGAAAACAGAAATGATATTTTAACTTAGTGATACAAAGTGTGGTACAATGGGCACCACATGGCTGTCTCTGATGCAGCTGCTGCTTTGAGACAGAACAGAAAAACTTCCTCAGTGGAGATTTGGCATGATCTTTATTTATACATAACACTTAAAATGGTTATATTTGGGAAACAGAAGAACAACAGGCAGTGGGAGTACAAAGCTTGCAGTGATCAGCAGCACACAGACCCCACTAACTGAACACTACAGAGACCCACAGTGATTTGAAAGGAGAAAATCACGCATCAAGCTGCCATGCTTTTCCTTACCTGCCATACCCTCTCCCGTACACTGAGCTTTTCACTCAGCTGCAGCCTCCGTGGCCTGCTCACTCCTTGTTTCACACAGGGATACAGCACAGTGCCAGCGCTGAAGTGGCTGCTAGGACCTCCAGACACCCAGCCTTACTGGGGCACCAGAAGATTCACAACATTCAGCATTTGACCCTTTCTAGTTCTCCACTCTTAAACTGTAGCAGTAATGCTAAATCTTGGTATCTGTGACCCTCAGGAAACAAGACATTGCACACTGTCCCTCACAGGCATAAGGTCCTAGCCCTGGGAGAACTTGTAGTGCTCAGCAGCCACAATGAGTCTTCAGCTCCTCCTGCCAGGAATCCTAAAACTGACCTGAACCCACAGCCAGATTTAGCCCCAGATGAAACATCCTGACCACAGCATAAAAGGCAAGGAGCTATTTGCTGGTTAATAACCATCAGCCACTACCAGACAAGCATATTTCAGATCAGCAGCTGGCAGGGAGGACACCCAAAGATCAGCATTTGTTTCCACAGCCAACCCAATGACCTGACTCAGGAACGGCACTGCTATAGGCCATGGGAAAGAGGGATTGCTAAGTGGGGGAAGCATACCCGAGTGTAGGAAAGTGGTGGATCCCAAACATCACCCACAGACACCTAAGAGGTTAGGAACACTGGCAGTCTGACACTTGGGAACGCCACAGTTGCTTCTTCTTGGCTGGATGCTTCACCAAAGGCCGCCTTTCCCAAAGACACCTCTCCGAGGCACGTAGCAAAGTCAGCCACTGTTCAATCCTATCGCATCTACTCTGCGTCCCACGTGAGACAGAACACGCTGTTAAGACTGGAAACAGCACTGTGCTCTGAACACAACAGGCACTGGGAGGCATCCCCATGACAATGTGAACATTGTCTTTACCATCATGGACTTGTGCTTCCTGCGTTTCCCTCACGGTGGGCAGAATCCTACCCACTTACAGAGTTGTAGGAGATGGCTCATTGCTCTCACATCTAGGTACTGCACAGCCTTCACCTGCAGAGACTTCAGGATGGTGATTCTGGGAGGTGATGGTGGGGAGGGATAGGGCAGGGAGAAGAGGGTGCTGGCTAGGGCAGGGCATCTGATACTGCAAACTCATACCCAGGCCTTGACTTGAGTGTTCCACCCCTTGGCACAGCTGCACAGGCCTCCCTCCTCATACCAGCGCCACTTCACCCCCTTGTACACAGCCCTGCTGTAGGGCTGGAAGCACATGAAGAGACGGAGACGCCTTGCCAGGCTGCAGTAGATAGCCATGGCCACCACGATAAGAGGGGACATGATGATGAAGCCAAGGATGATGAGGGCAGAAGAGCTGTTGTCATCCAAGATGCTCTTGCAGTAGCGGGCAGCTGAGTGCAGCACCTGCAGGAAGAGTGAGACAGAGCTTGTCACAGACTTGGTGGTGGACAGGAACGGTGACCAAAGTACCCTTGAGCTGCTAGTGCTTTCAGAGACACACCTCTTGCCTCCCTCCAAGCTGAGCTCAGCAATCTTCAGGCTACATTATATGACTGACAGCACATTTTAATCAAGTTTTCAATTATTCCGGCATCACTGAGACAAGAGGACTGCACACTGATCCTGAAGCAAGAAACACGAACCTGTATTAGGTCATCAGAATAGCACAGCTTAGCATTTGATAGGCAGAAACCAAATGAAAAAGGCCTCCTGCTGCTACATCAACGTGGGTGGCACAACACACTGGAAATTATAACAAAGTAAATAAAATACAGCACGATGTCAGACCCTGCAGACAGAGGTTGGTCATTCTATAGCTACCTGCTCGCTGAAGATGCCAGATGCCTGCCCTGGAACAGACCCCGTTGTGTTCTGTCTTCTACTTACACGCTGTACTCACCTCTACCTCCTAGCATCTCTCTGCACTGCAAAGTCTGCCAGGAAAGCCTGGTCACCCCATTTCGCTGCGAAGCATCCAGCACACTCACTGGTCCTTGCCGAGTAGTATCTAAAGCCCTCCTTTCATCCTGGCAGCAGGAGATCCAAGTCAAGCCACTCAGTTGTTCTGCATCAACAAACGCTACAGGCAAATCCCCATGTCCCCTAGCTTCCTCTCCTTTCTTCATATTCTTTCAGCAGTACGAGAAACGCAACGCATCTTACTAAAAAAATCCACCTAATGGATCTGCAGTGCAGAAATCAGCCCCTAGCTACTAGGAAAGCATTGAAAAGTGGTAGCCCAGAGACAAAGGACTGCTCTTCTCAAGCCATACCGCCGCAATCCCTCTCTAAGCCTATTAAAACAAGTCTGCATTAAAAGAGTCCTTACAGCTAACAGCAACACGGTTGCTTTCGCTTCTGATGTGCTTGGCTGTACTCAGAAGCCTCTTGCATCTCCTCAAAGCCTTCAACTGGAGAGCACTGTGTGCACTAAGGGGAACTTGAGGTTTTCCAAGGTGAGGGTGGAACAGACTGAAGCTGGAACGAGTAATTCTGGGAGGCAACCCTCATACATTTTCCTATTTTGGGTCCAATTTGAAGTCCATATTTATGACTTTCAAGGATCAGTTTCAGATCATAGGAAAAATTGATTTAAGGGCTTTACAGGCAATCTCCTACTAAACCTACCCTGAAAAGCCTCACATCTCACAGAATCTGCATCCACCCTGCACCTGGAGACAGATCAGCCATTCCACCAAGGCAGTGGCCCACGCTGCACTTTCTCCCAAGGAGAATTTATTAGGTTTTTTCAGGTGAATACTTCCTCTTCAATAAAACAAAAGTCATTCTCCACACCTGCCCTTTTGTACACAAAAATCCTAACACCCTTGGACTGTAGAAGGAACATGTTGCAACCCACAACGAAGGAGGGTTGCACGACCATTCAGGTAGATCAGGACCCCTCTGAGCCACTTCTGCTCTCTGTAGGCCATCCAGAGCCTCCCACTTGACCTTGTTGGGCACCACACCTATTTGCAGCCCACAGTAAAACACTTCCAGAAGGTGTCAGAGCCACAGTGGGAATTGCCTGGCCCAGAGGTATGCGATTTCTCTATGAATTATGCTTCACTCCAGCTAGCAGCAGCACTGGCATCTGCCCTGTTCTACAAAGCAATTACCATGACAGATGTCTCCCTGTTCACTAGTTTGCAGGATCAGGAAAAGCTTTTCAATAACAGCAGCTATGAGTTGTCATAATTTCAGGGCACTAAAAAAAAAAATCAAAGCCAAACTTCTCAGACCAGCAAACACATTAGTACTGAGGAAACAGTAACAGCACAGTCCCTTTGTCGGGGAGCTTTGAGACAGGGAGCTGTGGGCTAACTCGTGTTGCTGGCATGTCAGCTGGAAAACACAATGCAATGGCTGTCTTGGAAAGCTACAGCACATCCCCCAGTCAAAGCTGTAAATGCTTGCAGAGTGTCTTTGCACACCGTTGTGTCCCAGGGTTGAGGGGCCTCAAGGGAGCAAGGGAAGCTTTCACCTTCAGAATGTGCACCTTTACCATACATACGCAGCTCCTCGGAGTAAATATCCCTGACAATAAAAGTGCCAAAGAAGCAGTTCTGCCAGAGCTGAGTGACAGTTTACAGATCTTGGAAATGTGATTCTACAGTTCAGCTAGACAGAGAGGGTGTCTCCTTCACTGTGGAGAAAGACGTCCACAGCTATATCCATGCACAGCTCCACAGAAGCCAGCAGATCCCTACTGGGTTAAACTGGGCAAATGGCTGACTCCCACTGCATGGTTAGATCCTTTCCTACTGCCCGTGCTGGGATCTGCTCACTCAGAGGTCCCAAGGACTTGGGTGATGAGATAGGACACACAAATTTCATTAAGGGGAAGGGGAAAAGCTTTCTTTCAATATTTCTCAGATAAACACACCAGATTGAGAATATCTAAATAACCTTCTTTTCAGTTCAGGTTTTGTGGAATGGGAAGAGCAAAAGCATCCACATTTTGAGTCAGTTCTCCCTGTTGGAAGCAGGTACTACAGTATGTGAGGGTTTTCCCCCAAAAATAGGAAATAAGAGCTCCTCTAACTTAGGATAATCAACAAGAGAAGTCATATTGAGCTGGTCTAACAGTTACTGCCTGTGAGGAAAACAGAAGTGCTTTTTCACATCCACACTTGGTCAAGTAATTTCAAAAATATTTATAGAAATACACCAAGAAGAAATTTGTCAGTAATGGAATCACGAAATCCAGAGGACAGCACCTTACTGGAACAGACCTGCACGCAGCCAGAGCCCTTCCTGACAAACCCGGCTCGTTTGTTGGTGTGAGAAACTGCACAGCACATTTGGGAGCACATCTGAAAGTTAGATTGGCATAAGAAGGGGATGATATGTTTAGTTAGACTTTACCAGTTCTATAATTAGTCATTAGGCAGATCAAATATGACAAACACTACAGAGGGCTTGCTTAAACAGAAAGTAACAAGCCCTATCAGAACCCGTGTAGGACCTGGGTGAATTACAGAGGAGTTCAGGTTAGCAGCTCTCAGTTACAGAGGTCACAGAAAAGAAAGAAATATTGCAATATTAAAATGCAAACAGCAGCTCTGTCAAGCCAGGGAGTGTATTCACCTGACCTGTCACAGCTGCTCATTATTTTCATAGGAATTCAACTATTGCCCAATCAAGCTTCCATTTCTCACAATGCTGGAAGAAGGGAGGGGTAGAAATGTGTATACAGCTCATTCCTGGCAGCATTCAGACATCCCCACAAGACAAGCACCTCGCACGAGCTTGCTGTGAAGTGCTGCAGGTTTATCTATGACCACTTTGCACTTAAACAGCTGCACAGAGTGCAGTGCACAGCGGATGGGGACCAAGTGGTCCCCAAGGAGCCAGGCAGTCACAGGCAGCTTCTGCCAGTGTCCTGCCTCTCCACCGAAAGCCCATCAGTCCTAACCTACCAACATCGTGTGCATGGGCACCAACCAACTACTCTAAGACAATTAGTCCAGAAACCACAAAGCCCGTTCTTCCCCAGACAAACAGACAGGCCAGCCTTGCGGCGTCATCGGCACCAAGCAGAGACCGCTCCCTTGCGCAACCAAGAGCCTGCAGGTCAGCATGAACTGCCATAAAACTGTTCTGGTCAGACCAAGTCTATGCACATACCCCCCATGAAAAAGATCTATAGGTGTACACACCCCTTAGGAAAATCAAGGCAAAGCTCATGGAGTCAAGCCTTGCCTTTACAGCCACTGTTCCCCACAGGCTAAAATAAAGCCCTTCTGGATGGTCCTGCCTTAGAGGTGGCTGCTAGCAGCCCCATGGAGCAAGGCTTACTTACCCGAGAGTGGCATTGGAAGCCAAAGTAAACCACCACAATGGTAGGAAGCAGCACAATGGTGAAGATAACAAGCATCAGGAGCAAGTTGATGAGAAAGACCAAGGAGTTCATGATGACTACCATCAGGGTCCATGCCATGCAGCACCAGGTGCTCCGTGGCTCACGGGGAAGGAGCTGGTCATCCATGTCATATGGCGGGAGGCTAGGAATCATCCGAGACTTCTCAGAGAGGTTTTCTGCTCTAAAGTCCTCAGTGTCTTGGCCAGACATTCTTCAGGAAGATTGCTAATCAACCCACGCTCTCAACCAAAATGGTTTCTTTGCTTTTGATGACAGAACTGGGAAGTAATTTGCAGCAGCTTTTCCTGTCCCTTCCACACAGACAAAAGCACTTAACCAGAGAGCATAATGGAGCAAGGAAGGAAAGGCTTCTTTTGGCCACCTGCCTTCCTAGGACCTGGCCAGCACAGGTTGTTTCCTTTCAGTATGTGTTCCAGCAGCATTCCAAACTCAGTTTCAAAGTAGACGTGGCTGCTGGAAGTTTGGCAATAGCTATTATTTTGCTTTTGAATCCATGGTACTCCCAGATTTGTTGTTGTTCTTCCTCAGATTGTGATCCCAAGAGGTGCTGAGCAGTTGCTGTCTTAGCTTTGATAGGTTGCTTGGTTCCACAGGGTGCCTAGCTTCAGCATCCTCCTCCACCTTTGAGCACTGCTGTTTGCTAAGAATATCAGGCTTAGGCACTTTCAAATAGTTCCTTGACTTCAAATCATTCTTCCAAGCTCTTCACCCTGTACCCAAGTAAATACTCATGCTCAGCTCTCATCCAAACGAAGTGACCAGTGAAGATAATGAACAGCAGCTGTCTCTCCACTCTCTGCCTTGCTGGAGTCCTTGCCCACACCTCGCAGAGCTGGAAGCAGAGACAGGAGCAGTGTGTGGTTTCACTGCTCTCAGCTGCCTGCAGGCACAGGCACTCGGTGTCTTCCTCTCCGAGCTGGCTCTCAGAGCTTCGCAACACTGCTCTGTTTACAGAGCAGACTCTGAAGCTGCTCGCTGTGCTAGCCAATCCTTTACATCAGCCTGACTACTGAAGTGATTTAGCACACGGCACCCAAGAGCCACACTCCAACCAACACATTCCCAGGTCAAGGTGGTCCCTTTTCAGTTTTAATTATTCTGCCTCTGATTTGTTTTCTACAATTTCTCTCTAGATTGAAAAAAAATAGACAAATTGATAATAATCACTATACACCTCAAAAATCTTCTGTCCTCTGCAATCATCACTACTACTGATTGCAGAATACATTGATATTCTCGTAGTGACAGCACAGCAATTGTCAATTAGTTCACCTGCCCCATATGATCAACATTATTTAAGAATTTCAGTGACATCTGCACATTCATGTAGCCATTTAGATACATTCATATATGCCTGATCACAGCACTGCAGGAGGGAGTAAACTTCCTTGGCTCCAGAGGAAACGGAGGTAGCACAGGTCTTACCAGCAGGCACAGCTCATCAAGGAAAGAATCCAGGAATCCTGTGTTCCACTTGATGCTGCTTCTCTCAGAAAATTCTGCCCTAGAAAAAGGTTATCAGAAAAATGAGGTTCACACAACTCTAAAATGATGTTATAATACAGATGATTGCTAGCTTTCCTCCATTAAACACTTTTGCTAAAAATTGTACGTGTTGGGTGCCCATCCCCTTGCCACTGTTATGTGTTGATATGTTGATCTGCCTGACTTCTTTACTGGCCAGCTGTAGCAACGTGCACAGCAGAATTAAAGCTAAGACAGTTTTCCCCAAGGACTTGGGCAGACCTGCTCACGAAGCATTTAGTGGTGGCCCATTAGATGAGCTCTACGGGGTGATATGTTAGGGCCCATGTCACCTTTTAATTGAAATAGAACAGAATTGAACATGCTCTGTCCTCTCGCTGCTGAAAGTACCTTCTCACCCTGGGCTGGAAGGGTGTTACACACTACTTGTAGAAAGCAAGCAGGGAGACAAATTCCAGCTATTTGCAGCATGCCACGTGTAATCAATACCAAAACAGAGGCTTTAAAATTGAAGCAAGTTGAAGAGCTGTGTGATGATACAGGTTTCAAAGGTCTAATGAGTGATACCAGCGAGAAGGAAGCTTTTTGAAACAAGTAGATTTAAAACAGCTCAACAACATTCATACTTGTTATGCAGTTCCTCAGCTATGAAAATTATTAGTTGATTCACACTTACCACTTCATTTTTCCCCCTATAGCTCATCTTGTGCAGCCTGTAAGCCATCCAGAGGAGTCTCAAACTTCAGTTCTATCCACATCCAGCAGTAAAAATTCATCTGGCTATTCTGTACCAGATCACAAGTCGGGTGCATCATTCTTACTAACAGCAGAAATAACTATATGAGGGACTTTGTTCTGTGCTTACCACTGACAGATCTCAAAGCCCACCAGAGCAAAACAAAGGTTCAGCCCCAGGAGGCTGCTGGAAGCTCAGCAATAATTCCATTCTCGCTGCTCCCTGAGAAATGAGGAGGCAGGTACAATACCATAGCCAACATGGCAGAGAATTGCCAGCCAAGGCTCTGTCCCACAGCACCCAACCAAGGTGAAAACAGCAGACAGGAACAGCGGTCAGAGCCAGCTAGGAGTCCAGGCAAGCTTCCAATTACAAGGCAGGTCCAAGACAGGAAGCCAGCCTACAGGTCAGAGTCCATGACCAGCCTTGGCTATAACCTAACTACCCCCAAAACAGGCACACCTACAGCAGCAACCCATGCAGAAAGGATGCTCCCAGGCCTGAGCTTAAATGGGCCCAGGCAGAAGGTGTGGGTGGAAGCCTCAGCTGAGGTTTATCAGGACCATTAAAGTCTATCAGTGCCCTGAAAGCCCTGACACCCCATCTCTTCCTCAGCCCTTGGTTTCCACCTCCTTTTAAGGACCAAACCAGATGGACTAATCAAAAGTTTTCCATTAATTGGCTGGAAACAGATGTGTTGCTGCTCTTGGCAGTCAGCTCCCTGGGAAACCAGGCTCCAGAGCTGGAAGGCACACAGCGGTGTGGGAAGAGATAAGTCAATACCTTTTAGCAGTGCAGCCATCTGTGTGAGAGCCCAGCGAAGTTACAAAGCCAGGCCAGTGTTCTGCACTCCTCAGAATTAATGGCTTTGCTGTTGGAGATGATTGCATACGTGAATCAGGGGTGTTCACATCCATGCGCTCACACTTCATTCTTTAGGGTCTTTGAGAGTTTTTGGGCTGCCGATCTCTCATCATCCCACTTTGAGTTGTGAAAGATCTCAGACCAAACTGTAGCAATGATGATGAAATGTTTATTATTTATGCAAAACTCTAGCTTCCTTGTGATGTTTCGGGAAGGAGAAAATAAAAGCGGGAGCCAGTATCTTCAACATAATCTTATTTATCTATCAAGTTGCATAAGAGTAGTATTTTCTTAAATATGACAGGGAACAAATAACAGAAGGTATTTTTTTTGCACAGAGGGCTCACCCCTTTCTAGCAAGCACTCTGCCCAAAAGGATTCTCTGGAAGCCCCGCTCTCAGGGCTTTCTCCAGCTGTGTCTTTCTCACTTCTTCCCTGAAGCACGTTTTCTTCGCAATGTCTTCTGCGTCTCCCCTAGCCACAACAGCCAGATGACAGCAATGAAAATGGCTTTGCCCTCACGCCTGGTATTTGCCTCTGTTTTGAGTGAAGGCTATTTGTTTCACCTGGCATTCATCCCAGATGGATAAATGGTGGTGATTCTCTGGTGGGGTTGGGATGTGTAGAGGGAAGAGTCTCTCAGTTCTAGGGGGCAGTAGGGGAATGGGGGAAACTTCATGTGGGAGTCAGAGACCCATTCCCCACCTAGTGCAGAGAGAAGCTGCTCTGTTCCTTGCTAAGGACTGATGCTAGTGGCTTAAACTACGTTTCTCTCAAGTCATTTTATTTCCTCTAGCACTGAAGGTGACACTGAAATTAATTAATCTCTTTTGTTTGTTATTATTTATTCTTTCTGCTGAGTGCTCTCACAGTGAAGAAAGAATGCTGATGTGCTAAGAGAGGGGAAGAATTTTAAAAATAGACTCTAAGACTGCCAGCAGCCTGTATCCTGATTTGTTCCAGAAGAACATACTGGTAAATAAGAGAAAACATTAATTTGTAGCACAGATTAAAGTCAACATCTATCTATATTGAACTTGGCTGCCCTTGAAGGAGCAGGGTATGGAAAAGAAGTGTGAAATTCAGAAAGCAATTACTCTCCTTTGGGTGGCAAGCACCAAGAGTTTCTGGTGCTGGGCTGACCGAAGCAGTGAGGCTCTTTGTCCCCAGCCAGTCTGCTATCCTCCCAGCAACGAAGGGGAGTCCTGGACCATCTGAGCCAGCATCACCAGAGAGAAGTGAAACCAGAAGCACGGAACTGAGAAGAAGGGGTTGAAGGAGCCATGGCATGCGCTGAATTTCCCTGTGGGATACTGCCCTGAGGAACGCAGCTCTGCATTGTAAGTCAAAAACTAATAGACAACTGCCTCCCAAATATGAAAATGTTCCTTTCTCATTTTTGAATGTCAAGCATTGAAATATTTTTGAAAGGTCTACTAAGTAATGCAAACGTTTAAAACTAATTCCAACAACACTTCTGCCTGCATCCCAGCCCTCCCACTCCACGCTGCCACCTTCCCCCATGTCAGGTCCCTGGCTCCTGGGCATTGCGGGGCTCACTGCAGGGCAAGGGTAGGAGCCAGAAATGGCTCTGACGAGCACCAGAGCAGCTTGAACAAGGAGCTGCTCTAACGAGCTCCACCCCATCACCGCAGTGATTGTTCTTCTGCCAGTTTGATTCCTCTGTAAATACAAAGAGCTTTTACCATCTGTCGGTGAGGGCATGGTGGTGTGGTAAAAAACAAAGCTGCTTATGTAGCCCTGCAAGTGCTATAGATTCTGAAAAGCTTTGCTAAATACAGTGAAACTTTCCAAAGTTCTTTTGCTGTAATGAAAATGCATTTTAACCTGGGGAGGTCTGAAAATTATGTTCTTTAAATTTATTTTCCTTTGGAAAAAAACACAGTCTAATGAGTCTTCTAATAACCAAGTGAACTTTGTGTCAAAAAACCGCAGTGATAGTAAGAAAGATTCCCCAAGCTTCTAATTCTGTGAAACTTCCGCATCCTTAACGAGCAAATGCTCATAAATGGGAAAGATGTCTTGATGATGGTGCAAGTTACGGAGCAGTTTCTAACAGGAGCATCATTGCTTTGAGATGCTGAAATTGGTAATGATTACAGATGATCAGACAAATTCCTTAGCTCTCTTCTCGGACGGCAGAGACCCTTGCTGCTAAGAAACAATTTTTCCCACTGTCTGTAATGGCAGCACCATCTTGTGGCTTGTCATAATTCACAAATTTTCATTTTGCATCTCTCGGTCTCTTGCGCACAGAAGGATACTGTCAGACGTGCTACCCAGGATGGAATTCTTCCAGTCACTGAAAACACCACAAAAGCTTTTCATGCTGCTTTAGCATGGCTGGTTTGAGCTCTGCGAGCAACGTACCCCAGCAGTGCAGAGACGGGTGCTGAGCAGGGACCGCATTTCTGAGAGGAGCTTGGCAAATAGAAGAAAAGGCAGTGTCCCGTCAGCCACAAAAAAATATTAGCAGTGACCACAATTCATTCGGTCTCTTGGTAAAAAGCATTTGGTGTCACACTACAGACAAAGACAATGATTTCAGAGCCTGTATACCTCATTCTAAAGTCTCTGGTCATTACCAGGAGTAATCAAGCACTGCCAAAAAAACCCTGTTATACCTGAGTATCCACTAAATCCTCTAGATCCGCAGTGCTACATAACTGCTGAGGTGAATACCAACCAAAAAATACAGGCACAGCTTAGACTGGGGAATTTATAAACAAAGGATTCTTGCCCTGATTTTCTTTTGATCTGATTTGACCATGACGGTTGCGCCCTCAAAGTGCTGCTTTGTGTAAGCGAAGCTGAGCTGACCATGCAGATGTAATACTGCAAGGGCGCCTTTATTTGACCATCATTCCCATAACTGAGTATTTTTGATTTCAAGGTACTAACGGACAACTTGGCTGTAAGCTTAAAAATCCTGTATCTCTCCCTTAAAAACAGGCGGTACCTATGAGAGCTATGAACTGTCCACTGTGGCCCAATGACGGGAGGGGAGCCATGCTGTGAGTCTGTGTCTCGCAAGCAGTCCTCGTTAGCGACGTCTGAGCTCACAGCAGCCACAGACTCACAGACTGGTGGGGGTTGGCAGGGCCCTCTGTGGGTCACCCAGCCCAACCCCCTGCCCAAGCAGGGTCACCCAGAGCAGGGGGCACAGCACCGCGGCCAGGCGGGGCTGGAATATCTCCAGAGAAGGAGACTCCACAGCCTCCCTGGGCAGCCTGGGCCAGGGCTCCGTCCCTGTGAGCAAGGCTACGAGAACAGGACTAAACCAAAGCCCAGCGGTTCGCCCTCACCTCGACACAGCTGCGAAGCTGTGTGACAAAATTAATTTAAAAAATTAAACGAAAGCTACAACAAAACGGAACTGAACGCCGCGGGACAGCGGCAGCCGGCGGAAGGGCCGGGCCGGGCCGCTCGTCCCCGCCCCGGAAGGCGCCGGCGGGCGGGCGGGATGGTGGTGCTGAGCGGGGCGCGCTGGCTCCGCAGCCGCCTCACCGACCGCTTCTGGAGGGTGCAGGAGGTGCTCAAGTATGCGCGGGTGAGTGCGGGGCGGCCCGGGCAACGGCCGCCGGCAGCCTCCGCCCCGGGGCCTCCCCGTTCGCCCCGTCCCCCGGCCCGGGTCTGCCCGGCGGCGGCGGCTGGGACCGGGGGGCCGGGGCCCGGGGGTGTCTGTGCCGCGGCACGGGGCGGGCGGGCTCCGGCGTCGCGGGGGTCTCTGCCAGCATGGGTGATGCCACGGTGCTGGGGATAAAAGCGAGAACCCTGCAACGGGGGGAACAGAACCAGAGGATCCCAGCATGGTAGGGGTTGGAAGGGACCTCTGGGGTCACCCAGTCCCACCCCCTGCCCAAGCAGGGTCACCCAGAGCAGGCTGCACAGCACCGCGTCCAGGCGGGGCTGGAATATCTCCAGAGAAGGAGACTCCACAGCCTCCCTGGGCAGCCTGGGCCAGGGCTCCGTCACCCTCAGAGAGAAGAAGTTCTTCCTCGGGTTCAGCTGGAGCTTCCTCTGCTTCAGTTTGTGCCCGTTGCCCCTTATCCTGTCGCTGGGCACCACTGGAAAGAGCTTGGCCCCATCCTCCTGACACCCACCCTGCAGATATTTATAAACATAAATTTATTAGGTCCCCTCTCAGCCTTCTCCAGGCTGAACAAGCGCTGCCGAGGAGCAGGCTGTGAACGCAGCGCGCTGCGGGCCGGGTTGGCTGGGTCGCGTTTGTAAACTGGGCAAAGGGGCAGGAAAAAAAGAACTAACCTTGCTCTTGCTCCTCGAGTGCATTTTAGAAGGTGGAAGAGGCGCTTCATGGCATGATTTCAGCTGAAGTAAGCATTGGCGCAGGCTGCCCAGGGCAGTGTGGAGTCACCATCGCTGGAGGGGTTCAAGAAACGTGTGGATGTGGCACTTCAGGACATGGTTTAGCAGGCACGGTGGTGTTGGGGTGATGGTCGGACTTGGTGCTCTTAGAGGTCTTTCCCAACCTTAATGATTCTATGATTGTGTGAAGTTCAAACTATTGTAGCTAGGCTCGGGAAGAACCTTTTCCGAGGGCAGACTTGGCATCCTGGGTGTGGTACACCTTGCTGTGGTATTGAGATGGAAGATGTGGAAGTGGTAGTATCTTGCTCTTGTGGTGCCTGAGCTGCCCGCAGTACCAGTAGTAGTTGTGTATTTCTCTGGCTGTGCAGCAGTGGCTGCTTCTTCCTGCTGCGTGTTAGATGGTGTCGGTGGTGGCTCCAGGAAACTGCTTCCATGACGCTTTCTGTTGGGGCAGCTGCAATGTTTTTGACGTATCAGAGGCTCCTGTCCCGTCCCGGTATTCGTACTGACAACACTGCGAGGGCAGCTCAGAAATGAGAACGAACGCTGAGTTCAGGGCTTGGCTGAAAGCACTGAAGATGGCTTTGGGGGTGCCTTCCCCCTGGAGCCGCAGCCTAAAATGAGGTCTGGCTGTGGCTCCCTCCTGTTGGACTGAACTTTCTCAGCCTGCTCCCAACCTGGCAGCTTCAGGTTTCCCATGCTGTAAAACAGGGAAATGATATTTTCATTCCATGCCAACTGAAGGCTTAGCTGATGTTTGTGAAGTCTTTTGTGATCCTTGTCATGAAGAGTTGTGAAATGCAAAGTGTACGCTGGTATTACTGAAGGGCTGAACGCCCTTAGAGATAACTGAATGTCTTGGCTTTTGTTCCAGCACTTCCGTGGAAGGAAGAACCGCTGCTACAAGCTGGCTGTGCGAAGCGTTCGGAGAGCGTTTGTGAAGTCTACAAAGGCCAGAAGAGAGAAGAAGAGATTCCTCAGAGCGGTAAAGAGCAAAATGTTAGATGTAAACATTAGAATGGGAGAAGAGCAGAACTGAAACAGCCATTTTCCTTACTGGGGGCTTCTCGCAAAATGTTTCACCAGTGGGTGAAAAATAGGAGTTGACGGTAGGCATAGTCCCTCTGTGGTCTGAAACAGCTCATGTTCTGAAGTTCATACAGGTGCATGTTGCACTGAGAAGACTGTAGGTCTGGAGATTTTATATTTACTAAGTGTGACCAGATCAGCATGACAGTAGGTTTATTTTTAAAGTATTTTATCGTCTAATATGTTAATTTTTACACTTTTAGCTCTGGATCACAAGGATTGAAGCAGCCTCTCTAGAACATGGTTTGAAATACCCAGCTTTCATAAGCAATCTGCTTAAGGTAAGGATGGTGCTTGAAAAGTAATTACTTTGAAACAATAAATGGGAGAAAATGTCTGATAGAGGTCTGCTGAAGTGCCAGGCAAAGTAATACCTTAAAACACTGAAATCTTTCCAGTAGGTGTCTGACAAAATATATCAAAGGGTTGCTGGTTATTGTCGACGAATGCAACTGCAAGGAATTGAGGCTGCAGCCTCCACTTGCCAGTCATTGAAGAATAACAGCGGGGACTTCCAAATCGGAGCCTGAGCAGGCAATAGCGGCACAGGGCGTGGTGCAGGGATTGAAAAACTCCTGCTGTCAGCTTGAACTTCTGCCAGCACCGTCCTGCTGCTGAGTTCTAGCGATGAAAGGCCGCCTGCTTAAGAAAGGAGTTGCGTTCAGGAATGAAGTTCTGCCCTAAACCTGTTTCTCTTCCTCGTATGCGTAATGCCCTTTTATCCTGGTGCTTCACACCTTGTTCTGACCCCAAAACTTTTTACTGCGCCTCTTAAGAACAAGACTTGTAAAATGCTTTGACACTTGTTGCTGCTGCGGACATTAAGTGACCGCTGCCTTTGCTTCAAGAAATTTAAAAATACAAAGCTTGGTTTAGCAAAAACAACCCTGGGAAATCTACTCTCTTTGCTACTAGGTTTGTGTTTGGGTGAGCATGGACAATGCAGAGAGTTGGTGCCATTGTCCCTTGTTCTTAAACATGCTGGGGAATTGGTTTGAATTTGTTGATCCTGGAACTGTAAAATCAAAACTCGTTTCTCTTGGCTGTGGTCATAATAAAAAGGTAGCGTTTCTGCTTCTTAAAGTGGAACTTCTTAAAGTGGAACGACACATAAATTTATAGCCTATTTCAAAACATCTTGTCTATGTTTCAAAAAAATAGATAACTTTCTAGGTTTTCTGATGTGTTTCCTGTAAAGTAATACAGTTTCTGATATGCATACACTCGTTCTCCTGGTCACTCTTGTCATGCTGCAACCAAAAGAATCGAGCACTCCCTAACACCCAACTCATTTCACTTTTTCTTTTTTTTTTTCTTCTCCTCAAGATGCCTGTCCCCTTGCTTCTTGTCTCAGAGCAATGTATTTTTGTAAGGTTCTCTGTTAAGGGTTTTAAAAGCAGCACACTGTTTTATAGAATACCTCACCCGTGGAATATGCAGTTAACCATGCACTATCTAGTGTTCTCAAGAGTATTTGATCTTGCAGTCTTTCTTTCTCTACTCCAGGACACGTTTTAAAACACTAAGCAGCTTCCACCACAACAGTTAAACTTGAGTATGTCCAAGAACTGAAACAAATGCCATGGATTAGCCCGTAACACGTGGCTTTCCATGAAACAAGAGATTCTTCTTCAGTTCTTGGTTTATTCCAGAAAGACTTTGAGAAAGTCAGGAAACAGATTTTACACAGGGGCTCAATGAGACATCCATGGCCGAGTAGTTGTGTCTGTGTTTAATAGTTCCAAAATTACATAGCATAGAAAAAAGGTAATTTGCCTTAAGACCTCAGGTAGTCATTAAGCACTGCAGTGTTGTTCCTAAAAATTACAGTACTTAACCAACAAATTTTCTTGCATTTAGTCCCAGGTGGAGCTGAATAGGAAAATGATTGCCGATTTGGCTATTTATGAGCCGAAGACGTTCAAGTCCCTAGCTGCCTTAGCCCAGAGGAGGAGACAAGAAGGCTTCCTTGCTGCCCTGGGAGATGGAAAAGAACCAGCGGGGATATTTTCACGCATTGTACACCACCATTGATATTAAAAGAGTCTGCAGATAACGCGTTATAAACAGGAACGAAGTCAGCTGGCTCGCTGAGCGCTGCGGAGGCCGTAGCGGTGGCACGGAACCCTCCAGGGATGGTTCCGGGGGCAGGGCGGGGTGCGAACCTCACGCCGTGGTGACTTTTTTTTTCCTCCTTGTGTTGTCATAACTGAAACGCGTTGGGTTAGGAACCGCGGGCCGAAGCCGGCGGGGGTGAGCGAGGCCTGGAGGAGTTCCAGCGCGAGGCCTGTGGGAGTTCCAGCGCTGACGACGCGCACGCGCTCTGTTCCGTAATAAAGGTTTTGGGTCTGTTTTTGGTAACCGCTACTGGAAAACCCACTCGAGTGCTGCCTTCTGGCGCTGCCCGGGGGGGGCATCTCGGGCCCTGCGCCCCGGCCTCAGGCCAGGCCCGGCAGCGCCGGGGCCGCTGAGGGCGGTGGCGCGCGCCGGAAGTTCCCCGTTCGAATTCCCGATTGATGCGTCACGCCGCTGCGTGCGGTCCGGGGCTGACGTCAGACGCCGCGGAAGGCCGGGCCAATCGGCGAGCGCATCTTGGTCGCGTCCCACCAATAGGCTGCTGGCGGAGGGGTGGGGGAGGGCGCCGGCGCAGAGCGGCCCAGCGGGGGAAGGAGAAGCGGAGCCGGGCGAGGCGGCGGCAGCACAAAATGGCGGCGGGGTCGGGAAGCGCGGCGGCCGTGGCGGCGGTGGGAGGCAGCGGCCCGGCGGGGCCTCAGGCCGCGGGCGCTGCGGCGGCGGGATCGGGCCCGGCGGGGAGCGGCGCGCCGGTGCCGGGCCCCGGGGCGGTGCTGATCGGGGACCGGCTGTACTCGGGGGTGCTGATCACGCTGGAGAACTGCCTGCTGCCCGAGCACACGCTCCGCTTCACGCCGTCCATGAGCAGCGGCCTCGACCCGGACACCGAGACCGAGCTGCGCGTCACCGGCTGCGAGCTGATCCAGGCGGCCGGCATCCTGCTGCGGCTCCCGCAGGTGAGGCTGGGCCGCGGCCAGGCCTCTCGCCGGGGAGTAGGCCGCGGCGCGGGGCCGGGCCCCTTCGCTCCCCGGCAGCGAAGAGCTTTGTTCGCTAGGCCGCGGCTCCATCGCCGGGCCGCTGGGGCCGGAGAGCCGCCCGTTCCGGCTGGGCTTTGCGAGGTGAGAGCCGCGGGGCCTCCCCGCCAGGCCTGCGGCCTTCCCCAGCCGGCGGCGAGCGGGTGATGTAACCCCTGCCCGCGCCGCCTCCCCGGGCCGGGCCGGGCGCTCCCGCAGCCCCTTTTCTTCCCTCTTTTAAAGCGAGGGATTGCGGATAGACGGACTTTCGGACCCCTCTTCGGAAGGGTTTTGTTTCATGGCTGACTCCTCTCGCAAACAGCCTGGTTGCTCCCCGAGTGTAAAACTTCCCAGGCGTCTGCTAACCACCGACCCTCAGTTGCTGAAATTGAGAATATGCAAATCAAAATACGATTTGATTCCCCCCCCCCCGCCCGGTTCCATCCCGAAAAAGTAAATTTTTTTAGGCATGTTGTCTTAACTTACAGTTTTAGTGGGTTCTAGTGTTCAGGTTCCTTCTGTTTTTTATATTTTATGTTTCATTTGGATCATGTTTTCATGCTCTTCACATACAGACGCTGTTTGTGGTGTTGGTAACATTTTGAGCAACTTAATTCATTACAGAGGAAGGGGTGTTATTTTTATTCAGACACCACTGGACTTGCTCCCATGCTGAAATCTGGCTTAGCTAGGCTCCTGGGTCTTCAGTCTGGTGACATCGTTCTAGGTAATTCTGTTTGGAACTGGTGGTGATTTTGTTAATACGTGTCATGGTTGTTTCCTTTTTAGGTGGCTATGGCTACAGGACAGGTGCTATTTCAGCGTTTTTTTTATACCAAATCTTTTGTGAAGCATTCCATGGAGGTAAGAAAATATTAGATGATGTATATGGCTACAAAAGTTGTTTAATCTTTGGTCTGTTTTGGCAAGCTGTCGCCTTAGATATGAGCAGAGTGCTGGTAACTAGCCTTTAGATTTTGCTTATTGATCAACACGATCTTGAAAAGCTACACAGAGCTGATTTTGTTAAATTTTTAGCATTTCCTTGTTTTACTACCACTTTCTCTTGTTATCCCTCCTTAAGCTGTGGGAGGCGATCGGTTCCTGATTTGGGCAAAACATCAGTATCTTGCAATACTTCTGTTTCAGCATGTGTCAATGGCCTGTGTTCACCTGGCATCCAAAATTGAAGAAGCACCGAGGCGCATAAGGGATGTCATTAACGTGTTCCATCGTCTTCGGCATATACGGGAAAAAAAGTAAGCTCAGACTTTGGAATGTTCTGAAGTATTTATGTTGTATTTTAAATACTAAACTTCATGGGCCCATGATAGTATTGTTGCCTGTTTCATAAACTGGGGAACATCTTGAAGGGATTTCATGAAGGAGAAAAGGGAGTTGACCCATTTTATGAAATACATGTTCTGGGTGTTACAAACAGTGATGTTTCTTATTTTTACACGAATACGATTTAACCTGCATATGAGCAGTCTTTGAGGTTGAGATTGTCTTCAGAATTTGAAATTGTCTTGCAGAAAACCTGTGCCTCTAATACTGGATCAAGAATACGTGAACTTGAAGAATCAAATTATTAAGGCAGAAAGAAGAGTGTTAAAGGAGTTGGGATTTTGTGTTCATGTAAAGCACCCTCATAAGGTTTGTACTGTATAAGTTAACTTCGTAGTCAGTGTTTCGTATGCTACAAATGCTTTGAGTAGACTGGTTAACTGCCTGGAAGCTGTGTAGTTTATACGTGATAACACTAGTTAATGCAGTAAAGCTAGCTTCTTATCCTGATGTCTTCTTTCTCGTTTAAGAGATTCTTAGTTGGTCTTGTGTCACTGCTGAATGACGACTGGAGGTGGATGCAGATGCTAAGTATTCCTTGAAGTCAAATTATATAAGTAGGTAGCTATGGTGTTAGAAAACATCAACTAAATATAGATTCTTAAGGATAAAGGGATTTGGAGACCTACGGTTGTGATACCCTATTACCAGAAACACCGTGTGTCAGGACTGTTTCTTGTGGAAACATGCTGACGTTATTAAACCTGTATGAGCTAGTTAGCAGTGTTTCTTATAAAAAGTACACTCAGGTGTGAAGGGCTTGACTGGAAGTGAGATGGTTCTCACCACTGGAGTATCACTTGTCAGTCTAGGTTGATAACTTGGAGGATGTAACTACTGCAAATGTTGAAGCTTGTTTAGTACCATTAGCGTTAGGCCTGAAGTAGCTAAGTGCGCTGAAAGAACCGCCTGCTTCTGTGCCAGCAGAGCTTGGGATCTTGCTCTTTCTTAGTCTGAAAACTACTGCTGTCTTAAGGTCTTTTAAAGCTTACCTGACTTTCAGAATTCACTCATGTTATCAGTACACTAGAGGACATTTGTACTTGTTTCAGTGGTACAAATTTTTTGCCATTAGACAAGTATTTTTATCTGCATCTTTGTTTTCCTTTCAAACGGAAGAAGAAAACCTGAAACGGAATAAACCAGTGACACACAACATGTTAGATCTGTTCTCTGCAAATACTGTTATACTTCTGTTACGCTTATTGCAGCTAGCAATACTTTCTCCCAAGTTACAGCTAAAAAGGAATCGTGAATTGTGTAGGAGAACATACCTAGCTTGAAAACAGTTGAAGACAAGACATCTAGATGAATAGCGTGATGACTGAGCTCAGAAGACGGAGAGCTAGGAAGGTCAGATCTGGTCGAGTGTAAATTCGTGCAAGCGTTTGCATTGGAGAGCAGAAGCTGTGTGGATAAACACTGGGGATGTTGCAAACGCTCTCTCCGATGGAGTGTTTTAGAACTTGAAAGAGAGTAACAGGTGCCTCATGGATGTCCCTCTGAAATAAGTAGGTGGCTCTGGAGATTCTTGTTAATAACTCAATAACCCATATCTTCCAGATAATCGTTATGTACCTTCAGGTATTAGAATGTGAACGTAACCAACACCTGGTCCAGACTTCATGGTAAGTTGATTTTCTTTGTTATAAGAGACCAGCAGGGGCAGTAGCAGAAATATGTCACTTGAGGCACTCTGGGCAGCATTGCTCAGAAGTGATTGTGGGCCGTGCCAGACAGCTGCAGTGTTTCTTGGCGTGCCCCAAACTACTACCCAAATGTTGATCAGCCTCGTAAGTTAGAGGCACTGTTTTAATGGTAAGGTAGCTTTCCACCCTGACTTCGCACTTCCCTCCTCTCTGCTTTGACTTTCCAGCTGAAGGGGAAATGTTTGAGTGGGTTGTAGTGTTTCCTTGTTTTGTTCTTCAGAGAAAACTATGTGTAGTAAAGTCTGTTGCCAGTGCTGGGAAATGACTTTTCCCAGGGCTTGAGCTTGATTACAGGTGTATCAAAACCTCAGCACAGATAAATTTCTTTTATCTATATGGATAATGCAAGATGTCAGCTTCTAAGACTGGATAAACTCAGTGTTTTCATGTTTGCCAAGAAACGTCCTCTGCCTTGTTGCTCTCATTACAGTAAAGATTTGCTTGGGGATGGGAAGCTTATGTAAAATCCCAGGTCTTAAACTTAACGAATAGATAATGCCTTTAAATGATAATGCTTTTTAACAGTACTGTGGTTTAAAAACCTTTAGTGAATCCAAAGATCATATTTCTGCTGACTGAACTGTCTGGTACTGTGACCTGTGTGTAGAGAACCAATTTTGACTTTTCTTTTCTGTACTCTTTTAATCAAAGGGTAGCCTCTGAGGGTAAGTGACTAAGACTTCTCCTCTGCTGCCCAAGCGCTATGGTGCAGGGACAGCTGCCGTCTTCAGCCAAACCAAAGCAGGCTCTACAAAGAGAAGGCTGACTCTAGACAGGTGGTATATACATGATAGTATAGTAACTGGCCAACTGCTTCTTGTGCTTACACTTTTTGACTTTTATTTTTATTGTGCATTTTCAATGTTGTGTATTTTATAACCTGATCTTTGAATTTCTGAAATATTTTCAGTGCTATGTTTCTATAATTGTTAAAATGATGTATTCTTAAATGATAAAGCTAATTAAGGTGGGGTTTAAGTCTTTAAGGGATCAATTAACACAACAAAAACTGAAATCTGGTTTCCATTTGTAAACTAATTAGAAAACAGTTGAGTAGATGTGTGAAGGTTGTAGTCAAATGTAATATTGAAGACTTGGAGAAACTTCCCACTGCCAGATTTCCCAGTACCATTGCATGAAGTGCTTGAATGTGAGTTATGGACTACTCGTTGCCAGTTTCCTGCTTGTTATGGAAGGAAAGGTAGGTGAGGAGGAGGGAGGAAGTTGCCCTGATTGAGAAATGGTTCGCATGTTAAAACAACACATTTGTGTACTGATGCTTGTTGCTTCCAGTACCTGAAAAGTGGTGGATATCCAGTATAATTGATTTTGAAATGTGCTTTTTTACATCGTTACTTTTTTCTTAAAATGTTGTGACAAGGATTCATTTCCTCACGTGTCTGATTCTGAGCCCACAGGGAAAGCGTGCAGAGGCCAAAGCTGGAAGCAGGCACGTTTATCAATTTGGCAAATTACAAAAAAGGCTGTACGACTTCCAGCTGGTTGAAGTACCACTTTTCTTTATCACTTCTTTTACCAAAAGGTTTGTGCACTCTTTGTAGTGGAACTAGAAAAGTAGGTTTTGAAGTTCCTTTCTCCCAGAAAGATGAGCCGCTGTTTAGCATTGCTTCTCTGGGGTGGCAGTTGCTCTTCGTATAAACAGGAATGTAAGACGACTGGGGCAGGTGGGAGCTAGGTACTCGTGGGATTCAAGGCCCTGTTGTCTGTCCTTTGTAAACTGGTTACAAGTGCTTGGACTGTGGTCTCTGGTTTGGATGTCTTGGGAGTTAGTGAATCCTTGTATACTGGGTACCCACGTGGTTAATTACTACTTTCAGTAAGCTTATTATTTTGATGACTTCTTGTTGTCTGGTTTTAGCTTTTCCCCATCTGATACTTTGCGTGAATACCTGCTCAGAAAGGTAGATCTTTTCAAGCACATCAGCTGACAGATTCAGAGGAAGTTACTTTGTGTGTCTGGGATTTAGAAGAATAATGCTTAAGTGTATTGACTGGAATATATGCAATATTTTGCAGTTTTCTCATTCTGTGAATGTTCATTTTAAGAACCTTACTGAAATGGGACAATTTGGAAACCGTATTTCGTGTGCCAAAGAGGAGATCTGCCTGAATACTGAGTATTCTGAATTGATGTTTCCAAACACCCTGATTTCTTCTATGACTCCTTTGGCATCGAAAAGGATTCTGTTCTGGATGGAAAATAATACTTCCGAAGGAAAAGGGAGCCCTTAAATCTCCAGTGGAAGTTGACGCGTGCTGAAGCGGACTGCATTTTCGTGGGATAACTACTACAGGAGCTGCAGCTCTCAGCAAACCATCTGGGTTCAGCCCTATTGCAGAGAAACATGTGAACCTAAAAGTCTGTAACTGAGTACTCCAGGTTATATTGTATGTTGCCTTGAAAATAGCTCGTCTATTGCATGAGAGCAGGCCAGTAGAGATCCAGAGGGAAAAGTGAGGTTAAAATTGGTTCTCTTTTCACAGCTGAATTTTCAGCAGCCAGCCAGTCAGTCAAACTTAATTTGTCACACATCCCTCCCCTTGAGGGATTATTTATTTACTTGTTAGTAAAATCATTCAGCTTTTCTTTAAATTTACAGGAGTAAAGTCTAGTAACTGAAAGCAGAAAGCAATAGTCCTTGTAGAAGTAAAAACAAAACAAAAACCGAAAAACATCAAACAACTTTGCAGTGCCATGCAACTCTGCTGATATCCTGTCTTTCAGGAATTACATGAATGATAGCCTGAGAACAGATGTCTTTGTAAGATTCCAGCCAGAAAGCATTGCCTGTGCGTGTATTTACCTCGCAGCTAGGACACTGGAGGTGAGCGCACACTTCCATTCATTTCAGATTTATGTCTTTTAGTAGAAGCAGAAAACCGAGCATGTCTTTCCCTCCCTTGCAGATTCCCCTTCCTAATCGTCCACACTGGTTTTTACTCTTTGGAGCAACAGAGGAAGAGATTCAAGAAATCTGCTTAAAAATTTTGCAACTCTATACTCGGAAAAAGGTTTGCTTTTTTTTTCTTATTGTGAGCCTTTATGAAAGGCTGTCGCTTAGATCAGGAGTTGGTAAACCTTAGCTCATTTGAAACTAGCTGCAAGCCTGGTATGTTAAGTGGAACAGGACAGTAGTGACAATGTCTGGGTCCCTTCAGACTTTTCCTCTCCCCTGTGAGTAAGCAGGAAGTCTAGCTTACTAAGTTTTGTCATAAGCGGTGCTTCTGTGTTCGCAGGTTGATTTGTCTGATCTGGAAAGTAAAGTAGAGAAGAAGAAATTAGCTATTGAAGAGGCAAAAGCACAAGCTAAAGGGCTAGTACCCGAGGGAGCCCCAAGTTTGGATAACACATCAGGATTTTCCCCCGTACCAAAAAATGGTCAGTAGTGGATAACTTGTTTTTAATAACTTTTTCTCGTATTAAATGTATATTTATCCTTTGGGGATGCATATACAGAGTGGCTTGGTTTTTGTTTTTCCTCTTTTAAGCTGTCTTCTAGCAACTATTCAAATGGCAGAATTTGAGTAGCATTGTAACTTTGTAATTTCTTCAAACATACAAAGGCTAAAATCAAATTAGTCTAAAGCTAGGTTATGTAGTACAGGGACTCGCTTTTATGTGGTTTTGGCAATAAACAGATGCTTGCAACTGACACGTTACGCTAAAGAAATAATAAAGCATAGGTATGATTAGGACCTCTGACAGGAGAAGTATTTTTGGATGATGGCTGGGGAAAGTTTTCCTGTGTACTTTGTCTGAAGTTTCTGGTGTAGTGCATGGCTTGCCTGGAAGATGACCTTTACCGTCTTTCTCCTCGGTTGGCCGTTAAAAAGGCGCTGAATAATTAGCAAGAAAAGGAAGCTGCTGTTCTGCCTTCAAATGGCTTTGAAAGCAGTGTGTTACTGTTGCAGTTAACTCCCTGGTGTTACTTCAATATTTTGGCAGAAATGTTTCCAATTAACTTCTGCCTCTGTGAACTTGTTCAGATGCGCTTCCTGCGGGTAGTTGTGTACAGGCATGGTGCGCGTACGTGCTGCGTGTGTACGGTACTGGTGATGACAAAGATGATGAAACGAGTTGAGGGGAGGCTTCAAGTCCTTCCAGTCCCTACCGATACTTTCAAAATAAGGTAACAAAGGCTTTGTTTCTCTAGAGTCTCCAAAAGAGGTTAAAGGAAATAAACCTTCACCACTACCTGTTCAGGCAATGAAAAATGCTAAAAGGAAAATGGAGGGAGCAAAAAGAACGAGTTCAAATAGCCCAGTAAACGGGTAAGGCTTTCATGATGGAGAAGCTTATTTTTTCCCATTATTACTTTAAGCAAAATAACTTACTGCTTGTTGTCTCTTGCAGTGTTCAGAAAGGAAGAGAAAGCAGAAGTCGAAGTGGAAGTAGAGATCAAAGTTACTCAAGATCTCCATCCAGGTCCCCATCCCCCAAGCACAGGTACGTACTATTGTAAAAGAAGAGCGCGCTGCGGGAAGCTCCCAGACTAAACTTCCACAGAGCGAGCTTTGGTAGTTTCTCAGCAGGAGAGGTTGTGAAGGAACACAGCAGTACGTGCTGCTAGCTAAAGCTCCAGAAACGTTACGGCGGAGAGTTGCGCTGTCTTGACACGCAGGTGGAGGGAGTTGCAGTGTCTGACCTTGTCCTACCTGTGCCAGATGGGTTGGAAGGCGAGTGTGAGCATATGGGGACGTCTCCAAATGTCGGCCTGTTTAGTGGTGACCAGGCCCCCAAGCAGCAGTTTTTGTTGTCTTGCTTTTTTTCTATTTGAAGGTGGTTGTGGCTACAGCCTGTTATGTTTTTACAGAACTGTACTGGAGTAGCTAAAGCATTTTCTCTCCTGTTCTCTTTCCGTAGGAAAAGTGAAAGTTACTCCACATCAAGCGGTTCCAAATCCCACAGCCGTTCTAGGAGCCGCAGTGACTCTCCTCCGAGACAGTTCAACCACAGTTCTAGCTACAAAGGTTCCAAGGTGAGAAGCTACAAGAAATCAAAAGACTACAAATACTCGACACACAAACCACGGAAATCGCGCAGCAGGAGTTCGTCACGTTCCAGGAGCCGATCCCGGGAGCGCTCTGACCATTCAGGGAAGTACAAGAAGAAGAGTCACTACTACAGAAATCACAGGCATGAGCGTTCACGCTCCTACGAGCGAGCAAGTCATCGCTATGACCGAGACCATCCTGGCCACAGTAGGCATAGGCGATGAATAAAGCAAAAAGTTCTTTCTTTTGGAATTTAAGCAGTGGAGCTCTTCCCTGTTTTTGCAGTAGGGGGTAACCTGGCTTGTAAACCACCTAGCTTGAGTAATGTCCATTCCGCTGGCAATTCTGTACTTACTATCATGAATCCAAAGGAAAGATTCTGACGGGACAGGATTATGCAAGAGACTTAATCTGATAAATGTCTGTCTTGGTGACTGTTCTGCTGGGGTGTCACGTAAAATCACTGCAGAACTTGTCTCTGGATGCTCCTACGCCCTCTCTGTAGTAGTTCCGTACCGTGGTGCGGTGGAGTGTTGCTTGGGACTCCCAGTTCTGCGAGCGGGGCCTCCCTTGCTCGGTGGTTGGAGTACTGTGCTGAACAGTCCTTCCCTGTGGAGCTAGAAGGCTCAAGGCAGTTCCTAAAAACCATTGGAGTGGCTTGGTGCTAACAAAGCTGTCTTTTCATACTGACTCAATTATGTTGTACAGATGTAAGGTGACTTTTTTAGAACTGTTGCCTATATTAGGTTATATATGTGTATATATATTTTGCAGTGTTACAGTACAGTATGGGAATATGGCCTTACTAGCCTTTACACTTTATCCACAATGTAAATAAGCATTTGTTTAATACAGGTGGAAGATATATACAGAAAATTGAAAACTTGAATTCTATCGAAAGACTTGTGTAGAAAATTCTGATAAATGTGAAAGTATTTAGCTCTGTGTATTGAGAGTAGTATATTTTTATCTGTGCAATGCTGTGTGGCAGGCCACCAGCTCATAAGACATTTCCTATATATTCATTTTAAGTGGTTTGAAATTCTTTACTCAGGATCTTTGACACTCTGAAGAATTAGTAGTTTGTCAACCTGCATGCTTGTTGAAGAACAGAGCATTTAAAAAAAAAAAAAAAAAAGGCAAAACCCCCACAGCCCAGTAGTATCAGTTCTAGTGGTATATCTGAGCTGTTACTCTCATGCTCCCTAATTTCATTAAAGTATTTGATTTTTCTATTACATTTACTTGACAGTAGTTTCTTATGAGCTACACCACTGTGCCTACTCATAAGGAAAGAAATGTGCTGAATGAAGAGGTTGTCAGACGGTAGTAGATTAAGAGTAGCCGAAGTTGTCAGCCCTGAGTGTCAGCATGGTGGGTGTCACGCCGGGCTCATCCCGGAGCAGGCCCGTGCGCTGTCTGAAGTGGGGTGCTGCTCTTGGGGCCTCGCACACTCCCCGAGTAGCGCTTACTAGAACCGCTGCCTGCTCGTTCAGCTTCCTCTCTCCGCTCTGGGGAAGCAAAGAGGTGGGAGGTTTTTTTTTGTGGTCCATCTTGTAGGTGCCTTAGTGCGACAGTGACTCTTCTAACACTTCTAAATCCAAACCAATCTCTTGGCAGTTTTCTTAGTTTTTATTAACATGGAGGCAAGGCAGGTGGAAGGATTTGCTGTCAGCCTGCCTTTAGCCAACCTCTAGTCTGCCAGTTTCCTGAGCTGGAGCCTGGGTTGGGTTATTCTGTGTAATTGGCAGTGGATGTATTTGTGAACTTGAGTGTCTGAGCTAAAGGATGCTTCTGACCTTGGCAGGACCCTCTGACACGCTGTTCCCTAACAGGAATTGGTGCTTTACACAGCAGAGTTCACAGAATCTCAGAATCACACAGAATGGTAGGGGGTGGAAGGGACCTCTGGGGTCATCTAGTCCAACCCCAAGTTACTTGTTCTAAAAGAAGTGGTACTGGGTAGCGTCAGTGGGTGCCCGTTTCCTCTGCAGGGGGAAGGCTAGCTATTTCTTGGTCACCTTGCAGTAGCAGTAGCTGGTTTGTAGTTGTTTACCCCAGTTCTGATTAAATCTCAGCTGAGAGAAGACAACTGATGGAGACAGGCAGCAGACACGGGCAGAGCTGCTGGGGGCTTCAGCAGAGCGCTGCTGTGGAGCGTGTTAATCTGTTCCTGAGTCGGCGACCTGTCTGCCTCGGGTTGGCCTCTGCACACAGATGGAAACTGATGATTTCATACTTGGTATGCTAAATAACAGAGTAGAGGTCAAAGTATTAACGTAGCTCAGACATAACGACACAAAAATTAATCTGTTCAAGCATGAACAACCTGAAGTAACAGCGCTCTCTAGGGAGGTCCTGTTTTACATCCGTCTCATTCTTACTGCCTGGATATTACTTGGAGCGGGTCAGCCTCAAATCTCTTTACTAATTCCAGTTCTAAAAGGTAGTCAGTGTTTCCCTGTTTAATCGTTCTGCCCCAGACGTTTCTGGAGTTGCCTCCTGCCCGGTTCCCGAGGCACGCAGCAGAGGGGGAGGCAGGCTTGGCAGCGGCCGCCTCCTCCAGGAAGGCTTCGGGAGGAATTGCCTTGGTTCAGTCTCAGTTCTGCTAGCTGCAGACGCGACCTTCCTCCCGCGCAGGTGGCATGGATGAAGGTAAGAGCCAGGCTGTGGACGCTTTGCTACCCGAACGCAGCGTGACTTGGCAGAAAAACCAGCATCTGTGTTCTGACAAACTGCTGTGCCTGTGTACAGTGCTGAAGAAATGGTAATGGCTTTCTGGAATCACAGAATAGTAGGGGTTGGAAGGGACCTCTGTGGGTCATCTAGTCCAACGCTCCTGCCGAAGCAGGGTCACCCAGAGCAGGCTGCACAGGACCTTGTCCAGGTGGGTCTTGAATATCTCCAGAGAAGGAGACTCCACAACCTCCCTGGGCAGCCTGGGCCAGGGCTCCGTCACCCTCAGAGGGAAGGGCGGCAGGTCTGGGGCTTTCCTTTGCTCAGGAAGCTCCAGGTGAAAGTGTTACCGCATGGATTTGGTAAGTCTGGGGGAATTCAGAAGAAAGCAGCTCTTCAGCGTTCACAGTGCGGAGGGCGAAGAACCGTCGTGTCTGTCGCAGTCCATAGATGGCCATGGCAGGTGCTGGTAACCTCCTCCAAACTCTACACCCCTCCTATCATTTGGCCAACCCAAGCAGCGCTAGAAACGGCAGATTTGGGTTTTTTTACAATAGATCTATGCCAGGGGCTTGTCTTTAATTTCTGTGTGTGTACCCAACAGTTGCCGTGCGCCGCAGACACCAGCTGAATTTCACCGGCGGCGATGGCTCTGGTCCTCTTCACCCGTACGACGACGCACGGGCGGCACAGGTAACGGCTGTGGCTGCTCTCGGGGGGGATCACAGAGCTGTGGGTCGCGAGACGCTCACCCCTTGGCGCGGGGATAAGAGAAACGGGCGACGGGTCAGTTCGTGGGGTGTGCGGGGGTCTGGAAGTGGACGAACAGCTGTGATGGCTCTGGAGCGAGCCACAGAATGGTCAGGGTTGGAAGGGACCTCTGTGGGTCCCCCAGCCCAACCCCCTGCCCAAGCAGGGTCACCCAGAGCAGGCTGCACAGCACCGCGGCCAGGCGGGGCTGGAATATCTCCAGAGAAGGAGACTCCACAGCCTCCCTGGGCAGCCTGGGCCAGGGCTCCGTCACCCTCAGAGGGAAGAAGTTCTTCCTCGGGTTCAGAGGGAACAGAGCCAGCCCCAGGGAGCTGCCGAGACAGCTCGGGGAAGGAAGAACCGACAGCAGACAAGCCAGAAGTCCCGTTAACGGGGCCAACAGATCAGTTTCTTCTCTTTTCTTGGCACCAGTTTGCATTTGCTCACTTAATTGTTTGTCAGCACGGTTCCTGCGGAAGGCGTCGAGGGGATGTGATTGGGCACAAAGCTGCAAGAGAGCCTGGGGAAAAGAAATCAGCCCAGTCTGGAGAAAATGTGAAGAAATGCTGTGCTGAGTCACTGCTTTGTTCCTCGCATACGCTTGGTGCCCTCTTGCAGCCCTACCTTTTGTCTCTTGATATCTGACTAAGTGTCGGTTGCTGTTCCTAATGTTTTCTACAGAGCTGAAAGGAACAGGGCTGCTTTTTGTCATATTAGAAAAATATCCTTCACCTCGGGGTCACCTGATGGGGTAGCAGTTGGAAACTGCTGGTGTCTGGCAGAGCTGTGCTGGCACACGTGAAATGATACGGCGAGACAGCCTGCACCCTAACTGAGGCTTAGGAGATGGCCCTTCCGTCAGCCGGGCAGGCGGTCCTGCGCATGGGCTCTTGGGGAGCTTGAGTTCTTCGGTGAAGAGCTTGCTTTCTGAACCTTTTGGTTCTTTAATTTCTGCTTCTTTTCCTAGTAAGAGGAGCTGAATGTAGGATAAACGATGTGTGACCCTGCTCAGACATCACTTCGCCACTTGCTGAAGGATCATCTGCTCTTTTCTAGATACCGTTAGCGTCTGATCTAGTGCACGTTTCGGGAGGCTGGGGAGGTGCTGCAGGCCTGCGTTATGCCTGGCGAAGTCCTTCTAGGCAGGAAACCCAACCACCTCTGACCTGACAGCTTCCTCCGGCTGCAACCTGCGTGTAGCGGTCTCGCTGCGTTCATCGTACCGAGACCAATCTTTTTGCTTTAGCCCTCCCCAGCTACCAGCGCTTGCGACCGTATCACAGATCATCCAATATTCAGAACTTCTTTACAACCTATAGCCCTACTGGGTAAGAAATTGTGAGAGAATCTAAGTTTTCATTGTAAGAACGCAGCAAAAATTCCAGTTCTTGTGGTTATAAAGATCACAAAACCCAGAAATCTGTGTGTGTCAGGCTGAGCAGACAGAGGACAAGGAGCTTGGGTTTACCTAAAGTGAATAAAAAAACCCACCACATCTTTGTGTGCGTGCATCTACAAGTCTCAGCTCTAAAGGTGAGTTATGACTTCTGTTCTTTGAAGATCTGAAGACTGCAACACGGCTCTCGCTCATCGGAACCTCTCTCGGGCTACTCCTCTGAGATCTCTCTGGTGTCCACACGTAATTCCTGCTGCTTGGAGCGAGGTTCTCGCTGGCCAGAAGCACTGAAGGGACAGTGCTTACTGAAATCTCCGACGTACAAGATGCTGCAGTCTTGGCCAGGCCACAGGTCTCTCTCCTCTGATCAAGCCACCACCGTGCTCTGGCAGCGCAGCCTCGTCCTCCTGCCTCCATGGGAAAATCCTCTGGGCTTCCTGGCTGATGTCTCCTCAGCAGCGGGCTCCGCAGCCGTAAATCCAACGCGCAGGTGGAAGGTCACGGCTGTGGGATCTGTATTTGCTGTATTGGCAGAGGATCAGCCAACAGAGCTTTCCTTTTTCAGGTGAGAGCCTGAAGAATTCTCTCCTCAGATATGGAACTCTTAGCTCATTGTGTGCGGGGCAGGTGGTGACCAGGAGGGAAAGACCCCCCGTGTTGGGCGAGCCAAAGATAGGAAGCCAGTGGCTGACACGATCAAAGAATCGTTTGAATGAACAACAAAGCTTGGAATTTTTGAGATCAGAAGAGAAAAGCAGGTTTCAATTCCCTGCTAGGCATTTGGAAGGGAGGCTTTAATTGAGATTTACTGTAAGCTTCCGTGCAGAGGCTGCATCCACGCAGAGCTGGGTGTTGGGCCCTTTGCACCTCTGGAAAATCAGCGTGGTGGGAAAAGGGAGAGAGGCTCATCTTCTGCCAGGAACGGCCCGCCTTCGTTGTCTGGCCAGAAGTCCTGGAGTCTGCTGCTGCCTCTGAAGCCCGCTTGAGATCTGGTATGGCCAGCTCTGCAGTACTGGAACTGATGGTGGCTTTGGTTTCTGGAGTATTCTGTGCAGCTCTGTTTGTGAAGGGTGGCTGCCCTCTCCGTGTGTCGCTTCCTAGAGGCTGCCCAGGCTGATTTCTGCTGACCTGAGGGCTGTGGATTGGTGATTCAAAACCATTTAGTTAGAGGGAGTGTCTGGTTTAAACCTTATTTTGCTTGTTTTGCCCACAGACTACTGCTCTAATAATGATTTATCCTTCCACAAACACTATAAATATGTTGATATTCTGATATGTTCTTGGGTGGGAAAAGTACCAGAGACCTGCAGAGGGGGGGGAAAAAGAAAACCCTTGCAGCACGTCTTGCAGAGAGATGGACCTGGGCCAAAGAGGAGCTGAGCGACTGGAGCTCCCCCAAACACAGAAACTGCAAGTAGCAATTATTTAAGAATATTGCTTCACGCAAAACAAAAGGAGCATTTTCTCCATTGTCCTGCCAGGTAACTCCTCTCCAGGGGCTGCCAGGCAACCCTTGTTTTTATTGTCTTTAAATGTGGGTGAAAAACTACCGAGCAAAGCAACTCTGCCTCTGGTGTATCCACCTCGGCTCGGGCTGAGCTGAACATCTGCGGTGAAGTGCGCTGAGATCCGGACTTTACTTCAAGAGTGAGACAAAAGCAGGGCTGGAGGAACTCACTTCAGGCACGCAGAGCTGGGTTAAAAGCCCTGGAGAACGGAGCAGTGAGAGCTGGGAAGGAGATGGAGGGAGCTGGGGCGAGAAGCCGGGGCTGGGGCCAGCCCGAAGCACCTCGGGTGCGATTCGGCTCCGGCTGGCGGAGAGGAACCCTCGCACCCGGCCCCGGCTGCCGTCGCCAGCACAGCGAGGAGCTCGGGGCGACGATGCCGTCCTCTGCCTTGCTGTGCCTGGTAGCTTGGGTGTCTGCCTCTGCTTACTGGGGAATAATGCCTTGCTGGTGGGACGGGACCTGCTCGCCCAGGGGCATCGGCTCTCTGGGTGACCTCAGGCTGCACCCTGGCCCAGTTTCCCCATTCACAAAACCAGAATAAGAGCTGGGGGTTTTTTGGGGGTGTTTGGGTTTTTTTTAGGAAAACCTTGGGTGTTTGAAAAGCCTGATGCAGAATTCTGTCCAGGCCAGCTCTGTGTCTTGTGTGTCCAGACGACAGCAGCAATTTTCAGTGCACGTTTCACTTACCGAGACCAGCATCTTCCTCTGGTCAGGCTGTTCCTTCCCCTTCGAGAACGCCGCTGGATTCCAGACGAGAGACGAGCAGCCTGTGTGGGAGCCCGAGCTGCGCTCCGGCAGCGACCGAACTTCCCCTGGCTTCAGTGGGATTTGATCCCCTTTGTCCTGCTGCTCCGCACGGAAGCTGCTGGCGGGAGCATCCTCCGAAGGGCTCGATGAAGAGGTGCTTCCCTGCCAGAGGAGAGGCGGAACTGAAGGCAAACAGCAGCGAAACGGAGGTAAAAAGTGACATGGTGGATGTGTGAAGCGCCTGCTGGGCGTCTCCCGTGTCCATCGATCCCGGTGACAGGCGTCCTGCGCTGCGGCAGGGCTCCCGCTCGGGTCCGTCCCCGCTGATGGCACGGGGCAGACATCACGAGCACGGAGAGCTCGGCTGAGCAGTCTTCACAGAATCACAGACTGGTGGGGGTTGGCAGGGACCTCTGTGGGTCACCCAGTCCAACCCCCTGCCCAAGCAGGGTCACCCAGAGCAGGCTGCACAGCACCGCGTCCAGGTGGGTCTGGAATATCTCCAGAGAAGGAGACTCCACAGCCTCCCTGGGCAGCCTGGGCCAGGGCTCCGTCACCCTCAGAGTGGGTCTTGTGCCTGACAGGGTGAGAATTCTCCAAACCCAACCAAATGCCATTGGTAACACAGGAAGAGAATTGCTCTGCAATTAACCCAGTGCCCACGGGAAGGACGGTGATTGATGAAACCTCGTGGAGAAGAGGAGAGTGTTGGTGCTTGCGAGATGGAGGTTTCTGGGGTGGAGCTTTCTTTGGAAGAAAGAACTCTGGGCTCATGAGAGATGCGATGTGAGACGCAGCAGCGTGCACAAGAGCTGTCCATGCCAACCTGCTCCGTCTCCCGCGTGTCGCAAGGAAAGAACGTGCTCGTGGGCGCTCGCCGCAGCCCCAGTCACGCGCAGCGACCCAACTGGTTTGAGCCCAGCATGGAGACAGCGGCCCTGGTTCCCAGCTGCTGTGTACGGGTACCACCTGAGAGCCAAGGTGGCCGTTTCCCTTTGGGCGTGAGTCATCGTCCGGCGGAGCGCGATGAGCGGGTGTTGTCCCCTGACCTGCGACTCGGTGCCCTCGAGAGGAGTCATTTCCCCTCTGTTCCCCAGCAGCAAAGCGGAGCCAGCTCTGCTCGCCGCTTCTCTTACGTATTTTCAGACCTGTCACAGAAAGGGGCAATTTATGCTGGATATTGTCCTCACGGGTCGTTGGCCAAGTGCTGTGTGTGTTGATGATGCCATAAAAGGGCAGCGGAACACGCACTTAAACGCAACATACTTTGTGTTTAAAACTCTTGCGATGGGCCAAGGCTCTGTATCGGCGAAACCTTGGACTCGCTTTCCTGCTTGACGCTAAAAACCTGCGGAAGCGTTCGGCTCGGCGTGCTGAGGGAAGAGGGCAGGCTGGGGGCTGCTCCCTGCGCAGGGAAAGCAGCAGCATCGTGGCTTTCGACGCAAAGGTAACGCCGCAGGCTCATCAGGAAGCCACGTCCCTGGCCAGCTTTGCTGCAGTCGGCACTTTTTGGGGCCTGAGATACGAGAAATGCCTGCGAGGGTCTTGTCGTCTTCATCTCGCCCTGGGGAGCGTAACGTGGAGATCAAGCTGCCTTCTCCTGAGCTGTCGGGCAGTACTCGACGTTTTCAGCTATGCAGATCCTGCCCCTTCTTGGGAGCCTATTGCCATTCTCTAGAAATAAAGAAACCAACAGCAGGGAAATGAGGCAGACTCATCAGATGGTTTGGGCTTTTCCACAGAATTTGAACAAGTTACCACATCTCTTTGTGCTTTAGTTTCCCAAGCACAAGGGGAGAGGCAATTCTTGA
Source organism: Opisthocomus hoazin (assembly GCF_030867145.1). Classification (NCBI taxonomy): domain Eukaryota; kingdom Metazoa; phylum Chordata; class Aves; order Opisthocomiformes; family Opisthocomidae; genus Opisthocomus; species Opisthocomus hoazin. The sequence goes on along the minus strand of NC_134429.1, from coordinate 19,218,074 downwards.
CCTATATCCGGACAAAGTTAATGTTTTAAAAGCTTACTGATCTTTTAATAAAAGAAATAAAGAGCAATATAGCACTAACAGGTGTAATTAAAGCCTTTAGACCTACAGATACCAATTTATGTGCCTGAGCATGTGCAGGTCGATAACGGGCTGTTTATCTGGGAAAGCAGGCACGAGCACTGGGGGTAACACGGGCAAAGGTGGGGAGCCTGTGGCCATTTCCAGGTCACCCCCAGCGCTGGGCGAGTGGGAGAGCAACGCTGCCCACAGCCCGGAATGGCAGCTTGAGCTGTGCCTGCGGGAGCAGCCTGGGGAGTCCGGGAAATGTGGGTTCTGCTTCATCACCCTGAGTGAGAACTCGTGTCTTCTCTCCGTTCTTCTACCTGTTTCACCACTGCCTGTTCCTGGGGGGTCTTAGGCCGAGGGATGGCCCCACGTGGGGTCTCGCACTGAGGGAGGGCTCCTTGCAAGGGTCTCATGCTGAGGGATGGCCCCTCGTGGGGTCTCGCACTGAGGGAGGGCTCCTTGCGGGGTCTCACGCCCAGGGATGGCCCCTTGCGGGGTCTCACACCCAGGGATGGCCCCTTGGGGGGGTCTCACATCCAGGGATGGCTCCTCTGGGGGTCTCACGCCCAGAGATGGCCCCTTGCGGGGTCTCACACCCAAGGATGGCCTCTTGGGGGGGTCTCACACTGAGGGATGGCTCCTCTTGGGGTCTCACACCCAGGGATGGCCCCTTGGGGGATCTCATGCCCACGGATGGCTCCTCACAGCGTCTCATGCCCAGGGATGGCCCCTCGTGGGGTCTCACACCCAGGGATGGCCCCTCGGGGGGTCTCACACCCTGCCCAGCAGAAGGGGCCCCGCGCTCGGCACCGCCGTGACGGAGGGTCCCGGTTCCCACACCCCCCCCCCCGCCCCGCAGAACTTCCCGCATCGGGGCGCTGAGGTCGCCGGGCCCCGCGAGCCGGGCTGCGGGAGGAGGGGGGGGGGAAGGAAGAACGGCTTCCACCACGCCCCCCCGCCAGGACCCCGCTGCTTCTCCGAGCCCCCTCCCCGGGGCCGGGACCGGGCGGGAGCCGAGCCCCGGGGCGGGGAGGGAGGGAGGGGGCGAGGGGCTGTGCGGGGCCGGGCGGGGCGGCGGGGGCGGGACCGGGGCAGCCGCGCAGGTTGGGAACCGGGAGCCGAGCCGAGCTCTACCGAGCCGTACCGGGCTGTACCGAGCCGTACCGAGCTGTACGGAGCCGAGCCGAGCCATACCGAGCCGTACCGAGCCGTACGGAGCCGAGCCGTGCTGTACCGAGCCGTACCGAGTTCTACCGAGCCGTACCGAGCTCTACCGAGCTGTACCGAGCTCTACCGAGCCGTACCGAGCCGTGCCAGCATGGCCCAGCCCCGCTGCCGCTCCGTGCTCATCACCGGCTGCAGCCGGGGCATCGGGCTGGGGCTGGTGCGGGGGCTCGCAGCCTCCGACCCTTCCCCGGACTTCGTCTTCGCGACCTGTCGGTACCCCGAGAAGGCGCAGGTAACGGGGTCCCCGGGTGGGGGAACCGGGGCTTCCCGGGGGGCTGCCGGGGTTGGGTGGGGAGGAGAAGGCATTGCTGGAAGCGTGGAAGGGATCGGGGATCTCTGCCACCGGCGCGTCCCGGCAGCGATGGGGTGGGAGCTGGGGGGCTGGAGGCGTGCGAGGGTGGAGGTGCCATGAGCGGGGGACGTCGCTGCTGGGGTACGTCTGAGGTCCGGAGGGGAGAGCTGGGAGCCCTCCAGCCCCGGCATCCCGGCCACCTCCTCCGGCCCCGGAGCTGGGTTTGCAGCCAGAGGGAAGCGGGCGCTGGCCCGGAGCCCTGTGGGACAGACAAGCCATCCACCCGTCCCAGAAGCCTTCCCAGGGACGCCCGTTACCGATTTCCTCCTCTCTTCTACCCCGCGTGTCTGCGTCCCCAGGACGAGCCGTGTCTTTGCTGTCTCTTCTCTTTCTGTGCTGGATGTGCAACAAGTGAGAAGGCCCAAACGAAGGGCGAATGAAACGCTCTGCCTGGTGCCCTTCTCAGCCGGGCAGGGACCAGAGCCCGCTGCTGAAAACCTGGCAGCTGTTGTTAGGTGCTGCTGGTGAGTTCACTCGCAGCCCTTTCCGCTTTCTGCCAACATTCCTGCTGCTACAGCCGTGCCGTGTCTGGACTCCTTCCCCATCCCGAGACTGTTATAAACGCCGGTCAGGCAAGTTAATGGCATTTTCTGAACCCTTGGGGAGCAAACTGAGGAGGAGGAGGGTGGCCAGCCCGCTCGCTTCGCGGCCGCTGCTGTCCTCCGTAGCATCTCCGGGCTGATCCTGGCTCTCCCCCACAGCCACGCACGCAGGTATCCCCCTCCTCCTTTCCTCGGAAAGCTCGAGCGCTCCAGAGCCGCGCGAATCTGCGCTCTCAGCTCGGTGGCTGTCTCAGACCCCTGGGTATTGCCACCGGCGTTCGGTGGAACTGGTACCGAGAGCCCTGCTTCGCCACCTCCCCGCTTTCAAGCGCGGCACCGGGCTGCCGTAGCGAGAGGCGAATTCCCTGGCACGTGCGGGGGTAAACGCATCTTCCATGTCTGTTCCCTCACGGGGGATTTTATTCTTTTCAGCTGTGATCACGCCACGCTAGCGATGAACAGAACGTAGCAGCTTCGTTTACTGCGTAGCTATGGAAAAACTTTAAAAGCCAGCGCTGCGGCTCCCGCTCAGGGGTGGGAGCCCCGGGCTGGGCCGGCAGCGCTCGGTTCTCCGGCAGCGCCGCGCTGCTCTGCAGGCACCTGCGGGACCGGAGGAAAAGGTCTGCACGTTGTTTCTTCTTGTCAAAACGATCTCTCCAGCACAAAAGCACATTTAGGGAGTTTCTGAATGGAATTGCTGAGAAACAGCCCAGCGAGGGTGAAATGTGGTGTGCAGGCTGCGTTTGGGAGCTGCTCGCTCCTGGGGCTTCCCCCCCGGACCCCCCTCTGCCCTTGGTGACCTCCTGAACAGGTATTCACTGCCCTTCCGCTGGCTTCGAACTCCTGTGAGGGATCTGGCGTTTGTCCCAGGCGCGTTTCCTATCAGTGATTGCGCAACGGCGTGGTGCGGCGGTGGAAACCAGCGGAGACACATGACCCGCTGGGAGATAGAGATCTCCCTGCTTAGTTGTTTGTTCTGAAGCTGCCTTGGCCGGTGCCGAGGGAGGTTCTCTGTTTCACCAATCGGCCCCTGTGTCCAGCAGCAACTTCTCATTCTAACGCTCGTGGATCAGTTACACGGAGAAGTGAAATGGTCCCTTCGGTAGGAAGAGCTTCCGAGGAAACATTATACGGATCACAGAATCATGGAATGGTTTGGGTTGGAAGGGACCTTACAGATCATCTGGTTCCAATGCCCCTGCCATGGGCAGGGACACCTTCCACCAGCCCAGGGTGCTCAGAGCTCCATCCAACCTGGCCTTGAACCCTGCCAGGGAGGGGGCAAGATGTATCTTAACACAACCTGTGAGGTTGTTCCTATCGCCGGTGCTTAAAAATCCTGAGCAAAAAAGCTGGTAAACCTGCACGAGGAGATGAACCAACCTTCAGACAGCACAGTGTGCCTGGGAAGAGTCTGGGTCGCTCCTCGCCCGCGGCGGTGGGGACCCGGACAGGCTGCCGCAGCCCCGTCTCTCGCGGGTGGGGAGCTGGCCCCGAGCCGCATTCCAGCAGCCCCAGCGCTGATCCGGCGGGACACATGGGCTGCAGCCGAAGGTTGCTATTTTATTTTTTACTGGGGGTGGGCAAGGCTTGTCCTTGGTGGATCAGGGTGGGTTTTTGTTCTTTGTGAGGACCTCTAGGCCATGTGCTGCGCTTTGGCAGCACATCAATAGAAACCTCTGCAGCCAGCTGAAAGCAGATTTCTAACAGATGGGTTTGGAAGCTCCACAAGGAAGGGAAATCTTTATTAAAGGTATCGTAGCCGTCTCACCAGTATCATCTGTCCCATCTGCAACGCATGAAGTTGGCACAAGCCTTTCTGACCTTCTGAGGTGTGTTTCCACCCTGCTGCAGCCCTTGTAGCTGGCAGAGGGCAAGCACCGGCGTGCTTGAGCCGCTAGCGATGGGCGTCTCGGCACCGCGTACGGCTGACCGGCGCGAGGCTCGGATCCAGTCTGGCGGTGTTGCTGGAGTCTGGTATGCTAAGGAAAGGCAATGGTTTGGTGATTTTCTTTCTCTCTTTCTCTCTTTCTCTCTTTCTCTCTTTCTCTCTTTCTCTCTTTCTCTCTTTCTCTCTTTCTCTCTCTCTCTCTCTTTTTCTCTTATCTCTTTTTCTCTCTCTTTCTCTTTTTCTCTCTTTCTCTTTTTCTTTTTTTTTCTTGTTTCTTGTTTCTTGTTTCTTGTTTCTTGTTTCTTGTTTCTTTTTCCTTTTTCCTTTTTCCTTTTTTCCTTTTTTCCTTTTTTCCTTTTTTCCTTTTTTCCTTTTTTCCTTTTTTCCTTTTTTCCTTTTTTTCTTTTTTCTTCTTTTCTCTTTTCTCTTTTCTCTTTTCTCTTTTTTCTTTTTTCTTTTCTCTTTTCTCTTTTTTCTTTTCTCTTTTTTCTTTTCTCTTTTCTCTTTTTTCCCCAGAGAGAAAACTTTTTGCCTTCGCTGACTTTCCAGCCAAATCTCAAAAACCCAGAGTTTAGGTTCCTGCACTCCGCGGACTGGCACTGCAGCCTTGTCTCAGCACACGTGAAACAGGCTTTGCCCGTCGACGACGGCCGTGCGGGCCGGGCTGTGAGGTTGGGTGGCTTGTTCTTCCCCCGCACGCCTCGGCTGTCGGCGCTTGCTTTTTCTCCTGACGGGGATTCAAGCAGTCTGTTTGTTTCCTCCTGTTTTGCTTTGCGCCAAGTGACCATATGAAAAATCCTGCTTAATCTGAGCGCGCTGTCCCCCACCTCCTCCCCTGGGTTAGGGGATGAGCTTGGAGAACAGCGACTTGGGACAGTTTCTCTTCAATTCTGCTCTCCCCTGGTCCGGCAGAGTCGCCTTTTCCTGTTGCAGAACGCAGGCAGGGGGAAAAAGGATGGGAAGAGCTTACGTGAAAACCCTTTTGAAAACCACTTTCCAGTTTTTCAAGGAAAAGCGATTAAATACGCTCAGCTACTGGCAAACCCAGCGTGCGTCTTGGGGACAACAGTCAGCGGCAAGTCCCCGGTAGCTGAGAGTTGTCCCGAGAATCCTCGGCAGTGTGCGTGCTGTTAGGCGACTGCGTGCTTCGGAGTCCTCCGAGCAGCGGGCAGAGAAGAACCCCCAGGGACCTGACTTTGGGGATGCTGGAGGAGCGCCCGGCGCGGCTCTCCCCTGCGTGCTGCGGAAAGCAGCGCGGCTCCTGTGCCTTCCTGGCCCTGGGATGATGCCCAACAGCTGCGAGCGTTCGCATGTGAGTCGGCGCTGGCAGGAGTTGTAATAACTGGAGTTTCTTGTGCCGAATAGCTCCTAGGTGGCCTCCGCAGAAACATTTGCCTAACAAATGGGCTTTCGATCACGCGATAACATGCAGCAGGCCCGCAGGCGCATCTAGATAACGGCTGCCCCTCCTTGAAAAGTACCGTACGAGGCTCCTTCAGCCGCAGCTTGATCCTGAGCGACCTTTACTTGGGCTGCTCCAGCGCTGAGAGTGGAAGCAGCTACAAATCTCTTACAAAATGACCCTGACGTCCTGTCTTTGCCTTCCAGATGGACAAAACCACAGCGCAGTTACTGCTGGGCAGCCTCTACGGGCTCAGGGACCCGTCTGTAATTCTCCCCCGCTCCCGCTTTTCTTCCTTGCTCTTTCTTCCCCTGTCCTGCTTCCCCATAAAAGGGAACCAACTGACCCAAAGCCTAAGGCAGCACCTAATGATGGTGTAGCCCCCCCCCGACTTGCTGGGGTACGGAGGGAAGGGCTGGCTTTCTGGGGGACGCAGGGAGCCGAATGGCCGTGGCGTAAATCTGTTCGCGGCGCTCCCTGCACGCAGCTTGGCTCTGCTGGGCCGTGCCGGGAGCTGGACGCGGGGCCTCGGGAGCATCTCCTGTTCCTCCTGCTCTCCTCGTGAGCCCAAGCGCGTTCCCAGGTGAACAAGAAAGCGTTCAGTTCCTCGCTGCTGCGGAGTCTCTGCTGGGCTCTGGAAAGCTTCCAGGGCTTAATGCGCTGCTTCCCTTCCTCTGGAGCAGGAGATAGTGTTACCAACAGGGCTGTGTGTTCCCTCGGCAGACACGGAGCCCTCGCTGCGGTGCTGCTGCTCACTGTCTCTGTCAGGCTCCGTTTCTGTTTTTCCCTTGCTGCGTACCTCAGCCATGTGCTCTGCTGCTGGGAAGAGCAGCGGAGCAGTCTCTGGAGCAGCGCTCTAGCAAGATGGATGTGTTATGCGGGGCAAAGGGGGCACGCTTGAAGTCTTTCTAATTTTGGGTTATTGCAGTGTGTTGGTTTTTTTTTTTTTTCCTGGAAGTGCTTTGCACTCCCTGCAGCGTTAAGGTCTGGCTCTTCTGGAGTCAGAGCGGAGCGTGGATTTGGGGTAGCTTGGGGTAAGCTAGCACACAGTCAGACAGCGAGCTGGCTGCGATACCGAATAGCCCGTCTCGGAGAGACGCGGGCAGATGCCATACACCTTTGCCTTTGTCCTGCGCGCCGGCGGGATGAGGAGAAGGGATGAGAAGGGATGCCCAAGCACCCTTTGCCTGACAGAGCTGCCTGCGGGCTGAGTTAGTCTGGCTCGATGGCTTCCAGCTGGCCTCGCGCGGCCAGGTCCCTTCCAAGAGCTGTAACCGAAGTGAATAATGCTTTCATAAAGAAGGCAAAGTAAATCTTGCTAAATGACAAAGACAACATAACATTCCTGGTTGAAATCTAGCAATAAATCTCCTGTGCGCTGATGAGTCTGTAGCTGGAGCCTTGACTGCCAGAGGATCTTGTTTAAATTGGAGGAGGCTGACTCTTTGTTAGTCGTAATTAAAATCAGCAAGCAGGAAACAACAGATGCTAATCAGAGTTTAAAGTTTTCTTGGACTCCCTGAGAGCCGATTCTCAGGGGTAACTATTCAGGTGCAGAGCACTTCTGGAGCTACCATGCTGAGCACGGGCTCAGGGGGTTCTGTTGCGGCTTTTTGTTGTTTTTCTTTGTCTTGTTTGTTTTTAAATCGGCTATCACAGTGCACTAACTAAAAATGGCTTACCCTGGGATTTGTTGGCTGTACTCACTGTCTTTAAACGAAACTGCGTAAAGTGACATTAAAATAGAAGGTGCGCTTCGATCAGCGGTGCCAGTGAGCTGGCGGGGTGCTACGCGTGCGTCGCCTTTCCGGGCTGCGCTGGCTCTGTCGGGCTGCGCTGGGAGACCCCATCTGCCCAGGGATTTCACCTGTCTGTCCTGGGCACAGCGCCTTTGCGATAGCACGTCGGGATAAAAAGAGCGGGCACAAGTCTGCTGCAGAAGCAGCCTGCAGACAGCTTTGGTCGTGTAGCTTTATTTTTTGTTATTTTGGGGTTTTTCGGATTCATTGGGGGGGGGGAGTTGGTTTGTTTGGGGGAGAACAAGGCATGAGACAGATGACCACAGTGTGTTTCGGGAAAGCTTACCCCTTCAGGCAACCTAATATATACTTACAAATATCTGCAGGGTGGGGGTCAGGAGGATGGGGCCAGACTCTTTCCAGTGGTGCCCAGCGACAGGACAAGGGGCAATGGGCACAAACTGAAGCAGAGGAAGCTCCAGCTGAACACGAGGAAGAACTTCTTCCCTCTGAGGGTGACGGAGCCCTGGCCCAGGCTGCCCAGGGAGGCTGTGGAGTCTCCTTCTCTGGAGATATTCCAGACCCGCCTGGACAAGGTCCTCTACAGCTTGCTGTAGGTGACCCTGCTTGGGCAGGGGGTTGGACTGGGTGACCCACAGAGGGCCCTTCCAACCCCGACCATTCTGTGATTCAGTGGGGAGTCCATAACCAGTACACGCGTGCGTTGCAGTCAGGTTTTTCAGAGCTCTCTGGACACGGGAGGCTTTTGATCGCTTTGATCGAAGCTGCTTGGGGTGGGGGTGGAGGAGAAGCAGCACGCGTGGCTGGTGGCTTGCGGTGGCTGGGTCTGGCTGCGCTGCCGTGAACTTGTCTCAGTCCTCCTCTCCGCTGTTCCTTCTAGTCACAGTAGGGAAAAGAATAGGCTTTTCTACAATTTTTAGGTTTCCTAACTGGATTTTTCAGCTGATGTTTGTATCAGGTGGAGTAACATTCTTGAAGACTAAAGCTGTCTCGGTTAGCTTTATGCCTGGAAGCTTCTTCTGAGAAACTTCAACCACTCAAGTGGGAGTCACTTGCTAACCAAGTAATTAACTAAATGGAAAAACCATTGAGCTGTAAGCCTGATTTGCATGCAGCACTTTTAATTTCATGCTGTTTATGTTCTGGAGAATGCTTAATGGTACAGTGTTTGGAGTTCTTAACATATTGCTTACTCACTGCAGAAGCCTCTTGGTTGCTGTCACTACACAAAACATCTCGGGGCTTTTAGCAAAACTTAGTAGCTTGTTTCTGTCAGAGAGTAAAGCAGTCAGACTATAAATAAATGAACCAAGCTCAAGAAGCCAGAGCACTTCTGGAGCTCTTTATCAACTAAGTGATGCTGTCAAACTGAAGTCCAGCGAACAGTCCAAAGCCACAGAATTATTGCAGGCCTTGACATGGCAGAACTATTTCATGCCTGACTATCAATAAACAGGATAGGGTGTTCTGGGCCCTTAATCTGTTGAACGCCGTCCCATTAAGCCCTGTCGAAGGGAAGGAATGTCTTCTGGTTTTGTACTTCTGACTTGTTCCCCTTCCTTCCCCCTCCCCTTAACAGCCTTAACAGAGGTTGTAGATCGTCCTCAGTGGGAGAACTAATTTTCTAAACAAGCCTGGAGAGAATCCTGCAGGGTATGGACTGAGATAAAAGACATAATGCGTTATAGCTTGACAGAGGACATGGAGTCCCTAAGTGTCTCCAAGTGGCAAAGAAGCACTCTTTCAAAATCAGCCCTCCTCACCCCTATTCCCAAAGGGCTCCTAAAGAAATGGATTTCCTTGAGCTGGAATGTTTGTCCAGGGTTGCTCAGTCTCCTAAACATGGCTGGGAGTATGCAATCCATCTGTTACACTTGGCCACGCTTCCCACTTGGCTACATGGCACAGAAACCTGAGTATTCCAGCTGGGCCACTAAACCCAGTTTGGACACACTTTGTCCAGCAGCACCACCAGTAGAGCACTAATTTTCTCCAAGTCACTCTGATACCAAGAGGTAGTAGACAGATGGCTGCATTCTAGCTATCTAGCAGAGAGAGAATTGTTCTCGGGGACAGTTGCTGTGTATGCAGCCGGTTTCACGTGTGCTTTGCCTTCAGTTAGGACAACTGAAGCTAGTGAGTGGGCTGGGAAGCAGGATTTCCATGGGAAAGTTGCTAGGAAGCTTTTCCTGCAAGCAATAATTCCAAATGGCTTTTCTTAAGCATTCCTGTTGTCCCAAGCTGATGTCTAGCACTAGCTGAGCTTCAGGGGAATGATGCTTTTCCTACAGAAGCAGGGAATTACTGGCTTGGAATGCAGTCTGAGCACCGGGTCTGCCGCGGAACCGGCAACGGCAGCCGCTGGATCGAAGACCTTTGATTACGCTGCAAACACCCCCTCGAGCTGTACACACTGAGAACGAGCTCTGCAATCGAGCGTGCTGGTATCTTGACTAAGCAGGTGAAGAGTCCAGCTTCTTGGAGCAGCTGATCTCGCTCTCGGGGAAGCTGCTCAGCAGGTTGGAAAACAAAGTAGTGTCGGTTTCTTCAGTCCAATTCTGAAAATAAATGGCGGTTACAACTTTGGAGGTGCAGATCTCAAACTGGTTTATGTGATAGCCATGGATGTAGATATTAAAAAGGATAACCCAAATAATTTCTTCTTCCTAGGAACTCCAGCAGCTTAGCAAGCAATACAGCAATATCAAGCTCCTCCAACTGGGTGAGTAAAGGGCTCATACAGAAGTATGTTCAACGAAGTCAGGTGAGTGCATCTTAAGAAACTGGTCTTCTGGGTGATCAGCAGCTGTACGTGACCTCCAGCAGCTGAGAACAATTCCCCTCATCTGAAGGTAACACCAGGGAATCATGTAAAGACTTCTGTGCGTTGTCCTGGCTGTGCTCTGCCTGAGTGTCCCCGTTCAGACTAACGCCTGAGCTTTGGTTTAGCGTGTGTTGCATAGGGACAGACGGCGTTTGAGCCCCACGGTTCACTGTTCACTGTGGCTGTTCTTGGCTCCTCTGTGCAGATGTGGTCTGTGAAAACAGCATCAAGAAAGTGGTCAAGGAAGTGGAAGAAATTGTGGGAGACAAAGGTCTGAACTGCCTCATTAACAACGCTGGCATCAATGTGCTTGCTTCCTTGGAAGAAGTCACGGCAGAAACAATGCTCACCATTTATGAAACCAATACAGTTGCCCAGCTGATGGTCACCAAGGTGAGAATTGGGAGGAATGTGCTTAATCTATGGTACTATAAGAGGCTTTTCCACTAGTAGGGCTGGACACGTAACCCAAGTGTTTGGCACCTTGGAGCTGCACAGGTACAGATCTGATATCAAACGGCATGCCTAGAGAGCAGCAAGAGATCCTTTCTATCAAAGATCTTTCTCTTTATTTAAATCCGTCTGGGATGAGGTCACTTCAGTGGGCGGGCTGGGCTAGGAGGTGGGCAGAAGAGACTGAAGGTCCTTGCTACTTACTGCTGGCTGTTATAGAAAGGTGTCTGGGGAGCCATCACCATTCCGTGCTGGTGGCATAGGGTTGTACTGCAATTCTTCACAGAGCAGCACCGGAGAGTCCAGGTCTTGGGCTCTGAGGTCCTTGGCCTTGCAGGGGCCAAGAGCAAGCCGACCAAATTAAAACAAACTCTTGTTTTCGCAGGCATTTCTACCCCTGCTGAGGAAGGCAGCCCAGCTGAGCACAGGAATGGGCTGCCACAGAGCTGCTATTATCAATATGTCCTCCCTTGCTGCCTCCATGCAACTCGTCCAGGCAAATGAGATGTTCCTCAAGGTCTACCCGTACAGGATAGCAAAGGTTGGTGGGCTTCCCTGGGCTCTGCTCCGTGGGTGAGGGCAGGCCTGTGAGTTAAAGACCACCCTGAGCTGAAGACAGTGACCTGAGTAGGTGTGCAGCACTTCCTTGGACAGGCTGACACAGGAACTGTTCTTGTGCTTCGCGTGGGTGGAAATGGGACCTGTGAAAACCGTACACCTGGAGCAGGCATGCCAGCTTCTCAGGAACGGGCTCACAAACGCTCCGTCTCTGCTCTGACGTCGGTCCGTTTCAGAGGGACTTGGCATTCAGGGAAGAACTGGTGCCGTCAAGCGTGTGTCCCATTAGCTGTGTTCCTCTCCAGTCCAGCCAAGACGGCAGGCATGAAACTCAGCAAAAGGTGTGCTGACCTGTACAGGCTAACGCTAGTTAGCGAGAGGTTTTGGTTTTGTCACATCCAGAGACTGAGTTTGTACTTATAGTCAAGATCAGACATCCAGTTTCTCCTACACCACCTACTCATAAGCTGTTACTATGCTTGTTTTCCCTGCTCAGAAGTAAAAACCTGAATGTTTGGGTAGTGATTATTGCAGAAAAACAGTGTCCTTCTGTCAATATTATTTTCCCCACAGCTTCTTAGGAGTTTCAAATGCTACTTTATCTTTCATCATAACTTAATTTTCATCTTTGGGCAATAAGCTTATGGCTATAGAGCTTTCACAAGGATTCTCCTAATGGATACCTCTGAGAATGAAGCCCCCAGACTAAGTCTGGATAAGTTACTGTGGTACTGTGGCTGCCCCTTCCTTTGTCAGGAGACAGCTTGGGGGAAGGGAGGTGCCAGTTAGCTTGGCTTAAGGTCTTGCTCAAGGTTTGTAAAGCCAGCACAACCATAGATGGTTTCTGCTCTTGCAGACCGCGCTGAACATGATCACCAGATGTCTTGCTGCAGACCTGAAATCGGATGGAATTCTCTGTATTTCTTTGCATCCAGGCTGGCTTCAGACAGACATGGGTGGAAACATGGTAAGTGACATCTCCCTGAAAACATGGAATTATGACTCTTTTGTTGTCCCAACCCTTCAGCAAGAACCCGCTGTGTAGGACACACTTCCATGTGCTGCAGAGGCACACTGTGAAACTGGAAAATACACCCCACTTGATTCCAGGGACTCCTTCAACCCATTTGATTCTCTTCTGTAGGATATTCCCAGCAATAACCTAAGCTTAACTTGCTTTAGGCTCCCATGCAGGTGCAAGAGGCGATCCCAGGTATTCTCTCCGTTCTGGACCGTCTTGGCGAAAAAGAAAATGGTTCCTTCCTGGACTGGCAAGGGGAAACTCTACCGTGGTAGAAGTGCAGAGGATGCTACGGAAGGAGCATGTCAGTCACTGTTTAACTCGTGCCACTAATGTCTGTGTCTCTAGGGTTTTCTTACCTGCTAGCTGAAACAGCCAGCCTGACAGCCAGCCTCTCTCTAGGTGTGTTTGGAAAGCGGGGTGGCTGACTTTTACCTGGTATTGCTACTGCTCTGTTCTAGTGCTTCCTGCAAATACTACTGTGCTCTTGGTGATGGGTATCTCCGGGAACCATCTCAAATAGATTAAAACGTGCAAGTTAAATCCAGGGGCTGGTTCCTCTTCACTTCCAAAACCAAAGCGGGCCTCTCGCTGTCTGCAGAAGCGAATGACGTGACCTCAGAGTAAGGCCAGTGTAAGGCGGCGGATTCCAGTATGTTCAGTCTGCTGGAGACATGTCTCTGGAAAAGGTCCTTCAGTTTCCGAAAGGTCCTAACTGAGCCAAGGCTGAAATTGCCCAGCTCTACACGACGTGAATCCGGTACTTCTGTAAAGCCCTCGGCAACCTTCAGGAGTCCGCAGGCTGGCAGGACACACCAGGCACTTGCTTTGTTCCCAGTGGGTGACTAACATCCTGATACGGGGGTGGGAATGTTGTTTTGTACATAAACTTCTAAAATGTCTTCAATAAAGTCTCGTTTAAACAAATAACCTGCTTACTAAACTACTCCAGTTCGTTTCTCTGCGTGTCGGTTTCTTTTCCCTGCCCAGAGGACTGTGCTGGTACCTCGCGGGAAGAAACCTTCCCCATCGCTGTCTCCTTCGGGCTGGGCGGGTCTGACGTGGCGGGGAGCACCTGAAACCAAGGCAGACCCTTGTTCTCCTCTGAAACGCTGGAAACCGCTGGTGGAAAGATCTCTGTCTTCCGACTGAGGGTAGGGATAAAAGCAAAAGGTTCTTTGAAGTCTGGGCCGGGCTTCAACATCACTCCCTCACGCCAGCTGGTGAGGCGCTTTCATGCTGTGCCAAGGCGGTGGGTTCCCGCACCCGGTGCGAGAAGGCAAACGGCGGCCAGGTAAGGGGGAGAGGCAGGCGCGGCTGCTCCTGGCCAGCAGCCACCCAGGGACCTGCCCTGGACCAGGTGGGGAGGGGAGAGGTGCCCGCCTGCCTCCGCCATCCCCGCCTTGACCGGGATGTGAGGTCTCAGCGTCACAACAGCCTGTTACACCACGCTTCTGCTCTTGCACCTATTTTTCATGCCGCACTGCCGTGGGTGAGTGGGTGGGCACGGCGTGGTGCCTTCCCGCTGGCTGAACGCCGTGGTTGCATCTCCCAGCGTGGCGTCGGCGTCGGCATGAACCTGGCGGGCAAGGGGCAAGCGCCGTGCGACCCGGCTGAGCCACTCACTTTGAGTGGGATGTCAGGTGCTGGGCGGGAGAAGGAACCACAGGAGCGTTAAGGCTGGAAATGACCTCTAAGGTCACCAAGTCCAACAGTCAACCCAACACCACCGTGCCTGCTAAGCCATGTCACGACTCACAGGATCCCAGCATGGCGGGGGCTGGCAGGGCCCTCTGTGGGTCACCCAGCCCAACCCCCTGCCCAAGCAGGGTCACCCAGAGCAGGCTGCACAGCACCGCGGCCAGCCAGGTCTGGAATATCTCCAGAGAAGGAGACTCCACAGCCTCCCTGGGCAGCCTGGGCCAGGGCTCCGTCACCCTCAGAGGGAAGAAGTTCTTCCTCGGGTTCAGCTGGAGCTTCCTCTGCTTCAGTTTGTGCCCGTTGCCCCTTGTCCTGTTGCTGGGCACCACTGAACAGAGTCTGGCCCCGTCCTCCTAACCCCCACCCTGCAGATATTTATAAGCATTTATAAGGTCCCCTCTCAGCCTTCTCTTCTCCAGGCTGAACAAGCCCAGCTCCCTCAGCCTCTGCTCGTAGCAGAGATGCTCCAGTCCCCTCATCATCCTCATGGCCACACCCACACGGTGTTTGAAGCCCTCCAGGGACGGGGACTCCACCACGCCCTGGGCAACCTGGTCTGACGCTTCACAACTCTCCCAGTAAATCACTTTTCCCCAGTATCAGTGCAAACCCCCGCTCCCGCCCGGCCCCTCCGCCGCGGGGCACGGAGGCTGCCGCCCCCCCAGCCCTCCCACCGCTCTCCCCGGGGCAGCGGCCGAGGGCGGCGGGCACCGGGACCCTGCGGCGGCCGCGGGGCGGGGAAAGGGGCGGGGCGCCCGACGGCGCAGCTCAGTTGTCCTTCACCGCGCCTCACGGCGCATGCGCGGGAGCTGCTCCGCGCCGCCGGAAGTTCCGGGGCGGTGGCGGGCGGGGATGGTGAGTGATGGCGGGCCGCGGCCTGGGGCCTGGGCCTAGGCCCGGGCTCGGTGCCCGCTCGCCCGGTGCGGGCCGTGCTGAGCCGCGCTGCCGGGAGGGATCCCGCCCGCCCGCCGAGCGCAGGGCCGCCTCGGTAGCCGCCCGGCTGTTCCTCACGGCCTGAGGGCCGCGGACGCCCGCTGCGCTGCGGTTTGTGCGGCGGAAGCCAGGCCGCAGCAGCGCGCCGGTGGCACTCGGGCTGAGGGTGCCCCGGTGTGGAAGCCGGGGACAGGCGGAGCGTTGTCACCCCGCTCTGCAGCTCGGCTGCCTCGGCGCCTGCGGGCCGGGCCGCTGCGGGAGGTCCCGCCGCGCGTTGGGGAAGCGAGGAGGGCGCTTCGAGGGTCGCAGCGCGGCTTTGGGGTCAAATGTAGAGGTTATTTTCAAAGTGTAAAAAGAACACGTTTGCCTCATTGAATAAATGTTCTTCTTTTAGCAGTCGTTGCTGGCCCTGACAGCGAACAGAGTGGAGCGACATGTTGATATCACAGCTGACTTCCCGCGTGGTGAAGGCTTCACGAATTGCAGGTAAGCAGGTGCCGTGTGACCTGGCGTTCTGTTTTTTTCTCTGAAGTAATTAAGCTCCCAGAAATTTCTTTCCCAGGAAGCAGCGCGAGAGTGGGGAGGCTGTCGTTGGTTCAGTGGTTGTGGAGTGTTGTGATGTCGCCGAGCTGTTCTGTCAGTGTTGCGTAGCTCTGATTTGACCTCCTCTAAGCTCAGGAGGAGATTCCTTGGCAGCAGAAAGGCTTCATACAGCAAAGAGTTCGTAGCCATTCCAGATTGCACTTACACAGTTTACACAGTAAAATGTTGTATAATGTAATTTTAGCAGATGGTGTTACAGCAACACAATTAAAATTTAAAAGTCCTCCTTGCTTTTGTGATGGGAATATATTTTCGTAAGGAGCTTCCTTTATTCTGGCCGCAGTTGTCTGGTGGTTTGAGAGCTGGTCAGAGCTTTTCTTAAGATACTGTTTGAAAATTCTGCCTCTTAAGTGGAATTCTTTTCTTCTCAAAGGCCACCTTTTGCCAAGGTCGGTGTCTTCCTTTCTTTGCTGTCATTCTACACCTGCGCACTATAGCACGCAGCCATCTAACAAGAGCGGAGCGCAGCCTCAGCGGTCGTATGCTCTGGACCCTGAACTGGAAGAGGTGCTGATCCCCAGAAAACTTTCCATCAGCCCCTTGGAAAGCTGGCTGACGGTTAGGTACTCCCTTCCCAAAGCAGAAGTCCTTCATGCTCAGGAAGAGGGGGGCTGCGAACCTCGCCAGCGATATGACTGTCCCCCGTCTGGTGAGGGAGCTGATGTGGAGGAAGGAGAGGGAACACCTAGCGACAAGCTTCAATGTAAGAACGTCTTGAAGATTCGCAGAAGGAAAATGAATCGGCACAAGTACAAAAAGCTGCTGAAGCGAAGGAAGTTTGTACGGAGGAGGATAAAGGAAGGTCGCAAGAAGAAACGTCAGGTGAGCTCAGGGCACAGTGAATTTCTTGATGTAAATGTGCCCTTCTCAGACTGGGCTCTGGTCAGGAGTCGGATGATGTTTTTAGGTGGAATTGATTTGGGGAAAATTAGCAGCAGCTTGGAGAGCTTTAATGAATTCAGTATTTGCTGGTACGATAGCTTTTTCTGTTTTGTGCTTGACATGTACATCTGCATAAGCTGTAATTTAGAATGTCTCTGTGATTGTAAGCATAGGTGTCTGATAGTTACTAGGCAAAACTTTTCTTGCATGACAGTGACTTGTATGGCTAGCTGAGAAGAACTTTAGCATTTGTGTGAAAGATTAAGTCATGTGTCTGTGTTATATCAGGGAGACTGGTTTAATTTCTTTCCTGTCTTGCCAACATCCTCAAGTGCTTCCTACTGTCTTTTTTCTATATAGAAGCTTGTGAGTTCCCTTAATAGAAGGGATGAGGGAAGACATGGGCCTTCATTCAGACTGTAGATGTTCTCTTTCAGCACTGCCTCTCAGGAGTCTGTTAGGTTTGCTATGATACGGTTTAGTACATTCTCTGGTAATTTTCACCTTGCTTAGGTGCAAATTGGGGTTAATTGTAATTCCATTTGTTCAGATTTCTAGGAAGCAGTGTTGGACACTGTATGAAGAGGGAAGCCTCTTAATTTTCTTACAGTTTTGTTTTCCATCTTCTCAGTTTTCCTTACGCAAGACTCTTAAAATAATGCTGCCAACATCCTTGTGCATTTCAATGTATTTTCTACAGTAAGGCTGACCCTTTGGGCACTCAGAACTAACTGCCTACTTCAAAGCAGTTGTTTGCTTTGTGCGTGTTGTACCTAGGTTCTCCTTGGGACACCCGGGCAGTGGCTGAATACTGGAGTGTTGCTTCTGAGCTACATGACTATTTTTTCTTTCCCTTTTTTTTTTTTCTGTTTTAGGTAAAATTTGAGAAAGATTTGGAGCGCATCTGGAAAAGAGCTGGTTTGAAAAGTCCTCCTGCGGGATGGCAAACACCCAAGATATTTCTGAAAAGTTCAAAGCGATAAAAACACTTGTAACGAGTTTTAGCCTGTAATTGTAATTAAAAAATATTTAAGTATGCGGATTACTTTTAACCTTTTTCTGAGTGTGATGAAATTACTAGGAGGAAACTTCAGTCTTGGTGAGCAGTTTTCATGGGCGAAGCTGAGAGCAATGTGCTTTTCCTCCTCAAAAGAGTGGTGCGAGCCCCCGCGTAGTGACTTGGTGCTGCTGCCCCCGGCCGTGTGTCCGAGCGAAGGTGTCTCAGGCTGCCGCTGAATTTCTGAGGTTGCTGTTGAAGGTTAGACGGAACAGTGCGCTACGAGAGCAATCGGTTGTGGGAGATGGGGTAACTGAAAGAGTTCTTTTGATTGCAAGTACAACTGTAGAAGACACAGGCATTTTGAAAAGCTGTTTTCAAAATCGCATTTGTTCGTAGTCTTACTGTAGAAGGGCTGGGGTTTACTAAGAGTTGTGGTGAAACAGGAATTGGATCAGAATTCCACAGACTATATCCACAAAAACTTTGGTTTTCAGTTACCTGAAGCCACAGTGTGTATGTGCGTTAGGCATTGCATGAGAATCCTTAAAAGGCTTATTTGTTTTTCCTGTTCTGTTTTGTGCTAATAAAAAAAAATTGCTGTTATTTTCTACTCTTGACCCCTGTCATGCAGAACATCCAGATATTGATGTCAGTAAAAGTTGAGAGCTCATTATTCGTTAACTACAAAAACTGTTTCACGCCCGAGACAACTTTGTTGTAATCAGCTGGTTTTATGAGATTGAAGAGTCATGAAACTGAAAAATAGAGATGTTTATCTTAAACCCTGACAGAGGACTTTACATCTGGGTTCTGCTTTTGGTTTTTTCTGTTTGAGGCAGTTGACTTCTGTGTGTTTTAGCTCTTCCCTGTCTGTATTCCAGCAGATGGATGGGGTGGACTAGCCTCTGAGAGAAAGGAGGGAAAAAGAGTGCGCTCCCTTAGGCTCGTAATTCTGCAGCATACAGGGAAGCTGCTCTGAAAATGCATTCCCTTTGATCTGCCGGGAGCAGGACGCTTGACTAAACCGGAGGGGAAGAAAAAAAGTAATCTGTGGAACTCATTGCTACGAGGTGCTGCGGGAAGGACAGGAGACTCCTCGCACACAGTGGACACGCCTGAGACTGTGCATGGCTCTCTGATCTTCTTGTCGCTAGATGGCAATAAATGCAAAGCCTCTGAAACCCCTTAGCCGGGAATGTAGCAGCCAGCTGGATCTTTATGGCAGTATTTTAAGGAAAGGTTACGCCCACATTTAAAAATCGGTTAATCTTGCTAGAGAACTGTTGGCATTCTGAGAACTGTGTTGAAATCCTGTAGAAACATGTGGTTAGCACATTTTTATAGTTCTGTTTTCTAAACCACATGTTAACAGGAGGCAACTTTGATCAAAAAAATTAAAAAGATGTTCCATCCTTTTCGTGCTTTAAATAGGCTGCAGTTGCTTTTACCCAAGACCAGTAGGACTCTTTCTTTCAGCCTATTGTCAGGATTTCAGTGAGGAGGAGGATGGCTAGCCATGAGCCTCAGAATCTCACCAAGCCAGAGCAGATTGAGTGTTGATTCTGGCTTACAGGTTTGGAGAGTGCATCTAGGTGTTGCTAAAACACCAATACACATTCCCTGCAGAGATGCCTTGAGCAGAGGCTGGGGCCTGAGAGGATTAGCAACTTTGAAGTCAGGTCCGTGTCTTTTTTTTCCTCAGTCACACTGGTTTTAAGAGCCTTTATGCCAGCATTGTTGTGTTCTGTCAGTCCTACGGCTTCTCTTACTGGTTCTTAGTCCAAGCTTGCTGGTTTTTGTCTAGGGAAAAATGGTAATCTGTTTGCACGTTTCCAGGAGATTGCTGGCTGCTGAGCAGTTGGAATGCCTTTGGAATTACACTGAGCAAAAGACTTTATGAAAGACAGCAGTAGCATGTCCTGCTCGTTTATCGGTGCTGTACCTCTCATGCCAGTTTTGAGGTTTATTCTTCCTTGATTTTCTTTTTGTCTTACTGAGTCCTGTAACTTGCATCTTTGTTCTCTGTTGTAGTCTCTGAATTTCGAACCTGCCCAAGGGTATGTTATCCATTTTTCTCCATTAGGGCTTAGGTTGGTCTTATCTTTCTGTACTTTGACATGAAACCTCTTGTGCTCTTGGGGAGCATCAGGATGGGGCTGGAGATCACAAACTTGTCCGTTGTGCTCACGTCTGCTGGGGTCATGGAGGCAGAGAGCTTTGTATGCCATTTCCCTGGATCAGCAGCACCACCTTGCTTTCTAACTTGTTTTTACATTGGGCTAGGAACTAGAAAGAATTATTGAAACAGAGGGAATTGCAAAGTATAATCATTGAGTACCTTGTGATGTTCCAGTGCAAGTGAACTCTTGTATCATGGCAATGGTTGTGTTGTATTAAGGTACTGGTGAATTGCCTGTCTCCGCAAAGTAGCTTATTAGATGGTATGTTCTCTGAGTAGTAGTCCAGTCCTCTAAATTGTAGTCTGCCAAGAGTAGTCATTACTGGTGCATCTATTGGACATAACTACACAAGCATGTATCAAAGTCTGGAACTACTGTGTAATTTCCAGAAGCGTCTGTAACCACCCGTGGCAGTTACTGCTAGTCTTAGTCACATAAAAGCTGTATTCCTCTTTGCTGAAGAACCTCACAGCGTGTCTCAGGATTTGTATTTTCTTTGTGGCAGATACTGCAAAGACTCTGTCTTACGAGGCACTAATCAGATAATGGCTTTTACTCTCTTGACCACAGGATTGGAGAATCAGATAGACAAAAGCTGCACCTATTTTTCTGTAGGGGGAGCACGAGCACGTAAGATGCTCTTCGCAAAGCTTGATTATGAGTTGCTGTTCTTCTCCAGAATATGTGCATACCGACCTACCTGCACACTTAACAAATGCACATGTGTGTGTGTGTAGCTGTGGTAGCAAAATAAAAAAGGGGGGGGGGACAGGCTGCAGACGGAAGAGGTTTGACTTTATAATTTTCAAAATATGTAAGATGAAGATTTCTCCACTGTCTCCTTATTACTCTGCTGTTCTGAGAGGAAATGGTTGAAAGTCAGCAGGAGGTTGCTAGAGTAGTTTGTGCTCTATTACAGAGTCTGGAGGTATCCAGTGGGGATGGTGATTTTGATGTTTGAAACTGCCTGACAGTCACTGATCTGGGTAGGACCTTCAAAATTGGAATATAAACCCAATTGCACTCATGCTCACATCCCTAATTCGTGCATTGTGCGCCCTTCGATACAGCTAGCAAGCTCAGTTGCTGAGCAGAACATCAAGCTTGGTGGCTTTATCGCAGCGATCAGGTTTGTGCTGAAATGAGTTGGCTCTAAAATAGGGAGTCGGCTGACTGAGAAGGGACAAAAGTTCTGGATTTTGTTTCTCTTGGCCAAAGCATCACGTTGCAAACTCGGAGCATGTTCTCCCTTTTGGAAAGGTCAAAACCCAACAACGTGGTGGTAGTGAGCTTCAGACATAGATGTGGCAGAAACACTGTTTCTCTCTAATGCTAGCAAATAATGGTTGCTGGCAAACCTGAGATTTTTAGTTGTCTACGTGACCTGGATAGCAATGTTCCTTACTAGGGTAGGGATTACATTCATTTTTAGGAGTCTTCTCCAGAAAACGCTTTGTTCAATTTCATCAGTATGGATTCTTGAAGTTTTTCAGAGGCATCTGGGCATAAAATAATAGTTCTTTCATGCACACAGATGAATCCAATGTAACTTACAAATAGTTTCCAGCTGAGAATCAGGCCTGATTGTATATGGAAAGGGAGCAATGAGAGAAGAACTGCTTGCTGCAGCTTTTCCTCAACTACTGTGTTGTCTAAGACAATCCAAGGTAGGTTTGCTTGGCGCAGCGGTGGAGAAGCCTGCATCAACTGCCTGTGCTTTGCATAGCTGGACAGTTGCTTAGTGGTCCACAGTGGCAGAGAAGAGGTGTTGGCAACAACAAGAGATTTTTAGAAATAATGCTGAAGCAGGAGATCCGTGGTACTGATGGGGAGTAGCAAATGCATTTCAATCACCTTTTTGTAAAGCTAGGAGTGACACCTCAGCGTGGTTGCTATTGCAGTGCGAATGAAGAAGCCAAGAAGGTTGGTCCCTTTGGTAACAAGGACTGAACCCCAAACGGGTGAGCAGTCGAAGCAGCTTCGCGCTTTGGCTTAATCTCTTCATGCACGACCATAGCAGCTGTGATGGTCTGGGGTCTACGGGTGAGATTTTAGCTCTACATGGCAGCTGTTTGCTCCAGTTCTCCGCAGGGACAGGCTTCTCCGTTGTTGTCTGCTGTAGTTTTGGCTCACTTCAGATTAATTCTGTTCAACTTTGAGTTTGTCATAGGAAAAGGGGAAGTCCAGCAGTCAATACAAGATGTTCCTTTCCTTTGGAAATCTTGCGCTTACCGTACAACGCATGTTGGATAGTCTGCGAGCTGTTAAAGCAGCCCTGAGGTCATGCAGACAGCGAGTCTGAGCTCGTGGATGCCCTCCCCATGCTGTCCTTGGCACAGGCAGAAGCACAGTTTGCTGGCTGCCCAGGAAGGACTCATGTGGAGAGGAAATGGAGTGGAATGTAATGATGGCTCCTCCGGCTGCCGCTCGTGAGACCAGACCCGAAGCTGATTCAAACCAGGAGCTGCGCAGGTTGTGATGGGACCGAGGACTTCAGAGGAAAACACTGGTCTGAATGGCGGCTGTTTGGAGACACGCAAAACGTTTGGGTATCCTTAAATCCTACAGCACGGAGAGCCTGGAAAAAATTAATGTTGGTATTGCCAAGACAGTCAGATTTTGTTAGGCTGGTGGACTGTCACCTGGAAAGGGCCCAGACCAAAAGTTTGTTCAGGGTTTTCGACTGATTTCACGGGAGCAGGCACGTGCGTCTTGAAGTGCCGAGGACAGGCTGTGGGGTGCTCCGTAACCCTGGCCGCACGCAGCTGTAGCAGCAAATGCAGAGAGAGAGGTGCTTTGTGTTGCTGTTGTATCGGCTCCTGATAGGTAGTGTGCTGAAGAACCTGGGTTTTTGGAGCGTGGCGTTTTTTGGTGGTGTTTTGGCGTTTGGGGTTTTTTGGGGGTTTTTTTGGGGGGTGGAGGAGTGTGTGTTTGGGTTTTGTGGTGGGCTTTTTTTGTTGCTGTGAGGCTTTTTGGTTTGTGGGTTTTTTGTGTGTAGGGTTTTTTTTGGGTTGTTTTTATTTTTTTTTTCACTGGAGGGAGAGGGCAGGGGTGATGCCTTCTCCTTTGCTGCGGGAGGATTTCTCTGCATGCCCTAACTGGCACCAGAAGTCTGAGTTCTTTTCATGTCTGTATTGGGGGAGCTGTTGTTCTTTTTTCAGTTACTAAACTGAAGACCAATCTCAGAAGGAGTACCTGTTAGCCCGTATCAGGGACTGTTTATGAGCATCTGGTGTACAAAACACACCTTGCAGAGGGTTAATGGGACCTTGCTCCTTCTGTTACCTGACTACCCCTGAGCAGAAACAACGTCTACCTTTACTCTGGTGAGCTAATACCCGTATTAAATGGGATACTTTTATATGAAAAAAATCAAAATGTTCCCTAGGATAAGTTGGTGTATGTACATTGGCTGCAGTAGCTCTGACTTGGTCCTTCTCAAAATACGAAGCTGGCTCTACTTCGGTGGGTGTGAACCCTAGCCCATGTATTCCAAAATTAATAAACTATGCTTGTTTACACTAGCTGAAAATCTGGCTGAAGGGATCTTACTGATCTTGCAAACAGCACCTGTGGAGAACTGAAATGGCATCTTTTCTTTTCACCATTCATGCTGTTCTGCTGTTGGCGTTTCTGTTCTGACTGTGAAAACATCCTGGTCTGGGTTCGCTTGGGCTGAGCCTGGTCGCTCACTCTCCAAAAATAACAGCGCTCTGTACTTAACCTGGAGCGCTGCATTTGCAGAACTGAAATGGTTTTGAAAAGTGGGATTTGCATTTCCTACTGATTTTTTTTTAAATAAAAAAAAAAATCTGTAACTGTAGCTCTTGTAGACATCTGAGCTAGCTTTAAGCAAACAGGGTGTGCTGGCTTTCCTGTGGAGGTGTCCGTTCTTGCTTGCTTTTCCCTGTAAGACAGAGGAACAAAACGAAAACAAGGAGTTCTGTGGGTCAGAGAGTTTAAGACGACCATCTGATATGTCACTCTTGTGCCATTTCCCTAAGATAAGACTGAATTTTTTAGTCTTGCTCACTGCCTGGGCACTAATACATCCTCCCTCAGTTACGCTAGTTACAAAGCTTGTAAGAACTACAGAACTGTGAGACTTGTCCCCTGCTCTCAAATATAGCTGGAATTGGCTGTTGAGTTTCAAAATACTGGGGAGGAGGAGGAGGTGGACTGGGCAGTGGGCTCATATGACTGTGTGTGCCTTGTTTGCTTAGGAAATGTGGCTAAAATTTTGTTTAAAGTAGAAGAATAGCATGAAATATTGGTAAAAATGAGCTTTTTTCACTTGTTCAATAAACAAGACTTGGTGCTGATCAGGCAGGCCTCGTGCTGAGGGAGTGTCATGGCCTTTGGTGTGTCTAGGTCTGGAGAAAACGCTCCCGGAGCCGCTCGGCAGCAGCAGGCACTCAGAGTCCCACAGCCGCTTGCAAAGCGATGGTTGTTAAGACAAGGATGGGGAGGCCTGGGCAAGGAGTTCAGCACGTCAGGTAAAAAATCAATAGCTTGGAATTTGTCAGGTTTATTTTAAGGGAATTAACATTTCATGGCAGGATGCTTCTGGCTGAGCTTTATCACCAGCCAGCGAGGAACCGGTTAAACTTGAAGAATAAGCAGTCATAGAAGAAGGTGCCAAAGGAAAAAAAAAAGAAGAAACTACAGCAGTTATAGTCAGCAGTGTGACCATGTGTAAACAGCACCGTGTTACTCACCAGCTCCGTTCCCTGGGTACTTTTGAGTCAGAGCTGCTTCCTCTGCCGACAAAGGGTTTTGCTGCTGTCAGCACCGAGGCAGCTGGTTCATGGTGGCCCAGCCAGCTGGCATCTGCTCAGCGGCAGCATCAGCAGGTATGTCCTGCAGGCAGCATCGGTGACTGGTCACCCAGGCTTAGCAGGCCTTGGTTTGGCTTCCCTGGCTGTTCATATTGCTTCAGTTACTGTCCAGAAGAAGCTGCTCCAGGTGATCTTTTCTGGTTGCTTCCCCTAGGTCTGAACGGGCGTCCTCCAGAGAGCCCTCAGTGCCCAATTTCCCTGTCTTTGTGAGGTGGGAGAACGGCTTGTATCGTTATTGGCATCCTGCCGTCCGTGAGGACTTCTGCTGTAGGCCCACCGGAAGGTAGGACAGAGCTAAACGTGTCCTGCTTTCTGATAACATCACCCACCCCTTGGGGAAGGGAAGAGGATCGTAGCCCTTGGAAAGACAGGAAGGGCTTTCCCTCGCAAGTAATTTATGCAAAAACCTGGGACTGTGAAAAGAAAGCGGAAAATAGTCCTGACTTTCGCGTCTTGGGTGCAACACCTTCTCCTTGAGTGCTGAAATGGGGCTGGGGAGCGGAAAGGAGAGCAAATAACAATACACAGGTGTAGCTTTCAGGGTAGGGACAGCTGCTGCTGGAGTAGCGCTGCCAGGCTGAAGTAACTTGCGCGTTTCTGGTGGAGGAACGTGCGTTACCGCATGTGGTATCATGGGGCGGATCCCCAGCTGGAGTGGGAACTCTAAAGGAGCTTCACTGGTTTTTGGGTCGGTGGTTTTTTTTTTCCATTCTTGAGATAGTTTCGGCTACCCGAGCGTCCACAGGCTGTTGAGGGGGATGCCAGGTGCCATGGCTCTGCCGAGCTTGTGCTGTTGTGCACAGCGGTGAGAAGCTGGACTGGGAGAGAGCCCGTAAACTGGGCACTGGTACGAACCAGCTCCAGGCAAAGCTTCCTCCTGTGTGCCTGCCTGGGAATTAGCGTTGGCACTCAGGCTTCAGGTGTATGCTTGGAGAGAGGAGCGAGATCTGCTCTGCTGAGCCAAGGGGAAGTTGTCCTCCTCCATTCTAAAGGGCTGTTGCAAAAAGCCTAAGACCAACAAGGGGAAAGCCAGGTTGCTTGCTGCGCATTCCAGCCTGGAGTAGGTTAAAATCAGGTTAGACGTGCTCATAACTTCGGCTGGATCCTGCTGAGCGATGATGTCTGTCCCTTGATATGGCTCAGTGTGTCCCTGGGTCCGGTAAGCTGCACTAGTAACCCCATATCAGAAATTTTTGGGCCAGGTTGACCCCAGGTAACCCCATGGTGACCTGTAGTAACCCCATATCAGAAATTTTTGGGCAAGTTTGACCCCAGGTAACCCCATGGTGACCTCTAGTAACCCCATATCAGAAATTTTTGGGCTAGGTTGACCCCAGGTAACCCCATGGTGACCCCAGGTAACCCGATATCAGAAATTTTTGGGCAAGTTTGACCCCAGGTAACCCCATGGTGACCCCAGGTAACCCGATATCAGAAATTTTTGGGCAAGTTTGACCCCAGGTAACCCCATGGTGACCCCAGATAACCCCATGGTGACCTCTAGTAACCCCATATCAGAAATTTTTGGGCAAGGTTGACCCCAGATAACGCCATGGTGACCCCAGGTAACCCCATATCAGAAATTTTTGGGCAAGGTTGACCCCAGGTAACCCCATGGTGACCCCAGGTAACCCCATGGTGACCTGTAGTAACCCCATATCAGAAATTGTTGGGCTAGGTTGACCCCAGGTAACCCCATGGTGACCCCAGGTAACCCCATGGTGACCCCAGGTAACCCCATATCAGAAATTTTTGGGCAAGTTTGACCCCAGGTAACCCCATGGTGACCTCTAGTAACCCCATGGTGACCTGTAGTAACCCCATATCAGAAATTTTTGGGCAAGTTTGACCCCAGGTAACCCCATGGTGACCTGTAGTAACCCCATATCACAAATTTTTGGGCAAGTTTGACCCCAGGTAACCCCATGGTGACCCCAGGTATCCCCATATCAGAAATTTTTGGGCTAGGTTGACCCCAGGTAACCCCATGGTGACCCCAGGTAACCCCATGGTGACCTCTAGTAACCCCATATCAGAAATTTTTGGGCTAGGTTGACCCCAGGTAACCCCATGGTGACCCCAGGTAACCCCATGGTGACCTCTAGTAACCCCATATCAGAAATTTTTGGGCTAGGTTGACCCCAGGTAACCCCATGGTGACCCCAGGTAACCCCATATCAGAAATTTTTTGGCAAGTTTGACCCCAGGTAACCCCATGGTGACCTCTAGTAACCCCATATCAGAAATTTTTGGGCTAGGTTGACCCCAGGTAACCCCATGGTGACCCCAGGTAACCCCATGGTGACCTCTAGTAACCCCATATCAGAAATTTTTGGGCTAGGTTGACCCCAGGTAACCCCATGGTGACCCCAGGTAACCCCATATCAGAAATTTTTTGGCAAGTTTGACCCCAGGTAACCCCATGGTGACCTCTAGTAACCCCATGGTGACCTCTAGTAACCCCATATCAGAAATTTTTTGGCAAGTTTGACCCCAGGTAACCCCATGGTGACCTCTAGTAACCCCATGGTGACCTCTAGTAACCCCATATCAGAAATTTTTTGGCAAGTTTGACCCCAGGTAACCCCATGGTGACCTCTAGTAACCCCATGGTGACCTCTAGTAACCCCATATCAGAAATTTTTGGGCAAGTTTGACCCCAGGTAACCCCATGGTGACCTGTAGTAACCCCATATCACAAATTTTTGGGCTAGGTTGACCCCAGGTAACCCCATGGTGACCCCAGGTAACCCCATGGTGACCCCAGGTAACCCCATGGTGACCTGTAGTAACCCCATATCAGAAATTGTTGGGCTAGGTTGACCCCAGGTAACCCCATGGTGACCCCAGGTAACCCCATGGTGACCCCAGGTAACCCCATGGTGACCTGTAGTAACCCCATATCACAAATTTTTGGGCAAGGTTGACCCCAGGTAACCCCATGGTGACCCCAGGTAACCCCATGGTGACCTGTAGTAACCCCATATCAGAAATTTTTGGGCAAGGTTGACCCCAGGTAACCCCATGGTGACCCCAGGTAACCCCATATCAGAAATTTTTGGGCTAGGTTGGCCCCAGGTAACCCCATGGTGACCCCAGGTAACCCCATATCAGAAATTGTTGGGCTAGGTTGACCCCAGGTAACCCCATGGTGACCCCAGGTAACCCCATGGTGACCTGTAGTAACCCCATATCAGAAATTTTTGGGCTAGGTTGACCCCAGGTAACCCCATGGCGACCTCTAGTAACCCCATATCAGAAATTTTTGGGCAAGGTTGACCCCAGGTAACCCCATGGTGACCTCTAGTAACCCCATATCAGAAATTTTTGGGCTAGGTTGACCCCAGGTAACCCCATGGTGACCTCTAGTAACCCCATGGTGACCTCTAGTAACCCCATATCAGAAATTTTTGGGCTAGGTTGACCCCAGGTAACCCCATGGTGACCCCAGGTAACCCCATGGTGACCTGTAGTAACCCCATATCAGAAATTTTTGGGCTAGGTTGACCCCAGGTAACCCCATGGTGACCTCTAGTAACCCCATATCAGAAATTTTTGGGCTAGGTTGACCCCAGGTAACCCCATGGTGACCTGTAGTAACCCCATATCACAAATTTTTGGGCTAGGTTGACCCCAGGTAACCCCATGGTGACCCCAGGTAACCCCATGGTGACCTGCAGTAACCCCATATCAGAAATTTTTGGGCAAGTTTGACCCCAGGTAACCCCATTGTGACCTCTAGTAACCCCATATCAGAAATTTTTGGGCTAGGTTGACCCCAGGTAACCCCATGGTGACCTCTAGTAACCCCATGGTGAACTCTAGTAACCCCATATCAGAAATTTTTGGGCTAGGTTGACCCCAGGTAACCCCATGGTGACCCCAGGTAACCCCATATCAGAAATTTTTTGGCAAGTTTGACCCCAGGTAACCCCATGGTGACCTCTAGTAACACCATGGTGACCTCTAGTAACCCCATATCAGAAATTTTTGGGCAAGTTTGACCCCAGGTAACCCCATGGTGACCCCAGGTAACCCCATGGTGACCTGTAGTAACCCCATAGCAGAAATTTTTGGGCTAGGTTGACCCCAGGTAACCCCATGGTGACCTCTAGTAACCCCATATCAGAAATTTTTGGGCAAGGTTGACCCCAGGTAACCCCATGGTGACCCCAGGTAACCCCATATCAGAAATTTTTGGGCAAGTTTGACCCCAGGTAACCCCATGGTGACCTGTAGTAACCCCATATCACAAATTTTTGGGCTAGGTTGACCCCAGGTAACCCCATGGTGACCCCAGGTAACCCCATGGTGACCTGCAGTAACCCCATATCAGAAATTTTTGGGCAAGTTTGACCCCAGGTAACCCCATTGTGACCTCTAGTAACCCCATATCAGAAATTTTTGGGCTAGGTTGACCCCAGGTAACCCCATGGTGACCTCTAGTAACCCCATGGTGAACTCTAGTAACCCCATATCAGAAATTTTTGGGCTAGGTTGACCCCAGGTGACCCTTATGGTGACCCCAGGTAACCCCATGGTGACCTCTAGTAACCCCATATCAGAAATTTTTGGGCTAGGTTGACCCCAGGTAACCCCATGGTGACCCCAGGTAACCCCATGGTGACCTGTAGTAACCCCATATCACAAATTTTTGGGCAAGGGTGACCCCAGGTAACCCCATGGTGACCCCAGGTAACCCCATGGTGACCTCTAGTAACCCCATATCAGAAATTTTTGGGCTAGGTTGACCCCAGGTAACCCCATGGTGACCCCAGGTAACCCCATATCAGAAATTTTTGGGCTAGGTTGACCCCAGGTAACCCCATGGTGACCCCAGGTAACCCCATATCAGAAATTTTTGGGCTAGGTTGACCCCAGGTAACCCCATGGTGACCCCAGGTAACCCCATGGTGACCTCTAGTAACCCCATATCAGAAATTTTTGGGCTAGGTTGACCCCAGGTAACCCCATGGTGACCCCAGGTAACCCCATATCAGAAATTTTTGGGCTAGGTTGACCCCAGGTAACCCCATGGTGACCCCAGGTAACCCCATGGTGACCTGTAGTAACCCCATATCAGAAATTTTTGGGCAAGTTTGACCCCAGGTAACCCCATGGTGACCTGTAGTAACCCCATATCAGAAATTTTTGGGCTAGGTTGACCCCAGGTAACCCCATGGTGACCCCAGGTAACCCCATATCAGAAATTTTTGGGCAAGTTTGACCCCAGGTAACCCCATGGTGACCTGTAGTAACCCCATATCAGAAATTTTTGGGCTAGGTTGACCCCAGGTAACCCCATGGTGACCCCAGGTAACCCCATATCAGAAATTTTTGGGCTAGGTTGACCCCAGGTAACCCCATGGTGACCTGTAGTAACCCCATATCAGAAATTTTTGGGCTAGGTTGACCCCAGGTAATCCCATGGTGACCCCAGGTAACCCCATGGTGACCTGTAGTAACCCCATATCAGAAATTTTTGGGCTAGGTTGACCCCAGGTAACCCCATGGTGACCCCAGGTAACCCCATGGTGACCTGTAGTAACCCCATATCAGAAATTTTTGGGCTAGGTTGACCCCAGGTAACCCCATGGTGACCCCAGGTAACCCCATGGTGACCTCTAGTAACCCCATATCAGAAATTTTTGGACAGCGATGACCTCTAGTAACCCTGTGTCAGAAATTTTTGGGCAACGTTGACCCCACTCAAGGGCCACTTGGACAGCAGGCAGTTTTTTGCAAGAAAGATGAGGCAGAATTGCGTTCTTTTCAACCGTTTCTTATGAATAGCACTTCTCCAGGGTGCCCTGACTTCAGAATAGCGTTAATTTCTTCATTGATGGCTGGCTACTCTCTGTTGGTGTTTACTTTTCAGGAGGGGCTAAAAAAGCACCTCGGAGCTATTGGTTAATTTCATGGAGAAAGGGATAGTAATGATGCTTATTAGAGTGAGAAATTCTGAGAGACTAGAGAACACTGAGAGGTTCCATGTTATACCAGTAGTTTAACTGGAATTATTGTACAATCTAAGATATAATAAGAAATGAGGAGCCAGGGGCATCTGAGCTCTGACATGTTTCCTCTGTGACGCTTGGCAAGATACTAAAAAATTTCATTTGTCATTTTCCTCTCTTTCTTAAAGGGGATGAAGGTTCTTTTTCTTCTCAGGAGGGTGGTAGAAAGTTAAATTTAGTACTGTAGCATAATACTTAGATCTCTGGATAGCAGGAGCAACGCTGGTTCAAGCAAGTGGGTTTGCATGCAAAAACAGGACACCTGATTTCTAAAGGAGGCAAGGCAAGCGGCACCCTGTTTTCGTTAGCTAAAGCTGTGGTTTCCAGAGTCCCCTTGGACTGATCTAGAGCAAATACACAATTCGCATAGAGTACCCTTAAGTTTGGCCAGGCTCCATGTTTGTGTGTCTAAATTTGGCAATGGGATTATGTTGCATTATGGAAAGCAACCTCCTTTCAGCCCGAGTATTTCTATTTTAAATGAAATGGCCTGCAAACCTGAGGTAAATAACAAAACTCTCTGCAAAGCAACCTCTGAGCACCCTTTTCAGAGCCAACCTATTAATTTTTCCACTCTTTCCCAGTCATTTCTGATCTCAAAATAAGATGCTGTGCCTGGAATCCCACTGCTTAATTATTTTAGGCGGATGCAAGAGATGGGCTGCAATTAGTGTGAGGAGTGGAGTTTCCCTTCAAAAGCTCGTAGTACCAGAACACTGTTCCCATGTACGGAGAGACCGAAAGATGTGGTTTGAGGCACGATGCTGATGGTCAGAAAGGGGACACAAAATGGCATCCCTCAGCTAAAGGTGTCTGCTCCCTGAGTACTCTCAGGACCTTCTGGTTCTTCACACAAACAGAGTGCTGTGTGCTTGTGGCTTAAGCTTTTCCCACGTTAGCGAGGCCCGACCTGCTGCTGCCTGTGTGTGAGGCTGCTGGGGAGCTGCTCTGGAAGAGGCTGGTGCTTTGGTCCTCTCCACTGGCGCTGAATCAGTGCTGTTCGTGGGCGATCACTGCTTTCCAGTTTGGTTCTGGCGTGGAAGCTTGGCAGGGCACCAGTGAGAAAGGCAAACAGAAATGGGGAGTTGGACAATAACAATTATGGTGGCAAAGCCTGTTTACGTATAGTGAATCTTCCTCCTCCTCCTTCGGAGTGCTTTTAGCTTCAGGTCTGGCTGTTCTTCATGTCTGATAAAGGAGAGCAGAAGCACAGGGCTTCTTGCTGACGTATCTTGCAGTCGGGGCCTGAAAACGCCGTGACTTCTGTAACGCCGCCAGCCTCGTGTCGCTGAGTGTCCCACCATCACGTTTTGGCCAGAGGCTCTGCTCGTGTGAGATTCTGGTCGCGCTGTGTTTGCCAGGACGGCGGTGTGGTCAGCCTGCTCGGCGGGCTCGGGGGCATGGGGCTGCGTCGGAGTGCCGGGCAGGAGTTCTGGGCACTGTTCTGCAGCTGCCCTTGGTCCGGTTGCTTCTCCACCTACCTTCCTTCTGTAGGATTAACAGCTTCCAGGGAAGCTGCCTTGAGATCTGGAATGAAAAAGCGTGCAACGTGCAGGCTTCTTTACGGAGGGGCATTGCTGCTCTGAAAGCTGGGACCCAGGTCTGCCTGTCTGGTGCCTTTTTTCCTGGAATTTAGAAAGTGGGTGAGTAACAGCCAGGTGGAATGTCACAGTTCTGAGCTGCTGCCTTCTCTCTCATTTCTTCACACAAACACACGGCCTGAGTAAGTGTTCAAAGTGGTGATTTGATCCCTCAATCATTTCCTCCTGAATCTCAGTGCTGTCTACCATCTGCCAAATTGGACCAGTACTGGGTATCTGTCCCCTCGAGGGGAGCCCAGCGGTTTTGGTGTGGATTTGAAAAAGCTACGATGCTACAGAACCACAGCTCCCACGGGAGTGAGTCAGTCCCATGTCATCGGTTGGACACCTTTGGTCTCGGGCATTGGATATTCAGAAGTGAATTTGAAGGGATCATTTGGCTGTATAGATCTAAAAGTTTCAGGGACACTCAGTTGCAAGGGGTAGTTTGTCAGGAGCCATGAAAAAATCCCCCTGCTTCCCAGCAACACACAGCTGCTGGGTGCTGCTGGGAACCTTAGAGGAAGATAAACAGATGCATATACATGCGTAGAGCCAAGTCTTGAAGTTATGATTAATGGTAACTCCAATTCAGATTTGTGTATTTTTCCATCTTCTCGGGAACTTCATGGTTCATGTAGTGATTGTGAGCTCATACCTGCTTTTTTCTTTCTTTTTTTTTAAATTCTGTGTGTTGAAGACACTACCAGTTCTCAGAATAAACTGATGCATAAGTACATAATATTTTAAACAAAATAAAATTTAAAATGTAATTTTACTGTGGTCTCCTGAAAAGAAGCAGCAGGTAGTAATGACGGTTGTTTGCCCTAGGGAATCAGAATACTGGAAAAATCCGAAAGGCAAGAGGGCTGCAACAAAAACCAGGGTTCTGTCCGAATTATGTCCGAGTTCCATGTGTCACTGCAGCTTTCCAGAGCTGAAAGACAGGAAAGAGGTTTTGTCTGCCCTTCAGTCTGCTGCCTTGTCAGTCTTACGCAGTGCAGAGTGAGTCCTCGCGCGGTGCCAGGGCTCTCCCGGCCCCCCGGGAGGACAGAGGCCGCCCAGTCCGGGCAGCGGGGTGCGACCAGGCTGTCTCTGTCCCGAATTCCGCCGCTGATCTGCTGCGTGAGTTTGGGTGAGTCATTTCCTTTCATGTTGTATGGCTCCCTCCTGCTCCTGCCTGGGCAGACTACGGACTTTGCCTTCGAGAAGCTGCCTGGGCTGTGTATAAAGCCTGCCTGTGTGGAGAGAATAAACACAAGTGTGATGCCCCCAGGAAAAAGACCCTTGCAAACATGAATGAGGAACCAGAAAAAAACATGTAAGTGTTTTTAGGTTGTCTGTTGTTAAAGACATTTTAATTGAAACAATCATGGCAAGCTACTTAAAATTTTGTGTTTTTTCAGCTAAACCCAATTCTCTATTTTTATAGAGAATTGGTGCTCCAGATTTCCCTTTTTACGTGCATTGGTGTGTTTCAAAGATATTAAACTTCAGAGAAAACTGTAATTTACACCTGCTTTGTGGATATCAGTGAGGTGCTTCTTTATGTCTCTGTTTCCGTTCCTGATTTGCTTGCTGTTGTTGTTTTCCCATTTCTCATTGCTCGGTGTTTTTTTAGGGTGAGGACTTGGATTCTGTACGTGCCTTCTCTGTCACAAAGGGATCTGATAGTGGTTGGTGCCTGTGAATATCACGAAATAGAATACTAATTTTGATACTTGATAGCTGAGAACATCCTGGCTACACGTGTGGAATTCTGTTTCTGTGGCTGCCCTAGATGTAAGATGACAGCCCACTGTCACTGTCATCGAATGGCACCACTCCTTTAGCTGCAGTAGGAGGCACTGCTGTGGTGCAGGGGACCGTAGATATAAACCCTGATGAAGATTTGTGAACTAAAAATGAGTTCCAAAGAAAGTAATAGAGGAGATAGAGGCTTGTACTCAAGTGTTCCCTTGATCAGGTACCCTAGACAAAGTCTTTGCCTGCTGAGATGGAGCGGGTTGTGTTTGAATGAAATACCATTAAAAAACCCCCAAACAACCAAAACCCAACAAAACCACCACCTCAGTGAGAACACTGATTTATCTGTTGGGATTTAACCAACGTAACACTTAGCTTAACTGCATCTGATTCAGGTGCTTATTTGGAACAATATGGAATTTGATGCTGCTTCAAAAGAACTCTTTTTACTCTCAGAAATATTTTTTTTACAGGGTTGTGACAGTGATTTTCGTGGGTTATGAGTGACATGATACGTTGTATGAATAGGCAAATCTGTCTGGCAGCAGAAAGCCCATCTGGTGAAGCACAGCTATGTGGGATCTACAGAAAAAAGACAAGGTGAAGAGAAGGAGACTCCATTCTCTTTTCTTTTAATGAAAAGCATAACCAAATTTCACCATTACCTAAAGCTCTCTCGTGGTGGGATTAACGATCTGATGGGTATTTGTGGAACACGAGGTTTTCTTTGGAGGATTCTTAGCAGGTGTAAACTGACATAGGTCCATGGTAGTTACCATAAGCTGGCTGGTTTATACCTGATAAGTATCTGCCTCTGATGAATTTTTGGGCACACAAATCCATTTGGTTTTTCTCCCCGTACTGAACCCACCTTTTTGGATTTCACGTTGTGGAAAAATCACCAAACCACATTTTTATCTTGGAAAAATAACCTTCAGGCTACAGTCTGGAAAAAAAAAAAAAAGAAATCTGTGTTGGTTTCCTGGACAATTTCTCTGTTTTTGTAACTGGTTTCTATTAACGGTTTTGAGATGAATCCCAGGAATCCGAAGCTGACTGCTTTCCAACAAAAAGGGGGTGTTTAAATATAGTGCCATCCAAAGACGCTGGACAACAGGAGCCATGGAGCTGCAGAGACGCCTTACGGCAAAAGATGCAGAGTGCTCTGACCTGCTGCGAGGACAGCAGTGCTGGGAGAACATGCAGGCACACACGTGCCCACCTATTTGTGGATTCAGCAAGAGAGCAGTCTGCTTGGATGCTACAGTTCAGCTCCTCATTTGTGCATCTTGGTCTCTGCTGGGCAAGCTGCAAAGCTCAGTGCATCAAGCAGAAGATCAAAAACCTCGTAAGATTCCGTTTAACTAAATAGCTTGCATACGTGGACATTCACATTGATTAATTATGCTCCAGTGCCTTTGGCACATAGGGAAATAGAGCTTTCCAGCTGGAGATGCAAGACAGAGAAGCTGAGGAGTTGCCAGGAAAGGGCAGCCCCTGGAGAACAGTCACTGTGCCGGGGCAGCCCTCTTGTTTTGCTTCAGGAGTGCTTGGGCATGGCGTAGCTTGGACCATTGCAGTGACCACCACTGTGGGGTGGTTTGGGGGACTTCTCCTTTTCCTTTGCTGGAAACGGGTTGTCCCGGGGGTATCATTAACTGCTGCCATGATCTGTTGTTTGGTACGTGCCTCGAGTAAAAGGTGTCGGAGATCTGCCCCCCTCATACACTGGGCACGTGTATGTGCCTCAGCTCTGGCTTGGGGACTGCATCACGGCAGTGAAAAAGCAGAAAAACATCTGGCCAGACCCTCGACTTGTCATTCTGAATGTGCTCTGCAGATCAGGGGCTTTAGCATTTATGGCTCGGGAACAAACACTGTAATGCTGGGTTAGTAAGAGGTCTGCGGCCTGGTGCTGCGCTGGAATAATGACAGGCTTCACTTGGCAGCCCTGTTATTGTGGTTGGGTTTCAGTTTTGTCCTTTTAGTTCACAGCTCCTGCTGCAAGTTGGATTATTTCAGGCTTGCTTATGGAATTCATTGCAGCTGAAAGATTTATTTTAATGAAAGCTTTGCGACCAAGTGAAGCCTCCCGGGAAGCGCGTACCCTCTGGTAGTTCACATGGCTCTGTGTCGCGTTGCTCTTCTCCATCAGCAGCCAGCTCTGAAGGCTCCCCTGACCACACCAGACCTTTCTGAGAAAGGGGGAGTGAATATGGGTGCGTATTTATCCCTCTGGGCGTTACAGGTCGATCACACTGCTGGCATGATGTGGGTGAGCTGAGCAATTCCCACTAGTAGATAAATGGTGGCAGCTGCGGTACCCCTGCCTTTCTGTCTCTTGCTGTTTCCATGCAAAGCTCCATTTCTGCTTATGTTTTTGGCTTTGCAGGATCCTTCCTACCTTTGCCACTGCATAGCTGTCAATTAGCACTCTACTCCCAAGCTGTGGCATTCCCTGCTGCTTTTAGTTTGAGGAATTATCCTTGCTTCTGCTCCTGGGTGGGTATTTTCTCATTTCCTTTGATCATGGCGGAGTACTGCGGGTCCTGTATTTAAAGAAGATCTGAAGAAGTTGTTGGTAATAAGCATGGAGTGTTGGCAAATGCTGTACATACGGCCTTGTACTGTAGTTTGAGTCTTTGTGTCAACAGAGCATTAATCCTGGCATTCCTTTTTAGTCCATTACGTGTATTTATAGCTGAGAAAATGGGGCGGAAGTGGCCACTTCCTCTCCTGCTTCCCAGGGCTAATGGTTCTCAAAGCTGCGGTGAAAGGATGGAGGGTACCTCTTGGCATCAGACCTTCTTCCCCGTCTGAGACTTGCTCAGTTGCTCTAGACTGGTGGTCTTCAGCTTTATTGGGAGGTCTTTCAGTGCAGCCTGCAGCCGTGGAAAACAAAAATATTAAAATGGAAGAGGTCGGGAAGAGGGAACTTCCTGGCAGACACAGCTTGCCCATTATTGTTTCCCACAAGCCAATTAATCTCGTGACCCCTGCGCTGTCTTTGGGCAGGGCTTTTTCCCACCTGAGGCACCAGCGTTTTGTAGCTGAAATAGGGATGCAGTATCTATTTCATATTGCTGTATATTTGATATCTGAAATAGAGGTGTCTGGGAGCGAGGGAGGAGAAGGGCTAGGGAATGCTGGTCAGGCCAGCCTCTGTGGAGAATCCAGTCAAAAATTCAGCTCCTGACCAGGCAAAGCGTTGACCCAGCTGCCCTTCCAGGATCCCTTTGGGCTAGCAAAGCTGTAGGGAGACAGGGCTGACTAGAGACTGTGTGGAATTAGTGAAGAAAAGGCAAAGATCTGTGAAACAGATCCCTTTGCTCCTCTCAGCGTGAACCCCGGAGAAGCTGTTGCTCTCTCCTTGCAGTGGGTGATTTGCTTTAGGAGCCTTCAGTGGGTTCAGCCTGAACTTGGCTGCTTTCAGTCAGGAAATAGCCGGTTCGTGACAGCAGCAACCACAGCAATCTGCATCCATCCCAGAAGTCATGCAGGGAACAGCCGGTAACCTCTGCGGTGCCAAAGCTAGGAGGCAGAAAGGTGGAAGAGCAACCTGGAATTGCAGCCCGGAAGGTTCTGCCTGCGGTTGGGAGAAACCGAGGGAAGCAGAGGGAGCTGTATGTGCTGTCTGCGCAAAGGGAACGGCTTCTTGCCTCCCGGCCAGACGTTTTGCAGCCTCTGCTGACGCAGCTGAAGAGCAGGCTGTCGGAGTGGAGCCCTTCGCCTGGCTCCCTGGCCTGACAGAGGCGGTGGCAGAGGCGGCAGAGGCGGGCAGCACCTCAGCCTTGGCTTGGTTGTGATGCCCGAGAGCGCGGCAGCGGGTCGTCGGTTTAGGGACGTGGCGCAGCAGGAACCTCTGCTGCACGTAGGTGGTTGTGGGGTTGGACCAAGGCAAGTACCTGAGGCTTGCAGAGCCCAGCCTGTGGCCTTGCGTTGGGGTTACGACTGGGCTGGCCCTGTGAACACGCCGGCGGCTGGCACAGCTCAGCTGGGGAGTGTGGGAACTTGGCCCGTGAGCCACTGTCTGTGTCTCACCGCCCACAAACTGCCCTGCTTCATACGAGCGACAGGGTTGAAGTCTGCGGTGAAGGTTGGTGGGGTTCTTACCTGAAGAGAATTGTAGAACTTTTCAGTAGAAACAAACCAGCACTTGTCTGGATCCGTTTTGGCCAGAAGACCTGCTGGAGTTAGCAGTAGGCTTTTTTAATGGTCAAATTATTTAATAATAATAGCTCTAGTTTCTTGGAATTTCTTTAGAAGTGTCTGGTTCTGTCTGCTGCTGGAGACCGGATCCTGGACTAGATGAAGTTCTGATCTGATTTAGTCTCAATGTTTCCAAAGTTTCCCTTGTTGCAGAGTATCATTGTTTAAATGTTTATTTAGTTTTTTGTTATAATTATGCCACCTTCTGTTTAAATGTTTATTTAGTTTTTTGTTATAATTATGCCACCTGCTTTCCTGAAACACAGCCCCCGCTGGGGTAGAGGAAATCTATCTTCTGGTATACTGGATGGTACAGAAAAATCTCAGAAGGAAGAATTCAAGTGGGGCATTACGTTTATCTCCGTGGTCTGCCATGGCAAGGCTACTGGCTGGTATTTCTAAGCTCTCCTACAAGAGTCCTACATATATTTAGCTCTGTTCTACAGATGGACATTTAAGAACGATAAGTTTTAATTTTTCTCAACATTTTCCACTTGATGATGAATTTGATTGTGCTGTTAAATCCACTAAACACTATTAAACATAAACATTAATAATCTAACAGCAGAATGCAAGCCAACAGAAAGATTTACCGTATCTTATTTTTTAACATGTACTGGCAGCGGCTGTATTATTTCCCAGCTTCATGCTCGTGTAATTTTCCTGCAGGTCTTGTATGAAAAGACTCCGGGCTGATTCAGTCACCTGCATGGATTGGGCAGTTAGACCTGCACAAGGCCAGATTCAGGTGGAGCCATCTCCAAGTCTAGAGCAACGTTTACGCCTTTTACACTCACATCTGAAGGCGCTTTATGGAGCAGGGTGTTGAGTACTCTGACTCCACGTCTTTTACCAGCTTGTTCCGCTTGAAAATAAAATAATTTTTTCCACTGTAAATGAATTGCTTTTTTCAGAGCTCAGGTTGATGTGGAAGAGAAATGTCTTGGCACTCAGAGTCAGCAGAGGAGACGGACTTAAACCAGTTTAGGGCCTGTGCTGAAGGGTTCAGCCAGCAGCCTGGTTAAGCTGTTCCCACGCCCTGTGAAGGTCGCTGCCCGCTTCAGGTTAGTCTGGTAAAAGTTGCAGTTTTTGAATGGTGGCAGGAGGGCACGATTTCATTCCACGGTTGGTTAGCCCTGCCATTTCAAGGAGTCTGTCCCCTCTGAACATCCCACGGCATCGAAAGAAGCAAAATCCCCTGAACTGAAAAAAAGATGACTGGCTCTGGTCTGCAGATGCAAACTAAGGTGATCTGAATTTTAACTGGTCTGTGAGTGTACACACATGCAGGGTAGATTTTCTTTTGCGAAGCAGTGCTTGGAGTTGAAGAATTTACTGCTTCTTTCTCTGCTGTTTGTCATGGAGTGTTGTTTTCAGTAGCTGACGGCGTTAATACTCCTCGTCATTGTGGGGCACAGGGAAGTGGGTTATATAAACACAGTTAAATACATCAGTGGAGGCTTTAGAAACTGGCTAATGTGATCCAAGTCTTTCCCTTGAGCAGAGACTGCTGACGATTCAGTCGGTGCTTGCCGTGGTTGCTGCGTCTTGGTGCTGGTGTTGCCTGGTGAGTACGGGGAGCAGAGCAGCCGTGTGCCGGGGCTGCGGTGGTTCAGGCTACTGCAGCGGGATGGCCGTTCGGGTGCCAGCCAGGCGGCCGCTAGCACGGTGCAGCTCTCGGATGGAGGGCTGAAAGCCGAAGTTCTAAATCTGACCCAGCTTTCCATGTTCTGACTTCTGCAGTAGGGAAATCTGTTCCCTACGTTGCAGTATTCTGGGGCTCTTAGTTGCTTTCTAGGCTCCTTTGCCTGCACTGCCCTAAGCTCCCACATATTCAGTCCTTGTCACTATTACCCTTTTGCTGAGATAGCTGCTATTAAGGCCTTGCTTACAAATCACAGGACAGAGTAAATACTGTTTTCTAGGTTGTCTTCTGAGACTGGAGCTTGAAGTAAAACCATATGAGGAGACAAAGATCAAAAAACCACTGAAGGCAACAGAATAAATCCAGTCTGAAGCAGACAGCTGGATGGGTGTCAAACAAAGGACGGAGCAGCTGGCTCAAGTGAAGCACAAGGAAAATTAGTTCCATCCCTAGGGGGAGGGAGAAGGATTGTTTCGTGAGCCCTGAGCTGTGTGGGACCAACTTCACCCGATAAAACTTCTACATCAAAGTCAGGGGCAGATCAGAAGGTCCCAGAGGGAGGGGAAAGAAAAGAGTGGGTGTTAGCAGTGCTGGTGCAGAAAGCGTTAGGGAAAGGAAGGAGGTGGAGTGTGAGTGGAGGGGGAGAGCGGAGTGGGGAGGTGGGGAGCTGGAAGTCGTAGGTGGAGTGATTCTGCAGACTGTGAGCTGCTGTCCACAGCTTTCTGGATGTAAATTGATGAGGTCATAGTGTTTTCCAGTTAAAAAAAAAAGTTTTAAAAAAAGGCTTCAACTTGTTTTTCAAGAGAGACGAAAACACAGAGAAGCTGAAGAAATGGAGCAACTAGCAAAACTCCTTCTGTGGCAGATTTTGCTTCAGCAAAGTAAGCTCCTAGCTGATCGGCATGATGTTACTTGTTTTTATTTCACTGCAGAGGACGGGGCTGGAGGCTAGCTAGAAGATTTTGAGCTGTTATCTTTGTAAGATTTTGTTCCGATTCCTCAGTTAGCTGTGTTTTTGTCGGGGGGCGGGGGGAATCGTGGATTTCTTGTGCTTTTTGTCGAGGGAAGGAGAGAGAATGGAGAAATGTTTGAGGTTATTTAAGCGGTGCTCCGTTCCGCATGTTTGTGCAATCTTTTTCCCTCTCAGTTACCTTGATCTGCAAATTCAAAAAACAATAAGCTTGAATGTGAGTACAGTAGAGCTTGCATAGTTAGATTTACATGATCCCAGGTTATTTTATACTTTTGAAGATGCAGAAACAGCTGGTATGCGTTTGTGTGTTCAGGATGGAGGAAAAAGTGTTTTGTGGTTTGTCTTTTTTTTTTTTTTCCTGTGGGCAGAAAGACAGAGACATAGGAATTCATTTTTGTGTGAGGTGCAAGAAAGGGGTGAGGACAAGTCTGAGCTTACGATAACAGAATGGCTTGTACCTTTTCTGTGATCAGAGTCTTCTGTAAGAGCTGAAAGCAGATTCAGGGTCCTGAGAGGCTGGCCCTGAGCTGAACAGAGAAACGCCAGTGAGGCTTGGATGGCAGGAGATGATTTGAGGTTAATTGCAAAACGCCAGCAAATCCACACTTCCATCACTTTGCACCTGTGAGCAAGGACCAAGTACAGCTCTAAGAACAGCACAGGGAGACTTCCTTCAGGGTGCTGACAGTAGGGAGGGAGGGGCACAAGGTTTTTGGGGACCAGTGACCCCCCTGCTCTTCTCAGCCCTGTTAATGAAGGGCTGTGGCCAGCCACCCGAGCCTCTTGGAATTCCTCAGTACGTAGATGGGGTGAGCTCAAGAGCTCTCAGTTTGGTCCATAATTAATCTAATTTCCGTGCCACCACATCATCCCCAGTTTTGCAATGCCTCAAGGCAAGTTTTAGGAATCGGCAACATACGGGATCAGTCACAGGGACAGAAGGGTTAAAGTGGCTCAGAAAATGTGTGTATGGGGGTGGCTTAAGCCTGGAGAAGGAGGAGAGGCCACATACTGTGCTTCAGAAGCACTAACTGGTTTAGCATGTTGGCAGAGCTTGGGGAGCACCCCGGGCAGGAATAGCAGGTTGGGTTGCTGTGGGAGCAGTAGAGGCAACAGCATCCCCCCTGAGGAGGGATGATCTCCAGCAGGCTTTTTTTCAGGTGTATTTTGGAGAGAGAACTGTCCGTATGCCAGGCAGCCCTGGTGCCCGAGTCCTGCCGTCCCCACACAGATCGGGTTATAACATGAG
Organism: Opisthocomus hoazin; assembly: GCF_030867145.1. Classification (NCBI taxonomy): domain Eukaryota; kingdom Metazoa; phylum Chordata; class Aves; order Opisthocomiformes; family Opisthocomidae; genus Opisthocomus; species Opisthocomus hoazin. The sequence goes on along the minus strand of NC_134429.1, from coordinate 19,176,422 downwards.
GGGAGAAGGGAGGAAATCAGTGCCGTTCCGTATTTGCTGAGATGATCCCTTCTGGAGAGGAACCACACCCTCAAGCGTTAATGTCTCGCAAGGAGGAAGAGCACTGTGTTTGGAATGGCTCCGCAAACCATTCTGCGGGCCTAGAGCCAGCGTGAAGTACACGAAGCAGAGCAGGGCTGACAAAGCTGGGTGAATATCTGAACGGTCAGTGAGAAAGCTCAGCAAATCTGTGCGGGATCCTGCTTGTGCAGCGGCCAAGGTGGCGATTGGTCTCTTGGGCAGACAGAAGGCCTCTTCCCTTCTGCTGAGGCAGCACATTCTTGCTTTTTGCTGATGTGTGGGCACGTTCCTACCTGTAGTGAGGTGCTGGAATTGTTGGGACTAGACGGGTGGTTAAGGGCTCTCCAGTCCTGACGTCCTTTTTGAAAGCAGAAGTCTCTGCTGTTGAGAAAATTGTCCCAGGAACCCTTTAAAAATAAACAAGCAGAGAGACTTGGATAAAAGCCCGGTTCAAAGCCTGGCTTGACCGTCAGTTGGCTTTGTAATGGAAGCCTTGTCTTACTGAAAAGCTTAGCCTTGCGGTCCCCTGGCAGTGGGGGCAGGTGGTGAACGGGAGATGTCTAAGTGGAACGGTGGTGCTCACTATCTCCCTCCTTTGCCTCTTCGAGATGGGCCCAGATGTTATTCCTGGCTACTGGTCAGTGGGTTTAAAAAAATGGCTACCAGAAGTGAGCTGAGCTCCTTTGTGTCGCTGTCCCCTTGATGTTACTGCATCGTAAGCCTCTTAGACGCCGGGTCAGCTCCCAAAAGAGCACTGCCATTCCCCAAAAGTATTTGGAAATATCTTGGTAGCACAGGCTGCTGTTTTTGCAACAATTGTGTAATGACTCTACCAAGACCGTTAAATCCCCTGCATAGACAATGGGGTTTGTGGGAGAAATAAGGAATTTGACACATGCAGATTTTGTGAAGAACACATCCTTTCTCTAGGACTAGACCATCATCCGTGTCCCAAACGTGAAGGTGATGTCGCTTCCCTTTCCAAAAGAGAAAAAGAGGCTGAGACAGACCAGGAGATACTAGAGAAGGTGTGCAAAGGAATAATGCGCTGAGCTTGCTCAGGCGAGCGGAGTGTCGACCTCACAGACTGTTGTTTCAACCCTCACACTGGGTGGGCTCAAAGAAGCATGGAATGGTTTGGGTTGGAAGGGAACTTGGAGATCATCTCATTGCAACCCCCCTGCCATGGGCAGGGACACCTGCCACTGGACCAGGTTTCTCCAAGCCCCGTCCAACCTGGCCTTGAACCCTGCCAGGGAGGGGGCAGCCCCAGCTTCTCTGGGCAGCCTGGGCCAGGGCCTCACCACCCTCAGGGTAAAGACTTTCTTACATCAAATCTAAATCTCCCCTCTTTCGCTTTAAAGCCGTTACCGCCTGTCCTACCACTACATGCCCTTCTGGAAAGTCCCTCTTCAGCCTTCTCACAGACCCCTTCAGGCACTGGCAGCTGCTCTGAGGTCTCCCCGCAGCCTTCTCTTCTCCAGGCTGAACAGCCCCAGCTCTCTCAGCCTGTCCTCACGGAAGAGGGGTTCCAGCCCTCGGATCATTGCTGTGACCTCCCCTGGCCCCACTCCAACAGTTACGACACTCATTTCTCCAGTGACTCAGCTCTGCTGAGAGGGACTTGGGGGCACTGATAGACGAAAGGCTGGACATGAGCCAGCAATGTGCGCTGGCAGCCCAGAGGGCCAACCATGAGGGCTGCATCAAGAGAAGCGTGGCCAGCAGGTCAAGAGAGGTGATTCTGCCCCTCTACTCTGCTCTGGTGAGACCCCACCTGGAGTACTGCATTCAGCTCTGGAGCCCTCAGCACAAGAAGGACATGGAACTGCTGGAGTGGGTCCAAAGGAGGGCTACAAAAATGATCCGAGGGCTGGAGCACCTCTCCTGTGAGGACAGGCTGAGAGAGTTGGGCTTGTTCAGCCTGGAGAAGAGAAAGCTGCGGGGAGACCTGATTGCAGCCTTTCAGTACTTAAAGGGAGCCTACAGGAAAGATGGGGACAATCTGTTTAGTAGAGACAGCAGTGACAGGACGAGGGGTGATGGTTTTAAACTAAAACAGGGTAGGTTTAGGCTGGATATAAGGAAGAAATTCTTTACAATGAGGGTGGTGAAACACTGGAATGGGTTGCCCAGAGAGGTGGTGGAGGCCCCATCCCTGGAAACCTTCAAGCCCAGGTTGGACAGGGCTCTGAGCAACCTGATCTAGTTAGCGGTGTCCCTGCTTGCTGCGGGGGGGTTGGACTAGATGACCTCTAGGGGTCCCTTCCAACCCAAAACTTTCTATGATTCTATGATTCTATGACTTCTTAGATTGCTTGCTTTCCTGCCCACCGCTACAGTCTGGGCTTCAGGGATGGCATTGCCTGGTTGCCCTGCTGCTGTCAATGGCAAGGCTCTTCCCGAGTTCAGCAGAAGTGCTGCCGTTAGAGCTGGTGTTGCCCCGTCCCATGGAGCGTGTGTGCCACTTGGCACTCGGGCTACCACTTGCGGTGTTTGCAGTTCCCTTTTCTGCTCTTGCAGTCTTTCATCCTCCAGTGTGAGACAGGGCCTCAGTGGTTTCATCAGCACATGGATCGACCTGTGACACAGACCCTCTGCCAGCAGCCGTCTCCAGGGGCAGAGAAGCGGTGGTATGGTTCAGGCAGGACTCAAGGGGCAGTTTTCTGTTTGGACTGCTCCAAGGACACCGCCCAGAGAGCTCCGAGTACGTAAGATGTCTTTCAGAGCTTGAGGCTTTTACTTCTAGTTTGCCTGCAGTTTTTGTGGCTGAATTCTTTACTTGAAAAAGTGGATGGGATTCAAGAAGTAAGAGCTGGCTCTGCCTTTTACAAGGGATTAGGAAACACTTTTGCAGGCTACTTTCCTCTTCCTGCGTTGTGGGACCAGTAGAATACTTGTGGGATCCTACGGAGAGGCATGCCGAGCCTGCACAGAACACGTCAGGGGACAGCATATGGATGTCTTTTTCTTGGTTTTTCATGGGTACATCACACAGAGAGAGGTCAAAGTGATTATCCATCACGTGGAATTTGAAATTTTAAAATGAAAATTACAGTGAGTTCTTGTGACAACTATTAAGGTATTGGTGGTTTTGAAGCCCCAGGTCCTGGAGTCCTGTGATTGCAAAAGCCTGAGCTTTCGCTAGGTGTGTAAATACTCCTTGACTTCACAGTTGCAAATGGGGAAGTGTGACTCACCAAAATAACTGCTTCCAGTTTACCTCAGTCCTCTAGTTCTATACCTTTGTTGGGTTGTGGGTATATCTCTGCCTTTGTTCAGTAGCTCTGTGTTATACAAACAATAACTTTAAAAAGCGTGGCTGGGGGACATGCCTTGTTTGCTCTGCTTGTCTCACGTAGCAGAGCTAGGTCGCATAGCAGAGGGAGGAAGCTGAAAAGAGAAAAAGGCTTATTGCTTCTTTAACTGCCGCTCTATGTCCAGGTTATTGAAGGTCAGTTGTTTTAAATTCCATTTTCTCCAGGCATGCAAGAGATCAAAGACATTCCAGATTCCTGAGATTTCTAAGTGATCTCATTTACAGCCATCTCAAATAAGTCTGAGTCTTATCCATGACTTGATGCACGTGTGCAGATTTCCAGCATTGCTGGGGAATCGGAACAAATCAGTTCTTCCTTCTTTGTCTTGTGGAGTTCCCACATCTCTTGTAAAGACTCGTGCTTGCTTTCCCTTCTAGAACTTTGCTTGTTGGCTGCTTTGAGATTTGCACCTACCACTCTGAGACTCTCAGTGATGCCCTAGGGCAGGCTTCAGACCCAAAGCTTCTGCCCAGAATCTGTGTACGCGCAGGTGGGTGTGCGCAGACCAGCAGTGAAAAATCCTTCCTCTTCCGTGTCTCGACTCGGTGCTGAACCCCACCACGCTACTTAACTGTGCCTTCATCTCGGGTGGGTTTTGTTCTAGTGCCCAATGGCACTGTAACCCCGGGCCGTTCTGCTTTGCGTGGCATCACTCAGCACGTCGAAATAGCAGTATGGTAAAATGCAGGCAAGGCATCGGCAGCCTCTTCCCCATTCCCAGCAGCAGCCAACATCTCCTGGGCACCGAGGGGCAGACCTAGAAAGACCCTGGAGTGCAATTGTCAAGTAAACGAGGGTGCTCCTGCCCTGGTTCTTAGGGAGCTGCCAGCAGAAGCTTTGGCAGTGGACGGAGACGGAAGCTGTGAAAACCCACAAGATGTAGGCTTTTCTTATCTGAAAGCTGTTACATTCAGACAGCTTCACCGCTTCCATGTTTTACAGGGAGTTGAGTTTGGAAGCGTGCTGGAGCAATGCGTGTAGCTGGCTGAGAGGGCTCCAGCAGCCAGCCTGGCAAAAGGGCCCAGTGGCTGGGACAGAGTCAGGGCCTGGGTGGTCCTCACCATCCCTGTAGGGCCAGCTCCGAGCTACAAACCCAGGGGTCAGTGCTGGTGTTGGTTTGGGGCTGCGACAGGCTGCGGAGCAGAGCATGCTGGAAAGCTTCGGTGGATACTTTTGTCAGTTGTTAGATTTTATGGCGCTGCATTTGGGCTCGATGTTTTTTACATTAACTTGCAAGAGGAAAGGAGAAAAGTAAATGCATTCCTCTTGCTGAGCCAGGAGAGGATGTTTCTGGAGCACCAAATCGATTTGCTGTTAATGAGCAGTAGTGCAAGACTCGGGAGGCGGTGGCTGTGCGGCCAGCCAGCTCACGGACACCGCTCCCGAGCACGCACGTCGTCGTGACGTTGGGATGCCGTGTCCGTGGGCCACAGGGCAAAGACCTCCAGGGCAGGCACGGGGGCATTGCGCTGTCACACTGGTACAAGCGATGCTGTTGTGCTGAGAGCTGGCTGTCCTGGCCAGCTGATTTGGAGAAGGCTGATTTAGTGCTGTGAAAGAGCTTTGCATCATTCCTGTGTTGGTCTAAGCTAAACCGAAGTCCTGGCTTCCAGAAGCAGAAATATGGAAATATGATGTCTTGTGTATGATGTATCTTGCTTCTGTCCAGGGCAGCACAGACTTTGTGCGAGGTGTTGTTTTGTTCTGGTTTTTTTTGTGATGCTGAGATTATAAATGTAAAAAAATAACTTACATTTGGAGTATGTGAACTGGCAGTTCAACAGACAGTGCTGCTCATTTTTGTTCTCTGGGGTCACTGCCCAGTGTTCTGTGATAGGAAAAGGAAAGGAAACGGGGTTTACTCTCAGCCCATGCACTGGGGGTGTGGTTAAAATAGCCCCAGTCTGGAATTAATTTATTCCCTTCTGAAATGCATAAGTTTGAGGGCTGGGAAAAAAAAATACAGCCTTTGTCTGGAGGACATTGTGCCTACGACATTAGCAGGACAAAACATCTAATGATCTTGCTGGAACCCAGTTGGGCTTGACTGTTCAGAGATGAATGATGTCGTTGTGTTAGGAATCTGAATCACGCTCTCAAAGCATGATGCCAGGAGACCTCGTAGACCCCTCCTACACAAAAAACAGGAGGGACTGGACCAGAGAAATGCAGAAACAGAGGCATTAGTTCATTTCTTGCAAAGTTCTTCCTGCGTAGATCAGAGTCATGTGAGTTGGAGAGAGTTGCAGTTGGATCCAGAGCATTATGGAATTATCTGTGCAGACCAGGAATGTGAGCAGGAGAGACTCGGGGCACATGGTCCCAAAGCCAGGATGTGTTTGCTCATCGGAGTGCTGACAGCAGCGTGTGTCATGAGCGTGAAGCAGAACAGCCAAGTCACCGCACTCCTCGTTTGACAGGTAGACTCAGCATCCTGCAGAGTTACAGAGTTCCCTCAACGCATTAACCCCACCATCCATTTTACAGGAGGTTGATTTGGTGTCTTGGAGATGACAGTTATCTTTTGGCCCTCAATCTAGTGCAGCAGCAGCGTGGATCCGCTTCCCTCTGCGTGGGCAGCTCTGACCCCCAGCAAGTGAACTGGGGTCACCGCTGTCTCCAGGTCTGTTCAGGCCTTTGCCTTAGCAGAGAAAGTTGACCGAGGTGTGGGTGTCTGCTGGGGAAGAGGTGGAAGTGAAACTGTCACACTCATTTCACAATGGTCAAACAGCACAAAAAAGAGCTTGGTTTTAACTGGTCACATCTGGGTAGTACCCCTCTGCTCCATGGTGGTGAGACCCCCTGGGAGTCCTGCATCCAGCTCTGGAGCCCTCAGCACAGGACAGACCGGGACCTGTTGGAGTGTGGCTGGAGGAGGCCCCAGCAATGATCCGAGGGCTGGAACCCCTCTGCTGGGAGGAAAGGCTGGGAGAGCTGGGGCTGTTCAGCCTGGGGAAGAGAAGGCTCCGGGGACACCTTAGAGCAGCTGCCAGTGCCTGGAGGGGCTGCGAGAGAGCTGGAGAGGGACTTTTTGATGGAGCCTGTTAAGATAGGACAAGGGGTTATGGTTTTAAACTAAAATAAGGTAGATTCAGACTAGATACAAGGAAGAAATTTTCTTACGATGAGGGTGGTGAAGCCCTGACACAGGTTGCCCAGAGAGGTGGTCGATGCCCCATCCCTGGAAGCATTCTCAGCCAAGTTGGATGGGGCTTTGAGCAACCTGGTCTGGTTGAAGATGTTCCTGCAGGTTGCAGGGGGGTTGGACGGAATGGCCTCTAAAGGTCCCTTCTGACCCAAACTATTCCATGATTCTGTGAGTCTGAGCTGTTCTTGCCCTGCTGTTCCTGCTGGTGCCTTGTTATTTATGCAGGACCAATGTCAGATCCTAAGATAATGCTGGTTCCTCCCTTCCCCTGCCTGCTCCTGCCTCCTTGGGTTCTTGTTTTTGTATTTTCCTCTTGAGCAGAAGAGACCTTTCAGACAGTTTTAGTGGGTGATGCATTGACAGATAGCTTTGCTGTAACGTTTGAGTAATGTGGTGGAAAAAAACTCTGTGGCTGTAGATGGTAGGAAATAAAGACTTGGACTGTATGAAATTCAATTGCAGGCTGAGCATGTCCCATGTTGCTCTTCAGTTTGAGTTTGTTGGGTCAGGCATTGTCTTTTGCTGTAAGTGCAGTGTCTGCTGCTGCATGGACCAACCAAGGTCTAAGCCTCTGGGCTGAACCACGATACCCATGTTAAAGAAATATATTAACAGAGAAGGGAGGAATAGGTGGAATAGGAACAGAGGAGGTGGCTGCTGAATATAAGTGTATTTATAATTTTTTTCTTCCTTTTGTTGTCAGTAACACTCTTTTTTTTTTTTTTTTTTCCTGCTTTGACAGGTTCTGTTTATTCATATTCAGGTGAGTGACATCTTTGTAACCTGCCTTTGTGATGGTGAGAAGAAATGAGAGGGACCCTGATTCCATGACATGCAGTGGGGCTTTCGTTGCTGATTCCATAGGCACGAGCCATGCATCCCATGAACTAGTGTCTCTAAACTTTGATTAAACGGGGGGTTAGTTTCAGGAAGGGTAGGTAGAACAGGTCAAACCTACGCTCCTGATGACAGACATCATAGACATTGCTTTCACTGAATGAAATCAGTGTTTTTATTGTATTTCTCCATGAGAGAGCACTTGAAAGTGACTTTATTTTGGGTGGAAGTTGTGCAGAGATTCTAGGACAGGTCTAAGTCCTACCCCTAGTGTCGTAACTCTGTTTTTTGCTCTTTGCTCCTGGCTCTCAGTCCCAGCTGATGCCTCAAACCCCGACAGTGTTGTGGTGTCAGTGTCAAATATCAGTGCTACGTTGGGGTCGCAGGCTGTCCTGCCCTGCAAGAGTTACCGCATGGTGTGGACCCAGGATCGTCTGAATGACCGCCAGCGTGTAGTCCACTGGGATGTGTACCGCAGCTACTACGGAGATAACAAGATGGAGAGGCTCTGTGACATGTACTCAGCTGGGGATCAGCGTGTGTACAGCCCCTACAACCAAAGGAGGATATTCATGCCCCAGAATGCATTTACAGACGGCAACTTCTCCTTGGTGATCAAAGGTACTAAACAGCATCTTTTCTCCCTGTGCTATCTGCAGAATGGAGGGTTCATCACTAAATTAACTTTGTGTTTTTCAGGGAAAATGGCTGTTTTACAGAGCATTTTCTACAAATAAATATCAATCTCAGGAGGTTAATGAGGTTCTCTGAAGCACTGGCAATAGTGTTTTATTTCCTTTTGAAACAGTCCCATGTTAAAAGAGAGCTGGTAACAACTCATTGCCTGAAAGGCACTTGGGCTTCTTGTGGACCTTTGACTGTATTTCAGTTCCTGAACTATAAACCCAAGATTGTCATTCTTCATATGCCTCCTCTTAGCTAAACTTAAATTGTTTTTCTCTTTCCATTGTTAATATAAACATGTTCCACACAAGAGCAAATAAACTGTTAGGTGAGGTGATTCTTCCCTGTTCAGCCCACCTTGGTGATAAGGATGGGTTAGAACTGGGTCGTGTGAAGGCCCTTTTGCATCTGTCCAAGTATTTTGGAAACAGTATAAATGACAAAAGTAATCATCATCTCAGCATAAAACATTCATCTTCCCCTCTCTTTCCTGTTCTACTAGATGTTGCAGAGAGTGATGAAGGCACATATTCTTGTAATCTTCACCATCACTACTGCCACTTATACGAAACTGTGAAAGTCCAACTAGCTGTCACCAAGAAAGGTAAGTGTGGGAGACATCTTGGTGTTCCTTCCTGCAAGGGCACTGGTCTGGCAGCTGGATCCCCGTTGCCAAACAATGTGTGGAGCCTGTTAATTTAGAAGTTTACTGTAGGCAGCCCAATTAGCTGACTGTCCTGTTACTGCTCCAGCAGTAGAATGTTGCTAGTAACAGTCCGTCAGCAGTCGGGTTAACCACAAAGATCTGCTGTGTGCCTTGGTTGGTGAGCTTACCCTGAGGAGTCTGTAGTTAAAAAGCCTCCTCAACTTACCACACCTTAACTCCAGCTCTAAAAGCAAGCTTCTAAGGGCTGTTGGCAACTGCAGTGCGTGCCACTCAGGCCACACGTGCATCACTACCATGTCATTTAAATCAACCTTTGTATAATACACGAGTGGAGCTACGGGGGCTGATTGTGCTGGGAAGCTGTTGAAGGGCTGGTGGGGCAATAGAGAAGCACATCTCTGCTGCTGCTGTTCTCACAGCTTCTGTACAATAAAAACACCCAGGCAGGCCTGTGAGCCCCATCTGCTCCTCTGTGTTTTGGTTCTGCTGTTACTCCTTTTCAAGCACGGAATACAAAACCGTGCTTCTTGAACTCCTCCAGTAATTAGGGCGCTTGTGGCTAGAAAAGCATTTCCTGCTTGGAGAATTGGGATACAGCATATTGAAGATGAAAACTGTTATTCTCGTTTCATTCTTAGTCTGTAGAGAGAATATACTTCCTGCTTTCTGAAGCGAGAGATTAACTCTCAGTTAGAAGGAAAAGAAAGCGGTCTTGCTTAGTGCACTGACCCAGGGTGCAGAAGATAGAGGTGCATTCCTTTACTAACTGCTGAAATAAGCGTGAACAAGGCACACTACCCCTATGGCACTTCAGGATCTTTGGAGGAGATGTGTTACAGGGTCTGAGAGTGATCTTAGGTGTGCTTGGGTGTCCTGGAGCACAGGGCAAGCGTGTAAAGATGCACATACCAAGGTTGCACAGCTTGTATTGTCTCCTCCACAGCTGAGGATGCAAAACAGTACTGGGACGGGGAAAAGCCTGTGATTGTTGCCCTAGAAGGCAGCACAGTGATGCTCCCCTGCGTGAACCATAACCACATCTGGACCGAACGGCACAGTGAAGAGGAACAGCAAGTGGTCCACTGGGACAGGCAGCCCCCAGGGGTTCCCCACGACCGGGCTGACCGTCTCATTGATCTGTACGCCTCTGGCGAGCGCCGTTCTTACGGACCTCTCTTCATTCGTCAGAAGATGAACATCACTGGCACAGCCTTTGCCCTCGGTGACTTTTCCCTGCGGATTTCAGAGCTGGAAAGTGCAGATGAAGGCACTTACTCCTGCCACCTGCACCATCACTACTGTGGCCTGCACGAGCGCAGGATCTACCAAGTCTTTGTGACGGAGCCAGTGAGAGAGAAGAAGGTGGTGAACCTCACAACTCACAACATTGCCCCAGCTGTAGGTAAGTGGCTTCTGGAAGTGGTTCTCCTGATTGAGGAAGAGGTCAGTATCTGCAGTTGCACTTTAGAGCTCTAAAGAGTTCGGTGAGCCACGGGACAGCAATGTGACACGTTACTCCCCATCGTCACCTTGGGAGGGCTTTGCTTCAAATGCCAAAATGTCCTTGCCTTTCTGTCCCTCCACAGTGGTCTGCAGGGCTGGCTTAGTGCAGCAGGAGAGGGAGCGTGGTCAAGACAACCCTGTGCCCTGCAGAAGTGCCACAGGCACCGCTGAAGTGAAGGTGCCACTTAGAGCAGCGCTGAGCTTTCCTCTGCGGAGGGTTCTCACATTTGAGCCAGGGGCTGTTCCTGCCCTTAGGCTTAGAGCAGATGAGGTCTTACCTCCCTCGCTACTGGTATGTGGGTCTAGTGTATGGCTTGGTGGTTTCTGAGCTCTGGTGTACACTGGTGTACCTGGAGCTGCGTGCGGAGCGATGCTGGTGAGGGGCTGCTGGAGCTGCGGTAGCTGCACCGAGCGCGGGGCATCGCAGCCCTCAGGGTTCGTTACCCGGCTGGCAGTGCTGCAGCGGCATCGCGTCCCGCTTCGGCGTGCTTCGCTCCGGGGCCGTGCTGCGGCCTGTTCTGCTCTGCTGTGCTGACGTGCCCGAAGGCAGACAAGCTGTTTTTCTAACAGTCTCCTGACTGCTTTTATGGAACAGGAGGTGGTGTGGGGCGGGGGTCCATTCTGCTCTGCCTTTTCTGTTTGCTGTTCTCACCAGTGCAGGTCCTGTGTGTGACTCTCCCCTTTCCACAGGGGTTTAGGCTGTGCAAGGTTCCAGGCTGTGCAGGATCAAGCACCAGGAATTTTCCTCCACCCTTCAGCTTTTCTTTTTTTTTTTTTTTGTCTTAAACCAATTTTCACATTTTCCACTGCAGTGAGTTATCTTCTGACAGCCTGTCCAAACTCAAAACCATCATGCTTAGTTCAGGCAGAAAAATAAAATGAAAATCCCAAGTTTAATATTTTTTTAAGTCTTTTGGGTATAGTTCCTTATTAAAATATTCATCTTGGTTTAATATTTATTGGCTGCTTAATACAGAATTTTGACGTGCTTCATGCATTTTTAAATAGGTCTATTCTTCTCTAGCGATTGGCTTCTTCAAGTCACAGAAACATAAACCTTCCCTCCAGGACTAAGGTTGGTGTCCAGAAAAGCCAGGCAGTGCTAAAGAGAGGTGGCTGTTGGGGCTGAGCTGACGTGGGGGCCAGGACGTTCAAACCTCGGTCCCCCTGCCCACGGCCCTGTTGCTGCCCTTGAGCTCTATCCAGATCACGTTGTGCAGATGGAAACTAGATGTGATTTTCAGAGTTGCCCACCCAGGAATTTGTTCATCGCTTTCCTGGATGTTGTCCTGGTGGTTGCTGAATAGTTACCTACCTGCTCAGAGGTTAGACAGAACCTACGAGTAATTTAACCAGCCAGGGATGTCGTAGTTTGGCGGTAGTGCCCTTGGTGCTGAAGGAACTTGTCTCCCTGAGAAAAGCCATTTCCACTGTGAAAAACAACAGCCTTAGAAGAGCTTTGTCCCCTGCGGGCAGTGGACGCTCAGCTGGTCGGAGAGCACCACACACAAAAATGTGCTGAGTCGGTGGGAATGTGAGAGAAGCCGAGACACGCGGCGTGCCTCGCTCAGACCCCGCTGGTGAGCAGCCTGCGGGGACCTGCCCTGTTTGGGTACGGCGGGAAGGGCGGAGGTACTGCCCCGTTCCATGACGAGCTGCACAGAACTCTTCTGGGGATGTAACATAAAGCCAAAATGAAACATCAGGAGATAACAAAAGCCCAGCAGTGAGCTTTTTGAGCAAGCAGCTATGGTTTCTGGCACAGCTCCAAGGCCCGGAGCCATTTCCAGACGGGAAGCTTCATCCTGTTTTGAATACAAGCACGAGCTCAACTCTGCTCTCAGTCGCAGCGGCGTAAGCGTGGTGTATGTCTGCTCCTTCAGTGCGTTTTTACCCTGCGTTTGCTTTGGAGCAAGTATTGAAGAATGGCATCTGTTGTGTCTCCTGCTTATCGCTAAACTATTCCCAATCCTTTGCCAGCCTTGGAAAGCAAGTGGGCCACATAGCCAGCGTTGGGAGATCTCTTGGTGGAGAGCTCTCTGTGTTTCCCAGCAGAAGAATCTGACCCTTGACACTTTGGTAAAGTGATGCAAAGACACCTCTGTTCTGACTTTTTTCCCTCCACCATCAGAAGTTATTTTCCAGTAGTTAAAGCAGATCACGTGAGTGAATGGGGGGCAGATGGTCGTGCCGTGTGGAGACATACGGGCGATCAGCTCTTGGTTACAGAATAACCCCCATCACCGCAGCTTAGATCCCGATGTGACACTAGGATGAGGAGGAGAGTCTGTGTTCCCTTGGTGACGCTATTCTAGGCACTGCCATTCATCTGCTGGGTGCGATGGAGTCAACCGTTACTCCGTGCCTCAGTTTCCCCAGTTATAAAATGACGTGTTCTGCTGCCTTCCTGCTGAGGCACTTTGAAGTTTGCTGTGTCAAAACACTGGTACAACAACTATCTTTACTCTTACTTGATTGAGTAAGCCAAGGAGGCCCAAAGATACTGAATCTCTCTACTGTTTGTTGTTACAGTGACCTCCCCAATGTTGACTAAAGTTTAACTCAGCCCCTACCCTATCTCGCAGTATTGTGGGAAAGCAAAAAGCCAGGAATAGAACGTGTTTATGTTTGCTGACTTCTGCCTCAACAGCTGCTCCGGTGGTTACCGTCCCGTTACGGCAGCTGCTGAAGAAGCCCTTCACGGTCCAGAGATTTGTTAAAAGTCCAACGGTCACGTATACTGTTTGCAGCTTTGCAAGTGGCTTTTTTGGTTTGGTATTTTTTAGCTTAGCAGTGGTGAAAAACACATGCTGGTTTTCAGCACTACAGCCAGCCAGCACACGGCATCCAGCACGGCCAGTAAAAAGTGGAGTGTTCTGGGCTACCAGAACAGAGCGTACGGTGAAACCTCTTGATTTTCCAGGACTGCTGGCATTCGCAAATGATCATCTCTGATGTCAAAGTGTTTATTTCAATCCACTATTGTCTTATTTGTTTTTATTGGTGGTGGGTTGGTGTTTTTAAATGCTGGAAACAAACTGCCCGACAAACTGGAACCAGTCACTATGCCAGCAATTCCAAAAATGCCATCATTTCTCACATTAAAACACATCTGTTAAATGGTACTGTGGCTTTTGGGATATTTGCCCCATCTTTCTCTTACTTCCTCTGACTAATTTGCAGGCTTAAACTCCCAGGAGAATGGTAGGCCAGAACTCCATACTGGTTCTTTCCTGGTGCTCTGGGAGCGTTCCCTGTTAGGGGGAGAAAGGGTCACTCTCAGCTCTGTTTGGAAGAGAAAAGCCTCCCCCAGCGCAGTGTCTTACGGCTCTGCTGTCTGTGCCTGGGCTGGGTCTGTCCCCTCCTCTGACCATTGCAAGCAGAGAAGTCGCTTCCTCTTTCTATGTGTAAAACATCGACCTATTTATTTGAGATCTGCAAAAATGTTCCACGTAAAAGTTTTGAGTTACCCTTCCCCGTGCTGCAGAACTGAAATGCTGCTGCACCCACAAATGGAATGGAATCTTGGCTTTTCTTTGTGGGTTTTTATTTATTTTATTGATTTTTTTTTTCTTATTTTATTTAAAATGAAACTCAATTCTTTGGCATTGAAAATTCCTCCCGCTCTGTAAATTATAACCCTTGGCAGGGAGGGGCTGCTTCATACTTCAGCTGTCTGGAGCCGAAGCAGCGTGGCGTGTGTGTGTGCTGGAAGGGAGGAGCGCTGCGTTTCCCCGCAGACAGACCTGGGGCCGTCTGCTGCGGCTGCTTGCAGCTCCCCTCTGCAATGAACACGCTGATACCAGGCAGCAGCAAGGGAACGCGCAGCAGTCGCTGTTAATCCTTCCTGCTCCTGGGAAGTAGAACGGTCTCGTGAAGAGCACGGGCATCTTCCATCTGATGAAGGTGCAGTGTGTCATAAATTAGGCAGCCATTTGCCCTTCATGCAGATCACAGTTTCTCACTGAACGTGCTTTTCGGGTCCACGTGTGGGCCCCGTGTGAAAATGCTTTGCTTTGGATGCCAATTAAAATTACCAGCCTGTTTTTGCTTTTCCTCTGCCATCAGATCCAAATGTTGTCAGGGGCCACAACGTCATAAACGTCATCATCCCCGAGAGCCGGGTGCACTTCTTCCAGCAGCTGGGCTACATCCTGGCAACTCTGCTGCTCTTCATTGTCCTCCTCATCATTGTTGTCCTCGTCACCCGCAAGCGCCGGCAGAGAGGTAAGTGCCGGAAAAGACCAGCCCTGTAGTGCTCAGGGGAATATCTCATGGCAGCAGAGCTGACTCTGCAAGTAATTACTGCAGGCCACTGCTGGAGGCAGTGGTCCTCTCCTGGAAAACCAGCAGCCTGCGCAGTGGGGAGTCCTTGCAGGTGCTGATGCCAGGAGAGATTCATTAGCATGGTGTGTATATTGCCAGGCCTTGGTTTGCTGAGTTGCTCTGTTGTAAGGGAGAAGAACGCTGGAACTGCTAGGTAGCTGCTCTTTCCAAGTGGAATTGGTTTGGAGCAGAAGGCTCGTGGGCATCCCTTAGGAACTAAGACGTCCGAGTCCTTGCTGGACTCCCTGTGCTGGTTGACTCTCTGCATGTGATTAGATAAATGGATGCGGAGATCTCCTAGTTACTTCCACACAGACAGTTTTGGATGCCATACAAAAAGCAAATACTGGGGAATATCTGTCTTCTGCTGTGTTCTTTGCAGTACCACATTCGTCCTTATTTACGTGGCAGGGGATTAGCAGCAACGTGAAATGGGGCTGTCTCCGCTGCCGTAAGTGGAGTCGCTTTGCAGTCACAGGGGGGACAGGCTCCTGGCCCTGACCTTTGCATGGAAAAGAGGAGCCCGGGATCATCGCTTCTCGCAGGGTCGGTGAGACAGGAGTGTAGTTAGATACCAGCCTGTGGGAGGCTGATGACAACCAGCATCTGTAGCGTGTGATGGGCGCAGGCCCGAGCAATGAGCTCGGGATGGGCCAGTGCAGCAGTGGCACCTGAGATGGCAGGTGTGGTATTTTTGTGATAAAGGAGGAGGAAAGAAAGGAAATATGGCAATTGCTGTAGTTTCTCATGGCTGGTCGTCCATACATCTGGGAAAACCACTGGAAAGCTGGTGAGTAAGGGAAAGGGAAGCTCCCTGTGGCAGGGGCACACGCATGAATTCTTGTGTGTTGGAGGGACTGTGAAAGTGGTCGTTGTGAGTGTTCCAATGAAGAGCACTGGGAGTAAGTACTAGGTGTTATTGTTATCACTGGTATCTGGGAGGGGTTGGCTGGGCTGGATATGACTGTTCATTCTGTTTCTTCTCCCTGTTTAGGTTATGAATACAATGTGAAGAAATACGGAGAGTAAGTATAATTACAGGGTCTGTTATCTAGGATTAGAATACCTAAAAGTGAACTTATGGGCCCCAACTCTCAGCTGTCATTAAGAGCCTAAACCAGCTGAAGATCTGGTTAGTACTGGTACAGCCACGTAAAGCATAGCCAGTCTGATAGAGTTTATTCATTGCTTTCCACCAACTCGTTTGCAGCTTTGCACTCTAGTCATTATTAGTGTAATATTCCCAGGAATATACATGTGCATAAGGATTGTGTATCAGGGAGCAACTTCCACGCTGTCAAAGTGTGGAAGGAGAGAATGGTTTGTAGGGCTCATTTGGCAACTGCATCTCCTCTCGTTACACTTTGGGAACTGATTCACAGGTCATGTTTCTGTGAGGCGTCGTTAGGGGTTAGTGGTAAAGGGGTAACGCACAGATCTGCTGTAAACCTTACTGTGAGATGGGGCCAAGATTGCGTAGCTGGGTTCCTTTATGTTTTATTATATATTATTAAAGTGGAAGAGATGGGGAAGTTCCCGTACAGATTGGCTCCTGCTTGTTCTAAGCTCTGGACGAACACGTCGGGGGGGGGGGGGGGGGGGAAGTGCCAGAAGCCAGAGATCTCGAGGTGTTAATTGAAAAGACAGCAAAAGGAAGAGGGAGGAGAGCAGGGTTCACTAGTAAGCAGTATGACCTTCTGAAATCTGTTTGCTAGGTTAGGGCAAAGGCAGGAAAAGTACCCGTGTGCAATGGCTGCCAATGCTGTTATCTGTCATGCTTCCTCCAGGGAAGCCTTGTAGAAACTGGGAAGGATTCTGTAAGGATTGCTGTGAAAATCACCAGTACTTAATAGAGAATGAAATGTGCTATGGATTTTTTTCAAATTTTCTCCAGCTATATGGCAAATAAACGCTCTACATTTAGTTCTCTAAAGTAGAGTTAGAAAAGCTATTGTGAAAAAAGTGTGAAAGGAGCCAGTTATTAAAGGATGTGATAATACCATTTTCCACTCTTACTCCTTTTTCAGGAAGGATGTAAATCTTAAGGAATTTACAGTCGACACAACAGATCTGACTCAGTACAGAAGTGAAGACATCAGGCTGGGTATGCATCAGCTAGCAACCATTCTCCAAACCAGGTCAAAACTCGTTATAGCTGAGGATTTTCTAATGGCATTTAGATGCCCATTTTGAAATGACTTAACCTCCTGATTTTAAATGGCAACTTTGAGAATCTCCACCCACAAGTCGGTGCAAGCAGAGGGACTGCAGCTGGAGAGGGCAGTCCTGACTCTTGGGTGTCACTAGAGGCTGATTGATGAGGTTGGTCAGTAATGGGGCACAGCTGCTTTTGTTTCACCTGGGGTTTCTGGGGTTCATTCTTTGACATTTGCCTGAAGGCCAAATTCAAATGAGTGAAAAACAATGTGGAATGAGATGGAGACAACATCTAGGGAAGAGGATTCCTCAAATTTAAGCAGTTTGTGTAGCAAAGAGGATCAACAAGGCAGTTCTCTAGGATCTGCTGTCCAAGAAACAAAAAGCATTTGTCAATATGAATAGTATCATTCTACAGTACAGAAAAACTAGCTCAGAGTGAGTGATCTAGAACACAAAAGATAGAAATTACAAAAACCGCTGGAACTCCTGGTGACATGAAATATACTGAAAAGAGGGGAAGGAAGCTAATCTCACTGGTGATCCGTGAAAGTGTTTTTGCTGGGATATGTAGGACTGACTCGGAGAACTTCCAGCATTCCTGAAGATGGATGCTGCTCCTTACTAGAGCTTGAAGGTGCAGCCTTGAGTTTATTGTGTCAGTAAATGATCAGGGGTGTCTTCTTGCTGGGACTGGGAGTGGATTGTCTGTAGAGCAAAACTGATCCTCTTGTCTGCACTGCCCTGAGGTTCCTGAAGACTTGCTGTGATGCCAAGTTCATACCTGCTGCAACTTGCTGTATGTCAGTGAACGTGTTGAGAAACCAGGAAACAATTGTCTGTCCCTTTATTTCTTCTGTGCACCCCCAGTAAAGGTACAACCTTTAAAAGAACAAGCTGACAAACTTTAGGTCCCAAGCTACAGAATTGCTGTAAGGGCCCCGAGTAAACAAGACGTAGATACAAAATCTGAAGTAAAGAACAAAGAAGTTGCAGAGGGTGGGTTGCAGACTGGGACAGCAGCAAGTACAGGTTCTTCTCCGTATGTCTCAGGAGAGCTCCCCTGTGAGCAAATTCTTTGAGTAACTGCATTGGTCACCTTCAATTGAGCTTCACATAGATAATCCAGAGCTTTTTGTTAATGCTGGAAGAACCTGTGGTACCTGTGAGGACCAGGAAGCTGAAGTATGCATAACTGACTAGTGCCAGGGGCAAACATGGAGTCGTAGCAGGTTTCCTTTTCCTGCAGAGCGGCTGAGTAGCTCCGTGAGTTACTGCTAGAGATCTGGAGATGCCAGGCCTAGAGAACTTCAAGGAAGGACCGATCACATGTCTGCCCTGCCTGTAAAGCTTTGTTTTCTTTTAATGTTCTAATGGCTGTCTGAATTATACTCCTCCCTTACACAGATTACAAAAACAACATCCTGAAGGAGAAGGCTGAGCAAGCCAGAAGCTTCCCAGCAAAGAACATTGATTTAGACAAAGGTAATAATGACCTGCTTCACCCTAATTGGTGGCTCTAGGAGCCTTCGGGTGGGTTGAAGGAGGGAGGAGGGAAGAACACAGTTGAGCAGTGAGCTGACCAAGCCACAGCCGCATGAGGAATGATAAACATCATGACAAATGGCAGCAGGAATGAGAAGCTAGTTCCCTCCCTATCCTTTCATCACGGAGCCACAAGATGCAAGTAGTGATTAGGCTTTTAAAAACTTTTGGCGTGGCGCAAATAGAATTTTTCTTTATTGGAAAAAGAATGCCTTGCAGGGCTGGAATAGTGCATTCTGTACTGTAACCTCAGAGGGAGATGTGTCTCAAAAAATGTCCTGGCATGGAGCTTGACAGGAAAACACTGTGCAGAAGAGTGTTTTGAGTTGAATTAATTTATGGGTAATGGGCAGTCACTTGCTTCATCCAACAAAAGCAAACAGCTCTCCCTCCCTAGGGGCTGAATCTCCTTTAGCTTATGCAGTATTAATCCTGACTATTATGCCTCAGTTTGTAGAGTCATATTTATGTCAAGCAGTGCTTGTAAGAAGTTGTCAGGTTCCATGACTCCTTTCACAGGAATTTAGAATAAAATAAATGTGACTGAAATTATATCAAGAAGGGGATGGTCTGGAGAGTCCATGAGTTGCCTTAGGCATGCTGTTCTTGATGGAATTCTCAGTGGTATTTTTACCTAAATTCTGCAGAGATGATCTGTGCAATAATTTTAATAATCTCACTGTGGGCTTTATGAAGAGGATATTGGGGACATGGTGGACTGCAAACGGTCACTTGTCACAGTATAGCTAAGTCCATATTACACTGTGCTTCTTTGGATGGTTTGAAATCTCTCTTCAGGTACTGACCTCCATTTCAATTTGCTTTCAGATTTCAGGAAGGAATATTGTAAATGAAGACATTCCCAAGCTGCTGGCTGGACCAGAAGCTTCAATCAAAGATAGATAAATGGAAGAGAGATGCCTTTTCTTAATATCATGTCCCTCCAGTTACTATAGATTTTTTCACGTAGACTTTCTCCCCACCAAGCACAAGGGTATTTGCAAATGCTTCTTGAAAGAGTTAAACCATCTGTCTTATGTGCACTTATGACGGGTTTGGGTTGCCTTTTCTTCTGTTCTCCCAGTCCTCCATTCCCCTTTTCTTTCTTGATATTATTGTTGGTTTTATGCATCAATGATTTTTATGAGCTGAATCAGCAGACCTTTTGCTTTGATGTTACTGCTTTAAATAAACCAACCTGCATCACTAATCTTGAGCCATCATTATATCAGGCATTTTTCCATATAGTGTATTCATCAGAAAAATAATGGCAAAGCCTGGCTGTGATCTCTCATAGGCTGCCATAAATCAGGAGGAGCAGTACTGTCACACAGCACTTTACATATTCCAGGTGAAGTACAAAGAGTACACCCCTTCACAAATGACAATGTGAAAACCTCGCCTTATGAATGGGGAACTGTCAGTGTCCTTCTGTTACGGGGGAAAGGGAGGCACACAAATGACCAAGGGCAGGGTTGGGATCAGCTCCAAAGAGCTCTGTATTTGTCACTCTAAGCTTGTTTGTTGATCTGTTTTTGTTTCAGTGCAGACCAAATCAAATTTGGCATGAGCAGACACTTTCAGCTGAAGTTGATGGAGTTACAGTGCTGTAATACCAGTCTCAGTTAGATCAGAACCAGAAGTGTTATGGAGAGGGCTAAACTCCTGTGTGGAATCTGGAATGTGATTTTCCTGCAGTCCTTGGGTGGATCCAGGCCACACAGAGCTTGTGTGCACATCAAAACGAAGGTATGATTACAGCACAGGTAGACAGATTGTTAAAAGGAATAGCTTCTCATGAGCAGACCATGAGGAAGGAGAGTAACAACACGCTCCACTAAATATAAATATAAATAGGCTCTCAGGAATTTTCCTGGGCCAGGGTCTCAGAAGGGGAGTTGAGGAGGGAGATCAGTCTGTTCTTGTGGATTCTGGCATTGTTTTGCGGAGCGGATGCCTGAGATAGTGGGTCTGTGGGCTGCAGGGGGGTTCTGCGTATGTGTCAGGTTGGGGATGTCCAAAAACTGGAAGTCAGTAATTCAGGGTTGTAATCCAAGCAAAGTAAAGCATCAGGAAAGCTGGAGAATAGTAACAGTTCTACACGGCTCCTGTGACTACTTGGGATATTCTGCGGCACCATTCCCAAACCAGGCACGCCTGTGGTCCTTGGGGTATGGAAGAAAAGGTCTTTCCTGCGGTTGTGAGCGTGATGACAGTGGCTTGTGTTCTTGTTGTGTAAGGGTGAAAGCGGCCGAGGATGAGGACTGCCAGCCTGCTCTTTGGTGGTCTGAAGGGAGTGGCAGAGGGAGGGATTGTGCGTGGTCTTGGTGGCTGAATGGAACTGGGGCAGGGTCTCCGGGATGCTCTGGGGGGTGGAAGTGTGAAGAGGGGCTTGCGTGGAACTGCTGTGAGGGTGAGGGAGGATGTGAGGGTGACGGTGCGGATTCAGTCCTGAAGCAGTGCTCTGCTTGCGACTGGTATCTCGGCATGGATTTCATCCTGGGGATGGAGAGTTCTGAGGTCTTTGCAGGTGATGCAGTAGCTGTGGTCCAAGGGAAGTGTCTCAGTCTACCAGCAAACAGTTGGGGATGGGACCTGCTGCCTTGTGTGGTACGCATGTTGGCTGTTGTTTTAGCCACCTTCACCACTTACCCAGGAACATGTCAGAGCCATCTAACAGGGGCACAAGTTTGGTCAAAGCAGAAGGAGATGCCTTGGCTGGGTGAAGCTGCCCACTGCGGGAGCACAGGTACTGTAAGGGCCCAGGGCTGTTCTGCGAGCTGGCCAACGCTGTGGGCCTCCTTAGCGTAGGAATCATTGTCCAGTCCCATACCCACCCCTTTCTTTCCACCCCTACCAACCTGGGTGGCTTGTCTGACTGATGACAATGTTCTTAGACATCTGAACCCCATTTCAGAGCCCCTCTCCCTCCTCCTGCAAACACCCCTGGTCTCTGCTGTTGCGTGCCAGGGCTCAGGAGGACTCCCAGCAACTCAGGGGTACCCTGCACTGGGTGTGATGGTTGCTGAGTGGCAGCTACTGACACTGAAGCTGAGCGCAGCTCCCTAGCTTGGCCAGAAGTGTGGTGAGCAAGGCCTCCTGCGTACCAGAAGGAACTGGTCAGGAGCTAGGAAAGGTCTGTTCAGGAGCTAGGGCATCAGTACTTCAGTGCACGCTGTTTGTAGGAGTGGACAATGGACTGTGTCAATTTTTAGAGGTATTAATGCTTCTCTCTGTAGTGAGGACTATGTTAAAGAATAAATATATTTGGTACCTTTATTTTTAATGCCTTCAAATGTTAAAAGTATTAATAATAGAATACAACAGTAGAGGTGGAGGTGAGCCTTCCTAAGCTACAGCTGGGCAGATCCTTATCTTTTAGCTTGCTTAGCCCTTCCACTGCTTTCAGGACAGTTTTTGTGATTTGCGATTAACTGCCTTTATCTTCACGTAAGATTCACCCCTAGAAAAGTGCTCAGACTGGGCAGACCCATGACGAGGAGGGTCGGGGTTGGGCCTGGGTCCCTGTTTGCCTGTCCTTCCCCAGAGCAGACAGCCCTTCTTTGGCTGGACCTCATTGAAACCCAGGCCGCGTTCCTGCAGGTGCGTACGGCTGCGCTGGTTATTCCATCAGGGTGGCACGGTCTCAAGTAATTGTCATTAATGTCTTTCTCCCTCCCTTTCATGTCTGTGAGTCAAAGGTTGGAGATCTTTACTTGCCAGTTCAAATTGCTTAGCACAGCTCATACAGACACCAGCTCAAAGTGGGGTTACTCATAAACTCCAGAGGCATTTAAATATTTTATTTGACTCCTAGGCTGCAGAACAGCTTAAGGGAAAAAAAAAAATTAATATGTTCTCTGAAACAAGCACTAGGAAGAGCTTTATGAGTTCCTGTTCCTTGCTTTGATCGCTACGTTGAATTTGGGTAATGGTCAGACGCGCCAGAATAACCCTAGACCAAGTGGAGATTATGGCCCTTTTTTCTTCAGGAGAGGCGTGTGTTGTGTGATTGGACTGATGATCAGAACGGTGGCTTTCAAAAGCAGCCTGTCACATCCAGTGTGTAATTTAGTCTGTTAAAATCCTGGCTGAAAGAGAGCCAGGTGAGACTGCTGGGTAACCAGCTGTATTTTCAAGCTGTTGGAAAAAGAAAGAAAATGCTAAACTGAAGAGTTTTGCTTGTTTATTTGTTGACACAGAGGAATTATCAAAGGCTGTTTGCCCTTAAATACTGGTGAGAAGCCATTTAGGTCCTTTACATATGCGCTTTGTATTCTGTCGGCCTTTGGCGTTGGCATGAAGTCTATCTAGCTGATCTTGCGTGAGAAAATGAGGAGGCTCAGTGTGCAATTAACCACTAGGCCAGGGGCAGGACCACTGTTTCCTGTTCCCACTCTGCCACAGACTCTGTGCAATTATAGACAGGTTGCTTTTCTTTCTCTCATCTCAGCATTTCTTTCCCTAATATGGGACAGTAACTTGCCCCTCGTGGAGAAACCATTTTTTAATGTGTGTGGCACTTTGGTAAACGTGCTTTGCCCGAGTTATTCGAAGTCGTGTTCCCCCGTACAAACGGAGTGCTGCGTCTCCAGGGACTTCTTTACCTCTCACTTTGCAGGCTCCTGGCAGGCTTTGCCTCGTTGTAGTCTCCTTGGTTTCCCAAGACCTGCATTTTAAGTTCAGTTAGTTAAAATAATAATAACCCCTAATATTTTTATACCAATTACTTCTCGGTGAGTACTCCAGCTCAATGAGAGCAGAGAGGTGAAAGTCTCTTTTAGGGTAATGTATGGACTATAAGCCTTTGTTGTGGAAGAAGGAAAGGGTGTATGGCAATGATCTTCAAAGGGGTTAAAACTGAGACTAGAACTAGAGCCCCTTCTTTTCAGCTCTGTGCACACTCTGCTTCCTCTCAAGACTGAGAGCAGGACTTGTTCCATAAAGCTTGTTTTTTTTCTTTGTTGTAACAGAATTAATTTTCATTATTATTGTTACTTAACTTTTACCATTTGTCATTGTTGTGTAACTCTCCTAACATTTCAGAAATAAAGGAGAATGTAATGGAGTTTCAAGTTAAGGTTGATTTTATTTCTTGCTCTTTGGAGATGCCATCTAAGCTATTAGCCAGCATTAGCTAATTCTTCCCAATAGCCGTGCAGCGTGCCTCATCTCGGAGCATCCTGAAGTGCCTGACAAAGAGCAGACTGGATGCATGAAGTTATTCCAGTGATCTCAGTATGGTTTCCACGTGGGACATCATCATTTGACTTGGTCATGGGACCCACAGACAAATTCTAGCTCTCCAGAAGTGTTGTGTAATGAACAGATCTGCGGCTGTAGAGGGAGTTCAGACGATCTATCAGAGATGAAGGCTGGCAGCTCCTTCATAGTACATAATGCTGCAGGTCCAGAAGGGAAGATAACAAACCCTGCTGGAATAGTTAACTGCACAGTTTCATGCTTCACTCCCAGCCCAAATTCCTCTTTTCCTAGCAGAACTAACACCTTGCAAAGTTCCTGCTGCACATTCTGCTCTTGGAGGGCTTCCACCCCCTGAGTAGTATCCCAGCTGGCGTGACAGAGTTCTTCCAGGGACACTGATGGAAACAGCTTGTATTGCTGCTTGGATGGACAGTGCAGGGTGAAGATGCAAGAATTTAAGGGATCAAAGCAGGATATGAAACTAAAAAGTGGCAAAGTAGTGTGTTTAGCAAACTAAGATTATTGACTAGCTCTGGTGAAAGTATTATCTTCTCTCTTACCTGGTTGGAAATCATACTACAGCCGATGTCCTGCCATTTCATACCACCTCTTCACTGGGGTGAATCACCCTGTGATGGCTGCGTGTGCTTTCTCAGATAACCAGAGGGGGAAAAAAACCCCAACAGGTTAAAAAGGTCGGGAGATGAAGACAATGAGAAGTGGATGGGGAGTAGTTCCTTCTCTCTGGGCTCTGCTGTTGCTGAGAATGAGTGATGAGTTCTTGAGCAGGTGGAGCCAGGGGCCATGGACAATAAAGATCTCGTCCAAAATGCCCTTTCTGGTACTGTTGAGGGACTTTCTTTCTGGTCAGTCGCTGCTATAACCTATAAGTGAGGCTCTTCACGGTCAGGAGAAGCCAAATGAGAACTACTGAAAAAAAGATACTTTGGGCAAAGTGAGATCATCCTGAAGCTGGTGCCAGTCCCACTGGGAACATCTGACGCAACAGCATTTCTCTAAGATTTAAACTTACCTTTTTTTTTATTATTTCCCCCCTTAAATGCCACAGGCAAACTAGAGCACCATGCCATAAAACCCAAAAGTCTTCATATTATACTACTGATGCTGGGAGCCACAGATGCCACCATTTTGCTGGACTGAGGTGACACATGTTGGATTGGATTTCTATATTTGTTCTTTGCTGGGGGAATATGGAGCTTGAGTGGAGTTTTTTTTTAAGGGCTTCAAAACCACAAATGTAGTGTTTGCAGGCCTGGTTGGTTGTACTTGCCTGACACTATGCATGTACAAATTGCCTGATTCCTTCTTGAACACAGTGTGGCTTTTTTTTCTGCCATGGGGGAGCCTGCGAAAAAGGCAGCTGCAATTATGCAATTATCTTGAGGTCTTACTGCATAGCCTTAGCTAGTGCCAGCTGCCATGAATGCTTTCGGCCGTGGTCCGTTCTGCTGGTACACTGGGTCTCTGCTGGCAGGCTCCAGCCCAGGCATTGTTGGTTATTTCTTGCTGGGGCATCTTGTTACTTCTCTGTTTCTCTGCAGGCAATGGGTCTGATTTTCCAGGAAGGCAGCTGGGAATAAGGAAAAGCTAATTTAGCAACCACAGGGCCTGCTTTGCAGACCCCTGAAATTAAATATTTTCATTGTCTTCAACTTGACTGAAATGAAGTCCAGATTGTCCCCATTTCCTTTCTGCCTCCCAGTCTAGGAGGAGTCTTACCAGTGGAGAGGGATGTGCTAGTCATTAACACAACAAATTTCTGAGGGGAAGAAGAAACACCGGGGACGTGAGAGAAGTAGGATAAAGATCCGAACAGACATTCCTAAGGAAAAAAAAACCTTCACTGTTTCCTAGAGGTCAGGTTTTTAAACGTGTATGTGGCTCTCTGCTGATCAGCTGCTCTGAAGGCAGTGGCTTCAGGGAAATTTTTCAAGTGTGGCTCTCCCCTTTTCAAAAAGTTCTGCAGCTGCTAAGCAGAGGTAGGAGAACCAGAAAATGGCTGAGGAAAGAAAATAGATTGAGACATGGTGCGTAGGAGCTGGGATCAACCCATTAAACTCATTGATGAGGTTGCATCGCATGAAAGTGTTTGAAAATGCTTGAGACTGCCAAAAATGTACGTGTGCAGTAGTGACTGGTTCTCCACGACTGGCACTACGAAGACTCCAGAAAAAGTGTGGGCGTGCCGAGTTTTCATAGCTGGTGTCTGATGTTCTAACCCACAGCATTTTGTGTATGTGGTTCAGCAACAAGGGAGGTCTTGCCTCCTTCCCTTCACAGTCGGAGCTTTTTGCCCAGACAACAGAGGGTCTCATAAAAATTTCCCTCTGAAGACCCATCTACAGCAAACACATGATGGAGACACAGGTACTTCATCAAAACCAGCTTGATGTCACTCAGTGATTTGAAGAGCTCAACCTGTTGCCTTTTGCAATAACATTTCACATCGTTGCAGACTCATCTCCACTGTTTTCATTGTTGCTTTAAAGTACAGCTGAGTTCCAGGACAGAACTTAGCAGCATCTCTGTGGCAGGGCCTAGGGAGGTTGATGCCATTCTGTATGAGTATCTGATTTTCACTTGACGTTTGCTGTTGCTGGGAGACCTTGAAAGGACAGGAATGCAGTTTGTGCAGTGTGATAATTCTTCCATCACTACGGGGTCACACTGAGATGCATCAGACTTTTGGCAGCAGTAACTGAACAGTCATCAATAGACTCAAGTTAGATGAGAGAGACTGAAATTGGAGGAGACACTCTTCATTCCTGTGAATCCCATAAGTTATGTGCATCTGCTAACAACGTTGGTTAGTATTTTCCATTCTTCTAATTTCTTTTTAGCAGTCCCTGTGGAGCACCAACATGAATGTTGTTCTCTGTTCTTCTCTTTTCCCCTCCCATGTGAAGTACACGGTGCCGCATTCCTACAGACCTGTAGGGCAATATCCCTCCGTAACACACGTTCCTCAGTTCAGAGAGTTTTTGGAATTGTCACTGAAAATACCCTCTGTCATTTCCCCCCAGGTTTCTTTGTGTCTGAATCCAGTGGCAGTGAAAGCCCTGGGGAGCTTTGCCCAGCAGGCGGGGAGCAGATTGCTGGACTGGAAGTCTTTTGCCTCCCTCTAGTGCTTGATGTCTTTATTTTCATGTAAACTCTGGGGACCGAGTTCTGCCATGACCTGACTGTGCCCAAGGTCCGCTGCACAGAGAGGAAGAATAAAAGAAAAAAGATCTTGCAGATCTTTTATATCGGATCCGTAAGTAGTGTAAACTGACTTGGATTGCATCCTGCCGACACGTTCCAGCTTGGGAGCCAGCCTACAGCATCTAAATTTTACGCACATCCAAACTGTGTGGTTGCAGTTATATCTTTCTGCTTCTCTTTCAGGATCATTTTCATGTTTAGTTCTTATTGATGCTGATCTTGCCCATGTGAATCAGTAGAATAAGATGGAGTCTCTGCCCCCAGATGAGGAGCAGCTGTGTAACTTGCCTTTTTGAATGCGCTGAAAGTCTTCACATAGTGCTCAGTGTTTACACGGGGAAACTCAGGATCTCTGAAGGGGAGGAACAGGTTGGCTAACAGTTCCTGTGTGGTTCATTCAGACACCAGCTTCTGACACAGCCCTTCAATGATAAAAGTCAAAAGTCCATTTCTCCTTTTATTTTTAAACAATGGTGATTTTGGAGAAAGTACTTAAGCGAAGGAATATATGGATTAGTCCCACTGATGGGACTCAACACTTTGGCAACCCAGATTTTGTGTCTCTAGGTCACTCCTGTGATTCCAATTTGGAAGAAATCTTCCCTGGCTAGCGGGTGTCATCAGTTTAGTTCCTGACGCATCCGTGCTACTGGCCGCCTTGTAGGTACGGTCAGTCCTGCAAGTGGCATGGCTCACTGGCAGAAACTGGTGGGAAGCTTGCAGCGATGCCAACCGTATTGGTCCTGCTGTGCTGCTGAAACAAATGACAGCAGAAGTCTTCGTTCCCCAGGGTTGACTATCCAAATGAAAGTCCTCATAGTCAAACCGGATTTCACTGACATGAGTGGCAAAACTGCCAGCAACTGACTCTTGAGAAGAAATAATCCTGCAAGTAAAAGATGATTTTGTTCTTTTGTGAGTACATTCTTGCAGGTGGATTAAAAATACCCATGAGTGGGTATTCTCTGAGTGGGTCCCAAGCCACAGCTTTGGTGAGTGTCAAGAGTGCTCAGAGCTTTGGTTTTCTTTTTGTCATCTCTCTTTAAACAAATACTTATTTGCTAAGCACCCAGAGTGCGATGAGCTTTTTGAATTCACTGAGACAAGCAACAACCATCACTCTGAGTCAAAGGATGGCTTTTTAAAAGTGCTTGCTTATCCTGTGTGTGGTAATGAAGTGCGCTGCTAAATGCATGAAGAAAAGGGTGAGCGGCTTTTATGCCTCAGGACACTCTCTGCTCCCTGCAGGGGCCAGCAAGACTATTTGCTCTATCACAGAGAGCGCAGCTCTAATAGCAAGAGATTTTATGCCTTCTGTTTATTTTCCACTGAAGTGTTAAGGCCTGAACTCCACAAGAAGTAAGATATCAGCCCTGATGGACCAGTGGTTCGCTAAGGTGGTGTATTCTGCATTCCTGTGACTGCTCTTTAATTGGATTAGCTTATGGTTTGACTGTAACATGAAAGTGGGTTATCTCCTCTCTTCTGTGCTTTACGGGGACACAGAAAGCTTTTTGTGAGTCATAGATCCAGTCTTATCATGTCTGTTCCAAGGTAGTCATCTGACAATTACACAACTCATTATATTTCCAGTTGTCAAAAGTAAAAGCAAAGCTAATAGAGCAAGAGCAGCGCTCTTGGCAGATTTAGTCTTTGTGTGGATACCACCTGGGTCTCTGACGAATTCAGGAGGTCATTAAGTATGAACTGGAAACCAAAGGGTTGGATGTTAATATTTTGCCTGAGTTTCATACTGCAAAAACTACATAAAATCTCAGTATCTCAGAAAATACAGCTTGTACTAGAGTTATCCTACAGTCCTGCCAAAGGAAGCCTTTCCCATTCTTGCTCAGAGATTCGTGTGTGTGGTAGAATTGATGGGTTCATGGCATACTTTCCATACCAAGAGTACTCTTAGGTGCTTGCAGAGCCGTAGCATGTGTCTGCACACACGTGCAGGACATCAGTTCCAGTGCCACAGGTAATTCAGTCACTGGGCTGTGATTTACCCCTTCCCAGAACGCAGCTGAATATTCTGAGAAGTGAACGTCCTCTTTCTTTGAAAGGGAAAAAGAGAGAATGTCATTAGCTTGGGATTTTCCTGAAGAAGTGGGTTTTTTTTAATGAATAAAAGATTCCTTGAGAGCTAAGCACACTGTTCTGAAATCTTTAATTTTCTGGCTGTCATTTCTAGAAAGAAAGGTGAACTCTTCCCAAATACGGCACGTGAAAATATGGTGCTCTAAAGATTTTTCTCTGGACTGCGTGTGCCATAACATACCGATCTCACCTGGCAGCATTGAGCAGTGACTCTTGCCATTCTAGAGCGGATAGGTCTAAAGCTTGCTCCGTGCCAAGCACCTCCATGGGCTCTGTGCCCACCGGGCTTCCACTGAAGCGGCTACTATGAGTAGTTTCTTCTGAGCCACGAATGTGTCTCTGCTCTCTCATCAGCATAAACTGCGGAGAAGCCAACTCCACTGCGGAAAAGATCACGATCTGCAGAGAATCCGTGAGCTCGTCCCTGAGACAGAATCCATCTCAATTCTCCTGAAACACGAAGGGCACCGCTCTGCTGGGGGAGTGGAGGCCGAATGCTTGAGATACCTGAAATACAGCAGTCTGCTTGCTTTATAACGTGGTGAGTAACGTATGTTAGGCAGCGCTCTGCACTGCCCACCTTTCCTATAAGCACACTGCAGACACTATATCTTGTAAAGACTGGTGAGTTAGAATAGGGAGCTTTACTAACTGAGTATAGGTATAGTAACGTACCTCCCTTTTCCTGCTGCTGGGGGAATAGGGGTGCTGACCACCTTTGTACAATACCTAGGGGTCTGTACCTGGAAAGTGGTTGATAATTCCTAGAAGGAGAAAAGAAAGAGAGAGCTGCCAGGAGACTAATTTGTATGGCGTTTATAAAACCCTTCGGGAGCGTTTACTGGGAAGCCAGCGGCTGGGATGCCCGTACCCACAGCGCTGCTCGCCTGCCTCTGCTCCCACACATCGTGCCAGCCCCGAACGCGCTGGGGGAGCGTTTCTGCCCCTGAGCAGCCCGAGCGTGAGGGGTGGTTTTTCGGGCAAGGAGCGAGTGCGTAGCACCCTCCCTCCTGCCGGTCGCTCCCTGGGAGAGGACGGGACCGGGTTGCTAAGGTCGGTCCCGCCGCCTCTCCGGGAGAGGCACGAAGCAGCCGGACGGTGCTGGCGCTCCGCAGCCGTGTGGGGCCTGGCCTCACCTCACGGGGCCCGGCCTCACCTCACCGGGCCGGGCTTCATCTCACTGGGCCGGGCCTCACCTCACCGGGCCCGCTCTCACCTGACGGGGCCCGGCTGTGGTGCCGCCGCGCCGGCAGGGGGCGCGGGGCGGGCGGGCAGAGCGGCGCTGGCGGGAGGAGCGGCCCGGCCGCCCCTCTGCCCGCTGCCCGCCGCCCCGGGGACGGCGAAGGGAAGGGGCCGGGGGAGGCGGGGGGGTCCGGCTGCCGAGCGCGGCGGGGGGCGGCGAGCGGCGGCCGGAGGATGCGGGCGGGGCGGGCGGCGGCGGGCTGCCGTTCCCGGGGCGGGCAGCTAGAGAGCAGTGCAGGGAGGGAAATCCCGGGCGAGGAGGCCGTGCGCGGCGGCGGCCGGGCGCTGGGAGCTCCCTTCCTGTCGGGGGCGGCTCTGGGCCGGAGGCCGTGAGAGGAGCCGAGCGGCGGCGGAGGCCCGGGCCGCCTCCCCTCCGCTCCCCCCCTCTCCCATGGCGGAGACTAAAATCATCTACCACATAGACGAGGAGGAGACCCCCTACCTGGTGAAGCTGCCCGTCCCGCCCGAGAAAGTCACCCTGGCCGATTTCAAAAATGTCCTCAGCAACCGGCCCGTGCACAGCTACAAGTTCTTCTTCAAGTCCATGGACCAGGATTTCGGGTGAGCGGCTCCGGGTCCCCGCGAACCCCCCCTCCGCTCCCCTCCCCGCGCCCCTGCTCCCGCTGCCAGCCCGGGGGAGGCAGGGAGGGCTCCGTGGGCCGCACCGGGCGGGACGCACCTGCTCCGCCGCCGCCTGCCCCGGGGGGCTCCGCTCCGGCCCCCGCCGCCGGGCCCGGCGCGGCCCTGCCCGCCCCGCCGAGCGCTGCGCTCCCGCTCGGCGCTAGGCCCCGGCCGCCGGCCCCCGGGGGAGGGAGAGCCGCGAACATGGCGGCCCGGCCTCACCCCGCCGGCGGGACCCCCGCCAGCCGGCGGACCCCCCCTTCCCCAGGGGAGGAGGCCGCTCGGCCTGCGGCTCCTTCCCAGCCGCCCCTCGCTGCGGGCCGGGCCTGGCGCCGGGTGCCCGCCCGCCGCGCTGTCACCGGGCCGGGGCCAGGCCGCGGGGTGGGTGACCGGAGCGGGGGTTTGCGAGGAGCCGAGGAGCGGCTCCGGTGACCCGGAGAGGTGAAGCCTTGGTGCAGGCGCAGAGGATGGGGTCGTTCCGTTGGCAGGGGGTCGGGGGGCAAACGGGCGCTCCCTCAGCGGGCCCGCGCCCCGCTCTCTGCTGCTGCGGGCTGGGAGCGCCGGGGGAGACCGGGGCCGGGGGAGACCAGGGCCGGCTTTCCAGCCACCTTTGTGGTCGCCTCGGCCAGGTTTCCGACTGGAGCTGGGGGGCCTTTGGCATGGTTCCAGTCTCCGCACGCGGACGCGGGTTGCACACCCACCGGGCTTACTGACAGCCATAATGAAATAAACCCATACGAATCCCTGTGACAGTTGGCCGGATGGGAACTTTCGAAATGTATTAATCCCTTTGTAGCAAATCGCTGCTCTTTGTACTCGCAGCTGTCGCTGGCGAGACAATTTTACATATTTAAATGCCTCGCCGGTAAAAAAGAGAGCAGGTTTGTGGGAAACTAATATGGCCCTGACTCTAAAATACCGCCGTGGTTGAGGTGCGAGTTCTGTGTTTGGCGAGATAGAGCATCCCAAGCATCCTTTCGCATATTGTGTAGCCTCTGAACCGTGAGTCTGAAGCCTTTGATGTTAATTGTGTTTTTATCCATGGTGGAGTGTGGGTATTGTTTGTTGACATGTATTTCTTAAGTGGACGGTTTTTAGCATTGGTGTGCTACTGTAGGAGTGTTGGTGTATGGACTTCTTGTTTTTCTGGATTGTGAAAACATTTCTTTGGGAAACAACTACACAAAGTGTTTGTTTTCAAAATAAAGTCTTTCAGCTTGTCTATTCATAAATTTTTCTCTTTCACCCTCAAGTGACAGGGACACGTACCCTGCAGTTGTCAGATAAATTCAAGCTCTTATGTTTTTGTGGTGCAGCCTTAATGGAGGATGTTGGGTTTGTCGAGACAGCTATGCATTCCTTCCCACTGCTGCAGAAACTTACTACTAGGAAATGGAAACTTACTACTAGGAAACGTAAACTGTGCTGAGGCAGGGTGAATGTACTAGGAAGATCTCTAAGGTGTTTGGGCTGTTCTTGATCTTTGACCAGATAACAGAGTTAGTAACCTGAACCCTGCAGTGGGTTCTCTCATTAGTTTCAAAACTGGGGTTAAAATTATCTGTTCTTCTTGCAGTGTCTTGGAAATGGAGATGATGGAAGATGAAGGGCAAGCGGGTGATGAGGATTAGGACCTATAAATTCTGTCTCCCATTTAAACAGTGGTCTCATCTATAACTACTGAATGCATCAGGATGGCAATCCGTTGTCTGGAGACAGCTGGAAGTTACTCTACAGACAGCAACTCCTGCAAGGCAACGAGCTGTCAGTCGCATTTCTGTTTGCTTTTGTTTTGTTTGTCAGCCACATTTTTGTCCCTCTCTGAATCCTAAATACTTGTGAAAAATAGGGAATTTGAAGAAAACTTACATGAATCTTGGCTGTCTTAGCAGGTGGTAATAGTAAATATAGGCTTTTTTTCATCATCTTGTCTTCAAACTCACCTTTTTTAATTGTTGTTGCAAATAGGTAATTATAGATGCAGTTGCCACTAACCATAACAAAATTGTGTGTCTAATTTCTACCGTATGAGCCTGGAAATATCCTCCAAGGAAATTCTTTTCTGTGTGTTCTGTAAGTGGTACTTAGGCTTAAACTACAGCAACATTTCGGTTTTAATGTAGTGTTCTACAGTTCTGGTCTTCTGTTCTTCGCGTTGCTGCTCCATGGCTGTGCGGAGCTGTGATTTGGCATGGTGACTGCCGCTTGGCAGGGCCGTTTGTAAATCCCAGTGTGCAGTGAAAAGCACTTCTTGTGTTAGAAAAGCAAATGTTTTCCTGGAGAAGCGGAGCCTCCTTGAGAAGCCAGTGATCAGGAACTGACTTTGCAATGCTGCACATGTTGTTGTAATTAAGGCACAGCCTTTCCTGGATCCTAAAATAATACATTAAATAATTGTGTTCAGAAACAGTGGATGTGTTGAATTGTTTCCAACCAGGAAAGATAGAGTTGCTAAGGACTGGAATGGAGTTGGGTCGGGGCTGTGGAGCCATATCAAGCTGTGTTACGAAATGAAGCGGTTATGTGTTCCGTGCACCTGTGCTGAGCTACCAGCCTGCTTTCAGCTTTGCTTCTCCGAAGGTGAGGGAGAAGAAGGGTGCAGGAATGGTGTATTTCCTTCTGAACTTAGGTTACTGTTTAATTTACTGCTCTGCCTTGCAGTTGTAATGCTACACAATCAGCGCAGCTGTGGAAAATAGATACAGTGTGGAACCTTCATCTTGATTTTCCTGGCAGCGTTACTTCGACATAAAAACGCTTTTTCCTGTGCTGTTTCATTCTCGAGGGTGACTTCTGCACTCACTCTTGACCAGATGGACCTGTCTTTATTCTGGAAGCCTAGGCTTTCCTACTGACGCTATCGGTAGATACGATGTTGTTTTTAACATGCAGGGTGTCCAACTGTGTTCTGACTTGAAGACCCAACCCTTGGAAGTGCTTTGTAGCTTCTATTTTTATTCTAGTCGGTGGAAAGTTAAGCAGGGACATTACAGGATCATACTCGTTAATGTGATAATATCCACCAGCAGTGAAATTTAGAAAAGGTGGTATTTGCGATATGTGTTGTACAGACAAGGAGCTGTGTAATCAGCTTTTTAGTTGCTTACAGTGACCAATTCTTTCCTCTCAGGGGAAGAGCTAAGAGGTCACTTCCGATCACTGAAGTGTTGATTCTGAGCTTACAGCCACACACATCCTTGCTATAATGTATAATGCAATTGTGCTGATTCTTTGATGATTGAAAAATGAACAGTAATGAATATATCTAAAAATGAAGCTGTGATGCCTGGGCTCTCAGGACTGAAACTCTGCCACCTTGTTTATTGCCACCCTGCTCTAAATGATGACAACTGTGTTGGATCCAGATGATTCACAATGAATCTGTGACAGATCCTGTGAGAGGAATTCTTGTTTGTCTGCTCTTAAATATTTGGTGTTTCCAGAGCTTTTCTTGTAAAACACTGTCGCTAACTTCCAAAAATACAAAATTATAAATGTGTGTGATCCAGGCATTCCCATAAGTTACGTGGTTTAATTTTGCTATACGACAACCTACTTTGAGACTCCATGCGACTGTGTCTTCTCTGGTCGGTGCAGGATGCCATGCTGTGACAGGGCTATAGCAGGAGAGATTCAGAGGTAGAACTGCACCAGGTTAAATGCGTGGTCTGTACCAAAGCTCAGGCTGATAACTGTGCTCTCTCCGTGCACGGTCCTGGCGTCCTTCGCGCTGTTCAGTCGACACGTCGCTGGGGCAGGAGCTGCTGATGGCGTCTCTCGGTACGGCAGGAGGGGAAGAGCAAGCCAGTCTTGGGCTCTGCAATCCTTGTCCATCGAATACCGGAGTGGGTCTGTTGTGCCATCCTTCCGGGTGAGGTTCAAGCCCTCGTTCTTTCCATTGGGTGAACTAATACTCGTTTGAGTATACTTCTTTAGGGAGTACTTTGAGGAGTGGCTTTTTTAGGCATTCCTTTGGTATCAGCAAAAGAACTTCCTTTTAAACTGCATTTCTAGGTGCAGCTGTTTCTTGTGCAGAAATTGATTTTCTTGGTAGTTCATGTGCTGAAAACTAGCAAGCAATTGTGATTCAAAGCAGTAGGAATCCGGTTTGGGATTGGGATTATGAGCTGAATGGGGCAATTTTTGATAAAGAGGAACATGAGCAGCACTGCTTTGTGTGTTTTCTCGTGGAGGCAATGTACCGTCTCTGTTTTCACCCTTGCTCTAAGAGGAGTCCTAAGTGAGAAACAGGACTCCTAGCTGACCAATGTCTAGGTCTGGATATGCAGAATAATTTCATAATTGGGAAGGTTTTTAGAGACAAGATATTAAAAAAAACACCCTCAAAATTTTTTTTATAGGGACGAATGAAAGTAGGAGTTGCCTATTTATCATTTAGGCTTAGACAATTGATGCTTAAAGTGCCATTTGGACACTGGACGTGGATCATTTGGAAAACAGAGAGTTGATTTGTGTGCTGTATTCGGAGAATTCCACGGTCCTTGAATGTAACTGTGAAAGCTGTTGTAAGAATCCAGCAAGCAAAGGAGCACTCGACAAAAACTTTATTTCTGCCTGTTCTCTGTCAATTAGGTGCCACAGAGTTCTAGGCTCTGAGCTAGCCAAAGTCAAGAGAAGGTTTTTGGGCTGAGTTCCGTGTGTGGAAAACTGCTTCCATGCTGATTCAGGGATGCTGGACGTAAGTGCCTTGCAGGTCGGATTCTGCCCGTTGGGTGGACCCTGCTGTGCTGTGTGGTACGAGCATAGTTTTGGGTTGAGTAGTTTATTTTGGTAGTTACTGCAGCAAAGATTTTAATGAGGTATTTTTACTGGTGTTTTTAAGGAGATCCTCTCAAGACTAAAGAGCAACATGAAAGGATGCCTACCTCCATACTTGTTTGAAAACTGAGCAAGCAGGTGACAGAGGCTGATATAGGTCAGTTACAGGTAGGAGTTTGTCTTTTTTGAAACAGAATAAAATGAAGGCAAGTGATTCATATTTGCATGAGAAAATACAGAGCTGGTAGACTAATGTGCAGAGGGGGCATGTGCTAAAAATAACAGTTTAGGAAAATGATCTTTGCAGCTCTGTGACAAGCATTGATACCCACAGAGTGAGTCTGTGTGGGTCAGAACTAGGCAAGGGGATGCTGAGGCAACTGCCGTGATCAAAGCTCTGGCAAGAATTTTAGCTGTATAAATGGAAAGTTTCAGAAATACTACACAGACTGCAGGACCTAAATGTAGGTCGGATGTGAGGGTCTGGAGAGCAGTCAGAGAATTCAAGACCGTGTTCAGGTTACTGACCTGAATGATGGGCAGGCAGGTGAGCAGATGAGGTGTGCTGTATAACTTTTGGCCTTGAAATACAAGCAAGATTATCTTTACAAAGCGACCATGTAAAGTCTCCCTCCGTGTGCTTGTTTTCCCACATGCAGCTCTGTCTCCTCCCTGTTTGGTCGCTTCTACTCTGGATGTTCTTGAGGGAACAGGGTGTTTTTAGGCGGGGTGAATGAGTAAGGAGGTAGTTCTGAGAGGGCAGAACTAACAAAAGCAGGCTTCCTGAAGATTTGTGTCCTTTTGATGTTTTAACCCTCTGTTTTTTCTCCATTATCTCAGGCTGCTGCATCAGTTAGTAGATATTCAGAGATCTGAGATGCAGTTAGACTGAGAAAAAGGCAGCAGTTTACTTGGAGATGAGGTTAAAAAGGGTTGGGGCTTCAGCTGGTAAGGCAGTCACATAATTTACCATATAGATCTGTGCAAATGCCTGTGGCATGCTTGCTGAAAATATCTTTTGGATAGCAAGGGTGGTTGAACAGATGGAGCAACAAATGGGTTTCTTTTAAAGACTTTTTTTATTTTTATATCCTGTACCTTTTTTGGCCAGGTTTGCCTGTCTGTAGGCTGGAAAGGAATGATTGCATAATAGCCAACGCTGCCTTCGGGTCGTGCTGGGACAGCTGTTCCCCGCGGTGTAAACAGGCACGGCTGACCAAGAAAGTGAACGCAAGGCATGTTGCAGCCCATGGCTGAGATTCATGACCCTTCTCTTCCGCTGCTGCCAGCTTTGCTTTGGGAGGCTCCAGCAGGGTGTGTGGCAGCCCTGAAGCTCGGTTTGGGACCGATCCAAAGCCCGGCGAACTCGCTGAGAGCCTTTCTGAATTTTGCGTTCTAGCTGAACTGTTCTGTCACGTGAACAATACTGGTTTGAACGTGTAAATTGCAGTGGGCGGAGAATGCTTTTTAATGAAGGCTTTCCTCAAAAAGACCCATAGGTGGTTGAGCAGACTGAGTTGAGAAGATGCTTGGAATTTTATTAGTGTTTGAGACAGCGAGTAAAACTGAGTGTGGTGACTCTGACTTTACAGTTCAGTGGGTTGGTCACGGTTCTTTCCAGCTTTCATTCCGCTCAGTATGGGCTGTTGCACACCTAAATGCTGTGAACATTGCAGAAGTCTTGGTCTGCTGTTGGTGGCGGAGCTCGAAAGCGAAGGCCTAATTTCAGCTTGATTAAATAAATCTGGAATAATATTCTGAAAATAGGGATTACTAAGAGCAGGTCCTAGGCCTGAGGATCTGAATCAAGAGCAACCACACAGAGAGCTTCAGGGGGAAGGAGAGTTCTTAAGGCTGGAAGGGAGAGGTCATTAATACCCGCAGAAGGCTGGAGTACTGTTACGTGCTGGAAGAAAATGGACAGTGGCGTAGTGAAAGCTCTGAACGGAGACTTGGAAAGTAGAAAAAAATTGTGTTCAGCCACAGATTTAGGCTTGGACTCAGCAAAGTACTTGGACACACTGAAGCGTAGTGCTGAATTGGGGCCTGTGTTAGCTACTTGGCTAATGAGAATAGCCTTTATTTCTCCTAGCTTTTTCCCATTTTCTTAGCTGAAATTTATACTTCCTGGAGACTGTGCATCTTAGGACTGTGTTTATACAGCATCTAGCACTGTGATGCTTTTCTGTTTGCTGACATCAGAAAGCACTATTGTAGTACAAATAATAAAAATATGTATAAGAACACCAGCCTGATAGACCTCAAAGCTCATACTTTGTAACCACACTAGGTTAGCTTATACATATTTAGCCGAGCTGATTCTGATAGCTGTCTACAGTACAAGTCACTGCTTATTTTAATGTCCCGACTGTAATGTAATCTAAATATTTAAAACAACCACTTTTTCTGCTGGAACCTGAGGAGTGCTCTGCTCTGAGGGTGGAGTATGTTATATTTATTAAAAGCTAATGCTATGAAAACATGCTGAAGGGATACATCAGGTTTGGTCTGCTTCCTGTGGCTAGTGATCTGCAGTGGGACAAGTTAGAAAAACAAGTTTACTACTGTTCATTTAATGAACACCTCCACATAGTGTATGCACAGTTTTGATTTTCTTTTTTTCCAGTGCTCAGGTAGACTTGTTTTCGCTTAAGAATACACACGCAGACTGTACAGCTGTTGGAAACATTAACCATCTCTATAGGATTCAAGTTCAGCAACTTATCTGTGGGCTTGCTGTATCTCTAATTAAATTTTGGCTGGGAAGTAAGCTGAATTAAATGGGATTTATTTAATGATAATTTTTGAAAGCCTACCACCATTCTAGCCTGCCACAGGAGAGTGAACAGGCAGCCAGGAGGAGATCCAGATGCAGCAGGAGGAGATCCACATTCAGCGCTTTGAACCAACTATAAATAGCTGTGCAGTAGATGAAAATTTTGAATTAAGGAATTAATTTACATATGATATTAAAGCCTGTAAAGATTGTTGTGGTGTATTTGAGCAGGCTCCCTGCGCTTGGATTCTGCTCGCCTTCAAGCATGAGTCTGGCATTTTCGAAAATAGCCATGTTCATGCTTGCATTTCAGATTCCACTTTACAGGCAGCCTGGTGGGCGTTGCCATGACTATGTGCAACCTGACCAGTTATCATTCTGATTAGTACTTTCAGAGACTCATTCAGGAGCACCAAGCATTTATTTCAACTGTTGTGCCACAGGGTTAGGCGGAAAGGTTGACAGGGTGGTGTTTATGAAACACAGGCAGGGATTTTTCTGTAAATGGCATCACTACTAGAATTCTCTCACTGTTCCTCTGGTGTTTATCTTCTTTGGGAATCACGACGTGTTTCAATTTGGATGGCTTGATAATTAAAGTTACTTCCTTTCTCTCTTTTTTCCATAACAGTTGGGGTTCCTGTGCATTTGGCTGATTAGAGACGTTGTTGTTGTGCTTGGTATGATCAACGGCAGATTTTTTGCATTTATCTCTCTGAAATTCTTTGAAATGGTGAATTGCACCTGAAGTTTTGGCTAAGTCTCACTCTCTTTTCTGTGTTACTGTCATTCTTCCCTTGTAAATAGAGATGGAGAAGGGGTGTCCATCAGTGTCTTTATGCAGCTGTTATTTGCCTTGAGAATATGCTAGACCTCAGGTAACTTGCAGTATGTTACAGCCTCCCAATTGCAATCTTGAATGCCTTGTGATTGGGAGGGATCTGGTTTGCTATTAGAATTTTTTGCAAGGGCCCAGTTTGTTAATGTTTCTGTTGATGGAACAGCTAGTCCATGGTCCTTATTGCTGCTTGGTCCAATTTTAGCATCTCCAGAGTAAATGTGTAGGATGGTTACTTGTAGTCGCAGCAGTGAGCTGTGTTTACAGCCTGGTTGAAATAGGGAAGGTTGAAGTTTCCATTCCACCTCCTTTCGTGTGAAAGAACTTGGCGATATCAGATGGTGCTTTACAAAGTGGCAAGCCTTTTTTGTTTGAAATTTACTTAAAACTTCTACAACACAGAGGCAGATTTTTTTTTCTGTGTTTATTGTAAGCTACAAAGGAGCAGCATTATCCTTGAAACTCAGCATCGTTGGGAGTCCAGTCCTATATAAAGTCGTTGAGATCAAGTGTCTTAAAGCCGTTAAACCCTGATCCCTTTTCTTAGCAGGTATGTACCTCGCTTAGTGTGCCTCACATTACGGGAGGGAAAATTCAGTGGAATCAGCTGGTTGTTCCAATTAGTGATGCTGACTCAACTCTTTACATAATGTGTTATGGCAGTTTGTTCTGTCTAGCATTTTGGTTCCTTAAAATGCCGAGATTTCTGGATTTTATTTGTACAGAAACATAAGAGAGGAAGCTAAGTGAAAAGTACTAAACTTCCTGAGTACAGGCAGCATCTAGACGAGTTTTATTCCCATTTTCAGTCTGTGTGGGAAAAGGGACATGGCTCGGTGTTTCTGTGTGACTTGACCAGCTGCTGAAAGTGAAGTCAGGGTTTGTCCGTTCTGTGTCCACCAGATGATCCTGGGGTGAGTGAGGAAGTGCTGAGTGTTTCTTTTGCTTGACGTGTGTGCTGACCGGAGCAGCGCTGAACACCACGTGCTGGAACGCCCAAAGAGAACTTGAGAACAAGGCTCGAAAAAGTGGCAGTGTCCTTTCAGTGACTGGCTGCTACAGATAGATTTAATTTTTGCTTTGTTCCTTGAAATCTAGCTTTGCCCTTGAGCTGACAGGACTCAGCCTGTTGTACAAGGAGCAAGCTGTGCTCTTGCCAATCCTTTGTTTGAAGGTTTTGGATGGCTTGACTCTGCTGAATGATGGAGATGAGGTGGATGGCCTCTGATGAAAATGGACACGGCACTGAATGTTCTGATGCAGTTTAATGGCTAATTACTTCTGATATCCAGGATTGCATCTTTTCTTTGACTATGTTATTTATAAAGAAAACAGATGCCTCATCTTTTGCTAAATGTTTACTTTATGTGCTCTAATTGTGTTATTACCTGGCGGTGATTAAGATAGTCCTGCAAGGGATGCTTGCGTGATCTGCAAATGAATCCTCTTCTCTGGCAGTCTTGAGTAAATGTCAGAGTACTGTGACCTTCAGTAGCCAGCATTTTGAAATCCCTCTACAAGTAGCTAATGAGAAAAACACATGTAAATTCGGTGTAAGCGCAGCTATTTGTTAAGAATTTTGCAAGATGTAGTATGGGCCACCCCAGTTGCAAAGAACTGACTGTTTTCAGACAAGATACACTGAGTAGGTGGATTGGGAAAATTCAAAGGGGGGGGTAAAGCATTCCTGACAATCTGTAATATCTGTTTTACTGTTTGTTTAATCTGTGCTTGCTTTTATTC
This sequence comes from Opisthocomus hoazin, assembly GCF_030867145.1. Classification (NCBI taxonomy): domain Eukaryota; kingdom Metazoa; phylum Chordata; class Aves; order Opisthocomiformes; family Opisthocomidae; genus Opisthocomus; species Opisthocomus hoazin. Next base: position 19,135,646 of record NC_134429.1, on the reverse strand, counting down.
ACTTGGTTGGGATGCTGAATCTGGACAGATGATTAAACTCATCTGTTTTTCTTGTCCCATCAAAATATGTTGTTTTTTCATAATCATTTAGGGTAGGTCTAACTCTACTTCCAATGAAGTTAGAGGAAACCATTCCTGAAAATCCCACCATTAGTGTTCAGAAGTGCAGTCTTGCCTTGCTTATCCAAAAGTTCCAGAATAGGGTTTTGGGGGTTTTTTTGCCTTATTTTTCTTCTGTTCGAAGATTTAGCAGTGGATGCAGGCAGTGTTGCTTTTAAAGTGGTCTGCATTGTTAGTTTAGCTCACAAAGCTAGTATTGCGGTTGGAAGCCTATTAGTAATTGAATCAAAATGTATGTTTAGGACCATGTTGCTGACAATAATATGGAAGTTGTAAAAATGTCCTTTCTCAATAGAACAGCGCTCAGTCTGTCTTGGTCTTCAGTTCTTTAAGCATATACCCAAATTGTCCGAAGTAGTCCTGTGGAGACTGATTTGAAGTGGTACCAGGTGAGCACTCTCTGGAACTGTTGTCGTACAGTTCTTTCCCTGTGAAAAAGCAGAACTGAAAAAGAATCAGCCCTGTGTTAGCATGATTGTAAGCGTAAGCCTTTGTCTCTGCTGTGCTACAGTGCTGTGCTACAGACTTACCTTACGTTAGCTTCAAACGTGCTGAAATCTGCTACGTGGTACAGAACTGTGTTAGGTGTAGCCCATCAATAGCCAGTTAAAGTATTTTGGAAGATAGTTTCTCATCATCATGTTAGTTGGCCTAAAAATCAAGGTGTTAAGGCAATTTCATAAGAGAGATTCTCAAGGAAGCAGCATCCGTTGACAGTGACATCTGATATCTTTCTTCTCCCACTCTGAGTTCGTGGCAGCTCCCACTGTTTTCTGACCTTCTTTTACTTTCAGAGTATACAAAAAAGAAAATTCCTTTCCTTACACACCCTCCAAAAATTGGCAGATAGATGATCCTCCTCTGGAGGAAAAAATGAAGAGGTCATATCTGCTCTCTTAGATATTAATTTTTTCTTGTTTTCCCAAACATGATAATAACCTTGAGGCAAAAGATACCAATTGGACCAAAACTTGCATCCATTTGTGGATGGGTGACTGTCTTTTCTAGCAGAAATATAATGTCTTTTGAAAATGCATAAGCCATTTTTTAGTTGTCCTTGTTCCTACAGAGAAGAAAAGGATATGTGTAACCATCTTTATTTTTGCAGAATGTTTTGGTCTGGTTGCTTTTTTCTCTACGTGTGTGTTTGTGTGTGAACATAATATAATGAAAATACACTCCCATCTGAGCTGAGAAATACAGAATTTCCAGGCTTTCACATCTTCACCTTATAAGCAGAGATCATGGAAGGGAACTGGTTTGTCATCTTGCAGCTTGCTTGCAAGGGTGTTTGGTGCTTCAGGAATCTGTTCATTTTGCTGCTACTGCTTCATCTGTTGTTTGTCTTTTGGCAAGAACAGAAATACTTGTGTGTTTTGGAGCCAGGTGGTCTTCGTGGAACTCTGAGTAAAAGTCTCTGTGGCCATGTAGGGGATGGGAGCAGGGGCTGTTCCGAAGGCCCTGTTGCTGTGGTATCCAAGCATCAGTTCATACAGCACATGGAAACTGGTGACACACGCGGCTTTTAAACCCTAATTTAGTCAAACACTTGAATGCTGATTATTTAACTTAAATCTCAGAAGCAAATCCGTTCATATGTAGTAATGTGCTTACATAGGTGTTCATTACTGTTTGTCTCGCTCATAGTTCCCAGCAGCGGCCTAATTCAACCCCCTTAATGATAACTAGAAATGAAGAGTTAATTGTGGTGGACTTTGAGACAGACTCTGCTGACCAATACATTTGTCCAGGTTTTGTTGGATACCAAAAGCTGTTTGGATGTGACTGCTTCCATGGATTCCCTTTTGTGGGATTGCCAGTACTCCTGAAAACAGTTGGACATGCTCCAAGCTCTAAGACCCTACACTTTGGGTGTAAATACGTAACGTAGATAAATAACCCTAGATTTGGAAGCTTTTCTTTGCAAGAAGAAGATGCCTGGTGAGAGGGGATGGAATGCTGCGAAGGTATGCGTTTAAGGGAAGAACAGTTGGTCATGGCTGGTTCAGCGCAGCTGGCCCTTTGCAGCTGAGTTTTAGAATCAGTAAACATCAGTGAGCTGGGTCCTGAAAATGTGGCTTCAGAGGTACAGTCTTCCTGTTGTGGCGACTTAAGGAAAAAAATATGTCTGTGCTTGAGCCAGCTTTCTCCTGTCAGCTCCACTAATGTGGATGGGTGAGTTCTTCCACAACAAATATCACTTTTGTGGTGGCAAGCGGTGGGGTATGAACGTAACATTCTCTGGATCTTCTGTTAGCCTTCAGCTCTGTTCCAGCATCAGAGCTAAGAGAAGATTTGAAGTGTACATCGTATGTGCAGGAAAAGCTTTGATGTGTAGGCTCTGCTTTTTCCGTCTGATTACTGCTTGCCTTTTAGCAAAGGACATTTGGATTGGCGTGCCACTGGAATGCCATTTTCTAAAGTAATTAAGCACCAGCTCCTGGTTTAATGAGCATGTTGGGGAAGGGGGAGGATGTCACTGGTTGTTTTGCTGATGCTGTTTTGGGGTCCCAGTTCTCAGAGAAGACTACTAAAGGCTTGCCCTCCAATTTCTGCTGCAGAGTTTAATCAGTTGAGACAAGCTGCTGAGCAAATACAGAGGAATTTACAGTGCTTGAGGAGGGAACGACCTAAATAGTTGCCCTGTGATTCTGTTGTGGCGTATTTCCATGTGAAATGTAAGTAACTGAGGGAATAACTATCGTTTTTGGTTACTTCAGTGGCCTTGGTGAGATAAAGTATGAAAATGATTTGGGAAGATGTTCAAAGCATACAAAACATGATATTCTCCATTCAGTTAGTGGAGTGAAACACTTGAGGACAATAAGAGCTATGGATCATTTGGCTGTTGGGTTTACTTTGACCTGTTTAGTAATTCCTGAAGAAGGTAACATCTCCTTTTTGAAAAGTACTCTGGTTCTTTTTTTATCAAGCAGGTGAAGTGAGGATCGACATTCTTGACTTTGGCAATAATATAATTGGTGAAGACCATGTGTGCTGGATCAGTATGAGAATTTCTGATTTGGGGGGGGGTGCGTGTGCCTGCTGCGGGCAGAGGTGACTGTGAGGCTCAAGGTGAATCAGCCAGTTACTAATTGGAATGTGACTTGATAGCGCTGTGAGACAGGAGATGGATACTGAGGCCCCTCAACTCTTATAAGGGTGGCATTTTTACAGCAACTTGCAGTCTCAGATGTAATAACTAAGATGTGGAGTCCACCAATGCTCTGGAAAGCTGCTAGGTTCCCATAATTCTATTTTTAAGATATCTCCTGATTTTGGAAGAAGAGTCCTACAGAGGTCATTTGGCAATTTGTGAGGAGCAGCCCTAGAAGGGAGCTTCCAGATTTTGATGTATTTGTTTTTAACCTGCCTTTACATCTCTGAGTTCTGAGGTGTAGAAGTAGATGCATATGGAAAATCCTCAGTTAGTAAGTGTGCAAATACTGTTTGTTAACAGCCGTCTTACTGTGGGAAACTGGGACAAGAGCTTGTGTTTTAACAACTGCTATGCTGTTAAAACCAAGCATTCATCACATAAAGTTTAAGAGGAACAAATAGATTTGAAAATTGTCTCAAAAGAAGAGTTTTGTTAGTTAAATCCTATCTGAAACCTGCAAGATTTAGATGACTTCTCTCCGCCTTCCCTCTGGAATGTGAAAAGAAGAATGACTATGTGGGTTGAGGCGCTGGGTGGGGATTTGAGGTCTGAATTCAATTTTCCCTGTTCCAGCTACTCTGTACTTGACCTGCAGTAAATGATCTAGTCCCTGATGTTACAACCAGTTCAGCTTGTGCCTAGCTTAATTTGTGTACATGAGTTGTGCCTTTGGAGGAAACTGTAAATGTGTTAGAATTACGTGGCTAGGAAACCTGTAAATAGGGGCTTTTAGTTTTGGGTTTCAGGTCTGATTTGTAAAAACGTCTAGATCAGAGTAGAACTTGTAGCTTGCTGCAGACTAGCATAAATGCTGAGAGTTTGCACTTACAGAAGTATACCAGTGCAAACGCGTGGTGTCTTACCAGATTTCTCTTTCCTTTTGCTTCGCTGAGTCGCAGAGAGGCTCTTCCTCCCTGCCCTCCCCATGGCTTTTTGGCAGTCGTTGTAGTAGAAGTTCTTTGCAATAACCAGCTTCAGTGATTGTTCCGTTTGTACCTGTGTGATATTTTCCGTTGAATTTACTATTGTGGTTGAATTCATAAAATAATATAAATAAATAAAAACAATTTGCCAATGCAGAAAGAGTGGAACTACTAAAAGAGTGGGTTTGGAAGACTTTAGAGAGCTGCTTCTTAAATATGTTTATTACCAGTTGAATTTATGACCTATTTTAGTTATAGACCCAAATTGAAAAACGGTACAGTAAATGGAACTGAACTAATTGAGCCCAGAGACTTGCCTGGTGCAGAGATGAGGAGGGAGTATGGGTGCATGAGGAACTTTATCTGAAGAAAAATATACAAGAAGTGTCTGACACTAATGACATTTTGCTCTTACGGAGGAAGAAAGCTGCACAGTAGTAGCCAGCGATGGCAAGGAATCTCTGGACCAACCATGTTGTTTCTGGCTAGAGGTGCTAGTTAAATTGTTGAATTCAAGGGAGAGGTTGGCTTCTGATGTCATGGGGAAACGTGTGGGGATACTTAGTCATGAGAGATTGTTGCGCAAGTGCGGTGCTTGTAGGCGTGCTTGACAAGTTCCTCGTTTCAGTCTACGCAAAAATTCTCACTGGCTTGAGTGGTACTCGAAACTAATCCTGAAATGGTACAGAATGTGCCTTCCAAAGAGCTTGGAGTATTTGGAATAAAGGTAAACTAAGTAATGGCCCTGCAGCCCGTGTGAATGTGCAGCTGGAGCATAGTTAAGAGCTCTTTGGTGTTTCACTTGGCTTGGGATGACTCTTGCACGGTGTGTGTATCCTGATCAACTCTGAGTGAAGATAACACAAGTTTTCAATGCAGAGGGAATTTATTTGTTGTTCTCGGTGCTGTTTCAGGTTTCTAGCTTGTAAGAATTACCTATAAGGTAAATGGAATTCCTGTTCCTCGTGTCATGTTAGATAGATCCATTTGAAGTATAGATCCGTCTGAAGTAGGGCGACCGAATCGTAACCGTTAGAAAGCCTGCACCTTCTGTCTTCCAAATGGTCCCAGCAGGGGCTGCATTTCATGGTTGACATTAGCCATGCTGTTCCAGCTCCTGCTTCTTTCGCATCCTGCTTTTCATCCCCCTTCCCTCCTTACTTTTTTTTAATGCATCTCTTATTCAATCTGGTTAATAAGCAAATTTGTCATCTGCTTATTTTTGTCTTCGCTAACACTCCCCCCACCCTCCCGTTCGGACCAAATTAACGGTAAACCAGTGAATTGAAGATAATGCTGCTGTGAATTATCCTTTGCTGCAGGGCAGCTTTGCATTTGTAGTGCCAAGCTGACTCTGTGTGACTAAAACCAGGCGGTGCAAAAAGAACTGGGATTTTCCTTCCTGCCAGGAGGGGCTGAGGGGTGTTGAAGGGTATCGACAGAGCTTTAGGAGGCATCTCCTTGACAGGTTTTTATTGTGGGGACATCTTTGGCTGGTCTGTCTTGGCCTTGTCCTGTGAGTTGCTGCATGATTGCATTTGCTTTTTACGTTTGTAAGAAGGCGACAGAGACAAATACAGCACGGTTACTTACAGTAGTACGGTTACTTCTTGTTATTTGCACAGTGAGGTATCCTTTGGGGAGATGGGCGTTGTGTTTGGTGAGGCACCCTGTAAGCTCCTGTTAAGACAATAGTCCTTATCCTGAAGAACTTACATTGCAGGTAAATGAAAAGAAACAAGCGTATGGACAGGCAGTGTTGGAGGTTGGCAGGTGGGAGGGATTTTGCCAAGTTCACCAGCAGACTGCTGGCAGAACTGTGAATGGAAATCTCATCTCGAGGTTCCGAGTCTTACATTGTAATTGCTGGTGAGTTTTCCCAGGTGACTTTTTTTTTTTTCATGTCTGATAGCCTAGAAGACATTTATTTGTGGCTGTTCTTTTTTCTTTTTTTGGGTGGGTTGTGAGGGTTTTTATGTGTTTGGGTTTGGTTTTCTTTTGAATGAAGGGATCATGGTACATTTAAGAATGGGCTTGAAGTAAAACTTTTTGAAAAGACATAGGTTTGATCCCCGCCTTTGCGTATTTGTATGCTCACAAATGATCTCTCCTTAGGCGGGGATAAGAGGGGTGGATATTCCTGTTATCCCAGTGCTATACCGTGAGCTTTCTTCAGAATCACTTGGGACGTGGCCTGCTCCGCCCGCTCGGCTGTTCCGTTCTGCTTTGCTTGCGTTCCTGCTCCCGACAGCCCCAGAGAAAGGGGAGTGGTGGGTAGAACCTCCTCCTGAGCCTGGCAAGTTGGCTCCTACTTACGAAAAGCTTTTTCAGACTGTTGTAATTATCATGGTGACACAGATGTGATAGGTGTGAGCGTGTAAATAAAACAGTTGGAGTAAACACTCTCATTTTTTCATCTAGTGGGTACAGAAGTTCCCTTGTGCTATTGTTTCCATTGGTAACTATGGAGCGCTAGTAACACGTTGCAGCTGGGTGAGGGCAGTCTGGAGAATCAAGACCAAAGTACAGTCTAACGTATTTAGGAGCTAGAGTAGGTTTAGTGTATTGTACTACTTCTGGATCATATCCCAGCCATCTCTCTGGAATGTTAAAAGTTGTGCAGTCTGGCTGAATAGTGATGTACTAAACTGAAATACGTCCTCTCTTCACACATACAAAATAACAACATGTCAGAAAGGGGAGAAATCCATTAAGGTGTGACAGATCTGTCCTTTTTAAGGAAGAATCTTGCTTTTTTCTTTACATGAAATAAAAGTGAAATAGAAATTGAGTGAATCGAAATTACAGTCGCTCGCTGTGCCCAAGGTCTGGGACCGTGGCCTGGGATATACTGGGTACACGAACAAATTTGTGACACAATGATCTAGCCAAGCCTGGCAAACTGACTAAAGGGTGCTGCCAGTGATTGCTTCTGGATGCAATTGGTTTTGACAACCTTGAGTCTGTCACTGTCATCCCAATAAAATCTGTTGCTTCAAATTAGGCAAAATAAGACCTGTCTTCTTTTTTGTAGTCCTAGAAACTCTCGGATCTTATTGTTCCTTTCTCTTCTTGTCCTGAGGGCTTCTGGGAGCAATCGCAGTGGTGATTTGTCTCTGGATTCCAAGCTGACAAGAAGCTTTACAATATGTCAGTTAATAAGTGGGGCACTGTGAACTCTCAGCAGCAGACTGAATATCATAATTAGAGCTCTGTGTGTTTGATTTCTTTGAGATAATGTCATACAAATCAGGAAATGGCTCTATAACTCTGTACACAAATGAGATACTCCTGTGAACTTCCATGACCTGAGGGATCCCATAGGGTTAAGTGATGGTGGCTTTTGAGTGGGCTTCTAGGTTGGAAAATAACGCTGTGGATGTTGGATTGTTTGAGCAGTTGTTTCCCCTTCCAGTGCCTGGGAGTTCAATAGTAGACAGACCACCACCATGCTTCACCCTGTTGTTGGTACCCTCAGGAGACAGGCAGAGGTTGCATCTGTCTCTGAAACGTCAGTTTGCAATGAGAGGTTCCTCCAGGGATTGAAGGATTGAAGCGTATTGTCTGTGCTTGCTTGTTGGATGAGTGGAAGGTTTCGTTCTCCAGGGTGAGAAGTCTGTTTAAACTTTTGCTGAGTTGGTAGTTTTCTCCTTCTCTTTCCTGGAAAGTCCCCTCTTGTTCACTCTGGTTAATACCTCTTTGGTGTTTTGTCCTCCTAGGACACCAAATATCACATCATCCTTGACTTAGCTGTCCCCCATGCATCCGAAAAAGGAGGTGTGTCCAGTGCTGCATGTGTTGAATGAATGTGTTTCTGATTTTCAGTATGTATTCCGAGAGGTTGCCTCAAATATTTCCTTCTTAACAGTTTTATTTTGTTCTTGAAATCTTGGACATTAGGGTATAAGTTGTAGATGTTTGTGAAATTAACTGCACTGCTGGAAAGTAATCAAGACCTTTACTCTGTTAAAGGCACAGTACTAAATGTTACCAACTCTCTCTAGCTGCGGATGGAAACCTGGCTCTTAAAAACTCCATTAGCTCTTAAAAACTTATTTTAACTAGTCATAGAACTACCTTGACTTTTCCTTGCAAAGACTGCTGATTTCTCATATTCTTGTTCTTGAAAATACTTTTTTTTCACTTACATCAGCAAGGTAATATAAATAAAAACAATAGAGACATGCACATCTGCCAGCTCATGAGATCTTAAAACAGTCTTTTCTCTAAGAAGAGTAAGTATAGAAATTTAAGTGCAAAACAACAGCAGGTCTTAAAATATGTTATTCCTTTCCTAATATGATTCACTCTCCTGAGTGTAAACTGTAAGTGCAGATGTCAGATAGCATTCCAAGAAGTGGTCTGTGGAGGCAGCATACGAAAGCTGAACTTTCATTAAAGCTGTGTTAGCAAAGGCAGCTGTGTCTCCCGGGGTGGGGGCACAGTGCTGCTGGAGGGCAGCGTCTGCCAGGGCAAACTGAAGTTACTATTGCTTTGGAGAATCGGACAGGACCTCCTTTTGTTGGTGTGTTTTCTTATGGACAGATTTCATCTTGAAAATAGTGACTCAGGACGTGGTCAGGAGGTAATATCTGTGTTAAACAGTAGTAACTGAGATACTGCCAAGGTGTCTTAAACAGTTATCCCCTTTAAGATTCTGTAAAAGAGGTAGTTGCTTGGTGTGTATTTCTGATTTCCCCACTAGACAGACTGACTATTCAACGGGTTTTGGTGGCTTATTGGATACCGGCTTTAAAAGCAACAGCTAGACCGTGGATGAGGTACTCGGCATATCGTTGGGCAAATTTAAACAACTAGTCTGTGTTTCAAGGTGTAATTCCCATTCCTGCCTCTGCCCCCCTCATCCATGCTGTCTCCTTTTAATAGCTTCTTTTTCCCTCTTTGGACACCAGGAATGACTGATTAAGAAATCAGCCTCTGGTTGGTTGGATAACCATTGGCAACTGCTGCAGTTACAGAGCTGCTGGTCTTCCCGAGTCTCTGACAGAAAACGAGTGAAGATGGGAACACGGCTGTAACAGAAGAACGGACAGGTTACAAAACTGCTGAGACTGGGTCTCTTCTTACCTGGCCCTACCAAACAGCAGGATAAATGTTTCCGTGAAATCAGAATTAGCAAATGACAAAGTGGAGTTTTACTCTTGAGAGATGCTATTGGTATCCTGCTGCAAAAATAGAATTTGGAAAGCTCAGGAAGGTATTTGGGATTTATGGTGTGGACTGGTTGAGTTGGAGCTGTGCAGCCACCCTTCACTGGGTTTGTAACAAACCCAGCAGCAACGAACTCGGACTTTACAGTTTACCTGTTCCAGTGTTACCGTCTGTTGGTGTGGAGTCAATTGAAAGTCTGACCTGTGAAAAGCTGCTTTGGCTTCTGGATTGTAGCTCAGTTGGCATATATGATTCTGGGGCTTCTGAACGCTATGGTGTGAATTTGGGCTCTGCTCGTTAGTTTGAACTTGATATGGCAAACGGCTTTTGCATCTCTAATAGCATTTGGAAGAAATCTTCTGCAGTCCTGCTGTTTGTCCCAGGCCGAGTGTTAGGCAGCCTAATACTGTCCAGTCTGGGCAAGGGAATTGCTGAATCTGGAAGGAATCAGCAGGCTGTTGAAGTGCACTTTGCAAATAATGTCGCAGTCTTCTTGGTGAAGCCTGTAAAATTAAGACCATAAAGGCCAGGGAGACCACAAACTGAAAATGTGAATTTCCTCTGAATGGAGATTGCTTGCTTTTTTTTTCTTGTTCAGTTCCTGGTGAGATGCCATGCTCGTAAGAGTGACACAGACTCTTCGGAAGGCTGCTGGTGGCTCAGGGGATTACCTAGCGCTTGGAAGACCTGAGTTCAGTTGTCAGCCCTGCTGCAAAGTTTTCTGCCTCATCTTACATCTGCTGGAAAAGGTGCAATAAGTCATTCATCTTGTCCTTTAGATGTAGATCATTTTCCCTGCAGAAGGCTTATCTCATTCTGTATGGTGCCAGGATATTGAGGGTCTGCTTTCCATTTCAGCGGGCTTTAAACGCTGCTTAATTAAAGAAACTCCTAAAAATAGTAACTAGGCCCTGTGTTTTCCCCCTCACTTCCACACTAATACACTGGTAAATTAAAGCAGAGGTTCTGGTGGATTCTGTACTTAAACCTACAAATACTCATTTAGAAGTCAAATGTTCTTGGGCAGGTTTGGAATGAAGGGTTTGCATTTTGCTTCTCTCCCTTTGCATATGGAAAAAGGTTCAGTTGTTTCCCTGTGATGCATAAAATCTGAACACCTTTTATGTGAACTGTTTCTCAGAGCAGCCTCCTAGGTTGGTGAAATGACTGTGGAAGAGTGGGAGATGGGGAACCGAACAGGCAGAGCTGGGCAGGTGAAGAGCACCTAGCTCCGGTGTTAACGGACAGGCCGCCGTTGTGCCTTACCAGCTGCTAGGTCGTGGCTGCACAAGTGCAGTGTTTGGAGGAGCACCGTTTCTTCGTGCGTGCGTGTCAGTTCTTGGCAGGCCTGTTCCCTGCCTTTTGAAAGGTACCTTAGCTGAATGGTTCAGTGTTTTAGACCTATCGAATTTTTGTTTTCCTTGAATGGATGGCTGTAAGAGCTGTTGGTAAATGCTTCTTGCTGTGTTCATGAGGAGCAAGGGGTTGGTGGTCTGATGGGAAAGCCTGTGATGCACCTAGGGAAATTGTGAAATACAGCATTGTGGGCTCCTTTCGTTGTAGCTTTTCGTTTTTTTACCTTTATACATTCTTGTAAGGATGCACTGAACAGGAATAACTTGAAGAAATATTTCTTTATAGAGAACTCAAAAACCTGTATCAAGTACCAAAGTGAGTCCCTGAGTACTGCAGCTTTCTTCTTGCTTGTAGTTCTTCAGGAGTGTGGTAGTAAATGAAACAACCATCTCCCCCTCTGCTTTACCAGTGTCTTCCAGCTCTAAACTGAAGGGGCCACTCCTGAAATGAGGAAGGTTGATTTGTTGATGTTTGTATGGGCAACTGTCTTTTACTGCAAGACTTCAGTTTTCTCAAAGCAACGCCTCTCTTCATTTGATTTTACTAGGATATGGACTACATCAGTCTGCAATTTGTGCTATCATTCTTTGCTATCTTCCTATTTGAAATAGTAGATATTCTTGCAAAATACATGATAGTGTAGCTTGGAACAGCGAACTCATGACTAAACATGAACATGGGGCTGGGGGATTGCGCTTGCTAGCAAGAACTTATTTCACTTCTCCGCTGGAACACCTTTCTGATGCTGAAAACAAAGATTTTTGACTTACAGTGGTGAAAATCTTTAAAGAGTGATGACCATCCCATATGGGCATATATCCAAAGACTATCTATTTCTTAATTTATATCTGACTTGGGATTTTGTGACAAGCTGGAGATCTCTCTTTCAATGCCTAAACAAACTCGTAGGTCCAGTTATACTTTGAAGTTGATGTGTAGGTGGAATTTATTACTAGGTCTGAATGTAAGAGGTTTGAACCCAGCTCTTCATTAGGTTTGAAGTTTGTCTTGCAGTGTTGCTGTCCCAGGGAGATGCTGGAGGGCTATATTGGTGCTTCCCCTACACCAGTGGCATGGTGTTCCTCTGGGAGACTGAGCTTCGAAGGAGTGTAGACAGGGGCATCTTTATCTTGTGATCTGGATTCCAAAAGACTTTGTCCACAGAGGCTGTCCAGGCCATGCGCCGAAAGGCTGAAACAGCCATGAAATGGATTCAGGTTATACCCCCCCTGGGTTCCCGTCGAGACTCGGTGAAGATTCTGGGAGCTGTGCATTAAATTGACCTCTGTGTACGGTGCAGTACATGTTTTAAGCTTGTACAAAGAACTGACTAGTGAAGGCTTCCGGTGGCTTCCCACAAAAAATCATTATACATGGTCTTTTCGGGTTTTCGGTTTAATTCTGCGGAGAGTTGACATTTTGCATGTCCTTTGAAGGTAAACAGAGATTGGAGTCTCCACCTTTGTGCCTGTGTTTTAGATAGGTCTGGAGGCAACAGGCGCTATCACGCTCGTTACAACATACATCTAACTTGTCATGGGCTGTGAATTATACTTCTGGAAGCTGGAGTAGTGTAGACCAAAAGACCTTATGAAAATAAACTAAATAATTTTCACCACATCAGTGACCAGAATTATGCCATTTAATTAAAATATGTCTAGACAAATAACCTAGGGGGAGAGAGATATAATCTGTAATAAGTGTTTGAGGTTTCTGCATAGGGACCATACTAAATAAATTTATGAATAGCTTCTTTTCTGTCCCAAGTATCTTGGGTCTTGGAGTACCTTAGTCACTGCTGCGTAATGTGGTTGTTTCTCATGTAACTAGATGGGCATTCATCTCTTTGTTAGCAATTATTTTAACCTGTCTGTAAATAATATTACTGTGAGGTATTGATTAGCACTTGTGGCTATTTTTTGACCAAGCTTTATTATTATAATGAGGTACTTTTAAGAGCGCACAAAAGGAACATTTCACAGAGGAATAAGAATTGATTCTTATCTTGACTGCTCTCATGTATGTTTAGCATTTCTTGTTTTGTGTTGTTTGGCAGCTGACACCATATCTGTCATGGTTGTGGGATGCCTTTATTGAAAATGAATTGAATGGTTGTAATAAAAGGCTTGGAGGTGCTGCCATATCCAGTGATTACTTAGAATGGTAGAAATAAACTCGCTGTACTTCTAGTTGATTACGAAAAATGTTGTACTTTCTAAGGCTGTCTGTTGAACTTGTTTCTTTCTTTCTTTCGTTGTGAAGGACTGAAAGTCATCCTGACTGACAAGCGAAGAGGGAGGACACATTTCCAGGCAGCTCATTCCCCATCTGCTGTCTTTCAGAGGGTGATTTCACTGCATGTGGGTAGTGGACCTCTCCAGAAAGGTGCTTCTCTCCAAGTTGACAGTAGTGGACTTGCTGGAATATGTGGGTGCAGCGGTTCCTTGGCGTGACCTGGTAACCAGCCCTCAGTGCAGCTCCTGAAGTCCATCAGCAGCAGGGACAGAGGCACGCTGCTGGCTGTAGTTCACCTTGCTGCCGCTCATCCATCGGTGTATTCAGCCCACCCTTGCCTCCCTGAGGGTCAGAGAACAGTTTTCTGTAGGTACAAGCTGTGGGAGGAAGGGCTGTCTGCATGCCATGTGGGCTGCGTGATGGTGAAGAGTGTGTCTGTCTCAGTTTGCATCCAGTTGGTGTGGGAAGCCCTCGAAAGGCTTTGTGGCAGCATGGGCTGAGGTGGGCTCTGGCAGCCAGGGGAAGTAAACCATGGGCTATAATGGAGTTTGTGTAGCCAGATTACTGCTGTTGCCACTGCCTGAGCTAGCTGTGTTAAAACCAGCTTGGATTTAGTACCTTGAAATGCTGCTTTGTCCGTTTCGATATTGAGCAGGTGAGTTTCGGGCTTAAGCTGAGGCATCCACACTTCTGGCTGGAGGTCCAATAATAGTGGCTGCAAAGTGATGCTTTTTTGGATGTTGATGAATTAATTAAAGTTATGTTATCCCAAAACATAACTTTCCATTTAACTGAAGAGCTACTGGAGAGAGTCCAGCAGAGGGCTACAAGGATGATGAGGGGACTGGAGCATCTCTCCTACGAGGAAAGGCTGAGGGAGCGGGGCTTGTTCAGCCTGAAGAAGAGAAGGCTGAGAGGGGACCTAATATATGCTTACAAATATCTGAAGGGTGGGGGTCAGGAGGACGGGGCCAGACTCTTTTCAGTGGTGCCCAGCGACAGGACAAGGGGCAACGGGCACAAACTGAAGCAGAGGAAGTTTCATCTGAACTCGAGGAAGAACTTCTTCCCTCTGAGGGTGACGGAGCCCTGGCCCAGGCTGCCCAGGGAGGCTGTGGAGTCTCCTTCTCTGGAGATATTCCAGCCCCGCCTGGACGCAGTCCTGTGCAGCCTGCTCTGGGTGACCCCCAGAGGTCCCTTCCAACCCCGAACATTCTGGGATTCTGTGATTCTGTGAAAACATCCTTAGGGGTGATGTGAAATCGTGGGCATTCGTGGAGCTCTAAATGCTTCCCAGGTAACTTCAAAAGGACTGGAAGCGTAGCTAAAAGGACAGACTGTTAGAGTCTGTGCTGAGGGAGGGTGTATGAGCAAAACCAGTGTGCCCTCTGCACAAATACAGAGATTTTCTTGGTAGTATACAGTAGGTGGAGTGGCTGATAACCTTACCAGTTGTGCAGCCTCTCTTGCTGTTCGTTGGTGGGGCTGAGAGCTGTTGATGGTCAGCTAAAAGCGTCATGAACCTTGCCTTTCAGTTCTCAGCTTCAGAACTGGCTGGGAGAATGGCACCTGGCTAGAAACCGCAACGTCTCAGTGCATTGGTGTGTCGCTCTCGGTGTGCGGGATCAGGACCTGACTTCAGCCTGCAGAGGCTTCAGTTTTCAACAGGCTGCATCTCGGCCTTGACTTTGTGTGAATGTCATCTCTAAGTGCTGTTTTGAGAGTGTCCTGCTCTGGAGTTTTGAAGATAATTGCACCCTGGGGAAGGTGGAATCAGGGCCAGCTGTTTGAAATGGGCAGTCCACAGCCAGCTTGCTGCTGGCAGCAGCCTCTCTTTTACAGTGTTTTGCCTAGGTTGTTTTCAAGAACTATTTAATTTCATGGGGACTTCTCAATATTTATTATTTTGTAGCTAAGACAGTGGACTGGGAAGTCTGAGTTCAGGTCATAATTATGCTGGCCTGTCCCTTCACTTGTGACTTCTTTGTCTTTACGGCAGAGGTGATGATACGTGTCTGTCCCTTGGGACAGTTGCAAGAATAGATTCATTAACACCTGTGAGATTGTAATATAGTACATAAATAATGTACTAAGTAAGAAAAAGGGAAATGATAGAAGAGGCGGAAGACTGTCAGTGTGGCTAAAATGCTGTGCTTGTTATGGACAGTTTGGCCAGTTCTACGTTCCAAAGGGAGTAGATGATATTGATGAACACAGATCGTAAGGTCTCAGGACCCTAAAAGTCAACCATTTGCTTGGCTTCTCTGTGCACATAATTAAGAGTAACCGTTTTTCTGCTAGGTTAGCTGATGGTGGAGTGCTGATAACACTAAGCACACCTGGGGCTATCAGTGCTAAAATCAAAATAGACTAATTTTTATAGCTATCATCTTAAAAATGCCATAAATGCTTGTATTTTAGTGGGATTTTCACACCTTGAGCATCTGCACAACCACTGAAATATCGTTAATTAAGGAGCAGAGAAGCAAATTGTGTTCCCTACAGGCCATTACTCTAACAGTCATAAATAATTTATTATACTTAATTGGAAGCCATTCCTCATAGATGCTGCAAAGTGCACTCTGTTTGGAGACCCTTTCAAGATAATGGGCAGAAGTGCTGGCGAGGGTCCGTAGCCTAGCAGAAACCAGGCTGTGCTGCGCTGGACTGAAATGGGCGGGTGAGACAGATCCGGGCTGGGAGCCCAAGTACCAGTTGGTTCAAAACACGTGGAACCTCTGAGTGTGAGTCACTGTGTCGGGCTGTTGTGCTCGGTAAGGACTGATAGGCCTTCAGAAGTGCTTGGAGTGTGATGCAGATGGCTAAACTAGATTGCTGTAGAGCAGGATTCCCCTGTTCGCAGTCGAGGCAGCTGCAATGCAAATAACCTCTGCTTTCCTCCCTCCCTCACATGCTCCCGCTGTTCTCTTTGGATTTGTCTGCAGGGATCTTGCTTAACCAGAACTGTGGACTTCCCCAACCAAGTAATGAGGCTTTGTGCTGCTCGAATGTCTATCTTAACTAGCCATCAAGGAACTTTTAAACATGAAGGTCATATACATTTCTTGTAGGAGGAGGCAGTGTAATAGGCCAAATGACCTCCTCAAGGTCATGCAGTGGGTTGGTGCCAGAGTGGAGCCTAAGCAAATGTGGTTGTCCTTTAGTTGTCCCAGCTGATTGCTATGAAAAATGAAGCTTTATGTTGAAATGAAGAGCAGGTTCAGGCCTGTTCTCTCCTGGGGAATCCAGTAGTTCTGACTTCATTCGTGTGCTGAAGCGTAGGTCAGTATCTGGTACAGGACCTAAGAGCCAAAACGTCTCTGGTATCCTGCAGTTCTCCTGAAAGCTGATAAATTATCCCTACGGTGCTGGAGGGCTGGGAGACAAAGTGCTGGATGTGCCTGCAGGAACAGCGATGGAGCGGAGAAAACACGGAAGAGGCAGTTCCGTGGGCAAAGGTGTTTAGTGTGGTGAGGACGAGCAGATGTGGCAGCGGATAACTGGTGTGTAACCATACGAGTGCATTAACTGTTAATTGCAGGCAGAAACACTGAGGCTGTGTGTTTAGATTTGTAAAAGTGTTAAGAATAATGCGAGACACAGACTAGCAGCTAATTACATAAATGAAGAAAAAGAAAGCGTTTCTTAGTGCGTTTGTCACCTGTGCAGGAAGAGGTGACTTCCCTAGCACTCACCACACGCAGTTTCTCGCGACAGAACAGAATCACAGAATCACAGCATGGCGGGGGTTGGAAGGGACCTCTGTGGGTCACCCAGTCCAACCCCCTGCCCAAGCAGGGTCACCCAGAGCAGGCTGCACAGCACCACGTCCAGGTGGGTCTGGAATATCTCCAGAGAAGGAGACTCCACAGCCTCCCTGGGCAGCCTGGGCCAGGGCTCCGTCAGCCTCAGAGGGAAGAAGTTCTTCCTCATGTTCAGACGGAAAACCTCCAAGCAGGAGCTGGTGTGCGTGGTGGAAGGCCGGGAGGTTAACCTCGAGCTGGGAAGCGCCGTCAGAAGAGCTGGCGTTAGCAACTGGCTTTGTGCAGGAGGGACCTTGACCATGTGCAGCTGAGCCTCTGCAGATGGTGCAGACCTGCTGCTCGGCTGTGTAGTTGGGAGAGCTCTTGCGTGCGTTGAAGCTGGAGATCTTTGTTTGAAGAGCGTTTTGAAGAGGGTTTGGTGCCACAGTTGGGTGTGTCATATCGTAATTGTGGCTGGTGTGTTCATGTTCACTTTTGACAGGTTTATGTGGGAGCTGGCATACAAAAGTGCATATACGGAAAGACAAAGCATTGTCAGCGTTGTTCATGAATAACAACCGAAAAAGGAGAACGCTGGTTCCACTCTGGCTCTGTGGTGTTTGGAGGAGTGATTGGCATGAGCCTTCCGTTGCGAAGCACGGCAGATCTGCCTCGGAACGCTGCGCTGCCGCTTCGTGCTCGCTGGCTCGGTGGGGTGCAGGCAAGATCTGAGGCTTTCATGCATCAGAGAAGGCTGCGGGTCTTTTGTGTTGAGCAGAGCCCTTCTGTGCTGCGCTGCGATATGGTGTTTATCTGCTCGTCAGAAAGATTTCTCTGCTCCTCCCCTCTTTCTTATGAACATTAGAATGAACATTATACGCTAGCCAAGCCTCGCCTGTAAATTCAGTGGGTGACTTGATTTTCATTCATGTCTCTGGGTTGGAAGGGTGGGTAAAGGCTCTCTGTGTTGCAACCTCAGCTACAAAAAGCCTCAAGTTTTAATTCTGCATTAAAGATTCAAACTGAAATGTGAATCAGCTTCAGAAAGACTATTTTTAGAGCTGCAGCCTTGGATTCCAGTTGAGTAGTTGCAATTTATCATGTGATCAGAAGGGCGAGAGGTTTTCTCTTTCTGTGCGTGTCAGCTGTTTGTCCTTAAAGGAACTACATGTCTTTATTTATTTTGCTTACATTTTCCTAAAAATGGCTGTCCTTGGTTATTTGCTTTTGTATTGTAGTAAACAGTCTGATCTGCAGAGGTGTTTGTATTCTGCACGGACGTTTGGCCTGATATTGCCAAGCAAGATGCAGGGTGTGGTTTGATGAGTCTGGATCTTCTTCAGGAAGGGCTTCTTCTTGAAAAGCTTTAAAAATATTTTTTTATGGCTAGTGAGGTCGGAGAGTTTCTGTGAAGCAGCTAGCTAGCATCAGTGGAGTGTAACACCTACAACTGTAGGTCTGACTGCTAATCCAGTGTGCGAATATCTGTCAAACCACATTAGAAGTTGGGAGCTTCCAAAGCAAAAGTTGCTTTTGAGTGAGCTTAGAATCTGCCAAAGCAGTTAGTAGAATCTTACAAATAGCTTCCCTTAGTATTAACTCATTGCAGATGTGGGATTTGTGATTACTTATGGTTTTACTAATTTAAACAGCTTTTTGGAAAACTGCTGCTTCGTAAGTAGAATGAAGTTGCCCAAAGAGGTTGTGGAACGTCTGTCCCTGGAGATACTCAGAGGTTGACTGGACATAGCCCTGGGCAACCTGAACCCGCTGTGAGCAGGAGGTTGGACTAGATGACCCCTGGATTTCTCTTCCGACCTGCAAGAGTCTCTGAATCAGAACTAACATCTGAGTAATCTCTTACTTGCCTTTGTGGTGATGGGAGTCATTGAAGATATGTGTACAACAAATGGGTTAATTACTTTACCTTCTTTCTAGGGACCTCCAAGCAAGTTATAAAAAGTGATGAATGAAGCTTCTCTCCCCCTTCTGCCATCAGTAAAGGACAATAAGAAAGAGTTAAAAAAAGACTTGATTGTGATCACAGTGACAAGGTGGGGTTAGTCTGGTACTAAAGTGTGTTAGGATGCGCGCTTTGTGGCGTGGTACACATTAACCTGGAGTGACTCTGTAGGGGCTGCACTGCTGCCTCAGCCCTGCGTTTCCCCTGTATGTGGCCTTAGAGGGTTGGACCTGCAACCGGTGAATCACGCAAAGGAGAATTTCCTTGTTAACCTCAGTTTTCAGAGTGGAAAGAAAAAATCATCTAGCTAGTTCTGGAGATGAAGTCTCTCACAGGCATACGTGATGCAATCAAAATGCAAGCGTATGCAACACTATCAAGCACAGTGTTTAATATCCAATTGCCTAAATGCTTATGAATCAGAGAGTCATTAGAGGCTTGTAGGGTTCGCTCAGTATTCTTAATATGGAGTCAGCGTATATTCTGAGGCAGCACCAGCTTGGCAGAGGGATGAGAATGAGGGTAAGCCTAAAGAATCCTTGGTCTTCGGGCTCATATCACCTTTGGAGGAAAACAAGAAGTCAGGATACTGGGAGGGTAAGCAGGAGTGTAAACCTCATGTAGAAACAGGTGAGGTGTGAGAGGGTGAACAAGGCTTGTTTGGCTAAATGTGCAAATATCTATTTGTGCAGAGTAGGGTGGCAGCAAAGTCAGAGGATCCAGACACAATTCCAGGAAGCGAGAGGAAGGAGGGGCTGTTACCAGGAGTGATTGTTTCATTTAGTAATTAGTTCTTAAATCTCCTCTAAGTCAAATAAAGCAGAGGATGTGAGCTGCTGAGAAGTATTCCCTCCTCCCCTTCCCTGCACATCCACACCCTTTTTTGCACATACTCTTTCAAAGTGAAGACTGTGTTGATGTGAGATGTGGTAGTGGGGAGCTTGCTGACGATACAGCAGGTGCTTGGGGGTATTCAAGAGTGTGGGGTCTTTTTCATGGTCTGTCACCAATGTACTGTGTGACCTTGGGTGGGTTGTGCTCCTGCGTTCTTCTTTTACCTTCCTTTTGCCTGGTAGATGCCTTTGAAGGATGGACTAAAGGATCTAATATCTTGTGCATCAAGATTTTTCTGGAGGGTGGTGAAGAGAAGGATGTTGCAAGTCTCTGAACATTGAAGAAAAATCTCAAGTTAGGTTATTGGTGTGCTGGCAGAGTCTGCCCTCCCTCCCCTTTGCAAAGGAGAACGGTGTGCAGCTGGGACACGGCAGGGCAGTACGGGGTGGACCTGCTGCTGGGAGGTGCTGCGACCCACGTTATCTGGCAATGGCTGGTTGGTTCTGTTACCGTTGGGCGCTCGTTGAGCGGTAGCTTTGCAAACGGCTGTGTGGATAGGTGTTTATTTGCTCGCTTCTCTCTGACCCAGAGTGGCTCGTAACCTGGGTTAAGTGGAAGGTGGTGTGTGCTGGAATAGAGACTGCACACATTCCAGCCTTGCTGGCAATTATGGAGGCACGGTGTTGCCAGGAGGCAGGATATGACCTAGGAAACAAATACCCTTCTGCTGAAGGGAAGCTTTAACTCTGCGAGGGCAGGGGATGTGTTTCTTGGTATCAGATGGCCTTTGTTCTTATTATCAAACAAGTCCGTTAGCGATTGTGTTTGAGAGCTCTGGTGTCACATCTCCACACTGAACCACATCCAATGCCAACAGATTTTTCTTCACCTCAGTAGGAGGTCTCTGGCAGATCAAATGCCTCGCCTCTTCTTCCTTGCCGTGCTACCTTGGGTTGGGTCCAAGTTGTGGACTTACCCACCCTAGTCTTAAGCTGCTGCGTGTGTTAGTTCCTAATGGACCATGAGTGTTCCAAAAGCAGACGATGGCATGGGTCTCCCTCTGCCCTGCCTTCTAAGTTCTTGTAGAGCAAAAGACAACTTGAGTAGAAAGCCATCCTCAGACTGAGGCACACGGCTGCAACCACTCATATTGCTTTCTTCCCTTCTCTCCATTGCTTCTCCTTCCTGAGAATTGAAAGGAGCTGCCTCTCTACTACAAATAGTGATTTGTAAAACAGTGATATTTGAAATTAGTGGCTGCTGTTGTCTTTGATGTTCTTGGCACAGTTGATTGCTACCCAAAGCAAGCTGGGAATTACAGTCTATCATTCTTTTGCCTCATAGCTCAAGGCTATATTTAGTAGTTCAAGTTGCAACAGATCTGGAAGTTGTTCCCTTTAGCTGCAGCAGAAGGGTGATGCTGTGATAGAGCACGTTGTTTTGTAAGTGGTGACTTCAGCGTGCTCGTTTTCCATCGTGAGGACAACTGAACCAGTCTGTGCAGTATTGCCGGGATATCCTGACTGCCGCTGTGTATGTCAATTTTGGAAAGACCTCCAAGCCTTTTCTCTGGAGAGAACCTCACAAGCAGTGTGAATTTAGTGCTGGACTTTTGCCTAAGTCTTAGAACGTGGTGCAGAACTTCTGGATATGATTTCTGGGCTGCAGTAAGTGGCATTTCCTTGGTGGGGGTGAGGGAAGATACTGTCATTTAAAACATGCAGCTGTCAACATATAATTGTTGCAGCGTATTTATTTGCTGATTCTGCAGTTGGGTCTTTGCTGAGTGGGTGTTCTCTCCAGGACTCTGTGAAACACAGAAGATAATGTCTGAATTCAAGTCAGTCCGTTGGGGCTGGAGATCCATGCAAATGTTGAAATCCTCTGTCTGCACACGGGAGTTTGCAGCTTCAGAATTACAGGTCTGAGCGCTTCATTGAATCGTCATCAGAGGATTTCAAAGCCCTGAGTATCGGTTGATTTCACTGGAGTTTACTCTTAATTGCCTCTTCAGAGTCTAGGTATAAATGACCAAAATCAGTAATGAAATCATATGATCTGTTCCCTGTTGCCAAAAGGTAAAGGGAGGACAGATTCATTAGGAGTTAAATGAATGTTTTAAAATGTTTTTCTTTCCAATAATAGCAAAGGGGTGAAGGTTGCACTGCTAGCCATTAACAAGGCAAAGAAGTGTGGAGAAAGAATGAAATGTTCATTCCTTCTTTAAAAAATGGATTAAAATGTGCAAATGCAGGTATTAGTGGTGGTGTTATCTATTCCTAGTTTTCCAAAAGTCTGGTGGGAAGAAGCTCCGTTTGCTCTCCTTTCCTCCCTCCTCCTTCCTAACCATTTTTTTCCCCCTCATAATACGACACCATGTCATGCACAGTCAGTTGCTTTGTGGTTATTGCGGGTTTTTTAACACAGCAACAAGAAAGATGAAAACATAAACAAAGGAAAATGTGGTTATGGAACCACAAGTTTTTGAAGAGTTTGACTAGACTTCAGGTTGGCTTTTTTAAAGCTTAGAGATTGGGCTCCTGTTTCGAAGAGTGATGTTATTCTCACCTGTAACCAGAGAAACCGAATGGGGAGCCAACTGTCCTGTATTTCATCTGTAGCTCCTTACTAGAAGTAACCAGACCAAAGTGTTGTAATAGATAACACGGACCATTTCTGTCCTGTCTTGTGGGTCATCATCAACAAGAGAGAATCCATCACAGCACTGATTCAGAGCTGCGTCATCTTACGTTGAAACTCCTGGACTGTAACAAAGAGGCAGCCCAGTTACCAAGTCCTGTAGCCAGAGCTGCAGAATGAGCAGACTTCAGCGGTTCTGATTTTAATTTAGGTGATAAAGCACGGGTTGAAAACTGAAGCACCACTCAGGCTGGTTTCTGAAATGGTGATTCTTTTAGAATTTCGCATTTAATGGTCTCTTCAGAAGCCACCAGCAATGTCTACTTCTCTAAAGACAAAAAACACTTGCTGAGAGATCATGGTCTTGTATAAATGAGGGAGGTTTGTTAAAGAAGCTGTTGCAAATGCAGGGTTGTATAAATCTTTGCTGCTTTAAATTGGAACTCTCCAGCGTAAAGCAGCAGTCCTAAAAAAATACAGTTTAAAGTGCCCTGCTGAAAGATGACATTTGTGATTGTTTGTAGAGTTAGAATCTGGCTCACTGGGGGCTTGTTGCGAAGAGTGCTTCAAGGCAGTAAGTAACTACTCCCAGTAGTGCTGAACCACTAGTTGGTTTTGAACCCGCTCTTTTCATCTGTACTAAGCCAAAGGAAGCGACTCTGGTGCAGTCACCAGTGCCATTGTTTCCAGATCCTGGGTGGGATTTAGAGAGGCCTTCTACAGAGCAGGCCACTTTGTCCAGGAGTTCCAGGAGAACCAGAGGCTCACTTTGCCTCCAGCAGACCTCATAAAGATCTTGCTGACTTAAAACATGATTACTTTACTTTCTAAGAGGACGAGTGAGCACTGAATTGTTTGAAGAATTCAGAATATCTTTTTGTAGCTATAAATATACATGTATATAGTTATGACTGGCTAATTTAATGAATAGGAGGTTGTTACATGGAGGCCATGTTGGTTACTGTGCTAGTTAGAAGAACAGAAACATCTGAGGTAGCTTCAGTTGCTGCTGAATTGGGAGCTTGGAATTAAGTCTAATGAAATGGGAGAATTACTGTTTTCTCAGTAGTCGTGTCATTTATATTTTGGCTATGACCAATCTTAAACTGTTGGAACAAATGCTCATTCTGAGATACTGAGTCACAGTAAGTGTCTTCAGGATTGAAAACCTTATGAAAACCCTTGTGCTAGTAAAACAAATTGCTGATTTTATTCTCCTTAGTTGTAGGGGTTGGAGCCCTGGGTTAATTTTTTTCTCAAGAAGCCCTCAGAACGGCTCCAGCTGAATGCTGCATTGGCGTTGCGTTGGTTTAAAAAGGAGAGGGCCAGGGCAGGAACTCGGAGCTAAGGGTTTTGAGACCGTCTTGGAGTGAAAGGAGGGAGGTACAGGGAGCAAGAGGGCTGTGTGGCTGGCGAGGGCGGGAGGAGAGCTTCAGTTCATGCAGAAGGTTGAGATGCTTGTCTGCTGTACAGGAGGTGAGGGTTCGGTGTGAAGCGTGACCACAACTCCTTCAGTGCCTTAGGGGGAAGGTGCTCTGTTGGCTCCAAATCCAGGCTAGGAAATTGGGGTAATGGTCCTTTCTTTGCGGGCAGAGTGGCCTTGACTTGCGATCTGGGATCTCTGGCACGGAGACTGCACAGCACAGTGGGATTTTGATCACCATCAGGTCTTTAAAAGTCGTGGTGAGATGGAAGACTCCACAGTGGGAAAAGTGCTTGTAATTATGTTCGTGCCTACCGGCTTGGGGTGGTTGTCTGGAAAGGTCCTGTTCTACCCTTTATTTTTACTTGCTTCCTGTGTTCTAATAGTCACTTACTCTTTAAATATGGAAGATACCAGCGTTTTAGTAAAAG
This sequence comes from Opisthocomus hoazin, assembly GCF_030867145.1. Taxonomy (NCBI): domain Eukaryota; kingdom Metazoa; phylum Chordata; class Aves; order Opisthocomiformes; family Opisthocomidae; genus Opisthocomus; species Opisthocomus hoazin. Next base: position 19,111,646 of record NC_134429.1, on the reverse strand, counting down.
TTTGTATTTTTCATGACCGTTTAAGAAAACCACTCTCCGTTCTGGTCTGATGTAACTTCAAACTCTTGATTTTCTTCCTATTGTTTTTTTTTTTTCCTCCAGGGTGGTGAAGGAGGAGATCTCAGATGACAATGCAAAGCTACCTTGCTTCAATGGAAGAGTGGTGTCCTGGGTATGTTGGCTCATGTGTCGATATGCAGATGTTGTTTGATACCGTAGGCATAGTAGCAGTGTAGTTGGTACACGGATCCTGATTTTAGACATGTCTTGAGTCTCAAATTGCATGGAAGCAAAGGCTTTTTCATTATATCTGTAACATCCTGTTACTGAGTAATCTATTCTAAAAATTTGAGTGAAGTCCACAAAGGTGTGCAGGGCTGAAAAGGTGGTTTAAACATGAAACCTTTAGTGATAGTAACATGTTGTGTCATTTTTTCTTTCCCACTGTTGTCTCTCTTCCTCGCCTCCTAAGTGTTACTGAATCTGATGGAGGGCTCTGAAAGAATGCTGTAAAACCTCACAAAATAAGGCTGGACTTCTAAAAACATTTACTGGCTTACCTTTTGTTGAAACCAGTGAGAGCCAAGCTCTAATCCTTGTTTGAAAAAAATTAAAAATTGTCCCACAACATAAGGTTAAGTGTAACGGCCAGCTTGCTGTCGTTAGGAGGGTGGAAGCAGACTTTTGTCTGTGTTATGCAGTTAATAGTCAGAGTTCTGCCGAATCATTGAGGTTTAATACTGTCACTAAATAGCCAAAACAATGTCTTCAGAGACAGCTAAACATGATCTTCTAGGGGATTTGGGCTGTGTTATTTTAAATTCAATGTATCAGTATTGTGGTAGTGCCTGGAAGGTTTAAATGAGGTTTAGATCTCCAAGCTAAACATTGTGCATGCATTCAGTAAAAAGACACAAAAATTTATAGCCTTGGAAAAATAAGCAGGGCAGAGGAATTTGGGCTGTAAGTAATTTGGCCAGTTACAGAGGAAGCCAACTGTGCTGCTCAGCAGATCACATCTCCTTTATTCTTTCTCTTGTCTGTTTTTAATGTGTTAATTTCTCCGGTATGCCATGATATTTGTTTGTCATCTAGCTATAGTTATTAAATACTGTCTCCTGAGTGTTACACAGCGCTTTGGGTTGCTTCCCATTTAATGGCCAGGCGACCTGCACTCCGTGCTGAGCTGAGTGCTGAACAGCCGCGTGCCCTCTGTGCTGGTACTGTAATAGCTGGCCGCTTCTCCACGTGCCCGGTTCTTTAGCCGCATTATGATCCACTTAATGGAGATGCAAGGGAAGTCTGTTGCTCCCCAAGGTTACTGTGTGAAATGTAGTAATTCCCACCTTCAGATGAAGTCACAGATAAACACGCAGCTCAATTTGATGTTTAGCCATTTCATGAACATACTTCTCTGCCTGGGAATAGGAGGTCTGCCACTGTCAAGGTTGACTGAAGTGGTTCTGCACCTTAAGGCAGAAAAGAGGGCATTAGTGTTTTAGATCTGAACACCAAAAAAGCATTTGGGACGTAGCCTGTGATTTTAATATCCTCTGTCAAGCTGATCTTACAATCTGGGTATCGGGAACATAATAGAGAATCATAGAATGGTTTGGATTGGAAGGGACCTTAAAGATCATCTGGTTCCAACCCCGCTGCCATGAGCAGGGACATCTTCCACCAGACCAGGCTGCTCAGAGCTCCATCCAACCTGGCCTTGAACACTGCCAGGGAGGGGGCATCCACAGAACAACAATCACAGAACAAGAAGCTTTGTCTGTTTTCCCCAAAACTCAGGTTTAACTTGAGTATGAAATTATTTTTTGTTAAGGGCTTGGCTTCAACAGGTGATGCGAGTAGGGCTAGAAATCATAGTGCCGTGATATGAAAATTCTGCTGAGGTAGCTAGAGACGTTGGAGAGCCTTTCAGCATTGGGTGTGTGTTTGGAGATATATGTGCAGTCTTCCTCCTTCTGGTAGGATGAAGGTAAGAACGTAGTGGTAGTAAAGTAGGTTTACAAGAGTTTTTTCCAACTGCACAGTTGGGACAACTGGGGCTCCGTGGGACTCTCAGCTGGAATGAACTGCCGTGTCTCCATCTGTTTCTCCAATCCTATACTGACTTTAGGAGTTGAAGATTTTGCTCACGTGTTTACAACCAGTACCCCTAAAATACTGCAGTATCCTGGTCACTGAAGTTATACAGGGTGAGGACATCTGGGCCTTGCGTATAGTCGTGCTGGGTAGCTAGAAGTTTCTAAACCTGGCTTCCTGTAGGCAGGATGACGTGTGCTTTCCCTATAGATTTAAATGCAGTATCGATTGCATGCTCTTGCCCGCAGTACCGTGCGTGTGCACATTCTGTTATTGTGTGAGGAGAGTGCAATGTATCTTTTAAACATCAGTTTGACTGGAAGATTGTTCTTAATTAATAGTGTCTTGTGGTTCATCAAATATAGCCCCTGCTGGGTTCTAAGCAGCTGAAAATGTTGCTTATGTGAGGGCAAGGGCTGGCAGATGGGTTGAGCTCAGCTGTGTCATACAGTTTTATCACTTATTTTAGCTCTATTGATTGCTTTCAATTTTAAGGCACTCAGTGTCTGGTGACTGCATAGTCCCAACAGGTTCTTAGTGTTAGGCAAGCAGAGCACATAGCTTTCTAATGCATGAGCTTCACTTTAGTCCTCCTACGCACCCAAATGTGGACAGCATGTTAAGCACTTACTAGATTTGGTATTAAATTGAGGTCTTAAAAATTGGGAGAATGTTCTCCCTTCAGCCTGTACTCTCTTAAAAGTTAGCTGTTTTGTCACTGGGAAATGCATTCAGAAGGAAAAGCTACTTTTGCTTGTAGGACCTCCATCCCTTGGTTTTGGCCTTTGTGCTCCAGCCTTTTGACTGAGCAGCCGTAGTTGACTGACAGCCAAAGTGACTTTCAAAGCTCTTTGTAGAACTGAGCCATGTATTTCCTCGCAGCAGTGGGTGTTAGGCAACTAAATGCCTTGGTTTGGAAATCGATGAGTGCTTCAAAGCAAAGTTAAGCTGATACAAACCTGCGCTGCTGGGCAGTGCTCAAGGGAAAGAAATGAACACAACAGGGCTTTGCCTACTTGCCTTCGCAAAGAAGGGAAGAACCTCATGTGTTGTGCTCCATGGAGGAGTAAATTGGTTGTCCAAAGAAGTATTCATTCACTAGAATAAAACCACCGGCATGAGAGAATGGAATTAGTGTATAAACAGCCAAACAAACAGCCGTGGTCTTTGAGACCTGGTGGTCCTCGTAGAGTGCTGTGGGAGTCAGTGCAAGGTTCGTTCTGGAGGAGGTTGTTAGCTTGTGTCCATTTTTGTGGGGGAACTGGACAGATGATGGTGTTAATTTCTCCAAGTCACAGCTGAACATACGTGCTCATGGCCACTGGTGTGGTGTGAGGAGCTGTTTGCTTTGAGGGGCTGGAGATGGCTGAAGGGCTCAGTGCTGCTGAGTATGCTACTTTCAGGATACGCTTGAGCTGTGAGTGCTGGTGGTGCTGTTTTTGTCTTCAGTCCCGGGATTACCGTGGGCTATAGCATAGCATTCTGACAGTATGGGAATAGACTGTACAAAAAGGGACTTCATGTGTAATTAACAAGATGAAGGGAGCATCCCGGAAGCTTCAGATAAAAAAAGGCTATGAAGATGTCATTTATGTTGCCATAGCGTGAGAGCAGTGTTTGTTTTAAAAGCAAAGGCATAGAAACATCTAATAGCTTTTATCAGGAGAGCAAATTAATCCTGAGAACCCCTGTCTTCCTTCTCAGTATAGAACACTTGCACTGTATTTGCTCCTCAGTGTTTCTCCCCCTTTCTGCCATGCTGCTGAACTGATAAATATGAATTCACAGGCTGGTGTTCGAATTGCCTTCTGCATCCCTGAACTGGGTCTCTTCTTGCTAATGCATTCAGGAGCACAGTAGTGTTTGTTTTTGTCAGTGCGGTCTAGTTATAGAAGGCATCTTTTTCATAGGTGGTTCAGTACACCGATGACTCTTTCTGAGCTTGTATACACTATTTTGGCTGTTCTGTGCAGCAAAATCTGACTCAGGTTGTTCCAACAAGGGCCAGCGTTCTTGGAATTTAAGCAAAAACAACCCCCAACACCAAACTATTCCACATGAATAAGGATGTGGATTATTTCACTCCCCTTTACATCCCAATTCTTTAACCTCCTTCTCCTTCCCTCTCCCAACCAAAAACCCAAGGGCATTTGATCTCAAGGCAAGAGCTGAATTTTCTCCTCAGCTTCTTAAATAATATGAAATTTGAAAATATATGCCTTTTTTGTTTTCCAGCTGAAAAACGGGAGATTATAAGGAACTGTAAGATCAGAATAAAATATATGTACGCACGCACGCATACACTAGAGTTAAATGTTATGTTTTAATTCTGTGACTGTTACTATTTTAATTTCAGAGAAATGTTACTATTTCTGAAATGCATTTTAAGAATGAATTCTATTTATTGTGATTCCTGTTCCAGTATAGGTTGCTGGCCGCTTTCCAAAAGTAGAAGGCGGCAGAATCCTTGCTCCAAGGATTTGTACCTTGTTTCGAATCTTCCCACCCATTCCTATTTTTTACATTACAGTTTTGCTTGCAGGCTGCCACAGGATCAATGTCTCTGCTCCTTTCTTTCTGCTTGTGCCGTGCACTGTACATGGGTATGGTGGGAGACACGGGTGCTGATCCAGAGACCTCAATCTTGTGTTTTCTTTGTATGTCACAAGTATTTGCTTTTTCCACATGGTGAGTGGGAACTGAGACACAGAAGTTTTTTATGTGGGTTTTTTCTTCCCCTTCAAGGTCATGTAGAAAGTCTTCTGCAACTGGCAGCCGATATCTCATCGTCTGATTACTTAATCCTAAAATCTTCCTTCTTGCCATTTTTTTAAACTGAGTGTGTGGACAAGTTGGAGGTAGCTTTTTAAAAAACGTAACATTTTATTTTCTTGAACCTTTAATGGTGGCCCTGGTGGACAGCCAGCTGACTGTGAGCCAGCAACGGGCCTTTGCGGCGAGGAAGGTCGGCAGCACCCTGGGCTGCATCAGGAAGGGCATTGCCGTCCTGCCGACAGCACTGATGAGGACCCCTCTGAAGTGCAGTGTCCAGTTCTGGGCTCCCCAGAGCAAGGGAGACCTGGACACTCTGGAGCAAGTCTAGCAGAGGACCTTGAAGGTGGCTAAGGGACAGGAGCATCTGGCATACAAGGAGAAGCTGAGGAAGCTGGGACTGTTTAACCTCAAGGAGAGAAGGCCTGGGGAGATCTTGTCAATGTGTACCAGTACCTGCTGGGGGAGTAAAGGAGACTGAGCTAGGCTCTTCTCAGCAGCGCTGGTGGCAGGACAAGAGGCAACAGGCACACGTTAAAATAAAGGAAATTCTGTTCAAACATAAAAACCACTTTTTTTGTCCAAGGGTGGTAAACCAGAGCTTGCCCAGAGATGTGCAGTCGTCGTGCTTGGTGGTACCTCAGACCTGACTGAACAAGGTCCTTAGCACCTTGCTGTAGCTGACCCTGCTCTGAGCAGGGCGGTTGGACCAGACAGTCTCCAGGGGTCCAGTTGTTCTGTGAACGCATTCACTGCTTTTTCTGAAGCTTTTCTGATCCTTGCATCATCCTCTTCAATGCTGAGACTAAGGCAGTTTCTCATCTACTTTTAACAGACAACATAAAGACAAATTTGATTTTCCCAAGTCAGAACACAATCTCTCCTTCATTTGTTATATCTTTTCTTCAGGAGAAGAATGAGTTCAGTTTGCTGCTCTTCCTTAGGTGGAATAACATTAGGTCGATGACAAATAGTGAAATAGTTTTTCTGCTAAATGCCAGCCCAGGAACTTAACACACGAGAATCGGTTCAGTCTGAGTCAGCAGCCAGGTCTCTGATGGTGAGAATGATGCTGTTGCAAAGATCTAAACGCAAAATTTAGATGCGTGGCTTAAATTAATTGTTTCAGAGAATTAGTACTGTAGAGCCTGTTGCGAGTGCTGTGCCAGCGTAGGCTCTGCACAGACCCTGCCGCGCAGCAGAGAATGACGTGGTGCGTTACAAACCCCTGCGCTTCGGCTGAGGCAGAGACAGGGAGCACAGACGGTTGCAGGCAGTGTGGAGAGATCCGTTGCTTCAAAAGACGGAGGAGACTCTTTCCTCCCTTCCTTCCCACCCATCAGCCTGTTACCAAATTTGTGGCTCTCTTCTCGAGGACCCTGCAGTGTGCCTTGTGCAGATGATGGGGACAAGGGCTGCGGTTCCCTCTGCTGCACAATCAGCTGAGACATCTGTGTCTGACCTGCATTACGAATTGCAAATTACTTTTTCCACACTAACACCCATAAAATTGCAGTGCTTATCAGCCGCTGTTTGCTGCTAATTACTGGAGGAGTTTTATGTAAATCTTACTGTAAGTCAATTGTTCACAGTCTCGAACCCTTTAATATCCTGTTCACTGGAACTGAGCAGATAATTGCAGACATATCTTTCAGGGCTAGCGAAGCTGGTCTTTACCTTTTGGGAAAAAAAGGTGTTTTGGGCAGAGCTATTTCCTTATCTGTTTTTTAACATGATGGATCTGAGCTTCCTTTGTCTCCTGCCTTATAAAATGTGCATCAGCTGGTAGCAGACAGCTTGAGATTCTCTCACAAAACCATCTGTGATAAGTGTCAACCTCACTATAAATTACCACAATATATATGTGTGTGTATTTCATATCGGGGTGACGTATTTAAAATTGGAACACAAAGTGCACATGGTGTAGCTTAGCTGTCCCTTAGCCCACAACTCCCCTCTTGACTGATACAGTGGCTGCTTTGAAGTTTACAAGATGAATGACATTTAGAATTTGGAGATTTTCATCTTTGTTAATAACATTTGAATCCTTCTATTTGTCACATGTAGGATCTTTGATCTTGGTGTCGTCTGCAGGACTGATTTCCATAGGGGAAGATGTTCGAGGGAGGAGCTGCAAGTCTTTAGTTGTTGCTTACATTGGCTGCCCTGGGAACTCCCATGTACAGCTAGATTAGTATTGAATGAGAATCACTGCTCCTAATTAGCTGTTTAAACCTCCTCCCCATCCCTCCCGTGTCCTTGTTTTTCTCCTCCGCAGCTTAGATCTTGTCCTTTTGGTTCGGGGTAGTTTTTTTGGGTTGTTTTTGTGATTTTTTTTTTTTTTTTTTTTTTTTTTAAGGACTGAATAATTTGGGACAGAGGGCTACTGCTTACTAGGTTCCTTTTCAGTGGCTGACCTTTAGGTTTTTCAACAATACAGAGACTAGCATTAATTCTATGACAGAGTTCTTCATCTAGTAATTACTGTAAGTGCGTTTACACAAAGACATCTTCTGCAAGAAACAGCTGATACGTGTGCCTGTTCTGCTCACACACGCACCACGTAGGGTACGATTTTTCTCAGGGGATAATTTGTTTTGAGTTCTTTGGGACTGCTCACCTGAGTGAAATTATTAATGCTTATTTGTTTTTTCAGCTTCAGGTCCTTACTGGGCAATTTGGAAAAATAGCTTGTATGGAAGAGAACTCATTACCTTCAGGCTTTTCGCAAAAAGCTTCCAATGTTTTTCGATTCTCTTTGCGCAGTCCAGGGACAGTCGGGAGTGGAAGCTGGGAATGCGGAAAGAATTGGCTTCTCGTTGCTGCCAGACCGGAGCCAGCCGAGTGGCTTCTGCCAGCAGCTTGCACAAAGCTGCCTGGCCGTTATCTGTGTTTTTTAGGAAGGCGTCGCAACATCTGGGAACGATTCCCTGCCTGGCTGCTGGGAATGCGCCGCCTTTGCCGTTGGCTGGCAGTGATGTCATAGCCTTCGGTGAGCCCTGCTCTTCTCTTCTTCCTTCCCGAGTGTCTGAGTGCCAGCAGATAGTACTGGTCCTGGTTGTATGCTAGCTTTTAGGACATTGTATTTGCAATTAAAATTGTTGGGTAGAACCATTTAGTCTTCTGCCACGCAAGGCAACACAGGAGCTTCAGGATTGTGGAATCATCTTCAGCAAGTGCGTTGTTGCCTTTCGCTGCAAAGCTGAGGCAGCGAAGGAGAATCCACAGAAGCAGATTCTTGTGATTTCTTGCGTATAAAATGAACTGATTTCAGGACCTGTTTCTTCTCTTCACAGATCGTACATACCCTCATTCATCAGCTGACAGACTGAATTATCACACAGGAGAAAAGAGAGAGCTGTGCATGAAATCTGACCCAAAGCGAGGAGGGTATTAACACAATGTTGTGTCTTCTTTCCTAATGTTTAGAGCTCATAGAGAAGGGAGGCAGGATCACTGAAAACATTCCTGAGCTTTAAGGTACCTGGATGAGTTATTAGGGAAGGATCTGAGTCCTGTTACAGCAGAATTGGATTCCTTGAAGGGGCAGCTGGGGCTGGAGTGCTAGGATTTCTGTGAGAAAGAGATGGGGAAGAAGCAAATGGGGTTAACAGGAAGGATGGGGGGCTCGAAGAACAAATGAAACAATGTGCTGAATGAGGAAGCTTCAAAGCTCTATGATCTTACAATCTTCTCTTTGCTAATGTTGGGTGGTTCTGGTCTGATATGCACAAGAATTCTCAAATCAGATTTAATCCAAGTTTGAATTGGAAGATGCTGTCCTATTTCTAACTGTGATCAGCACCAGGTGGAGGAAGGGCCTGTAAGGAAATGTGACTTCCTCAGTCATGTGGCAGAAGTACTTGCTGTCCTTTGCGGAAGCGTGGGTACACTCAGCCCAGGTCTCTGCGTTGCTCCGATGTACACAGGTTTTTAGCTGGGGTGAGGAATGTGTAAATGCACAGAAAGTAAGTCAGAAACCTGCTGAAAATATCTGGAAGCGTGAGGCGTGGAAACAGGATTATAGGATTGCAGATCCTTTTTTCCCCTCCTGTTCTTGCTCCACATGTGCTCCAAGAGGCAGGTAATCTGGTGTCTAAAGAGAAGTTGCTGCAAAGTGCCAGTGAAGCTGAATTTGTCTCACAGCTAGCCTACTATACTGTGCTGTAAGCAAGCACCTGAGGTGTTTAACAGAATCAGGGAGTAATCTGAGATTGCCATTTTTCATGAAGGTACAATATCTTCTCTAGATGATAGAAGGTGGCAGATGATAAAATTACAGATAGAATTGACAATTTTATTTTGAAAATCGGTCTGCATCTTTCTGTCTCTGAACACTGAAGAAGGTCACCCTTTACCTGGCAGCCACAGATTTCTTGAAGTTGTTCCTGTTAGCCTGTTACAGCTTCTGACTTCCAGGCTATATAAGCTTGATCCTGTATGCTCTGCGTATCTATGGGCTGTGGCTGGAGCAAGCCACAAGCAAATGTGCTGTAGTTTTCAGCAGGAAGAAAGGGGGAAGTGTAATCTACCCGGCATAGACAAGTTCTCGTTACTAAAATAAACATCACGTTCCTGATAGGCTTTTTCAGGCCTTCCAGCAATGTGGATTCCTGTTGTCTTTGACAGAATTCCTGGTGGAATGAAGGGCCTCATCAGCAAGTCCTTTTGTGCAATTGGTCCTTCGGGAGCAGCCTTCATGTGGATAATGGGCCATGTCTCTGAAGCTTTGACTTGGGATTTGAGATGTCTGTGACTTTATAGGAAGTAATTACTTTCAACTTGTAGATGAATGTGGCTGTTCTGAAGTTGCTGTCAAAAATACAAATGGCTCTTTTGGGGCATTTCTTTAGTTACTGTTATCAGTCCCTCACCTCTCCCTGAGCTGGGAGAAATACGGAGAGCTGCTGCTGCTCTCAGTACCAGTGAGAATTTAAACATTGTAGTTTTCATGCTGGTAGACTAATAAATATTCAGCCAGATGAGAATATGAGAGCAGAGTGTACCAGTGTTTCCTCTTCCCCCTTCCCAGACTGGTTCTTGTCTGGTATCTTCAGCCATGTGTGTTGGACAGGCTGATTCCCTGAGCTGCCTCGATGCCTGTCTGAGTGTGTTAAGATGTCTGCGGCGTGCCGAGCCCTATGAAGGGCAGTCCTGGCCATAATGAAGTGGAAAGCGTCAGTGAACGTGGTGTAGAGGAGAAGAAGGGAAGTGGAGCTACAGAGAGGTGAAGCAGTTGATCCGAGGTCTCCCTGAAGATCTGTAGCAGTCATGGGAAGCAAACCAGGCTCTTGCTGCGTGTGCCATCTTCTACTACAGATTTTCTTTTCTAGCACAACAAATCTTTTTCTAATGCTAAATTACACATGAAAGAGTCTAAATTACAGTAAGTGTGCTCTGTGTGCAGCTGTCAGTGCAGCCAGTGCAGCATGGACCTTAACTTGAGACAGCAAAAGTGAGTTTGGCACTGGCCCCTGCATTGTCAGGGCTGTTCTGCTTAGGATTTACTACTTGAAATCGAAAAGACTTTTACCAAGCTACTTGGAAACAGGAGATATTACTAGTATCTTTTCTGGAGTTCGAATATGTCTCGAGTTCAGTGCATCTGGTAGTGAACTGATTCAAGTTGAATGTGGTGTATTTCCTGAATGCAGCTGAAAGATGAATGTGGGTGATTTCTGCAGCCCTATTCCCTTTAGAATGGTAATGGCGTAGTCTGAGGCTGTTTGTGACTCTGATCCCACCGAAGGTCAATAAGAAGCAGGTACCCAGTGCTTTATCCTTCAGGAAATCACAGTCCAGGGGCAATATTCATAAAGGAGTTGCTTTGCTGCAGTGGATTTTTCTTCTGCTTAGCAGCACTCCCCAGATGATCTGCAGCCTCGATCAGTACAGTGGGCTTGCCTTCAGAACAGGTTCTGCATTGCCAAGACGTCTTCCTCCAGGAGCAGGGAAATACAAAAGAACAAATATCCTGAAATATGGAAGGGATTAGCCTGGTTGGCTCGTCTCTCTCTTCACATCAAGCTCAGCTTTGGGACGGATGTTGCCATCAGCAGAAAGGCTTCAAGGAGGAACGTGTGTCCCTGCTTTCAGATAACTCAGGCCAGGTGCTTGTTCGCATAGCTCAATACAATTCAGAATGTGAAGGGTGAGGAGATGTGTAGATCTTGCCTACACCCAGTGTCTTTTTCTTTTTTCTTTTGTCTCTTGGTTTGATTTTGTTAGTGAAAGCACTTGCACAGAGATTCCTCAGGGGATGAGCCAGGCTCAGAGACATTCTTGCATCTCCACGATGCCAACATACTTTCTAAACATCTCCCATTAACTTCCTTGCCTGAAAGGAAGAAACCTTAATTATCAAGTTATTAGGAAAGGTCATGTTATTTTTCCTGTCAGTGTTTCCTCTGTTGCTCTAGTTTTGGTGATAAGAGTTTGAATAATGCAGCTGACTCCATGTGGTGCTGGAGAACTGTTTTGTCTTCAGGCAGTTCCTTTTTTTGACAGTCTGTGTGTGTTTGCCTGCTCGTATTTATGGTGTGTGCTCTTAGGGGTAATATACTGGATCCTGAATGCCAGTCCCCTCCTGTCCTGTTCCCTCTCCTTCTCCATCCCCTGCTTTAACAGCTAGCGTCTCTCTGATGGTTATATTAGAGTTAGTCCTTGATTAATTAACCAATTATAGTCGGAATCTCTTATATAGGGCTAGTTCTTCCACAGCTAAAAGTAGAGGGAAGCTGAGACCTTGGTGCTCCTTAGTGAAAGGTAATAATCTATATCATTATCTGAGCATTCATTTAATTAAAGATCTTATAAACAGATTGTTTAAAGAGACTCGAGGTGGCTCGGGGGATTGGTAATGGGATAGAAACCTTTTCACCCCTAGGTCACTAGTTCAGGTCTGACTTCTGCTGGTAGTGGCCAGAAAGCTTTGTGTGTGGTCAGTGGACGGTTGAAACACGTGAATCGTTTTTAGCTTCCTTCCGGATTGGGCGGGGGTTTTTACCCTTTCTTGCAAAAACATTCAAAATATAGTAAGGAAAGTATGGAACTACATTAGGGTGTGCAAAGTCGGAGTCTGCTTTCAGGGCCACTATAGACCTCCTGTGTGAGGCTGAGCAGGTTGCTTCATTTTGCCTTGATTTGTCTGCGTAGGATGCCCAGCTTAATGGGAGACTAATTTTTATACGGTCATTTAAAATAGTAACCGGGTCATTCAGCTGGTGGAATTCCATTTGCATTTTGGGCACCACCTCTCACGTTGGTCATCGGCCTTCCCGGTTTGAATAGCAGAGGACTGGAATCTCTCCACCATTATGCTTTTTAACACAAAATAACCAGTTAATCTAGCAGGTGAAGTTGAATTAGAACTGGAGCTGCTAATTGGGAGTCACCGCATTCTGTTTGCAGAGATAAATTGAAAGGAATCTTGGATCACTGCACATTGTTTGTTTTTCTATTAGTGGTGCTTTACCCAGTGCGTCGTTCTTCTACCCTAGGATTTAACTTGCATTTGGACATGTTAATTATTTTAATCTCAGTTGTGCAAAATCGTTAGTAGCTTGCCTTTCTGGGTTAGGAAACTGAGGCACAAATGCTGATTTTCTTATAGAAGATTTACTGAGTCATTGGTAGAGAAGAGACCTGCTCTGTTTGGTTCCTGGGTGTACGCTTCAGCCAGGAGCTTTTTCCAGCACTAGTAAGATTTTTTTAAAAAATTAATGTAGAAAACCAGTTTAACCTAGGTGTAAAAAAGGATCCTGTAACAGAAAGCTTTTTATTTTTTTTTTTAAGTACTGAAAAGTAGATACTAGGCTAGTAGAGAAGTGGATAGAATCAGATCTTAATTAAATGCAAGGTCCTCTGTCAATCAGTGTATTAAAATGAGCTACAAACCAGGAAGGTGGGGCTAGGAAGAGAGACTCACTCTTCTTGTCTGTTTGTCTGCTGATTAAAGATATCTCACTAGGTGTACTGAATGGAGATGCTCTTTCTTGAATTTACTGGAAGTAAAATTGAGTATAGTAAGCCTCTTGTGTGCCCTGACCGTGCCTGTGCTCCATTATCCAGGAGCACCGCTGTGAAGGGTTGAGGATGTTGATGGGAAATAGAAATAATACACGGCAGCATTAGTTGTTACGTGAAGATCTTACACCCTGCCTTGTAACGGCCTGGAATACACAGCCACTCCGCAGCGCCAGGCAGCTCTTCCTAACGAGAGGGTCGGTCGTTGCAGCGCGTCTTCGTTGCCCGTTTCCGTGAGCGCGGTGTGTTGGGCGCTCCGCGGCCTTTCCTTCCACCCTGGGTGCCAGGCGCCCGTAGCTCCCGTGACCGCCAGTGTCAGAGGAGTTCTGAGGGTGAGAGTTACAGCAGTGAAGTTTTATAAAAGTCATCAGGTCAGTGTGAATTACAGAAGGGTGCACACCGCATATCCTGCTTTTCGTGGCATGGTTGGAAAATGACTTTTCCTATCTCAGCTCTGCCTTCAGGGAACATTAAGAGACAAAATGGGCACAAGAGACACGAGTACGATGAGCATCAGGAACCTGGTCCTCTTCCTAGAGTGTGTGGATGTTGAGATTGCGTTGATTTTGGTTTTAATTCGGACTCTTAATAGAGATGGTGGCAACTCTGAGATCTGGTGATTGGTCCAGGCCAGATGGTGAGTTTTCAAGGGTTTCGAAGGGCTTTGTAGAAGAAGTTATACCATGTTTGGGTCGTCATACTGTCATATTTCAGCTTTTGCTTTTTATTTTCGTCATGGCAAACCCAGACTGAGAGTGCAGTCTGACAGTGTGCGTGCATTTTGCAAGGAATGCTGACAGCCTGCATGCTGAGGCAGCTCGGAGAATGCCATCATGACAAGTCACGGGAAGAAATGCACTCCCTGCCTGGTGTGCTCGTTTGTTCTGAGATGAGCGAAAAAAAAAAATTGTGGCGCTTGCAGGAATTTTCTGCATATCCCAGCTGATGATGTTTTCATGCTGAGATCGAATGTAACCTGATTTTATGGAAGTTTGGCAGGAATCCATGCAGCTAGACACTACGCGCTTCCTTTCCTCTGGTTTCCCTTGGACCTCGCAGAGCGTTTAGCAGAGCGGGGGCTGAACACCTCATGTCAGAGTGGAGAACCCTGTACGAGCGTGTGTAATTCTCTTCTTTCTGTTGACAGCTGGTCCTGGCTGAAAGCTCCCACTCTGACACAGGCTCCCAGTGCACCGAGAGCCACACTGACCTTCCGCCACCCCTTGAGAGAACAGGCGGCATTGGAGACTCCCGGCCTCCATCGTTCCAGTAAGAGCAAGTTGTCTTTTTTTTTTTTATTATTTTAAACCAAAAAATGCAGTTCCTGTCTATTTCTTCCCCACGTTTCTCCCTGCTGCTGCAAACCAGCTATTTATTGTTATTGTTAGAAAAAGAATGTACTTATTAGAACTGAGGAATTAAAAGGGGGATTGGAAGAAAAAGCGCCTGTCATCATTAGAATGAAATATATATCCTATATATCTCACTTTGAAACCCTCTGTGGAAGACTTAAGTAGAGAGGTAGCCCAAAATGCTTTTGTAGTGCACGGATGACAACCTTGTATTACTGCGTTACGTATAATTATGTAGCATGCAAAGCCAGCAGAACACTGATATCAAGAGCAAAAATTTACATAAGGAATAACGCCTCCTCCATGTGCCTACAGAGGCTGGCAGCTTGAACTGGGGAGAGCCAGACTGGGAGTCATCTCGCTTAATGGTAGCCTTGTTATTTCCTGTTCCGTGTGCAGTGTATACCCTCAGAATACCTTCATTTTCAGGGAGGCCCTCTGAATTCACACAAGGAGTGTTTAAAGCAGGACCTGGTTCTAGCTGTGACCTTAGCATATGTTTGGAGAAGGAAGCGTGGCCTTGGTTTGCCTGTTGTCATGCGTTTCCGTTGCTTTCCGGGATACCCGTTGGCTGGCAGAGCCGTCAGTGTCGTGTATGAGTCTTTTACAGATAAATGCCTTCTGGAGCGGACAAGAAATCTTGGGAAATAGGAACCCAGCCTGGCAGTGGGTGTCTTGCAAGGGCTGTACTGCCCTCCTGCGTCCATGCATCTCCTGATGTTGGCTGGGAGAGGCCTGGAGATGAGCGCAGTCACGTGGCCTGCAAATATAGCTAGTTCTTTGTCTTCCTGGCCTGTACCTACATGTAACAGCTGCAAGATCAAACTTTATTTGGAAAAATAATTACGAGTCTGTGTTTGTGGAACCACTCACTGCTGGTGCCTGTATGTACCCCAGCTGGTAAAATGCAAGCTGTGCTCTGCTGAGGCACCTGCCATCTCCTGTGGTATTCTGAGCATCTCATCTGTGCCTTCCTGCCCTCAGTCAGCCCAGTGCTGCCAGTGATGGTATCTTCACGTTACAGAGCAAACGTGGGAACCCTGAAAGGGGTGAAGTAACTTGCACAGGTCGTGCTGAGTCAGGAGGAGCAGCACGGGAGGTTGTGCTTCCTGGCTTGGGTTCTCATTCCTAGACAAACCGCCTTCCTCCTTTCTCTCTCCCCCACCCCTTTCCTCTTCCTTGTTTTAAAGTGCAGTAGAGAATTTGACTTGTGGGGAGGTCTTCTGGTCTAAAACTTGTTCTTCCTTAGTGCCTTTTTTGGTTCTTCACAAATGAAGGTCTTAACCTTTTGCAGTGCTTTTTGCTGTTTTGTTTTATTTTTTCAGTCCAGAAGAGAGCCTAATGATGACCTGAGTTTATGTCGGTAACACAGGGCAGAGTGTCTCACTCAGGTACTCTGCATGGAGTCCTTAACTGTGGTTCTCTATTAGAATTTCATTTTAAACTATGCCCATTCTAGGCTTAAAGATTCCAAGTGATAAAGAATCCACTGCATTTTGAAATTATTTGTTTTTCTTGGATAAATTAAAGAAGTTGAGCTGCTCAAGTCTTTTATTGTAAAGCATGGCTTCCAGAGCTCGAAGCGTGACCGTAGTTCTCTGCTGATCACTCACAATTCTTCAGAAATTTTTGAAAATGATGATTCTTGGGATTTTTGGTGTGGTGATTCTGCAGTGGCGTTTTCAGTGCCATTTCTGCATACTGTCTCCTGGAGTGGTGTTTCCATTGAAGAGATCAGTAGTGCTGTCTTGTAACTTTCTCAGCTGTAGCTTCGGTATTGCTGTATACTTGCATATTACCTCCTCTTCTGTAAGTAGGCTTTAACTTCTTGGTTCCTAAATCCCTGAGATTTTTTTTTTAATGCTATTCAAACTACCAGAGATCTGTCATCTCCTGTCTTCCTTCTTTGGCGTGAGTTGGGGCCTCATTTATATAAGAAGCCCCAACTGAGCTAGTGTTATATAATTGTACAAACAGAAATATTGCTGGACAGCAAAGATACAAGAAATAGGCGAAGCAGACAGGTTGGCAGGCAAAACCATCCACGGGAGTGAGATCCTCGTCAGAGCTGAAGCGATAATCTTAGCTAGCTGCCTCACAGCATGGAGATTTTGCTTCCTCATTGATTAAATCCGAAGAAAATTTACTTTTTCCCTACCTGATGAGGGTTTTGAAGTTCATCCTGCATTTCATGCTCTGCTGCTTCTCTTTCGTGGTTGCCAAATCGACATCCATCTGAGCGGGTGAGGCTGCTCCTGGTTTGGTGGTGGAGGAGCGTGGGCGAGCTGAGGATGGCGGCCCCCAAGCTACCTGCCTTCTGCAGCTCTGGGATGTGCACCTGCAGCTCTGTTGAACCGACCTGGCTCAGCAAGGAGAGGGCAAACAAGCCAGCTGTGGGGTTCTTCTGCGCCCTTTGTTGGGGTGTGACCCACCTTTTGGAGGCGGGTTCAGCCTGGGAAGCCATGGGGCGGTGGAAAGTACCAGCAGTCACTAGATGGTGCTGCTGGGATGGCTGGGAGCCTGGCAGGGGCACCTGGGGACTGTCACCCGCCTTCCCTTCCCGGCTGTACCGAAGTGCAGACGTACTTGTGGCGACACTGCCATACATCCTTGCACTGTGGTAGCTTCCTTAGGGCTTGTCAATGTGCAGTCAACTGTTCCCTTGAGTAACAACCTCGATTTCCTAATTCGTGTGGTGGGCATGTCAGTACACTTCATTAGTGCCGAGGAAGTGTGTGGGTGTGGAGAAGGCTTTTCAGCAGTGCTCTTAAATGTGACGCTAGGCAGGTGTCCTCACACGTACAGCATTCTGGGTCCGGCTTCCACAGAAGCCCACGGGACCGGTTGGTCAGATCGCTGGTAGAGTAATTCCCTGTGGAAAATGTGCATGGCGGTGTACTCCGGCCTCATCGAATTCTAGAAGTACATTGATGGCTCTGATGCTTTGCTGTAAGTAGGACGTGTCAGGCATAAATAGCAGGGGCACAGGGCAGATGTGAGTCAGGACCCCTTTTGAAGTGGGTGGTATTTGTGGGGCAGAGAGGAGGAGTATGACCAGTAACTTTCTAAGGGAAATCGTTCGCAGCAGAGCATTAGCCCACGTCAGATATTGCGTTATTGTATTTTCAGGAGCTTTAGATGAGTTTCCACATTTTAGTGTGTTAAAATGAGCTATGGCCTTTGCCAGCACTCCCAGAGGCTCTGCTCATTTCCTTCCATCCGATCACTTCAGGGTAGCTTGTTACGTGTAAGAATAGCAGAGATACATAAAACAGGCTGAGGCTGAGGGGACGACTGAACAGCTGAGCTAGTTCTGTCCAGCAGCATAAAGAGGAGCATCTCCATCTTCCCCTTCACTCCAGCCAGCTCTGCTTTAACATGATTTTTTTTTTCCTCAGTGGAGATCTTGAAACAGATGGTTGCAAATCAACGGTCTTACATATTCCGTGTTCTGTGGTACAGCCACTGCTCTTGGCTAGCTGGCTGGACTGGTCTATTGAAACTGGAACCGAAAGCCAGACTGGTTTATATGATCTGAGAAATCGCACTTCCTCGGTGCTTGGAAGTTCAAGAGCTGTCGTTGCTGTTTGTTTAGATTCATCGCAGGAAGGGGCCCTAAACCAGGGGGACAAATTCTCTGCTGCTTCTCTGAAACTTTTTGTTCTCCCTAGTTGTAGCAGCGAGAAAGTGACTCTCGGTACATGAAAGCAGAGTGGAAGAAATCTGACGGCTGAGATCGTCGTCAAGATCTTTTTGCTTTTTGCCCAAAGCTCACTCGCTCATACTCGTCTTTCACTGGGACTTGCTGGATGAGTACTGTGCTGGCATATCTGTGTAGCTTACAAAGAGCTGAGACCATGAGGAAAGGACCTGGGGTCTATCCGTACGTTTCGCAGAGGTGCACTTTATTATTTTGAGCTTTGCTGTGACTTGCAAGGCTTCAGCCTTTCAAGGTCAGTGCTCTATATTATAAGTGGCCACAGTGAGCTGTAGCTTCTGCCCTTTGGCTGTCACATGTGACACACCTAGCTCGGGTTATTGTCAGGAAAACAAACCTGTTCGGGGGTGAAGAAGGAATTGAGCTGAAACACCAAGTTTGATTTAAGAAAATATAGTTATATATTGGGATATTGTAGAAAATGCAACTCAATTGACAGGCTTGAGAATAAGCCCCTGATAGAGCGTGTCATGTTGGCGTTACTAGAGGAGCTCATACGTATTGTGTCTGTTGGATCTGTGATCTTCAGAATGAGCACGGGAGGGTTTAAGGGGTGCATAGAAACTTGGGGTGTTTTGGAGGCTGAGGTGAGTGTTAGGGTCAATAACTTTTGTTCTTCCAAAAACCGGTGTTGTCTGTTCTTGTGTTAGACAGGTATGCTGCAAATTTGGGATACTAAAGCTCTCATGATGGCACTGTGCTGAAATCCCATTTCCTTTCCAAGTGTGTTAGCAGCTAAAGCTGTCTTGTAGTTAGCTGGCGTCTCACCACATGCTGAAATGAGCACTGAAGGCCATCAGTAGGCGTTTTTCCTGTGGAAATTTCATGCAATAATCTTGTGGCAGCTTTTTCAATGTCATGATGATGCTACTTGTGCAAGTAGTGCTGTGTCTCAGGGCATGGATGTGGAACTGTCTTTTCACCCCTCAGGTAGTTTTGGGGTGAACAGAGCAGTCTGGGGTAGCTTGCAGTGCTGCAGGAAGACTGCAGCTAATCCGTGTGATAGTTTTCTGGCTTCTACACCAACATGTGCTCGACTGCAACTGCTTTTATCAAAAAGAAAAAAAGAGATGACTCCACTGTTTCTTGCTATTTGTTCTCTAACAGCCCAAATGCTGCCAGCAGCCGGGATGGCCTGGACAATGAAACAGGAACAGAGTCAGTGCTTAGCCACCGGCGAGACAGACATCGGCGGAGAAATAGAGAAGGGCATGAGGATGGTGAGTCCTATTTCATTTTTCCCCTTTTTCATCTAGAAAGAACAATTTTTCTGATAATCTTTCAGAGCAACAGCTACTTTTGCACGAATACGGCAGAAGAGAAGTGTGTCTGCATTCCTGCGTGCTTTCAGGGACTATTATTATTTTAATGGAATAATGTGATGATTGCTTTGAAACTCTTTGAAGCTCAGCATTTTCTAAGAGGTCTGAACAACCTACAGTAAAGTGGCGGGGAAATTCTTTTTGGTGATATACAGAACTTTCTGTAGTGTTAGAAGATGATTAATTTGGAGAGGAATAATGACACCCAGTGCTGAGATCCATACTGTCCTGGCTAGGCTGCCTCCGTTATTCGTTTGCTCATTTAAAGGTAGAACGCATTGTCTGTGTGATGTGTTGAGAGTCTGCAGTGGAGACAGTTTGAGAGTCTTCGTATTTTAACATTGCAAGATCTGAGCCAAATTCCTCTGCAATAATCTCTGTTGATTTCTCTAGGCTTGGATCCGTGGCCTTGTTTTGTGCTGTTGTAACTACAGCGCA
Source organism: Opisthocomus hoazin (assembly GCF_030867145.1). Taxonomy (NCBI): domain Eukaryota; kingdom Metazoa; phylum Chordata; class Aves; order Opisthocomiformes; family Opisthocomidae; genus Opisthocomus; species Opisthocomus hoazin. The sequence goes on along the minus strand of NC_134429.1, from coordinate 19,091,925 downwards.
TGGGCTCTGAAGATCTTTTTTTTATACATAAGTACACCCAAAGTACACATACAAACTGCAGAACTTCATCTCTTGCCTCTAGTCTGTACATCAAAGTAAACTTGTTTTTTCATTTCTTGCCAGACAAGAATTTCCAGGCTTAATTAAGAATTAATAGGTGCCACCCATTGAGTTTAAAATGGTCCAGAAAGTGGAATACTTGGGCCCAAGAGGTGCCATCAGAGGCTTTATTTGCAGCTCCACCCACTAAAGTAGTTGCCTCCAGTTAGAAAACCAGAAGTTGTATATATACTGTGGGTTACAAGCAGGTGTCTTTCTGTCCATTTAACCCTTCCAAGCTGTAACTGACTCAGAGTGAATGAAGATTACTCCGTGGGTGGAGCAGAGAGCTGTCTGTGCGTGATCCTGACTGCAGATTCCGTTGGGAAGTCACAGAAAGAGGCAGAATCTTCAAACAGTGTTGTGTTTAAAAACTTGTTACAGGATGAACGTGAAAAGGGGGTTTGTTCTTAACATTCGTTTAAACTAATGCCGATGCGTGTTTTGCCATGGACGTTCGTGGCAAAAGCGCTGGTTGTTGGGCAGCTGGTGTTTGACCGTAGTCTAGATTGCTCCTATGGTGTTGTTCGAGCACAGGAGTTTCTGACTCCTGGTGATCTGAAACTAGTTCAGACTTTTCCCTTTAGATAGAAACGGGATAAAATTTCCTCCGTCTCCTGCCAGCCTAGGCTGTGCTCAGGCAAGAACACGTCGCTCAGTAATGGAAACGTTACCTGTTCTCAAAGCAGTTCAGGCCTCCTGCCTGGAGCTGGCTGTATGTGTGAGCAGGAGGGGAGTTTGTGAATGTGCGTGCATCGAGGAGAACTGCTGTAGCATTTTTGGTCTCATGAAGTATATTATTTAATGTCCATAGTGTTTCTATGGACATAATAATATTTTGTTTAAAAAAAATAAAACCAGCAGTGTTTTATTTTCAGTTGAAAGCATGCCTCCAAAATGCACAGTTCAGCGCTACATCCTGAACTGCCACCTAAAAAAATTAAAAGAGGTGAAATACCCTTGTCCTGGAGAAGGATTTGTAGGCCTCTTCAAAACAGCGGTCATACGTTAGCAGAGTCATTCTTGTCATGAGTCTGCATGTCGTCTTCTTCTGGAGCACAGCTGGATGTAAAATGGGGGAGTGGTGACAGGAGAAGGGGCACAGGGGTGGAGGAAGGGCAGCAAGGCTGTGACACCTGGTTCACAGCCATTTCCAGGGCAGAAGCCTTTGCTCACTTGGCATTGTGAAATAGTGGTAAATCCTCCTTTCCCTGCAGAAAGAAGGAAACGCAGTTAGAGTGTTTGATCTTGTCCTGTAGAGACCTGTTTAAATAATACCAAAATTACAGCTCTGGTAGTTCTCAGGGAGGCAGGATGAGGGATCTCATTGGAGCCCTGCGTTACTCAGAGGCTGGTTCCATAGGTAGTGTTATGCAGAGTAGCCAAGACATACCTGCGGTACTGCCAGCTCACCACGCTGTACCAGAACACGTACCACGTAGCGTTTGTAACTGTTTTAAGCTCATTATTGATATAAAGTGAATGACAAGGAGTGACCCACCCACCCTGACAGTGAGGATATCCCCGAGTACTCTACAAAGGGAAAGAAGTTCTCGTTCCACAAGAAAAAATGAACAGTGTGTTACAGCCTTCATTTCAAACAAGGTGAAGTGAGAAAGGGTGCAAAGAGCCATTTGGGAACAGCATAGGTGTAGGCACATTGAGCTAAAACCTGCCCAGGGCAAGGCAGCTTACTCTGCTGATCCCCAGTCACTGGGACGGACTTGTTCTGACTTGGGAAAACCCCAGGGCAGGGAAGAGAAGGGAAGCAAAACAAAGGTCTGTTGGGAGTGCAGGTGAAATGAAAATATCCCAAAGAAAATGGAAGTGGAAAAGCAGAACTCTACCTGTGAGCTGTGCAGAAGAATCCCTCTCCTGTCAGCCTGCGTTCAAGGACTGCTGCTGTTTTCAGGGCAGGACAGAAGCTTCCTTTTCAGTTAGCCCTAGCTTTCACTGCAGTGCCCTCCAGCCCCTCGCTGCACAGCTGCATCATGGGTAGATGACAATTTCATCGTAATTTCCCAAGTGAATTTTTTATCTTTTAGAAAAATTAGAATAATACTCGGTCATGAGCTATGTAGGTACCGTTAGTTGTACGCTACCTTTTATTCCTTCTCGTTAGGGGTTAGACCCACAAACCTGTATTTGCTGCCCAGTCATTTTACATAGCAGTGGAATCCCTAACACAGCCTTCCCTGTCTTTTTCAAGCCACAGACTTTAATTCATAAAAAGGCCAGTTTAATGCTCCAATAAAAAAAGCCTCTTGCATAGACCCGTTACTGGGAGTAAAGGTGTGAGAAAGGGCTAAGAAGGAGTTGGCTGGAAGCGGAAGGGTGAGGCGTTTTTGTGTGTCTGTGCGCGAGGACAGTGTATGAATTAAAAAATGTTTGTTGCTGACTTGTTTCCTCGTTGTTTTGCAGTAACAGCTATGCTTAGCCAAGTGCTCACAGGGCAAAGTGTTGCATGGAGAGCTCAGAACAGACAGATGCTTTGCCCTGAAAAGCTGCTGCAGGGAAAAAAGGTGTGGGGAAAAGGGAGTTTTTCTCTCTATCTATTGTTGATATTAGGAGAAAAAAAAGTACCAGAACTCCTCAAAGAGTTAAAATAATTTCTTTGTTGTTTCTGTCCTACTCACCATTTGAACTTGCACAAGTTCTTTCCTAATTGTACAAGTGAAATTTTAGAAACAGAAATTTTACAATAGATTTTCCGAGTTGGAAATTATAATATGTGATCAGCCAGTTGACAGAACAGACTGGAAGACTTTGTCAGATTGTTCAGCTGACAGCCTGTGCTGGAACTGCGCCGGGTTTCTTACAGAGGCATTCGGTTTTGATCTGGAGAATCTCGGTGATGGTAAACTAACCAGGTTCTCTGATGGCTGATAATTAAAGTGTGGGATCATGGGCGGATTGTTCCCAAATGCCAGCCCGTGTGCTTTCCTTCATTGCTGCAGGATTACTCACCATGGAAAAGCTGTTTCTGCTGGATTGCTAATGGCCAGCTACAGACATACCTACAGAGGCCACTATAAATACTGGTGGCGTACGGCAGCCAGCGTGGGACACACCTGGCCATCTGACAGAGTCTGCACACCTCTTTCCGTTGAAAGCGCGAAAGGATTTTGGAACCGAGAGGCTGTGATTTGCTAGACCAGGGATTCACTCTGATAACAACACAGGCTGGGGCATTTGCAAGCTCTTCCACTTGTTTCCCTGAAGTTATGCTGCTAGTTTAAGTGCAGAGGTGGTGAAGAGCTGTGGATGCTCCTGTGCTTGTATCTACTCTGATTTCAAAAATATACCCGCAAAGGGAGTGTGATGGACTGAGGAACACAAAGAAACTCCTCTGTTCATCAGTGTGTACTTGAAGGCATGTGACATTTCAAATACAAACATGAAGAAAAGCATAAGGGATTTGGAAAACTTAAAGAGCGTTGATCATTTTCTTGGTGAAATGCCTGCCAGAGGTAGGGAGACAACTGAGAAGGGATGTAGTTGCAGAAGAGTTATCACCCTGGGTCTTACTATACTTCAGAGAGAGGAGGAACTTTGTTACTGGGTTTAATCTGCCCTGCGCTGAAGTCTAACAGCTTTCTCTGGTAGCACCACGCAGGTGGTGACATCAGGAAACAGAGCAAATAGGCTGGACTAATTCTGCCTAGCGTGAGTTTTCCTTGTAAAGGGAGAAGGGGAGGAAGGCTGGCCAGAGGGGCAGTTACCCGCGCATCGGTGGTTTCCTTCTGCACCTACTGCAGGTGTCCAGACACACAACATCAGCAGAGCCTGCTCCCAGCCTCATCAGCCATGGAATGCTCTTGGGTTTGTTGTTGGCCCTTTCATCACTTAACCACCTGCTTAACTTTAAGGAAGTATGCTTAAATCCAAGAGATTTTGGTCAACCTCAATGACGTAGTTAAAATACGTGCTCAAATTCTGTGCTGAACTGAGTGCCTGATGGGTGCTAGGGGAAGCTGCTTTCTGGACTTTGCTCCTGGACCTGATGTACAGCTGTGGGAAGCCTAAGGAAAGCTTTACACGTCTGCCATTCCTCTGCCGGAGCTTTGGTTATTTGTGCCCCAGCCTGTTACCTGTAGCAAGAGCACTTGGTTATAGGGTCTCCAGCTTCGCATCTTGCTGTGCTGCTTTTCAGTAATTTTAGCAGACGGTTCTCTGCGAATGGGAACCAGGGCGGTGTACAATGTCCTATGTGCAAAGCACACACTAATTCTCATCCACAGATGCTCGGTAAAGCTGGGGAAATAGTGAAGGATCAACAAGCAGAGATGTCGTTTTTCTTCAGGGAATTTCCGAAGTTAAAGTTTTCTGTATAATTCTCATGCCTCAAGCGCAAGGTTTCGCACCGAGAGTGCAAGTGGGAAGAGGTTTCGCTCTGGTAGTGCTGTTGTGTTCTCAGTGAGGTTAATGAAGGGAACTGGCTGAGAAAGATGAGCCCTGTCAGGTAAGCGTGCACAGTTATCGTGTGTGTGTGTATAGATATGTGTGTATTTTAAGGCATAATGATGATTATATTGTGGAGGCTACATACGCAGAGAAATGACCTTTTTTTTCAGAGAAAGAGGCTTTGTATCCAAAGAGGCTTTTGTATGAATTGGGTAATATGTCTTTTCCTGATTGCCTTTCACACTAATTAGTAGCAAATCTATCCCTGGCGTTAGCTTCGTATAAAATTAGTCTGAAAGAGTTGAGCTGTCAGTGTGTCAGAGCTCCACTTTCTCTCTTAAAGCAACAAAGTCCTTGTTGCTTTGGAAAGCTGACAGAGTCCTGTTAAGTGACAGCAGAGTGAGGATCTTAATTAGGAAAGTGGGAGGTCTGCCTGGCACATGTTCTAGGGACCCCTCGCTGTCCAGAACAAAGCTCCCCCATCGGTTTCCCGAGGAGGAGTGGGACAGGGGGCTGTGGAAGCTCTAATTACGGAGGTAATTAAGGGACAAGTTGTCATTGGCGCTGGAGAATGTCTTACAGCTACTGCTCGGTTTCTGACAAGTCTGCGGATGTCAGGCGTCGACACCAGCGTTTCAACACTTGAGTTTGCTGCGGAGTGAACTTAACTGTTGTGCAGCCAGCTGAAAAACGCTGGATAATGAGCTGTGCTTTGAGAAGCTCTTGGTGTGGGCGCGCGTGTAGATCCCCAGATGTTTGGGAGGAGGAGCTGCTGCGGATTTCCAGTGGTTGCTGCAGTGTATGTGTTCTTTACCACAGTGTGCGCCGAGGAATCTGAATCAAAAGGGCTGGGACTGCAAAACAATCGCAGTTGGACAGCAGTAGCTGAAAACCCAGTTCTTCCCAGCAGCTGTTGCTCTTTGAAGACTCTGTCATGTGTGAACGGCTCTGAGGTGGTTGGAGAGCCCCTGGAGTTGAGTGACCGGATGCATGGGACGCGGGCAGCGTAGGACTCTGCGCCGGTGAGAGCAGGCACGTTGTCCCCAGCTGTAGTCTGTCCCGTGGCAGTGTCGAGAAGCCTTGCTCTGGTAGCGCTGCAGAGCGGTGCGAGAGGCTGCTTAAGGGCTCCAAAGAGCTGCAAACGCAAGGCAAGTCAGGGTGTAGGGATGGAGCGCGGGGACGGGAACGAGCACAGGGCAGGAGTGGGCGATGCCGTGCTCATCGTCCTTCCCTGCTTACGTAGGAGAGACTCTGGCTCCTGCATGCAAGAGCGAGCTGCTCAGGTGGGGTTGCAAGTCTGCACTGAGCAAGTGGTCACATATTGCCTGCTGATAATGGCAAAGGCTTTCTGCATGGGTAGGGATCGGAAGCTCTGTTGTTTTTTCTCTTGACTGGGAGCTTGGCTGTAACTTCTTCCTGAGACGCTCTCACCTGTGTTCTCTGCAGTGCCACGGAACCCTCTGTACAGCTTCCTCCCGCAGATGCTGCGCTGCTCTTTTCTGCTTTCCAGGCTTATTTGATCTAGTACTTTGAAGTGCTTCCGTCCCTCAGGCAGGGCCTACTCTGCTGTTGATGAAAGCCTAGGAGGACATATTTTAACCTCGTAGGCTATGCTTTATTCTAATCTCTGTGACACATTGAAAGGCTTTTGTCAGACAGTCTCTCTGATGAAGAAGCAGGAGCAGGGGGTCAGCCGGGCGCAAGGTCCCTGGTTGTTAGTGGGACAGGCAGAGGATGACTCTTGTTTAGATGAAGGACTTGGATACCTGGGAGCGTTTTGTGAATAAACCCCTTATAATCCTGGTTTGTGAAAATACTCACTCAATGATAATAATGGTTCCTGACCCCCACCCCCAAACAACATTGGCTATATTAGAAAAACTTAGAATTTTAATTGGATAGAGAGATTACAGAAACTTTATGGATTTAAATACACACCTTGATTACATAGGAAACCTTATCTGTGGATTCAAAGCTACCTAGTGCTGTTTGGGAGGGTTAAAACATTGTTAAAATTGAGGTGTATTTGCATACTGGTAAAACCACTCTTATCTATCGGAGCAGTGTGTAGGAGCTTTTCTATAAAAGAAGTTATAGAACAGCATGTGCTGGCTTCAGAAGAGGATTCAAGGCTTGAATAAATGCTGTCATCTCAACTGCCCTTCAGCATATGGCGGGATGAAAAACAAGTACCAGTTCTGAGAAGGGTGGTGAAGGGATGCTGCTGCTCAGCTTCTCTGCAAACCAAAGCTCGGTGCTTTTGCAGGAGGGAAAGAGCTTTGGTTTTGCTCTGTGACTCGGAAGAAGATTTGTTCTTCTTGGGTAGCCAGCTGAAGTGTTTTCACAGCCATGTTGTATGCCAATAGATGCGCCTAGAAGTGGGGTGATCAAACAGGGTATGGAAGTGACATAGCAGGAGACTTTGTTGCAGCCTGATGCTTCAATTATTTTGCTTTGCAGAAATGAATGGTTCAGATACATGCATGAAATACTGAGATGAGGTCTTATAAATGTCAGTTACCTTTTATTGAATCTCTTAAAACCCTTTATGGACATAAGTAATTAGGCCCGCGTTCCTCAGGCAGGAAGAAAACTTACCAGTTTTTTTTATTTCACTGCTGAGCAATTTGGAACAGAGGAGTGAAGGCTGGCCACGGCGGACTTCACAGCCAGGTATTTAGGGTGACTCTTGGTGTTTCAAATCATGTTACTTGAATAGTTGGCAAGAACTGTCAATTAACTTTCAGTGTGTGCAGTTGTACATCATGTAGAATTCCTGCTGCAGACATTCCTCCATTATGAAGGTTTTCTGTTCTATAAATGAAGAGCAGATCTGTTGGACCTGGGAGGGAGTTGTGAGTTTGGAGAGTGTGTTTTAAGATATTGGGCTGTCTTTGAAGCTTGTTAGGTTTATTTCTTGACCAGGTGCCTTATCAAACTGAGCTTTTATTGTTTCAGGGAAAGGAACATTCTTGGCAAAGTAGAGCACTTGCAGATAACGAGTCTTGTGATGAGAGGTCCCTGAAAGGAAGCAGGCAGAGGAGTTTGCTTTGCAGTGGAAAATCCATAAAATATCGCAAGCAGAAGATGACTCACTGCTGCCTTCAAGTAAATGGCATTCTTACTGAAGGGAGTATCTGCAGGAATGTTTGTGTGTCTGACGGCATTCACACAGCTAGGGATTAGCAAGAAGTCGTTCTGAAGCACCTTACGCTTCTGGAATGGTCCAGACACTGCGAGTTTCTACCACTGTGCTGCCCAGACAAGGTGCTGTAGGTGTGGGGAAAGGAGCGTGTAGCACAGGTTGGGGTGGTGGACGGGTGAGATATTAGTAGAATTCATCGACGAATGTTGTTTAACATTTTCTGTGCCGCTAGACGTGTCCATACCAAACGCAAATTGTGTTTTCTGCTGCTTTTCCAAGATCTTTATATGTACCTTCCTACTGACATCAGCTTCTCATGGCCATTCGAGGTGATGTTCTGATACCGTTATAGTACTAGTTCTTGCCTGCTATTTCTGCCTCGATCTGTTTATGGCTTGCCCATGAACTGAGCCACAGACAAATGGAAAAGTCGGGAAGAAGGTAGGTGGCAGGCGGCCCAGCCGGGGCAGTAGGCTTTCCAGCTGCTGAGTGAAATCAGGTTCTGCAAAGGGCTTGGTTTTAGCATAAGGGTCCTCCTGCAGAGCTGTCTGCAGCTGTCAGCGTGGATGTCGTGCTACTCACGGAGCCACTTCTTCCTTGCTCTTCCTCTTTGGTCATACTGCATTTGTTTTGGTTTTACAGTCCCTCGGATCAATGGCCATCCGAAACTGGACAGACACCGTGAGCACCCTCCTGGTTATGACAGCGCTTCCACCATGATGAGCAGCGAGCTGGAATCCAGCAGCTTCATTGACTCCGATGATGATGAGAACACCAGCAGGTAGGGCACTGGCATAGCGACTGAGCTGTTTGATACTGTTGGCATCTGCTTCCCAGCCGCTCGACTGTGTTTCTGGGCTTCCCTCAAATATGCTAACTGGCGAGATGAGAAGATTTATATCTTCTCTTTTTTTTTCTCCCCCTTTTTAAAAATTTATTTTATTTTCCTTTCTTTTATTTTCTGCTGCATGTGGTTTGGACACTGATAATTCATCAGTAGCATCATGTTGTGTATAATCACTGCTCGGAGAAACAAGCGAAGTTATTGGGGTCGCTGTCCAAGCTGCCTGTAGCCACTGTTCCAATTAGGAGGAAAATTCTGTTCCTCTTCTTTCCTTTTAATAGCAAGAATTATCACATTTTAACATCAAAGCAATGTGCAACTGTCTACCTATTTATAAAGTAATGGTGTGAATATTGTAACAAAATACCTTCAGCATAGATTCCTAATCAATATGCACGTCACTAAAGCTGAATTGTAAAGGAATTCCTATGTAATTGCATAGTCTGACACCTGTGAGCAGTGCAGGAATTCATCAGAGTTAACGCTATTGCAAAGGCGGGCTGTGATGCCATATGTGCATGACTTAATTACTTTTTCTTTTTGTGCAGACAGAATGTGAATTACTCCTTGCTTTTTGTGAAAAAGCTCTCCATTTCGCAACATCCTGGTTAATCTCTAAAGATATTTTTGTTATTCCATATAAGAGGTTTATAAGCCAATACATTTCTCAGGTTCAAAATCCCTATTTTTAAAGATGTCAGATCAGTCGAAACTAATATTCTTCCCTTTCGTGGCTGCAGTGACAGCGTTCTCTGAACACTGTCTCTGGAGCTGTTGCTCATCCAAATGAGCTGTGAAAACCCATTACAGATTTCTGTTGGTTGTCAGAGAACAACAAGATTGCAGACCTCTGGTGGCTCATGGAGATCTGTAGCGGAAACAAATAAGGTGCAATGTGATATTCTTAAATTCCAGATAGAATGGAAACAGCAAAGAACAGGTAGTCCTGGAGATACTTAAGCACTTGCTACGTTTACAAATGGTTTATTAGCTTATTGAACTCGGTGGATCTCTTTGGTCTAGCAGTTAGTCATGGCTTAAAAACCTGTTGAACAGCAGCAGTTTCTTCAAATTCTGTTTAAAGGCTGGGTGTTTCCAAAGAGTTTAAAGGGTAACTAAATAAACATTGAAGATTTGGTCCTGAATTAGTTTCAAGAACTTATTTTGCAGTTGCAGTGAAGTTGCCAACACCTGAAGATACAGAAATTAGCCTTCTGAATGCTTTGTATTTCACCTGGATATTCCTGTGCAGAAAGGGTTGGCAAGATCAGTAGCTAACCTGAATGTACTCCAAGCCTTCCTAAGGCTTGTAGGGCTTCTAACCCTCCTTCCCTCCCTAAAAAATCAAGCCCACAAAAACAATAACAACCCTGCAGCTGATTTTGTTTCTGGTAAATAAATGAATCATTTCCATGGCAGCAAGATATGCAGTAGGGCAGGATTAGCACAGTCAGGGTGGCCACTGAAGCACGTTTTACTAGACCCAGCTAAATCTTTCTATATTAATAAAGTAAAGCTTCCTGCGTCTGACTTGAGAAGAGACTCTTCGAAGGTGCTGCGCAGGCCGTTTTCTTTCTAGGCTGGGGCAGAAGCTTTTGGCACACAGAGTAGCTGCCAGGCCAGCTAGTCGGGAAGAACAACTCGATGGAATGCTCCGAGGTATGCTGTTGTGTTACAGGGATGATGTTTGCGAGCAGATGAGAGGTTGTGCTGGCAGGGAGAAGTTTTCTTTAGAGGCAAATACAGCCAAATAGAAAATCGAGCATGCTCCAGATCCGCTGGACAGAGCGGCCTGGGGAAACGGAGGTTGAAGGGGGTAAGTTTGTTTAATAACAGCTGATGAACTCTGGTGTCAGAACCTGCATTGTGAGGAGGTTGTGCGTGGAGGAGGTCACTGAGAGAAGGATTCAGATGTAAAGGTTGTTACTGTCTTGGTAGTGAAGGTTTTGTAAGGCTGAGGATGCTTTTCTAACAGTGTGTGTCTGACAGTGGTTTGTTTTCACTTGGAGCACTGCAGCAGAGTTGCTGAATTTCCAGTCCGAGGAAGTTCTTTTGCATTTGCTTAGAGAGAAAGAAGAACTTTTTGTTTCAGTGAATTGATTTGTTCACAGATATTACAGGACAGTGCAGAACTCTTTAAGAAGTGAGTGCAATAATTTATTTCCTTTGTTTTCAAAGTATGATATAGTTAAACATTAGTGTTATTTGCAGGTAGTAGGCAGGATTTTGAGTACAGACGGGTGTAGGGAGCTCATGGTGAACTTTACAGTAAGAGTCTTATCCTGTCTTCTGCTAAGCAAATAAAGGTCTAGCAGATATGACATCTGTAGCTGTAGGATTATTGTCAGCAACTTGCAATTAGTATTATCAGTTCAATGTAACTAAAATAATTCACTGCAAAAAATGCTTACATTTATTTCTCATGTAAGAAATTAACATTAGTTCTTTTTAAACTAAATGGATAAGCTTTCTTTAACAAATCATTCATTACCTTTTTTCCCTTCCTTTGGGTAATGTAGATTTGATAAATTATTATTATTCCTTTTAAAAATATTTTCTGTGAGTTTTATTAGCACTTTCTAGAAGTGCAGTGGGGGTTTTGGCCAGTAGCTAGTGCAGGAAGTCAGTAGCTACGATTCCAGAATTCTTTTTCATCTTTGCACTTTATTTTTCCCCAAAGCTCAAATATACCGTCTTGTTTTGCTCATCAGATTGTAATAATAGCATTTACTCCTTTCTGGGAATACTTCAGAGATCAAAAATAGTACTTGTTGTTAGAATACATTTGAGCTGCTGTTCAGCATCCAGATACTCCTGGAGCATGAGAGATGCCGTGTGTGTGAGTGATTCAGCAGGGATACATTAAGGCTAAGGATTTAAAAGAAATTACAAGAAGAGATGATGAAGCATACCAGAGCTACATGAAAATAGATATAGGCTTGACTCCTTTTTAAGAAATTTCAGAGTGTGAAGCCTGCTGTTTGGCAGTACGCTTGCACACCGCGTGGCAGTCTTGCCGAAACAAGCTGTCTTGCCTTGTGCTTACACATGGGCTGGGTAAGGCAACTTCAGTCGGTGTCCAGCTCCCCCCAGTCCGGGCTGAAAAAACTGAGTGGAGCAAGCTCCAGTGTAATAAGGAACATTTTCTAGTGTTTATCTGTATAGAAGCCAGTGTATAAGCACACAAAAATGTTTCTGCATTGCCTTCTGGTCATCGATTTTGTGCAAGTGATGTGAGAGGCTGTTATAGCTCAAGTAGTTACTTCTCTGAAATATTGCCTGTCCTCTGGAACTAAACCTGAACGGTGGCTTTTCTAAGAAACTGGTTTCCATTCTTCCAGTCTAATACTGAATAGAATGAAAAAAGATCCTGCAGGATAGAAGAACTTCACTTCTCATAGATTATCATCTGGTAACAGAAATTCAGATATTTGCCAATAAAGTCTGGTTTTGCTAACTTTAATTTAAAAGAAAAATCAGAACTGTTCACTGCTTATAGAGGAATCTAAACTTTTCATGCTGTATTGAAATTGAGTGTATTTTCCAAAGTAGTCACACCCCCAAGTTCCCAAAGTAAACAGGGAGGGTGAGGGTGAAGGAGGAACAAGATGCTGGTATTAGCACAAGCTAATTGTTCACACCTTCATCACCTCAGCTGTGCTGTCTGCCTTTCTGTGGTGTACTGAGACTTTTCTTCTTTTTTTTCCACTCCATCTTTTTGAACTCATCCCTGATCTGTCTCTCTAAACATAGCAATGAAAGTATTTTTATGTTCTGTACTTGATGGTAAATTAAAATATCCTTTCTAAGGCCTCGGAGTCAGAGAGCATTTCTGTTTTCTGGCTATACTCGGTGCTGGCAAAAGGTATTTTTGTCCAGTGCAACGTCAGAAAATTAGACTAAAAGCTGGAAATAATAATTCTTTTTTTTTTCTGAGCCACACCGTATTGATGTGCACTAGAGCAGGAGGAAGAAAATGCCATAGCCAGTCGACCTTGGCAGGCAGCAGATCTTATGTGCTGTCTGTGATCAGTAAAAATATTGACAGAGGAAGTGTACTGACATACACTGGGAGGTACTTTTAAGCTGTGTACTTCGTAGGATGTAAAGTGCCATGAACTAGCACCAGATTACTGCCAGGACTGCTCGAGACAAAGAAATTCAGTGAGCTGTCTGCTGAAACTCTGCCGTTCCTCTGCCTCATTTGCAGAACTTGCTGTCCAGACAAAACGCCTGTTGTCTGGAAGGTGGAGGAAGAACTTTGCTGCTAAACTAATGGTCTTTTGCAGTAGGTGATGTTAGCCACAGAATTACCCCTTTCAGGGATGTAGTAATGGGAAACTGAGTAAACAAAACTGTGTGTGTGAGTTTAATGAACTCTCTTTATCCACAGTAGCCATTAGAGGATGCCATTCTAAAAAGGTTGGTGGCAGGAAGTATTGCATACTCCTGAGGTGATGCACACCGGGGTAAAGCCAAAATATGATATGGCAGTAGGTGCAATATCTGTGTAAACAATGAAAATCAATTCCCTGGATGCCATGAGTGACTTTGAAGTGTGATGATAGTGCCAAAAGAACAGATGAAGTGTTAAGGTTTTGTCTTTTCTGTTATGGACTAGCTCAGCTGTCTCCAAAGCCGTGGAATGTCTTGCCTCGTCACGCGAAGGAGCAGAGCTTTCACACCCGTGTGCTGTGTCACCAGCAGGGAATAGAGCAGAGGGTTTGTTTGCAGATTGGAGCCCTGAGTTTGTGCTCTCATCAGTGGAAGAAGGGCACTCGCATCTCGCGGAGAGCCTTTGAAGGCGTCTTGTTGCTTGACTTGTGTTTATGCAGAAAAGCTCCCCCAGGTTCCCTGTGATGTGAGCAACATGCCTTGCCTCTCTGCAGATTCTCCTAAGCTGGTATGTGTTGGAAAGTTTTGGCTGAATCCTACTGGTGAGACGTTCTGGGAAATAAGAGGAGGAGAATGAAATCGGAGAAGAAATAGGGAGGGTATTGGTAGTGAAGTGTAAGAGGAGGTTTTTGTGTCAATCTTCGCCAGTGCTTACAAGAAGAGTGGTGAATGTTGAACAAGTCCAGTTTTGGGAGCCCCGCATCTGAAAGACCTCTTTATTTTTCCTGTTGAAAAAGTAAAGCCTCAGAAATCCAGGTGCTGTGAGCTGTTTCCACAGATCGAGAATTATCAGATTTTTGATCTCTTTGAAAATACCACCTCTTGGCTCTTTACATGAATTTGCCTTGCTGGGAGGGGAAAAAAGGAGTGTGTGGGGTTTACATGCCTGAAATAGTTTTGTGAACTGAAAGAGAACGTCAAGGGATTCACACCCTGTGAGCAGTTCCATCGTCTCTGGTACTCCGCTCCACTAAAACACACCTGCTTTGTGCAAGGTGGCTTTCCCGGTGTGGTGGGTTGTGAGCTCGTGACAGCAAGCTCCTGTTTGAAGTTGCTGGTATCAAGTTTTGCTCGAGGTATTCTAGCATTCCTGCGCGTGGCTGGGAACTTTGAAGACAGGGTTGTGGAGACTGGGGAAAAAGACTGGCACTGTTTTCGTTGTGACAGTGCCAGTTCAATTACTTCTGTTGTGTAGGGTTGGATTTTATTAAACCTTGGTTAATGATGGAGCATTACTTTGTCTTTCTTTGCCATTCTTAACGTAAGAAATAGAGGAGAGATGTTTCTGTGGTGTTACACTTGCGTATCTGACATCTAGGCTTTGTTCCAGGTTTCTGAAATTAATTTGGGCAAATCCATTTATGTCTTTCTGTCCACTACCTGTGAAATGAAAAAAACGTTCCTAACTCTTCGCGGGATTTTAAGGATTTATATGTATAATGTGGCACATTTAGGCTCTACAAGTTTGACGAGCCTGAAAAAAACCCCAACAAAATAAAACTAGCAGAATATGTAAAGGTAAATCGTATTCACTGTTCCTCTGTCCCTATTTGGTAGTAGCTGTTATTAATTGCTACTTTATTTCATTGAATTCAAGCCCTAATGTTAAGTTCCTGTTTACAGGGTAGATAGCAGCAGAAGAAAACAACAGCACCATGACAAGACTCAAAAAAAGGAGTATGAAGAGATTCTCCGGGTTGTCTGTTGTTCTCTCAGAGTGGAGATTAAAATCGTTGTGTAGTGTATGGCCGTTCTTGTAGTGTGCATTTTGATGTGATGGGCCTGGAGTCAGGACCACCTCTGAAGTAGTGGAAGACGGCTGCCGCTGAGCTTCGGGTGGTTGGATCCAGGTGATAAATGCCTATTGAGATGTGGGTTGCGTTTGCTCTTGCTCCCAGAAGAAAGCAAGCCAGTAAAATACCCTCTGTAATCCATGCTGTAGTTTAGCTGGTATCTTCTCTGTGCTCCCAGGCAGAGGCTGAGGGACAGCACGCACTGGGACTGAGCAGCAGTTCAGCAACGAGCAGAGCAATACGTTGTAAGCTCGCTGCTGGTGTGTAGGATTTACTCTCTCCTGCATTTGTAGGAATCAGCCTTTTTTTTTTTTTTGGCAGGGTGCAGAGAAATGCAGGTGGTTCAGCTTTACAGAGTTGACGTTTGCTCTCAATTTCCCTCAGGTTGAGTAGCTCCACTGAGCAAAGTACTTCTTCCCGGCTCATACGGAAGCATAAACGCAGGAGGAGGAAACAAAGGATGCGGCAGATTGACAGGGTAAGGTTGGCATCATAATTTTTGGAGAAGGTGAACCGTGGTTTTTGAGTGTAGCATGTGAATTAGGAAGGGATCCGAAACAGGTCTATGCCCTGTTGAATTGATTGGAAAGGCTCCCTTTGGCTGTAAGCTACCCTGGACTAAATCTCGAACATTCAAGGTTCTGCAGCACTAGAGTCAAGACTCTTTTTCTTCTCTCCCTTTCTCCTTTCACTGCTAAGTGATCGCATTTCTTGTTGTCTCTTTCAAGACCAGCCTCCGCGGGAGAACCTCCGTCACGCTAGTGGCTGATGAGGGCAAGGGGTGTCTGTGCTGCCTGAGATATAAATTGCCGAGACTTGGATTCTACTGAAAGGAGAAATCTGCGTTCATAGGAAATCGTAGATCTTTCCTCTTGCCCTTTTCTGTGCTAGTCCTATGGTAGCAGAAGGAGGATGGTCCAAGTGACATACTTTTTGAAGTCACTGTTTTGTTCTCCTGTAAATACCAGTCTTGATAGATTAAAGAATAAATATGCATACATATTATCACAAGAACTGGAGTAAATATTTTAGAGATAATTGATAAGCACATTTGTATTTCATTTTGTCAGGGAGGAGTGTCTGTCTTCTCGCTGCCTGAAGGATCATGTTCACTCCTCTCTTTAGGGATGTAATAATTCACACTGCACTGGGCACTTTAGTATTTAAATGTCTGCCTGTCAGCAATGTAGTCAGGAAGCAGAAATGTGAAGTTCAGTTGAGAAACCTCAGTATAGGATCTTGCTCCGTGTGTTTTGTAAACAAGTCTTTGGAGAAAGTGCAGATTGCGTTCAGATTTTTTTTCCTTACAGATTCTAAATGAAGAATAATTTTGAGGAGGCCACAATGGTGGATGCCTTCCAAACAGAAACTTGTTACTCAGTTCCCAATGAATTAATCCTCAATAGTTATTTTTATTGTATTATCCTGAGCCATTTAAAACCTTGAGATTTTTCTGTTGTATTTTGCAGTCGTCTTCGTTCAGCAGCATCACTGATTCTACCATGTCCCTAAATATCATCACTGTCACACTCAACATGGGTAAGAGGACAAGCAATGTTTCTTATGGTGAATTTCAAGTGATACAGAAGTATTTTGTCATAGTGCAGTAGCTTTTGGAGCCAGTAGCAAGTTCATTGATTTGAAAGGATGCCAACTGAACTAAAGGGAATGGCAGCTGAGAGCTGCTGCTCTGCTGACTGTGCCTGGATTCTGAGTCCGGTACTGGGAAGGTCCGAGCCGTTTGCACAAGGAGAACAGTGCTCTTCCCAGCGAGCCCAGGGAGGGAGCTGGAACGCCAGGATCTGGAGTTCTGCTCTTTTTTCTAGGAATGGTAAGGGGTCAGACGTTGTTAGGAACAAAAGTAGAAGAGCACTGGGGGTTTGTATTTCTGCTGCTCATGTGCTTCATTGTTTAGCCAGACAGAAATGTGCAGGACTGCTGATTCAGCACCTTGCAGTAGCGCCAAATTCTTCCTGCCACTCTGGCATGTGGAAAAAACATTGCCTAATGCTGATCAGGCACCTAATTTCTAGGTGTAGACATGTCTTTTCAATGTCATTTCTCTTCCTGATTTTTTGAATGTAATTTTTCGGTGTCCTGTATGAAAAAAATCATGTCTTTAGCAGCATTTCCTGCTGCCTTTCCCTGACCATGCCAGGCAGACATACGCCAGTAGGGTAACCTGAGATAATTGTGAGTCAAACGTGGCCCAGCTGATGCGTTGAGAGATCTGATTTTTCAGGACTGAAGTAGCCTGCTGTTAGCTCTTCACTATCATTCCAATCACTTTGTTTGCTTTTTTTCCCCCCACCCTCCACTTTCTATCTGTGTAGAAAAGTATAACTTCCTGGGAATCAGCATTGTAGGACAGAGCAATGACCGGGGTGATGGTGGCATATACATTGGCTCTATTATGAAAGGAGGGGCTGTGGCAGCAGATGGCCGAATTGAACCAGGAGACATGCTTCTGCAGGTTGGTCCGTGTCCAAAAATACGTGCTGCTGGCTTGTACGTTGGTGGCTCAGCTCAGTCATCCCACCAGATCCATGGACTCCGTAATCAGTTAACAGAATTCATTCATACTCAGAGAAATGTGTCACAAAGACCGTTATCACTTAAATCTGTAACTCTTTGCGATCTCTGCTGGATAGTTGTGCTCTGAGAAGCAGTATTTCTGCGGCTGCTCAAAGGAATGGAAACAGTTACAAGGCAAATATATTTGGAATTCAACAAGTAAAATGTCTTTAATTTCCCTATTGCAAAGCCTGACCTCTGCTTTTTCAACATTTCAGGTGAATGATGTCAATTTTGAGAACATGAGCAATGATGATGCCGTACGGGTTTTACGGGAAATAGTCTCCAAACCAGGGTGAGCATATTACAAAATCTCTTGCCACTTGTCCTCCGTATGCAGTTATCAGTATTGGGAAAACCTCAGAGAGATTGACATTTTGATCTCAATAAGCAACCGGCGTGGCTGCTGAGCTCGACTCTGGACGTCTCAGTGCAAATGATGAAGAGGTGAGACTGGTTCCAATGTGCAGCCAAAACCAACACGAACTAGGAGTTGCCTGGTTTCAGTAGGACTGTTTGTACAATGAGCATTTTAATATCTCAAGAGCTGATCATTCGACAGATTTCACCAATAGTGGTCGTGATCTACACAAAACAAGAAACATCCTAATACTGGTTCATGCTGAAAATACTCCGACAAGCATCTCAAAAGCATTCGCAGAATGCACTTGACAGCCCTTGGATAGGAATAAGTTTGTTTCAAACAGTTTGTTGTAGCAGTTACAAATTCTGTAGGTAAAGTTGTTGCCCTTACTTGTTTTCTTTCTTCCTAGACCTATCAGCCTAACAGTAGCCAAATGCTGGGACCCTACTCCCAGGAGTTATTTCACCATCCCCAGGGGTGAGTATATATTTGTGCTCTTTGCTGGGTTCCTGTGGGGCCCTCAAGGTCTAGAATATTTTCAGTTATTTTGCTGTGTAACAGAGTTCGATGTTTTTAAGTTTGGCTGTATTGTTTGTTTGCCTTTTGTTCTGGGAGCTGGGGGTTTCAGATGCTCTTTCTGAGATTCCAGTGCCTACTGAGTTCATGGGAGTTTTTGTTTTGATTCACTTGGCTTTGGATCAAGCTCTGATCTTTTGGTGGGTACATCCTCGTGATCTTAGCCTTTCAGTTGATAGAAAGTTTGGAGGATAACTATGCTGAAGTGTTAAAAAACCTCATTGTGTCACATGTACACTTCTTAGAAAGGATTTTGACTGAGTATTTTTAAAATTTGAGGCAAACAGCATTGCTTAATATACATAAACATGCCTGAAAATGATCTAGTTTTAAAACTTCTGGCTTAAGAAATCTTTCAGTAGCGTTAAAAGATCCCGTGCTCATGTGACAAACACAGCTGCCTCCTGCTGGCGAGGGCTCTGTTTGTGATACTGAAACCAGTCCTGCAGTGAAGACAGGCATAGCATTGGCCACTGCAGTTAATGCAACAGGCTTGTGCAGAGCAGGAGAGCTCACTTGGTGAAGTCCTTAGGAAAACCAGCATCATCAGAAGAAAAATCCCACAAATCACCCATTTCAGAAATGCTACAGGGAGAGCTTGTGTATCGGTTTGTCCGTTGTTCAGCAAGGGAGCACGCGTTATTGTCCAAGGTGAGCGGCGGTGTGTCTGCTGTACACTAAACTGATTGCAGTAATGTGTGGGATGTTTTGTGGAAATACCTAACATAGGCAGAGCTCTTTTGCATAATTTCTGATTTTAGGGCAATGGAACAACAGCCACTATAATTCGGAAGAAAAGAAGTAATCCAGATTATGGAGAAAATTGAGTTTTATTCCCAGATTTCAAAATTACTTGCTATGTGGCTGCTCTTAAAGTCTGAGTGTAATTTTCATTCTTCTCGAACACCAGTCTCTTCAAATGGTCTTTATAGATCTTGTCTATTGTGCAAGACTGTTCCAGTCCTAAAATGTTTCATTATGACTGCTAAAAATGCAGAGATGGGAATTCCATGGTGCCTCACCTCTGCAAATACAGAGCTATAGAGTCACTGCTCGGATTCACCTTCTGTCTGAGTGGTTATTTTGGATCCAAATTCCTTACAAGTAGGGAGAGATCTTCCTGCCAGCTGGGACAAAGCATTTGGGAGTACTTCACGTTGTAGCAAAAGGAGAATCTGTCTCACTGTATAGAACAGTAGCAAACTACTGTTACTGGACAGGTAGCTGCTTTCCTGCAAGTGGAAATACTTCACTCCTACTGCAGTTATGGGAATGGGAGTGTCCTGGTTGCCTCCCGTTTGGTGTGGCAGTTGGTGGAGGAAACCAGCTACTGCTGGCAAGGTGGTTTTTGTTCCCTCGTGCTCAGACTACCTCAGTTGTACTCAGTTGTAATATCAGAATGGCAAGAACTAGTGCACCCCCAAAAAATTCCTTCTAGGTCTTAGTGTTCACTGCAGATCCGATTCTGATTGTCTGTTTCTCCCTTTCTGGTTGTTTTGCAGCTGAACCAGTGAGGCCAATTGACCCTGCAGCGTGGATCTCTCATACCACAGCCATGACGGGAGCGTACCCCCGTTACGGTATGAGCCCCTCCATGAGCATCACCACATCTACCAGCTCCTCACTAACAAGCTCAATTCCCGATTCGGAAAGTAAGTCACACTGCGGCCAGCACAGGGCAGGCGTCTTCTGCTCGGGGCCAGCGGTGCAGAGCTGTGCGCAAAACCGACCCCGGCCACAAGCACGATGAAAAGGACGGCCACCAGAGAACTCTTGAATGCTTTCTTAAATTTGTCATTCTTATGGGGAGCGTAAAACCTGTTTCCAAAGGCCAGAAGTTAACACAGCGGTGTTTTGCTAGGGCTCACATTCAGGAAGAGGTGGCTTCTGGTCCCTGTTAAAGTTCACAAGGCAGGTGTCCAACTTTATCCCCTCAGCTGAATGTGAGAGCTTCCTCCTTGCATTTGACTGGTTTTTAATAAATTTAAATAATTTGCTTCAGATAGATGTCACTGGATAATAACGTTAGTGTACCGTTTAGGAAATCTTCCACTATACTCGCATAGCCTTCTTGTATACTTTTTTATACTTTTAGCATTAATTGAACAAATTAAAAACAAATGTAATGTCCCATGTGAAATTACAGTTAGAGTTCAGCCTTCTTTTTGTGGTTTGCCTATCTGTGGCAGTCTCTCAACTAGTCATATTTATGTAGCCAGCAAGTTGTCCTGATTCCTTACCTTGGACATTTTTGTTTAAAGAATATAAGCTCTTCCTTTCTTTTACGTTTCCTTTGCTTTCTGATGTTAGTGTGGGATAAAAGCGAGCGTTTGGTTTGCAACACATGGCAGTAAGGGAAGACCAATAAGTGAGGAGCCTGTGTCTCTGAGAACACTGTCCACTGAAGTCCTAGTTCAGGAGAGCGTTCGTATTTAAAACAGCACTTCTGTTTCCTTGACATGAAAGTGTTGAGGTACTTTCCACCTCATTAATACGTGTTTGTTTCCTGTAATATTAATATGGAATAATTTCTGCAGAGATGCAACCTTTCTATTGGATTTGTTCATCTGTAGCAATGAGATTTATTGTATTTGTTTATATACACACAGAAATCTTGAAGTGGCCTTGAAGTCCTGAGGAGATAATCTCATTATTGGGACAACGCTACCTCAGTATGCACTCACTGAAAGTCAGAGGAGTACTTAGGTGTTTAACAAGGGATGCTGAAGTGTCTGCCAGATCTGGAGTCTAAATTTAGGACTGAGTAACTTTTTTCATTTTGTAAGATTTTTCCAGAGAGAAAGGGAGGATAGCATTTAGAAAAAACAACAAAACAGAATGAGCAAGAAAAACAATGCTTTGAGGATTGTAAGGACCAATGTAGTGCTGGTGGTTAGTGGCAGAATCTTTCCTGGACAAATGCATGGCTGAAGCATGAAAGTTGCATTTGCAGGGACCAGTGGAGTCCTGTTGGACTACGTAGGTGTCTGCCTCTTTTTCTTCTGCCCTCTCTCAGATTTTACATGTGCATAGTTCCCAGAATTACACCTCACCTTGGATGGAGAGGGCTGTTATCCTTTTTGTAGGTGTAGTAGCTCGGTGCCTCTTTAGATAGTAGGCAGCACCGCTGAAGGGGAAGCACATCCGCAGCAGAAAGCAAGTGAACCACTTACCTGACGACTGCTTTATCTTGAGATGTGTTTTCAGGCTTACAGGTACTAAAGGTTGCTGGAATCAAATGTATCTGCTGATTGCTGTCAAACGACAAGAGTCTGTTACTCTGCGTTCCGCTGGAACTATTCGTGTATCGTGTGCCTTGATATATAGCGGTGTGATTGGGAAGCGTGGAACGCAGATGCCATCTCAATCATACTTTTAAAATAAAGGTTATTTGGGAGCAGAACCACATTTTGGAGACAGCTTCTCATTTCTATGCCAGTGACTTACAATGTTTCCTGAACGCAAGGAAACGCGGAGTACCCCTGACCTTCATTGTGACCTTGTGCTCACCACTCCTTCCTTCGGTTCAGCGCTGTTACCCACCCCGACCTGGCAGGCAGCACCTCAGGGCCGTAGGCACGAAGAGCACCTCCTTGGCAGGAGACACAAAATTGGGAAGGAACGGAGGAGGAGAGAGAGGCGAGGAGACACTGTGCATTGACGCCTCAGAGAACGAAGAGCTTCTTGCAAAATGGGGCTTTCTAACTCTGCATGCTCCACTGCAAGATTCTCTGTTTCAGTTCCTCTGAGGCTGGAGTCACTGGTATCTGAAGCAAATATAATATCTGTTCTACGGTATCTGGCTGTGAAGGTGGAATAGTGACTTAACGGACTCATCTTAGACAAGTCTGTGTCATGGTTCCTTGTTTTAAGTATTGTCAATGTCTGCTGGTTTACTCCGTATGCCAAGGCCAGGATAATGTCGGTGGACTGAATAACTGCTCTCCTTCTGACTGGCATTCCCTTGCTCTCTGGCCTCTGGATCAAAAGGGAAGTTCTGATATCTGAACCGTTTGCACAGCCACCATCACATCGGTGCTAGCGATTGAAGCAGCTGAGATTTTGGGGCTGTACACATCACCACCACACAGTTCTGTGTTAGCTCTTTATTTTCTCAGGTGCATTTCTTCAAAAACAGGACTATGCAAACTAAGGCAGACTCCGGCGTTTCATAATCATTATTGCTTTAAAAAGTATCTTGTTCTCCAGCAGAGTTCTGGCTGATGCAGGAGAATATTCTCTCACGGTGGTTTGTGAGCGTTGGACTCGCTGCCTCAGCCAGTGCAAACTCTGCTCCTCGTTTACTCTGCTGCAGGTAGATTTTCCAGCCCCTGTTCTGCCACTGCGGGCCCTCTTTCTGCAAAGTACTGCTGTCCCGTTCCGTGAGATGAACTTCACGTGTTTCAGTGTTCCTTGAAAGTCTTGCTGTTTCAACATGCAGTCCACTGACGTTGGTGGAAAGTTCTCCTTTTGCATGGACTTCAGAGGATTTTGAACTGAGACTTCAAACTGTTCCTGCGCAGTAGTATTCAGCCTGAGGTGCTGCATCCTTTCCTGGGGCCTTTTTGTTTAGGCAAAGGTGTGCTTCCTTACTCAAATAAGGACATAAGGCAGGGCGGGTATTACATGTGGTAGGACTTCATTTTCCTGGAGCGTACACCTCTTTTACTCCCAGGCCACTCAAATCCAGTAACCAGAGCCCCGAGAAAGAGCTTTGCGGTCGATCTGTTCCCCAGGGAGGAGTTCCTGTCCCTGCTGTTCCGCAGATTTGCACGTACCTGTGCAGGTGGTCAGGTAGTCACGCCCACGGTTGACTGAGTTCAGACCAAAGCGGGCGCAGTTTCGATGCATCTCAGAATTTTTCATGTTTGTACGGCAACTAGCAGACTTGGAAAATATTGATAATCATTTGGCCAGAGTTTTTCTTTACATGCAGATCGCAGGTCTCCAAGAAAATACAATTAACTGCTCCCCACATACTTTACTAGAATATTGATTTGTTATTGGTTTTTTTCCCCCCAAACAAACATGTTGCTTTTTGCCACTAACCAAACTAACTTCAAGCAAAAGCGAAATTGTAGTGTTTGTTCAAACTTTGCAAGTATTGAAACCGCATGCATAGATGGTCTGGGATGTTTTCATGCCTATTGGCAGTGCATGTATTGAAAGGAGCATTTTCAGTTTTCATTGTTTCATGCTTGTTGTACCTTTTATCAAAATTTTGGGTTGCTGGAAAAGGACAAAATTGGTTCCCCTGTGCTTCTGAAAGGTGGGTGATATGGGGAGCTGGGAGAAGGGAGGGGAGGAGGGGTTCTGAATTCCTGGTGGGGAAAGATGAACTGCAAACGCAGGACGCACATGTTCAACATGATTTTTCTAGGGCTAAGAAGATGGGAGCGAGGAGGACTGGGTGCTGTATCCAAGAGTAGAATGGTCTTATGTATAGGGCAGGATATTTGAGTTCTGCACAGCTACCACAAGAAGGCTGGTAGACTCTTGGACCCAGAGTCACCCCACGGGGCTTGCAATATTGGATGCCACTTTGCCTCACTGTGTGGTAGAGAAGGAGTTTCTAAAGGAACTAGACTCCTATGGTAGGCACCGCAGGTCAGCAGGGTGAATCTCAGCCCTAGGTGTTCTGCTTTTATTATAAAAATGGATCAGGAAAGTATGAAGCCTCTGGTGAGCCAGCCCATAGGAGGGTGTGAAATATGAACGGAGCTGCTCAGGCATTTGGGAGTAGCCGTTTTTGAAGTGCTCTGCAAGAAAGATGCAGGGCGAAGTAATGCTGGCTTTAAGCCACTTGTTAATTTGTAAGGCTGCTGTTGCTGGGATCGTGGAAAGTTTTTTTTGAAGGAAACCACTAGCCTTTATCCTGGTGATGGAAGCTTTTTTCCTAATTTCAGTTCTCTCCAATTATGCTGATGTCCAAATCTTAACAAGTGGACATTGATTGAGGCATGGTTGTCATCGTTCTCCATGCAGATGGGTATTATTCCTGACAGTTAAACCAACAGTTAGAGAACAAGCCAAGAAACCTTGTCCTGCAGAGTTTTGCACAGAGTGCGCTGAGCTGTTGGGTGGCTGGGGCTGTTCCTGGCGAATGGAAATGGAAAGCAGTGGTCGCAGAACTCCTCGGGCTTCCTTTTCTGCCAATCTCGATGCAGCGTGGACTGAGGGAGCGCAGTGCTGGTCCGTTGCTGGTTTGTGAAGTCGGGACGCGTAGGGGCTCGGCGTCTCAGTGACTGAGCTGGTTGCACTGAACGTGATCTCTGAAGAATTGGTACCAATGTTGTGATTTGTGCCGTTGGCGAGGGTGCATTTGGGAACCTCTGTGTCTTTTTTTGCATCGGTTGGTAAAGCTGTGTCTTGACACGGATCATCCAAATTGGGAGCTGAGAAGTTCCTTTCAGACTCAGTTCATTTCAAAGAAGCATGTAACCTTTCTTCCTTTTAGAATTAGAAGAATCTCCCTTAACTGTGAAGAGTGACATGGCTACTATTGTCAAGGTTATGCAGCTGCCAGACTCGGGCCTGGAAATCCGGGACAGGATGTGGTTAAAAATCACCATCTCCAATGCAGTGATAGGTAAGCGGATCAAAGGAATGCCAGGGAAAAAAACAGCGACTTTTGGGAGATAGGCTGAAGAAACTGCCTTTATGTGAACTTATTTTTTTCCTGTGACTATTCCCCTGACTTGGTATTTGTGAACAACCCCAAGTGTGGCAGGAAGGAACTAATAGCTCTTGTTCGAGCCTGGACAGCCCGAAATACTGCACGGTTCCCATGCTCACACAGAGCTGGTCCTTAGCCCACCCTTGTTACATCTCAGGCTTTCCATGTAACTGCTTGTGGCTCTGGCAATCTGCCCAAGTTCACCAGAGCAACAATCCTTGAATTTTCAGTTCCAGACAGCCATACAACCTTAATAAAGCATCTTAATAACATTTAAAATGACCACAACTGGTCTACCTTTGATTCTGACTGTCCTGTGACCTGAACTGTGCTAACATTTAGTCGGTCTAGGTTGTAGTTACTTTTTGATGAGAAAGGGATTGGAGCCTAGGTCTTCTGCTAATGTCACATCTGCCTGTTGCACATGTGACCCTCCTGGTCACTTCTGTAAATCCCGTGTTATTGCTGCAGCTCAGAAGGGATTGAACAGTGTAACTGTAAAATTTTCTCTGTGTGTATTTGATGTCACTGTTAATGTAGTGTTGACTGGATGCAAGATATTGCTTTGCTTTCTTTATTGATGTTTGGTGGTAACTATTTTAGCAGTTAGGCTAAGTCATGAAAATAACGTTTTAAGCTCTTTGTGGCAAAATTGCTACATGTTCATATTTGTGTTCAGTACCTGGCACAGTAATGCCAGTGGGCTGTGCGGTAAGGTGAAGATAAGAAAACCGAAAAAGTTTGGTTTGGCTCAGATGATCCCATGTCTCCTCTTCGTGTTCTCATTTCAGGAGCAGATGTGGTTGACTGGCTTTACACACACGTGGAAGGCTTCAAAGACCGACGGGAGGCTAGAAAATACGCCAGCAGCATGTTAAAACATGGCTACCTCAGGCACACTGTGAACAAAATCACCTTCTCGGAACAGTGCTACTACGTCTTTGGAGACCTCTGTGGCAGTAGGTTCCTCGTCTGCTCAGGGCGAAGCTGCGCGTGTGTTCTCTTCTGTGCTCGCAGGGTGCACGGGGCAGAGTCCTGCAGGATTTCACAAGCGGGCGTTTCAGAACAGGCCTTTGTTGTGAAGCTGCATGACAAGTGGTTGGCTCATCCTGTTGGACCAAGCAATGGGAAGAGAAGGATGAACTTATCAAATGGGGCGTTGCACTGAGGCTCACGAGAGCAGGATTGCTTTCTGGTGATGCTGCAGACTCCTTGCTTGTCAGTCACGCTCAGTTTCCAGTCTGTAAAATGGGGATAATTCCTCCTTGACTTACAGAAATGCTGCAAATTGGTGCTCAGTGGTAGATATTGATGTCTGTCCTGCTGTGTGTGATGCTTTGCATGAACTCTGGAGGCTGAGTCGCTCTCGTCCCTCACCGCACTGTGTCAGCCACTGTCAGTATGCGGGAGTCAGCTGCGAGGCAAGAACACAGTCCTCACCTTTTCTCTCTTTTCCAGATATGGCTGCACTGAACCTTAACAATGGTTCTAGCGGAGCCTCGGATCAGGATACCCTTGCTCCACTTCCACATCCTGCTGCTCCCTGGCCGTTAGGCCAAGGATACCCGTATCAGTATCCTCTGCCCCCTCCGTGTTTTCCACCAGCATACCAAGACCCAGGCTTTAGCTATGGTAGTGGCAGTGCAGGCAGCCAGCAAAGCGAAGGTAAGATGGTTAATTTGGTATTTATTTCTACAGCTGTCATTATCCCTAACCATTTGCTTGAGTTCCTTCGTACTGTCTGTGCTCCCGTCCCGTGGTTTTGTATGCTGCCTGCATGGATTTGGTGCGACCGCGCTGAGTCAGAAGTGTTTGTGTCTGTGGTGGAGTGGGTTAGCCTTTCAGCTCTGTATTGAAACTGCCCGCGGTGTTTTAACCGAGTCGGTAGAATAGACTAGAATAGAACACCTGCTCCGTGGAGTTACGCTGTAGTTCTGTGAAATGCCACGTGGGCAGCTAGAGCCAAGCTGTTTGCCATGTCCACGGTGGCACGGGCAACTGTGCTTTCCTTACCCGACAGCACCACACGGTAAACGACTGCTTAGAAAACGCTGAGCAGGCCAACAAAATTGACTCAATTGTCCACCCTGCTAAAACAGAGAAACTATTGCCCTCCTTTTCAGAGGTCAGAGCCGTTGCCAACGGTGGGGCTGCAGTCGCTTGGTAGTGCTAGAAATTAGGCCATTTTGTTGCTGACGGAACAGGGATTAGAACCAAGGTGCTCTTGGCTTCCACTTCAACGCTCAGTACAAAAGGAAAATTGCTCTCTCCGCTTGTATGAGACAAGCGTGAGGTGGCCAGCCAGAGGGTTTACAGGGCTGAAACACTGCTCACAGGGAGGAGAGTTTCTTTTGTAATATATGACAGGGAGAAAAGATAATACTGCATGGATTAAAAACCTCACCTCCTCCTTTCCTGCCCTAGGATAATTTTGTGATTAATTTTTAAACCTTAGTAAATAAAAATTATGTATTTTTTGGCTGTAGAGATTTTTTTTTTTTTTTAATCACTGCCAGAGTGAGTTTTGCTTTTGGAAACGCTGCCTGTAAAGAAAGGGTGAGGATTCTCTGTGTTTTTGTGGTGAACATCCAGTAACATGGATGTAATGTTTTCCTGCTTACCGCAGCCAGTAAGATTTTGCAAAATTGCACAAAAGAATTTCATAACAGGAACTTGCTCACAGGATTTTAGCACTATTGCTTCCCACCTGATCTCAAAATAAGAAGTGTTTTTGAGGAAGCTCACAGTGGTATCCAGACGTTTTAGAACTGCAAGCCAATTGTACTGGAAAGAATATAATTTTTTTTTTTTTGACAGCGAGTTCTGTGGGCAGTAGGGCAGTAGAATATTAGATCTCTGCTGCTGGAATAGGAAAGGTATGGTATTTTATCCATGCGACCTGTGTTACTGGCTAGAGAGAGCCTTATGAAAGGCACCAAGGTGTTTAATTTTGAAGGGTTACAGCGCTTTCCTGTTCTGTTTTGGAAACTACACTTCTGTGTTGTTTCTTGTTTTGTAACTGTTATTCCCTTGTTTTGTTCTGAGCAAGCGTTAGACTGAAGGATTCATAGAGGAATGGCTGACTCTAGGGGATTGGTAAGCTTCAAATGCCTCCATAATAATAATGAATTCACAGCATGATCATTTAGATCCTTGTAACCCAAACGTTTAGCTTTATTTTTTTCTTCTTTTTTTTTTTCTTTTTAATTGTCTTGGATGCTCAACCTGTCTCAATGCACAGTAGCCCGACAGCGTGGCGTTAGCATATCAGCCTGTCTGGCCCCTGCGTGACCGCGCTGCAGCAGCTACAGAGGGAACTGTCAGCTCAGATGGGAAAATCCTATCACCAGTCTCCTCACTGCCCGTCATAAAAGAAATAAACACGTAATCCCAGCTCCTAATTTATTAGTCTGATGTCATCCATCTGGATTGGATTTATCTCCCAGTGCCCTTCAGCTGCTCATTTACTGAAAGACACTTGAGCACTGTCTGGATGTCTCAGGCAGGTGTGAAGAGTCCTGGGACACAGGGCTGTATTGGTCACTCTCAGTATGGAGTGTTAGATCATAACTGAATTCATCTGGTGAACAAGAGCGCTGCTCCAGAGCCCAGTGAATGCCACACGTTTTTGAGGTGAATGCAGTGTATTTGCTGATGATTACAGACAAAAGCCCAAGATCTGGGTCAGGAAACAGACTGACACTGTGTTCTGGCAAGGAACAGATGGAGAGGAAGATCCGGCAAAGTTTGATGTGATGTCGCAGTTCCGTTCAAGGCTCTGTTCCAGTTTTGGTTGCTGCTTATTTCATCCAAGCCACATCATCTGTCCCTGCTTAGGTACCCAGGGCTTAGGTTATTTTTAAAGGCTTGCTGTAGGGAGTGGCACTGATGTGAGGACCAAGTCCTCTGCAGAACATCATCCCTGTTACCATAGTGTTTAGATCAAAGTCACGTCCCTGTTCTGGTAGATGGATAGTGAGAGATCATCAGGTTACAGTCTGAGGAGGTGAATGAAGCAGGAAAGATGGATTTGTTCAACCTCACAGGGTGTCAGTTGTTGAGACAGGATCAGCAGAAGGGTCTTCAGAGCCTCCATACGCTGTCTCTGGAGGCTCTCCTGCTCCTGTTCAGGAGGGTTCGTATGGAAGCTTCTCTCCCCGTTAAATGAAGTATTGGGGCGGCTGGAATCTCTGTGGCTTCAGGGGGCAGAGCTTTGGTGTCCAGCAGTAACAGAGAGTGAAGGCTGATGGTCGGGTGTGGCAGTGCTGAGTGCAGCTTTTCTAGGCACTTCAAATGCAGGTTCTTTTAATCCATTTTGTGACACATAGGTTTAAAGCTGGCCTTAGACGGAAACAAACACTGCTGTGGTTGTGTCACGTTAGCAGCATGTCAAACCGCAGCTTTAGGTTGGGCTGCATGTCTCCAAAACGGGCCAGTCCCTGCCCAGAAGGTGACACTCTTGTTAGATTGTGTTTAAACTCAAGGCTTAGAAGGGGCTTTACGAGTTTTTGTTCTGTGACAAGATTTAAAGGCGTGTCAGGGAGAGAGAGAGAACCTCAGCATGACCAGAGAATGGCTGTGCTGCCGGTTATTCTTAGATAGACTGCTGTGATGGTAGATGGTTTCTCCATTTGCTTCCTGCAATGGAGGGCAGGTGCAGAAAACCAGGTTCTTCTGAGAGAAGAAGTCTACTTTACCACTTTACCTCTTGGAGCCCTGGCAGATGAGCTAGAGCTGCGACACCAGGTATGCTGAGGTCCGGAGTAGCAACGTGATGGGTTGCCACGAGGCAGTTCCAGTCCTACAGACTGTGGAAGACCTCTCAAAATCAGTAATACACGCTTTCAGTGCAGCTTGCTTTCTCACCTGCATGATCTTTACTTGGCTACAAGCTATGAGCAACCTGATCTAGTTAGTGGTGTCCCTGCTCGCTGCGGGGGGGTCGGACTAGATGACCTCTAGGGGTCCCTTCCGACCCAAAACTTTCTATGATTCTGTGATCCTATGGAACTGGCGATGAATTCTTGCGTATGAGGAGCTTGCATTAAGGAGTAATGTCTTTGGGTAAGGTTTGCAGGGTTTGGGTGGGTGGCAGCAGAATGCATCAGGAGATAAAGGCAGAGGCATACTAGCTGGTCCCCTGTTCCGTTGGCTCAGGGTCCGCTTTGGGAAGGCAGTCTTGCACTAAGATAGCACGACCTTAATGGGATGTTCTGTAGGTTTGATTCTTGGGGGTGTTTTTAAAGCATAATTAACTTGTAAACGTCTCCTGACATCATCCTAGCCTGTCTCTCATGGTAACAGAGCATGACCTTCAAATTCATGTAGGATCAGTTCTGAAGTGTGGTGGAGCATAGCAACAGCTCAGCTTGCGCGCCAGCAGCAGTCCGGTCTTTTTAGGAGTAGATTTAGTGGCCTCTGCTGGGAGCATCCTGCGTATTGCTGAGTCCTCATGGAGCAGTTCACCAAAGAACTGTTTTTTGAAGAATTCTCCAACGACAGGACACTGTAGTGATGAATTTTAAAAGAATCTACCCACTGAAGCCAGCAAGAGGACATCTGTTAGCCTCAGGTGATTTGGCCCTGGGTGCAAGCATGCTCAGTGTGATCAAGGATGATACAGAAGGCAAATGAGTTTCTTTCTGAAAAGTTTTTGCTGATAGAAGATAGCAAGGACAGAGACAGTTACAATTAGATTGAACCTCGTTTGCTTGAGTCAAAACCCAAACGCCTGCTTCTTCCGTCCGTTTTCGCTCCCGCCCTCCCTCCCGTCCGTGGGGCGGCAGCGGAGCAGATGGTTTTCGGCCCGTTGTTCTGGGCCAGCTGCTGCTTTCACTGTGCAAGCTCCAAGGTGTCTACGTGGAGCAGATGGCTTTCAGCCCGTCGTTCTGGGCCAGCTGCTGCTTTCACTGTGCAAGCTCCAAGGTGTCTACGTGTACCTGTGCATGGCACAACCTTGTCGGCTTTGTTCTACCGATTGTCGTTGCCAAACCCCATAAGCCACCAACAGCACGTTCGGGCCTGGTTTTGTCATCGTTGTTGCCATGACAGTGGTCGTACCCGGATCTGTGGGCTTTGGTAGGAGCTGATGTGGGAGACAGCAGTGGACATGAGCTAATTCTCCTTTTCTCTGTGTCCTTTTCGCTCGCGGCCTTTAGGAAGCAAAAGCAGCGGCTCGAACCGAAGCAACAGCGAGAACAGCAGGAGAGCTCTTGGCAGAGAGAAGGACCGCAAGTCGGCTGGCAGCGGCAGCGAGTCTGACCACACTGCCCGCAGCGGGGCCGGCACCAGCGTCACGCGTCGGGAGAGGCCCGTCAGCCAGCTCAGCCACCGGAGCCACGTCTCTGCCACCCACAGCGAGAGAAGCCACCACAGCCACCACTCCTACGGGCCCCCAGGGGTCCCACCCCTCTACAGTCTCCCCAAGCTGGGCTCCAAAGTCTACGGGACGAGCGGCCCCCCCGGTGGGCCCCCCGTGAGGGAACTGAGCTCCGTTCCTCCGGAGCTGACGGGGAGCCGGCAGTCCTTCCAGAAGGCCATGGGCAACCCTTGCGAATTCTTTGTCGACATCATGTGAGAGGAAGTGCCTTCAGACTCTGCTTGGGGAAGGGCCGGCCCGGGGAGTGTTCTGGGGTGGGTGGGAAATTTTTGGTCGTTGTCGAACACTTCATGGAAGAAGCTCGGCTGTCTTGCATGTCCTTCTTGGTTTGCAATCGTGTTGCAGAAAAATCAACAAAACAAAAAATACAAAACACACCCCCCCAAAAAAAAAAAAAGAACAAAAAAAGAATCTCCTGGAATTGTTAAATATCAGCAAATTGATGGCATCTTTTCTTTATCTTTTTTTTTTTTTTTTTTTTTATCTTTTCCCTGCTTGTTTTTGATTGTGAATGGCTGGTGTATATTCACATCTTAATGAGCTTTGGTAATCGTGGCACCTACTTCAGTGCAATCAGTGTTATCTTTTTGGCTGATTCAAGGACTGTTACTTCACATGACGTCTGAATTTCCAAGAATGCATAGTAGCACTTTTATGTTTCCCTGCTTTTTCTCTCACGAGGAAGAAAGGACCCGTGGCTGGTATCTGGGGTACTGCCGTGTGGTGCTGGTCCTCGGGTGCATCCGGCAGCGCTCTAAGCAGAGCTGGCAGCCGCAGGCGCACGGGCAGCGCACGTGTGGGAAGGAGCAGGCTCAGACCAGTTCCTAGCAGAAGGCAAAGTTGTGGCTACCTTCTTCTGCTGACTAGGGAGTATAAATCAATCTTTTTTTCTCTTTTTTTTTTTTTTTTTAGATATTACTCTGTCAGGGGAGTGCTGGAGTCTTGCTGCTGTATGGGTGCATTGTGCAGAACTTGTAAAGTTATTTCATTTAGTGCCATGATAGCGACTTTGTAGCTGCAGTCCGTTCCCGGGCATTTCGGTCACGTCCCTGCTGACAGATGTGCTGGTTTCTTCTGGTTATAACGCTCACGTGCTTACAGGTTTTACAAGTTGTTTCCACAGAAATAGGACAATTGCTGCTATGCAACTCTGTTACCGTAGCTGCAGCTTTTCCCTTTTGAAGCGGATATTTATCCCATTCTAGCAGAGACGTAGGTAAATCCTGGCTCCCACCGGGACGTGGCTGTTCATTTTGATCCCCTCTTCCTCCGTTGTTAATTTCTGAGCAGGATCTTTCTCTTTTTTTTGAAATAGAAACCTGGAGGTGTCTTGTCCCGATCGTAGTGTGTCCCAAGGGAACATGTTCTGAGCACAGATGGGGGCTAGCTGTTAGCGGAGAGGTGAGAGGGTGTTTCGAGAGCAGCTCATCAATGGTACAATGAGCGACTCTTTGTACCTGACACAGAGCGAGACCCATGCTGAGGCTCCTGCTGGGGAGCTTTGACTTAAGCAACTGCTGCTGTATATCCCCAAGATTTCATTACTGCCTGTTTTTCGCTCTAAGGCTGTGGACGCTTGATAAAAGATGTTCAGGAACCTTCACTGACGTTTAAGAAGCTTTTTTTAAAGTAGCTGAATGAGGGCGTGGTAAGAGCACACCCGCACTCGGATACGGTGGCTGATTTAATGGGAAGCACGTGCTAAGCTGCAGTCACTTGGTGGCATTTGACCATGGGGCCATGCCTCAGTTCAGTCCTCTTTTGTGAGATGCCTGCTTCTGGCAGGCTTTAGGACAGGTGCTTTGAAGACAGTCTTTACTGTATATAAGCATTTTCTTCCCTGGTAAGAAGCTTCTTTTTGTTATGTTCCATGCTTTATGGGTAGCGTGAATATCCGAGATGAATGTCAGAGGAGAACACGTCTTTCTCACTACATACCTGTAGTTTCACGTTCCATTGTCACCCTGAAAAATTGCTTTTCCAACTGTCCATTTTCTATGTTGTTCATTCTGGTAGATTTTTCACTACTTCTTTTCTTATTACAGGTCTGTGTGTAAACACATCCCTTTTACACCAGTCAGAGGAACGTTTTCCAATGTCTGTGTTAATTGGAGACTGAAGTCTCTCACCCAGAAGGGAGCTAGGCGCTTAGGAAGCTGTGTCTCACTCAGAGTAGGTGCTCCAGTTACTGGGCTTCTGAACTAGCTGGGTGGTTTTGGACAGTTTTCTTCACAAAAATCTCCTAAAAAGCTACAGAACGTTTCTGAAAGTGGTGCTTTCGTCGTAATCCATCTGATGGGCTAGCATAGACTGCAAGGTTGGTGATGGCTTGTTCAAAAGAACGGCACTACCTAAAGCTGGACTGTGCAACAGTATCCTTTCTTTTCCTTTCCTCCTCCCAGTAACGCAGCAGAGATGCGAACTAAACTCAGTAAACTGTTTGGAAAGGTTGACATTTAAAGCAATGAAAGAAATCAGGGTAAAATAATTCTGTAATTCTGCTGTGTCTCCAGGAGACACTGTTAAGGAGTCTGTGACTTTACTGACAATCACTACTGGTTCTGCTTTTAAATTGATTTTAACTTTTCTGATCTCTCGCATATTACGATTTTTCTGGCCCACTTTGTCTTAAGGCAGAACTTGCAGGGCTGGAGGAAAAGACTGTCATTTTAATAAGGTATTTCCAAAAGGGATTAAATCTGGGGGCTGAGCTTTCACCCATGGACGAAACGTGTTTGATTTCCTGATGTCTTTTCCAGAGTTGCAGCTTACACACCTGCTGGGGTTTGTTGTCCTGTTGTTACGCTGTTGGCCGAAACTGTTCTGTGTCTCGCTGGTCTGTGCTGCTATGTGGAAACGACTGCGTTAGATACTTGTGTGTTTGTGGGTGCCTGGAAGGAGGCTGGCAGTCCGTAGCATCGGTGTGGGAAAGCGTTTGCCTGCTGCCAAGTGCGGCCTGAGCTCGCTTCACCCACAGACAGGCGTCCGTTTCAGGCAGAGCAGGAGTGCTCTGAAGGTGCTGCCAGGTGAGCTGGTCGGTCCGTGCTGCAGAGCGTGCAGAACCTGATGCCTGCAAAGAGCAGCAGGAGAATGTAACGGACCCTTCTGTGAACAGTGCAATACGTAGTGGCCACTGTGTCTAAGACGAAAGCTTCATTTCCCTGCCTTGCAGTGAGGTGCAGAGGCTGGCTGGAGCGCGTGGGAAGTTAGGCCTGAAACATGGCTGGCTCTGAATTTTCAGAAGTGAACGAAGATGGGACATTTCCCAGATCCCATCCTTGGCTTTCAGTGCACCCGCATGTGTCTTTGCAGCAGGGGGGCCCGGGGGCCAGCTGTGCAAGTGTCTCCTGTTGGGTGCAGCACTGCCTGCGGAAAGAGGTGCCGCTGATGCCAGTGAAGCGACTGACGATGGGCAGTGCTGTGCCGGGGGGCAGAAGTTTGAAGGCTGGAGTCCTGCAGAGCTGTCTGTTTCTCTCACCAGGGCCTGAATTTTTTCTCTCATTTTTAATGTCAAGTAACTGGCACTGGCTGGGCTCTGGAATGCGTGACCTGTGCCTCTGCCTACGGTGAGAAGTTGTGGGTTTGCTGCATAGGGCATTGACATAACCTCGTAACAGGAGCCGTAAGTAGCTGCCGGTTTTATTCTGGAACTGGGACCCTCGCCACCTACCTGTGCTCTGCAGCTGAGCTTAATGTTCACGCATACCTGCCAACAGCTTTGAGCAAGGACTGTCAGGTATGTTTGGAAGACCATAGAAGACGATGAGAAAACGGTTTGGGATGACGTCTCCTATCCAAAGGAGGTAGTATCTGCAGGGGTAGCGTACTCACCCAGTATACTAACTCTGAGGAGTAAGGGTTTTGGCAAATAGTCTTAAAAGCACTGCAATTGTCTTTTACCTCCTGTTAATAAATCTGCTTTTCAAAGGTAACAGTCCCCTGGACACTTGATCCAAAGGTATATTGGATGGCAAGCAATGATGCACAGACATTGACTTTTGATATGATTTTTGTTCTATTCAAATGGGCAGTCCCATCTTGAGACTTGATGGCTCATGAGTTGGTGTAATTGTTTTTGTTTTAACTGGATTGTAATAAGAATGACTTAAAATTATTAATTCTAATCAGTGATTAGAAATACATGTAAAGAATTTTATGTACAGTAGAAGAACAAAGTTACGTGACTTTAAATAATGAAAACCCAGACTATCACCTATTCTAGAATTGGTTCTACTCAAAGAGTGACCTCTTACTAGCATGGACTGCACTGTTCCTGTTAAATGTCTATTGCATAATTGAATTCTTTTTTGTAGATATTGTATTAAAACCCAAGTGTCTGTATAGTTAATATATAGCTGCTTATGTGTAAATGCTATTTTAAACACTAAAAAGCTTTTAATTTTATGTGATAACCACAGTGTATGTCTTCAGTTCTTTGCACTACCGCATTATCTTTTATTCAAGAATGATGAAACATTGGCTGAATCTTATTCTTTTTTCCCCCCCCCCGCCACGCTGAAGTTTTGTGCTCTCTACAGGAGAAGATTGTTCAGGAGCTAATGATAGGCAGATGGGAGTTCTGGGGTTTAGTGGTGCTTCAGAAGTGCTTACAGTTCAGAGTATGACAGGAGCCCTGTAAATGTTCACCGCTAAACTGTGTCACAGATGATTGAAATGCAGAGGCCTGACTCTTCCACGCAAGTTAATGACGTCTGACTGGAAACACAGCACCCTCCCGTTCATCAGAAGCACTGCAGCTTTCAGCTAATGACAAATATATTGGTGCAGAAGTTGTGCTCTCCCCTTAAAATGTCCTGTCTCTTAATTACTGAGCTTCTCCCTCTCACAGCTTGGCAGGAGTAGGTGTAGAGGACAGGCTGAAGACAGTTTGTGGAAGTAAGAGACAGCTGGAGGATACGTCCTGTTACAAAGACATGAGCTGGGACAAGTTTTCCTGCCTGCAGTCCCAGGAGATGAATCTGCTGGTAGAGCCCATCAATGTCTTCAGCTGGCTGACGTGGACTCTGCCCACAGACTCCAGCAGAGACAAACTAGGATCGGTAGGACACCACTTTGCAGACGAACTGGTAAGCCTTAAACCACAGTGTGTTTGTCATGTCACATAAGGGCACCCAGCTTCCCTGTGTGGTCCGAGTGGTTCGTGTACAAAGAACAACCACACCTGATGAGGCAGATTCCCTCCTCTGGGCTAGCAGAGATCAAGCAGCAAAGGGAGAGACAAAGTGGCAGGCGTTATGGAGGCACCTGTTATAAAGGGCACAATTCCACAGCAGATTCATATAAAGGCTTATGAGAAAGCTTTGCAGAGTTTCCCATATTCTCCCTTTCAAACCGTGTTTGTTGACGTAGGATGCAAAATGGTCTAGCTAGCATTTTCCCAGTTAGGTGAATATTAAATGACTGGAATTTTGGACATGCTTTTGCAGCCTTTTACTGCAGGGCTCCTTGATGAGCTCCAGCTGACCTCATATGAATTGTCTGCAGGTGACTGGAACTGACTGAACAATTTAATCAGCTACTTCTCCCTTGCTCCTTCTTCTCCTGCCCCGCCTTCCCCCTGAAGGAAAAGAAAAAACAGTCGTGGCTGTAGCTCTGCTGCCACAAAGAGAAGCAATAGAGGTAAATTTGATTTTTTTTCCTTCTCTTATTTCTGGAATGGTGATCAGAAGTTGCTTAATGCTTCTCTGCTATGAAATCCCTGAAGTGAGGAGTACTGCTGAGATTCTCAGGTGCAACAGTATGCTCATGCAGGCTTGCTGCAGTCTCCAGAAGCAAGGACTTCCAGATTTCAGGTCAGATTTTTGCTATTTTTAATCACACTGAGGAGTACTTTTGTCAAATGTTCCACATTTTTCCTCAAGTATGCCTGGAGAATTTTATGTGCAGGTAGCCATAGAAATCTAGGAGAACTGGCTTTGCAGTGCACCGAAAAGCTCTTTTTTTGAGAATGAAAATATTTCCTGTTTAGATTAATTTGAAAATTCTTTAACTGAGCTGAATTGATGAGTTATCTTCCAATACTGTGTAGTGGATAGATGGAAAAACTGAAAGTCTAATGTAGGAATAAAAGAGCAGTGTCATTGCTTGTCGAAGTGGGTGGAGAAATTAAAAGACCTTAGTGATGTGAGTTGGTATTTACTTGCTACTGTTTGATAGTAATGTGAAATAATGTGGAAGTTTTTCTGTTTTCACCTTCTGTGGTTTGCCAGTTTACACTGGCATATTTTTTTGCAAAAGGGGGGTAGAATAAAGATTGTTGAAAGGGTAAAAAAAATACCATGAACAGACTTTACTAAAATGTTTCTATTTTCACCTTGAGAAAGTAGTTGTTGTTGGCTAGTTGCTTGAGTAACACAAAATCAGTTTTTTAACAATTACATTGGAGTCTGATTGTACTTTTACCGGGGTTATGAGAGGATAAATATGATGGCATTGTTAAAAAGTGTTGGATCAAGTTGTATACTTTGCCTTTGAACTGAAGGAGAGAGACTGTCGTCATTCCTCCATAATACAGCGTGCTAACAGAGAAATCTCTACTGTATTGCATCTGCATCTGTTAGGAAAAGGAACAGTGGGGTGGTAGCCGCCACTTTTCTTGAGACGAAGAGGCACTAAGTGGCTAATATTTAATAAGAACTATTGGCTGGTAGTTAGTAGTGCAGTGTAGCTAATTAGCTACCTCATACTGCTCTAGTACACATGGCAACCTTTGTGGCACAGAAGTGGATGCTGAGACACTGTTGAGTATTCATGTGGGGCTGTGTAGGCTGTGTAGCCCAGGGTACTGTCTGTGTTGCACGGGTGTCTGCTCTGGGCTGGCTGGTGTCTCTCTAGCCTTTTGGAAGTACAGTGGTGTGTAACAAACATGTATTCACATTTATTACAAAATATATAATGTAGAACACAGTATTATAATAAGTGCCAGACATCCTTATTGGCTCTGAAAAATTTAAGACAAAAAGGAAAATGTGCTGCTGGGACTCTGTTGGGCAGGGAGAACAATCCTGCAGTGGTGGAGATGAGCCAGGCAGACCCAGTTAATTTGTTTGTATCACCTGTGTACGCAGCTGCAGCAGGTTAGCTCTAGTGAGTCACAGTAAACACTTTGAAAGAGCTAGAAAATGTGGAGGAGTAAAGCAAAGCAGCAGCATCTTATGGGCAGCAGTGTTGTGAGGCTGACAAGTGCTCTCTGATCCGTGAATGTGCTTGTGGTGAAGCACAGCAGTGTTATCTCAACAGCATCCGTCTGCTAAAAGTAGCTGGCAGAAGATACACTGGTAGTAGCAGCGACTTAGCCTCTTTTGTCTTGGATTATAATCCTCTGATTATGTGGACCCAAGAGTCTCAAATGGCAAGAGGAGAAGGCAAATACAGCAGGTGCCCTGGGACAGGGACGGGGCGGGGGGGGGATAGGCCTTGCCTCGCAGATTGCTCGGGGTCTGCAGCTCTGAGCTGCTGCTGAAGACTTCAAGATTTGTGGTGACCTCTAGAGCTGCAGAGGCAGCTTTGTCGTGCTCTGTGTACTGCGGTGTTGGTTTTGTAATGCCGTGAAGTTGGCAGGGTCGCCCTGGAGGACAGAGGAATCGCCACACCTGCAGGAACAGGCAGGAGTAACACTTGTAGTTGAACTAGTCCTGCTGGCCTGTAAAACGTGTTCCGGTACAAACGTAGTCTCCCAGCAGGAGGAGAGTAAGGCTTTCCGGAGTTCTCCCATGTTTAGAAAGCTGTCACATGCTGTGCACGGAGCAGTAGGCCTGAAAGCTCCAGGTGATGTGATGCTGGCAGATCCAT